>NC_057886.1:5875632-6562715 GCF_019740435.1 Gambusia affinis
GCAGAGATGGAAATCTTAAATCTTTGGCTGTTCGCCTTGTTGTTTAGACTCGGAGGCACGATAACCCCTTACCTGCTCCTCCTCCTCCAAGTCCTCCTCCTAGGCGTTGCCTTGCATCGTTCTGCCCGATTTTTTGCCTGGCGTCGAAATTTTTTCCATCTCCCGTCCCAAGCCGTCCGAACACGGGCCTAATGGACACAAACATTATGTAAATCTAAGAGAAAAACTAGCAGCTGGAAAGAAAAACAAAGAGATGCACTGACTGACAAAGGGGGTGGTTGGGACAATTTACTAATCAAAAACAAAGAAAAGAAAAAAGAAAGCATGTGGGACAGATGGAATCGACATCAACTCACTGATCGGCAATAGAACTGTGATTACATATTTTTCTGGTTTTTTGCAGTCTTGACTTTACAGATTATAAAAAAACGGACAAAAAGACAAATAAATGAAAGGTCTGGTTCAACACATAAAGTATGCTTAGGTTCATAGGTTGTGATTTTATTTACGTGGTCAATCACATAAAGAATAAAATCTGCAAGTACAAATATTGCTCTACACCAATCGCTTATCCAGACATGGAAAAATACTTTTAATTCAAGATTTTCTCCAGACCAAATCACGCCACTCAAGTTTTAGATTTTCTTATCCAAATTTGTCATTTTAATTTAATTGCTCTTGTCCAATTAGATGCTCTGCACATTTTTTCTGGAGGGAGTGTGAATGTCGAATGTATGTATATTTCCAAAACAGCAAAAATAAGAAGTTAAAAAAAAAAATGTCGTTTTGAAATATAGCGTAATTTTCTTGTACTTAACTTTACCTTCTAAAACAGCGCTAGTAATGTACATTCAGGTTGCTTGACTTCTGCAATGTTTGGATGTAATTTAAGTTTGATTTTGTTTAAATTAACAGTGTACAGTGGTTACGTTGTAGAAAGCGATTACTGTTGATATAGCTCGTATACAAACAGAGCAGAACCTGTGGGAGCCACATTTGTTCAAGAAGTGGTAGAATAATCACAATTCGACGTAAGGAATAAATATTAGCAGAGCTAACCGAAAGGAGAGAAGATAAAAGCAGAACACGAAGTAGGCGTGACACAATAATGAGCTAGTGGGCTATTATTGCACTCACCAATAGATTTAGGTGTTAACACGTTGGACTACGTCGTGTTTTTCAAACGTAAACGCTTAATTTCTAAAGGCCTCCTGCTAGTGGTTGCTAATTAGCTTAGCATGTAGCATACCGTAGTTGCCACACGTAACAGCTAGCGAACTGCACCTTTATTTTCACGGTATTCTTTCACATTTGCACCAAAAAGCTACATAAATCCTTCATTAGTTGAATTTAAAATTCAACTGCATTTTACGTACCGATTAGGTGGAGGCTTTTGGTTAATACGGCGCCGCCGTATAACTTCATCCAACGAGACGTCAGCCATTTTCTCATACACTAAAACCTCTGAGCGTGCGCGTCACAGAAGCTTTTGACAATCATTATGGACACCGCTTTAGACCAAAAAGGACGAAAATGAGTCTCTGAATTTAGTCTCTAAACTAAATTCTTGTTTAGACTTGGCAGTTTTATTCATTTTACCATCATGGACTTTAACATTAAGGATACCGTACCTTTAATTATTAAAATTGACCGTTTTATTATTTTATAATCTGTTATTGGTTACTCTCAACGAAATCCAAAAGAATTCGAATTACCCACAAGGCTTTGCGCCCCCTTTTTATGCATTTATACGTTTTTTAGGCAAATAGATTGCTTTATGTTTATCAGAGTACATTGCTTTTGAATAATATTACTTCGCCTATTGCAAGATATTCGTGCAAACATAATTACTCTCCAATCGGTCGCCTTCATTCCGCACCCTGACTGAGAACGCCATGGCAAGATGTCTAGAGCTGCTAATCGACGCTCCATTGGTTATGCCTTAAACTGATGAGTAAGGAAAATAACGATGCGGGGTGACGCCCGTATCCTCGTTCACAATACGAGAGGAATTTTTGAAAGGGCATAGGTCTGCCCGTTTAGGTGACTCGCCTACTTTGCGAGATGCCTTGCGGGACCAGGACCTTCCCCGCCACCAAATCTATGTGAAAAGCGAAATATTGAAAATAAAATCTTAGAGATTTAATGGTTATATAAATCATGCAACTCTTATATCTCATTTTGCTAGAATGACAAGTCCGATAATGCAGCTGGGCATCAGGACCCAGAAGCCATACCAGTAGCTGTGAGTTGTTGTTAGACATTTCAAATAAACTATCTATATTACTTTAACTTTGATCATTCAGTTTTCTGATTTCAAAGGGGAAAATGAACACATAAAAGCTATATAACAATATGACTGTATTTTTTACATGGATTTTGTAATAACTATAAAAGGATTTACATACTTTAGTTATATAATTTGAATGGAAAAACCCCACTAATTATTCAGTCTGTCTTACTTTCCCCTGGGTTATTTGCAGGACAAAACGCGCCACACCAGCCTCAGAGGAAAAACCCCAACTCCCAGAATGCATTTGAGCACAGCTGGTTGGTCCCAGCGCTTGCTTATCGTGCTCGCTGCTCTGCGTCGATGTCGAGAGGGAGAGGAGAAGCAATGGCTGCAGCTCTGTCCCGTGCCCTCAAACTGCCTGGTGAGATGTGCGACAGTTATTCCTCCTTATTTCATAGAGTGACAGAGAAAAAAAAGAGAAAGCGACAGGTCGCTAATGGTAACACTGTAAACGGTTTGGTGTATTCTCCTATAATTATAGGCACGACGAATGTTTGGTTCATTCACTGGTTTTGTTAAGCGTAAACTGGCTTGTATCATCACATTTTTGTGAATAATGACGATGCTACATATGGCGGAAACCAGTTTATTTTTCAGTCCTACATTTAGCTGACAGCGAGCTAATGTAAGCTAATGTTTACCCGGCGAAAAACCTGCAGCTACGTGCAGAAATAGAAAATAAGACAGCGGATGAAGAAGATGAAATTTTACAGACGGTGTGCTACCAAAATACATTTATATATAATTTTTTTTATATATATATTCATATGTGTGTGTGTGTGTGTGTGTGTGTGTGTGTGTGTGTGTGTGTGTGTGTGTGTGTGTTAATATATGTAATTACCATTCATTCAATATATATAACTTTATTGTTGTTTTAATTATTATTGTGCTATGGCTCTATGGTTAAGATAGTCTCAGACTATGTTTAGCTTCTTCATCAGCATAAATAAAGTATTTAAAGTCAAATATAGACGCGTGAAAAATAAACAAATATGCCAGTAATGCTAAAAATGAACAGAATTTGCATGAGGACGGTGGTGACAGACTACTTGGAGGCACATTCCTGCAATTTGGAAAAAAACAGAGTTTCTACACCTGAAGGTGCTAATTCCAAACATTCCTTCTCCACCACCAGTAAGGTAGTGGATAGATATATAG
This sequence comes from Gambusia affinis, assembly GCF_019740435.1. Taxonomy (NCBI): domain Eukaryota; kingdom Metazoa; phylum Chordata; class Actinopteri; order Cyprinodontiformes; family Poeciliidae; genus Gambusia; species Gambusia affinis. The sequence continues at coordinate 5,879,084 of NC_057886.1, forward strand.
ACATATATCTATGTATATGTATTATTATTATTATTAGTTTTTTTTTACAAATGAAATTCATATTCAGTCTTCCTTTGCTTTCCTAAATAAAAGCCAACTCCAGAAGCCGCCTAGTAAGTAAACAGTTGAATCTGTTTAACTTAATCTCAGTATGAATTTCTTTGTTTGTTGAAAAACAAAGAAACCTCTGAAGCCGTCAAAGGTTTGCTCGTGAACAAACCTCATCATGAAGGCCAAGCAACAACACAGACAGGAGGTTGTGGAGCCTTTAAGGCAAGAGTTGGTTATAAAAAAAACCCCCAACAAACTTTGATCAATTCTCAATGCAATATCCAATCGATTATGCAAAAAAGTGAAATGGAAGACCGCTGACCTACTAAGAACATCTGCTAGCATTGTACGAGTGGCCATGGTAACCCTGAAGAGCATACTTCCTTGGTTTTATGAGTGCTCTGTGTTGTCATAGCAACCAATCCAGTTTTGTTCTTGTTCCCGCAGGGAAGAAGGGCTCAGAGCTCGGGGAGTACGACCCTCTCACCCAGGCGGACAGCGACGACGAGAGCGAAGAGGATGACCTCGTGCTCAACTACCCCAGAAACGGCCTGGGCAGGGACGGCTGCCTGGCCCCGGGCTCCTCCAAGCTGCGCAATGGGAGGTTGGGGAGGCTCGTCGGCGCCACCGACGGGGCGCGGGTCGAGGAGGAGGAGGAAGAAGAAGACGACGACCAGTGGACGGACCAGGTTTCCGGCAAGCCCAGAAGGAGCCGAGACGACCTGAGGGGCGGCCAGTACTGGAGCCGCGGGGAGCTGGGGAACGCGGAGGACCGGGGAGGAGGAGCCGGGCCGTCTGGGGCCGCCGGGCTGGGCTCCCACAGCTCTCAGGCAGAGGAGAAGAGGAAGAGAGCGAAAAATGCGATCCGGAGCGCGTTTTTCCTGGTGCCTCTTGCCTGTGCCATGTTGATTGTACTGCTGTGTGCGTTCCTGGTTCCCTGCCAGAAGGCAGAGCTGGAGAAGAAGCTGCGGTGGGAACGAGCGCTGGGAGACGCAGGAGGTATAGATGACTCAGGAAGCTGTAGTGTACAGTCAAACATACACATGCACTTAATAGCAGGTCGGCAAATCAGGGCGAAATAAACACCTAAAGCAGCACTTAAGACTTACTGAGGAGTCCTGCTGTCTAGACTGCCACGTCTCTTTTTATATTTAGTCACTTGTGACTATACAGCATGGTTTGTGTTTCTCTGCATCCCGACACTTAAAAAGGCTTCAAATAAAAATAAAACCAGCTTCAGCTAGAGCATCTGGTGGACTTAGCGGGAGTAGGCTAACATTTCTCCTTGCTCGCTGTTCAGGCGTCACTCCGCCCGCGCTGGCTTTATGGGACGTTGACGGCGACTCGGTGGAGGACGTGCTTTTGGGCGTTACTGAATGGACCAACGGCACGCATGCAACGCAAAGGAGCAAAGGTAAGCTCTGTGAAAAGGATGTTTTGGGTTTGTTTTATTTCTCCCCCCTCTAAAAAGGATTTTATCGTTCCAGTTTACAGCGCGGTGGCCGTCTGTGCCGCCAGCGGCCGGGTGCTGTGGAGGGAGGTTCTGAACGAGCCCGTCATGTACCTCCAGTGCGGTCTGCAGCTGAGCACGCAACCGTCGCCTGTTTGCCTCATTATCGGAAAGTCCAACCTCATGGCGGTCAACGGCGCCACAGGTTAGGATCGCCTTCATGAAGCACCGACGAATCACCTAAGAAAAAAAAAGAAGCTATTTTTGTATTTTGTCATTTTATGGATCCCACAAACTTACATTGTTTAACTTGGATGTAAGATCTTCAGATTTTGGTGGGCACACTTCTCCTAATCTTGCTAATGCGCCAACAGTGCAGCTACTTTTTAGCTTAGCGCGTCAGTGTTTGAAAACTTTGAAAACGTCTAGCGGACTTGACGTCGCCTAAATTACATTTTCCATAGAAATTCTAAAACGGTAATTTACTTGGCTGCTTTGTAGACTTTCAGTTTAATAAACTTTGACACTCTGTGTTGAAGTTTTGGTTTTCAACTTGAAGAATTCTTCCACTTGTTAGCTGTTTATATCCGTGCTTTTATTTTGAAGTCATTTTCTCCCCTCACGTTTTCCATCCTCCCCACATAAGTTTATTTAAAATAAAAAATCCGCAGTCGAGAACAAGATAAAAATATAAATGCCATATGAATTATAGAATATGTAAATTAATTTGACGCTCAGTGGTTGTAATCTTTGAAGGAAGATAAAATTTGACTTTAGCCTTTAAAATTTAATTTAAGGACTCTGCAGACAACTGAAGATAAAAAAAAATCTGGAAATTTTTAATTAACTACTGAGATCTATATAATATATAATAAATATTAAATATTTGTTATTTAATAAATAGAAATAGTGCTCAATTATGAACCAGGTTCACAGACAAAAAATAGAGACTTTAGTGTTAAGTTTAGACGCCGAAAAGGCATTCGATTCCGTGAGGTGGCCCTTTTTATACCAGGTCCTTGAGAGATTTGGATTTGATAAATCTATAATAGATACTATATCTGGGTTGTATGATAAACCAACAGCCAGAATTAAAATTAATGGAGACCTTACTGAATCATTCATACTCGAGCGAGGTACTCGACAGGGCTGCTGTCTGTCGCCACTCCTCTTCGCCTTGTTTATAGAACCATTGAGCCAATGGATCAGACAAAGACGGGATATAACTGGAATAAGGACCATTGGAGGAGAGCAAAAATTGGCATTGTTTGCTGATGACTTGTTGCTTGTTATATCTCATCCTACTCAGGCTCTCCCCAAGTTAATGAAAATCTTATCAGATTTCGGTCTATACTCAGGGTACAAGGTTAATGTGAACAAAACACAGGCTCTAACGGTGAATTATGATCCACCAGCTGAAATTAAAAATTGCTATAAATGGAAATGGGAGGCAGATAGTATTAGGTACCTGGGGGTGGTGATCCACCGTGACCCTAATGAAATGTTTGAAGCCAATTATGCCCCCTTGAACACAGCCATAAAGTCAGATATCCAAAGATGGAATGCCATACCTTTTTTAGACCTACACTCCAGGATTGAGTCAGTTAATTTAAACATTCTCCCCCGACTTTTGTATTTATTTCAATCCTACCAGTTCCGATACCGTCAAAACAATTTGTAGAATGGGATAAGATGCTGTCCAAATACATTTGGAAAGGGAAAAAAGCCAGAGTCAAATACAAAACTCTACAATTAAAAAAGGAAAAAGGGGGTTGTGGGCTTCCATGTTTACGAGAATATTTCTGTGCAGCTCAGTTGAGACCTTTGATATGTTTGTGTTGTCCGGATTACACTGCAGGATGGAAAAATGTGGAAGGGGAAACGGTCAAAACAATGCCGATTAAAGCCATAATAGCTGACACAAAATTACAGAGTAAAATTAATTTGGCAGATGAACCAATATCACAAGTAATGATATCTGCATGGAACGCAATTAGAATTTGTGATTTAGAAAATGCCTCTAAACTCTTAAGATGGTGCGCCATTTATTCGGATTTCCCCAAATCAACAGGACGATAGATTCAAGAAGTGGATTTCAAAAGGCCTAACTAATTACTATTCCTTTCTCCATAAAGGACGTTCCAATGCTTTGAGACCCTGAAAAGAAAACATGATTTATGTGCAGATGACTTTTTTAGATTTTTACAGGTCAGAAATTATTTTAATAAAGAGCTAAAAGTACATTTACATAATTTGAGATTTGTGGAAACGTTTATATTACTAACTAAATCAAAACCAGGTAAAACAATTTCCAGGTTATATGGACGCCATCCTGCGATGTAAGAAGGACAGCACTGTTTACATTAAAATGAAGTGGGAAAAAGAAGCCAGCCTGACAATTTCAGAAGAAGATTGGGGCCACATCTGTAAGATTCCATGGACAACAACAAGATCGAAGGTTTGGCGTGAATTCTGCTGGAAAAATATTATAAGATTTTTTATAACCCCAAAGCAGAAACGATACCAGGGAAGGGGTTCTACCTGCTGGAGATGTGGAAGGGATGACGCCAATCATTTCCATATTTTCTGGGATTGCCAAACCATTCAGCAATATTGGTCTCAAATCCATAATCATTTACAGAACATCTTCACGGCTAATTTTCCTTTAACTTTTGAATGCATATTTTTATGTAACATACCGGTTGACAAACTGAACTACAACGATCAAAAACTTCTGTTCATTTTACTGGCCGGGAGCAAAAAGGCCCTCACAAGAAAATGGCTTAAACGGGAACCTCCAACAACTGAAGACTGGATAAATGTAGTGAAAGAGATCTATATACTGGAGAGACTATCTTTTTCCATTAATGTGCAGAGAGATGCTTTCTACAAGATATGGTCAAAGTGGACAGAATATGTTAAACCTGTTGTGTCTGATTTTTCGTAAACCTTGCTGTCATTCAGATTTATGCTCTAACTTGATATGTCCATTATTGGTCGGTACTCGGGTTGCCCCGCCGCTCCCATTTAAGTTTGTTTTGTTTTTGTTTTGTTTTTGTTTTTTTTGTTTTTTTTTTCTTCTTCCTTTTTTTTTTTTTCTTTCTTTCTCTCTTGTCTAAACTTAGAAAATAGAGGAAGCATGTAACAATGTGAATGTATTCGGCGCAATTATATAATTGTATTGTAATGTGCCTTCTCAATAAAAATTGTTAATAATAAAAAAAGAAATAGTGCTCAAGCTCCTAATATGTGATCAAAGATGGGGTTTTTTTTTCTCTCTCTCTCTCTCTCTCTCTCTTTAGGAAGGAAGTTGTGGTCGGTCGCCCTTAGAAACATTGAATCCCAGGCAGTGTTGCTTCCTGACATCCAGGGTGACTCCGTCCCAGATCTGCTTCTAGCTACTCTACCTGCTGATGAGGTAAAAACACGCCAACTGTTTGACGTTTTCACATTCAGCTTTCATTTCATTTAAAAATGAGTGCAACTGTAAGAGATTTTATTTTTTTTTTTCCCCCCCTATTTCTTCCTGCCATTTTCCCCGATTCTCAATCACCGTGTAGCTAAACGGACCTGAATCATGACGATTTGTTTCGACTTATTTCTGTATTGACGTGCGTTTTTAATATTCATTTTCAGGCTTTGGATTTGTCGCTGACTTTGATCTCCGGACAGACGGGAAAGAAAATCGGACATCCCGTCCCCTTCAACCTTAAAGGCCAGGGAAAGCTCATTGGCCCGCTGCTGCACGAGACCCAGCAAGGAGCGTACTACATCCTGTTTGGACTGGGTGAGGCAGAGCGAGACCGGACTCTCAACCACAGCTACACCGACTGAAACCGATTGAGTTCCACCTTCATCATCTATGTGATTCTTGTCTCCAGGTAACATCCAGGCCATCTCTTTGCAAGACATCTACGTTCGTGCGCTGGACAAAATGCCCGAAACGCGTTTTGTTTTGAGGAAGGACATGAGCTGGGAGAACATGAAGAACGCCACTTCCTCCTCCTCCTTTATCTCCATTTACAGGTACGACGTTCAGTTATTGCTTCTCAGAGCTCTTAAGGTTTTAAGATAAACTCTCCTAAAAGAGAAAGGAAAAAAAATCCCAGCTCTAATTTGAGTGCATTTACATATTGAGAGGGAAAAAAAATGTATGTTTGAGAAACATGACGTGTGATATTTAGTGACACGGGAGTCTTGTATTTACGACGGCGTATTATGGCCATCGCAGATAGAATAAACAAAAAAGAAGTGAAACGCAGAAATTTTGAGATTAATCTTAGATTTTTTTAAAAATGGGACATTTCTGAGTTTCAAAAGTCTAAAATTGTCAACTGTTGAAACTCAGACATTTCCAAGTTTTTTTTCTAGAAAATCTCTGAAATTAATCTCAAAATTTCAGAGTCTATTTCTGCTTAAATTACCTTTTTTTTTTCTATCCAAAATGTCCTTAATGCACCATAATCCATGTTCAAGATAATGGAGTAATCTCATGTCCTAAATCCTCCTTCTTCTTCTTCTTTTTAGTGGATCAGAGCGTGTGGAGTTCCTGCTCCCCCTGGTGGCCGGTTTTGGGAACAACCGCAACAGTCTGGACGCAGTCTCCAACCTGAACTCGACCAGAAGCGACTGGGTGCTGTTCTACGGAGCCAGCACGCTGTCCGTGCTCAGGCAGCGCGACTTACACAAGCAGTGGACTTTCAGCAACGCTTCGATTCACAGGTCGCACACCTCCGAGTGTCTGAGCAGCGTAAAAATGATGAAACATTTCCGCTTCTGTCGATGCAAATTATTCTGAAGTTATTGAATCTTAATCAATGTGCTGAATAGCTTCAGTACGAATGTAATAAGAGGGGAAAAAAAAAATTTAATGTTTCCCCACAGCGAGCCAGCTTTGGGTCACTTCAACAGCGATGGAATCCTGGACCTTTTTGTCCAGCATTCGGCAAACGGCATCATGACGGTAAATATCTGCTTATGTGACTCTTCGGTAATGTCAGGCGTTTTCTTTTTCGACTCAGACCCACAGTTGTCCCGCCCTGCTCTCCCTCCGCTAGGCGCTGATCATCAGCGGGGCGAGCGGGACGCCCCTCTGGAAGGCTGAGTTTGTGTGCCCTCGTCTCGTTTTGGGAGCGTCCGCCATATCGACCTCGACCGGCCAATCGGTCTTCCTGTTCTGGGCCAGCGAGCCAATCAGAGCCCAGAGGAACGTTCCCAGGACGACGGTGAGCCTCTGCGGCCGAGACCGAGCGTCTGCTGGAGGACTAATAAAAACGGTGTCGCGTGACTTTGTGCCAAACTGTGTCCAGATGGCGCCGGGCGTGGCGGCAGCGGAGCCGCTCATCAGGAAGCTCTTCCTGCTGCATCCCGCGCATCCTGCAGCGCTGCTGCAGCTCAGCAGCACCACGGACACAGCGGTGACATCTGCAGGTGAGACGAAGCGAGGTGGCTCACCATTTCACCTCATGTTTTACAATGGAGTCATTTACAAATTTGCAGAAGCGTTCATGCTCCGGTTAAAATCTTTCTGTCACATTGTAGCAGTGGTCAGCAAGATTCACAGCCCAAAGAGGCGTTTTTATCCTCAGTCTAACTAAATGAAACCCACTTTGAGCTGCAAATATTACATAACCCTTCTCAAAAAAAGAAAAGACATTTTACGCATTTTGATAAATGTCCACTGCAGGAAGTTTATTTGTTAAAGAATAACTATTTTTTTGCTCCTATTTTTAGGTTTTAAACGTTTTCTAAACAGTTTCACGTTCTTAAACATAGTTTCCATCCGAATAATAAAAATAGATGAAGAAAAATTACTGGTATTTTTTTCAGTGTCATTCTATTGTAGAAATTGCAATTATTCTGTGTAAAATAGCTGAAACCTGCATTTGTTCTATATATCCATTTCTAAAACTGTTTTATCATTTTTAGTTGAAAGATGTTAAGAACCATTAAAAACCACTCGTGGCTCCAGAGCCGCAGGCTGCAGACCCCTGCACTATAGTCATAAACCTCAATGTATTTTATTGGGATTTTATGTAATGGACCAACACAAAGTCGAACATAAATCTGAAATGGATGTTTACTTTAAAAAAATAAATAAAAGTCTTAAAAGTGTGGCATGCTCCTTTGCTTTGATTCCTTTAACATCCATTTCAAGTTAAATAATTACCAAGTAGAGTCTGTCTGTCTGTATACACAAATGCTGTGTGTGCTTATAAAATTAATATATTATATCACATTAAACACACCAACCTCCACTGGAATACATGGCGGTGGCTGCATCATGCTGTGGGAAAACTTAAACAATTAAAACAACCAGAGCTGAACATTTGGTGCATTGAAACCACATTTGTTTGAATAAAACACTTAACCAAGTTACAACGGTCCAGTCAAAGTTCAGATCTGAGGAAAATTGACAAGACTTGGACAAAACTGCTTTTCAAAATAAAAAAAATGCCTTCAATCCAATTTAACCGAGTTTTGCTTCACAGTTCACACTCGGGTTTATTTTTGTCGGTTGAGAACGTGAAACCAGTTGAAGTTGTTCAGTAGAAACTTGGAGGGGGGGGGAAAATGTTTCCAGTATGCGACATCCATCACTCTCCCTGGCAGTGAGCTACCTGGAGTATCTGAAAGACGCCACCTACATCACCGTGTCCTCCCGGCCCTCCACCGGCTCGGAGACCAGCGCTCAGATAGTGGAGAGCACCAGCCTCAGAGCCGCCATCAAGACGGGACAAATCGTCCAGCTGGGCGAAAACCAGAAAAGCGAGGCGGCCGGGAAAGTCACCGCCCACGAGGTGAACGCGTTTTTCAGGCGCCTCTCCTTCAAACCTCAGGTAACTTTGCTGTAATGATATTTGTTGTTTTTTTACATTTTCATCTATATACTGACACTGAATGATAACTGGATGCTTTTTTTGTGTGTGTGTGTGTGTAGTGATATAGAGCTGGAACGTCATGAGTCGTCAGCACTACTTCTTCTTCTGCACTAAAGGGTCACAATACATTGAAAGCCGTTTACATTCTGTTAGCTCTAATAAGAAGTTATACGTTACTGTGAATCTTTCTTTTCTGCGTAAAAATGTGTCTTTGTGTTGATTTGTTTTGTTCTTGATGTCGGAATTAACTTATTTTCCTCTTAGTGTTCATTTAACTGAAGCAGAACAACTCTATTCTGTAGTTAAAACTTGATATTTTTTGCTGCCAGAACATTTGAATGCATTGACATTCTGTTTATAGATCTTCCATATTTACTGGTCATGTCTACCAATAACTTGTTGTCACGCAGCTTCTATCATTCGCCTTCTCCTCAACACCGAGTTTTACTAGCGGGAGTCTGTAAATATTTATTAATGCAGATTATTTATTTTCTTTTATCTATCTTCTAAGGATTGTTCAATGGAGCGATGTTTTAGTACATGCTGGAATAAGCTGGGGGTTTTACAAAAACGCAACTGGAAGTCAATCCTACCTGCACGCACAGTTAAGCTACTAGTTTGTACACAAAATGGAGGAGGCATTTGCAACTGTTACATGGAAGCCCAAAGGGGACAAAAACGCCTGACATTCCGGTGACTGACAAAATACTTGTTGTATGGGCGTTGCTAAGGCATTATTAGCAACAAACATCAAATTCTGTATGCATGGAAATGGTACACTGAATAAAAGTGGTACTGAAATTTACTAATTTTGAGATTTTTTATTTATTTTTTTTAATAGAGAAAGACATGGACTTCTGAAAATGGATATGGGAAATCATAGGGACAGAAACTGAGTATCTGCAGAGTACAAGCAGAACAAAAAGCCGTTTGCAGCTGAAAGAGACTTATAGCAGGAAGTCAAATTTATTACAAAGTTGTTTTTGGACATGCAAAAGTATGTTGAAACTGCTATTTGTTTTTGTGAATATTTAAGAGAGAAATTCTGTTTTGTGTTTTTTAAGCTTTATAGGGGTGAAGTGTCTTGTACAAAGTTGCTAAAACCCAGAAGTGTGTAGTAGTAAAACGTTTCTCTCATATAGGACTATTGTTATCTTACAACATGGAGTTGAAATAAAATGTAAACATCAAATTAATTACAAAGGAAGGGTAAAAAGTACTAGGGGAAAGCTCTTAGGCGAAGCAGAATCTGAAGACAGAAAATAACACAAGAACAAGGAAGCTTGAGTCCATTAAAGTCTCTTTTTACTATAAAATGTTTTGGTTGTTTAACCAAAAATTGTGTTCCAGTAACATTACTGTCCCTCTTAAATATTCCTCACTTAAAAGTGACATTTACGGTGCAGTTAAACTACTCTTAAAAGGTGCTACGATTACGGCTCGCTTAAACCACATATTTTGTTAAACAGGAGGGTGCAGTTCTCACCTATCGACGCCAGATGGCGGTGTTGCAAAGCGAAATCTGCAGAACGATTTTTCTGGTCTTTTTCCGCATTGCTGCCGCATCACCTGCCAAAAAGCTGTGAACATGTCCTCGGCTGTCCTCGGTCGCCTGCTCAGGCTGTCAGCTGTCAGAAACGGCCCCCTCTCACCGCCGAGTCCCTCCACCGTGCCGGGGCGGACCGGGACGCCGAGCCGGACGGCCGTGTGCACGTCAAGCGGCGCCCTTCTGCCCAAACCCAAGAAGGTGAGAGCAGCGGTTGTTGTTGAGAACATGGCGTGCCATAAAAGAAAGAAGCCCGGTTATGAAATTAACACAGGAGGAAAAGAGAGAGAGAGAGAGAGAGAGAGACAACTGTGAATCCTTGAAGGGAGGAATGAGTCTGTAATGAGGTCTGTCTCACAGCTGCCATTTAAACTAATGAGAGTGTTTTTATGGTGGGGTCGTGTGGCAGACCCCCTTCGGCCTTATCCGGATCGTTCTGGTAGTGGTTCCCTTCTTGTATGTGGGGACTCAGATCAGCAAGAGCTTTGCGGCGCTGCTGGAGGAGCACGACATATTCGTCCCGGAGGACGACGACGACGATGACTGATCGGGTAACTCTGGGTTCCTCTCTGCTCATGTTCAGTCCGATGTGAAGATCCTAAGTTAACCTCTTACGTCTCATTTTCTCTGCAGATGATTGACGTTTTTATCGCTACCAAGTGTCAGTGATCACCAACGTAGAGAAATGCCTTCCTGGAGGTCCTGTTGCCGTCACCCTAAATCACCTCCGCCTGCACTCGTTTCAGGGATTTTGCTCCTATTTCACATACACGAGACTGCCGCTACACTTTCCTATCGTACTGTATTTGCATGCACTACAAGAGTCTTAATAAAAAGAAAAATCTAGCAAAACTCAATTGATTCGATTGCAGTTACCTTCTAGAAATTAGAACCACGATGAAAGATTGAAAGGATGAGTGCGGCCTACAGAGACATGTGGTGTCCAAACGTTTTAGCGCAAAGGCAAAAGTAAGGCCTAATCGTTCCTGGGACATTGCCACTCTTGAGTAACGTCAATTACTGACATGTTCAAAATTAATTTGTTAGTAAGACCGTGTTAACAGAACTGTGCTTGTATCCCAAAGTCACTATTCAACCATTTCCAACTAGATCTTAAAACCACAACCAACTCCTCTGTGATTAGTAGATTCTTTATGAACGCCAGCTGTTGTACTTCACCCCCAATGTCCTGTTAGAGTTAATGGAAAACTGAATCAAACCTTTTAACTCCAGGTAGTTCCTCTAGTTTTCTAATTAACGTACAACCTTTTCAATAAAACTATTTCTGTTGATGGTTTGGATCCACTAGTCCCAGAAGCACAGCCAAGGTCCAGAGTCGGGTCGTACTTGGAATCGTCTCCATATCCATTTCCTCTAGATTATAACTTTAGGCCTGCCCAATCGTTCGTCTTCATTCAAGTGCCAGTTTTTAAGCTGTCACACTTAATAATGTTGAACATTTGCCTTTTTAGAGGATTAAAAAAAAAAGTTGGCCATTTTGGAGCAATGCCACTTTCAAAATGCAAGTTTATACTCCAACTAGTAGTGAGTTATCAACCAAGAAGCCCCTGCTCCAAAACCAACAGGTATTCAATTGAATAGGCAAAACTTCAATTATTTTTACCCTTCTCAATAATCAAAGGGAAAATCTTAACTGCCCTTAAATCAGGCCGACTCTTGTTTCCTTTCAACTTGCTAAGAGAAACCTATTCAAGTATTATGCATTAGCGGTGCACCGATTGGAGTTTTCTGGTCCTTTACCGATCTTTAAAAAGCTAATTTGGCCTGACGGCAATTTTTCATAGATTTGCAAACCTTTGGGAAGGTGGAAGAGATCGGTTTTCTCCTACAAGTATCACCTGACCACACAAAATTAAGGAAATGGGGCCAATTTATTGGTGCACCCCTAGTACGCACCAATTTGATCACAAGACCAAAACAACACTCGCGTTTTAATTTACCTGGATCTCATATGACTCAGCAAGTCTGAAACAAAACAGGTGGAAGCATGTGAGAGTTAAAGTGTGTATTTACAATAAAGGGGAACATCTTTCACATTGGAAACGAGCAAAGACGGGTCAGAGGTGAGCTACACAGTTCAAGGGTCGTGTCCTTTGTAGAATTTGGACAGGAAGTCTGTCGCTCGAGGCTCTTCGCTCTCGTGGAAATAACGCATCACGTGGGTCTTCTGCTTCCAGACGTGGATGGTTTCTTGCAGTTCCATTTTGCCCTGCGGCGTGAATGAGAGACAGTTCAATGGGGCGAACATCTACACCGACTCAAATGTCACCAATATCCACTTTCGAGTCAAGACTGCGCACTGGCACCATGTTGGGCTGATGAAGTGTCACATTTACCTTAATGACCAGCATGTCGATCACGCGGGGGTCCGTGACGTGCTTGTTTTTGTCAAACATCTCCCGCACTTTGTCTCTGCCCTGGCGAGTCGTGATGTCCAGCTGAAACAGTGACACTGCAGACACACAGAGTCAGCATACGTCAGGATGCTGTAATCAACAAAGTTTACCATCAAAGTCATTATTAATAATAAGAAGAAGAGTTTTTAAAGAGACAGAGGCCAATTTTCAAGGCATTAAATCAGGAAGTCACATTTTTTTAAGTCATATAAACAACCTAATGTAACAGTTATTTAATTATGCTATAAAATGGCACTATGTGCCTGGAGAATATAAAATACTGCCCCTTTACGTCTTGCTCTAGGCTCCAACAAGTTTTTTGCTGACAAAAAATAATCTCCACAGTATGATGCTGCCACCGTGTCTCATCATGGGGATGGTGTGTGACAGGTGACGGATAGTTTTATGCCACACAGAGTTTAGCATGTTTGCTTTGTTCTCTACGTAGCATTTTGGTGTGCAAAATTCCACTTGGCATTCCTGCTCTACTTTCTATTGTTTTAGCAGTATTACATGCGTGTAAGTAGTGGCATGCAGCTCTTGTTTATTCAGATTAAAATGAGATACTGCCGACATGTCTCCAAAGCTTTAGAAAACACCGCGTCCTGGTTTAGGTCCAGTTAACCTCGACAATAATCTAAAGCTCCACAGAGGTACGACCTTGACGCTACCGCCGCCGTTTCAACACCCGGCTTTCAGCCTCCACGACGGGGCCCACGTACCTGTATTAGGTACCTCACGGTACCAGGCCCGGTACAGCTCCCGAACTCTGCGCTTCGCCTCGTTCAAGTCACGACTAAGAATGGGTTTCACCACTTTGGCAGCACCAGCTGCTGCTCGGGCCGCAGCGGTGGACGCCATGACAGTTGCTGAAGTTGAAGGCGTTTCCGCTCTCATAGGTTGAGGAAAAGAGCGCAGCTGCCCTCTAGTGGTCAGACGGCTAATTACATGACACGGCCAGTTGACTGTCGAGATGAATTGGAAAGAAAACGAATAAAAGTAATTTTAGTTATGAAACTCTCCAATACTGTATAAATAATTTGTATTTATTAAAACAAATGAATACTTAGATACTCAAAAGGTTCACGGAACAGCATTTATTCCCTGCAGAATTTTACAAGAGGATTATCAAAACGTTTTGATGCATCATAGCAGGAAGTACTGAAAGACTTATTCAGTATCGTAAGTCAATTGAATGTCAGGTTGGTTTTGGCTCCAGTTGTAGTGTCATAAAACGACAAATACCAATGTAAATGCTGGTATATTCTGTATCCCTACTTTGACGAGACTAAAGTAGAGATGTTTGTCGATAATACAGTCTGATATTTGGCAAAAACCAAGCAGAAATTTAGTGTAAAGACATGGAGGTGGAGGGGTGATGGTTAGGACTTATTCGCAGCCCGGGTTCTTAAGTCATCTGCAAAATCCTCTACTAACCTTTTCTAAAGTCAACCATAAGCCCATCTGTCCAACAGATGATGCTTTTCACAAACAAATGTGAAAATATAAAATCTACATAAATGTATATAAATATCTACAATATAAAAGTTGACAAAGGAAACCATCAAGGACTTGTGATGGCCTCGTCAAAGTCTGGACCTTTAAGTTCAGTTTTAGTGCCGTGGCAAGGACTTAAAAACAGAGAAAACTGGACAGAAAATACAGAAAAATCTACAAGGTATTGCAACGATTTGTGGTTCATGGAGTGAACTTTGTTTTGCTATTTTTGATTTTGTTCAATAAATAATGACAATGGAACTTGTTGCGTTTGTACACCTACTTGGAGAAGCATTCCCACAGCATGATGCTTCCACATTTTACCCTGAAGTCGGTGTGTTTTAGGGTCATGAGGTATTTAGGCTCATCAGAATGAAGAAGGCTGAACGCAACAACACAAAATACTTTAGATTTTTATTTCCAAAAATACCAACAAAAAAAAACAAAAAGTATAATTTTTAATTTCACTTCACAATTTTGCAGTACTTTTTGTGCTAGTCCATTTCATAAAATCCCAAGGAAATAAAAGAAAGTTGGAAAAGGTGAACCCTTTTGGAAGGCACTGCAGGTACCGATTCCCTTTTTTAAAAAATTGCAACGTTTTAATGGATTTCCATGAAAGCAACTTTATTGATTCCAAAAATGAGCATAATTTACAAAAACCCTGGAGGCCTTAAATAAGAAAATGCTTTCAAAAATTAGGTAGTTGCTCTTTTCACAATAGTTCTTTTCAATAAGAAAAGCATATACATATTTATAAAAAAAAAAAATAATAAAAAATAAAAATGGCTCATTGATGCAACACCTGCTATTTGTTGCTGTGGTGGCACAAAGCAGAAAATGCTCATAAATGATAAACGGAGACAGAAAAGTTTGGGATTTCTCCTCCATGGCTTATCAATATTTTGTGGAAATTACAGATTACAGTCAACTTTGTGTAAAGAAGCCTGAGTTTTCCTCAACAATCAGATCAAATTCTCCCATGTAGTCTGCAAGAGTTAGAAATTTATTTATTTTTTTCCCCCCATATTAGAATCCCAATGTGTTCTCCAGAAACTCGCTTTTACAAACAAAACAGGAATAAAAAGAACAGCGAATATGAAAAAGCTCGTTTCTTGAGAAAGTGCACCACCCTCGTAAAAACAGAAGAAAAAAAAAACCCCAGTAAGAGTCTGACCTCCGCTTTCAAAATGAAGACGGTACAAACCATCTACAGAGGACAACGAAATATAAAAAAAAAAAAAAAAAAAAAAAACTCACATATTCCAGTTGTAAGACCAAATGCACATCGGTACAAGCTAGCACTCCCAAGAGCAAAACCAAAAGTGAAAAGTGCACTTTTCATTTTTTCATTTTTTATTTTGTTTTGTGAAGTACAAATTAAGGCCCAGTGTGATGAAGCCGACAAAACGACTCGTTGGCAAATCGGCTTGGAAGACGCGTTCGAGTTCCGACGCACGGCTGTAAAAGTTCTGCGCGGGTACTTCCTTTGGATCCAGCCGCCCTGCAGGCTGAAAAACTAAAGTCCGGGAACAAAGAAAGGTTGAAATAATAATAATATAAAAAATAAAAATTGCGGTCCGACTCCAGCCCGGCGGCTAGTCAGTGGTCCAGGCTGTTGCCCAGCTTCTGCCCCTCCTGCAGGGCGGCCATGGCCAGCCTCAGGTGCTCCTTCAGACTCTGGATCTCGCGCTCCGTGCGGCCTCTCATCCCGTTCAGCTCTCCGTGCAGCTCTGCATATCGCTCACAGGCCAGATGCTTTTCCTGCACAACAATGAGCAGAGGAGGGGGGAAGGAGAAAGAAAATGGCGTCATCTTCAGAGAGGCCTCAGGCTGCGACAGCGAAGCATTCAGAAAAAAAACAACAAAAAAAACAGAGCTGTGCTTTTTTAAATTACAGGGTTCCTCTGTCTGAGCGGTTTGATGTCTGCATCAAGTTTAACGTTGTGCAGTATTTTTCAGAGGTAAATCGAGTGACGGTACCATGTTGAGAAACTGAAGCTCATTCCTCAGACAGCTGATCTCCTTGTGCAGATACTCTATCTCGTTATCTTTCATTCTGAGGAGAACCTGGAAGACAGAGAGGAGTGTGCTTTTTATTTTTCCCACATACAAAAAACCCCCAAAAAAACAGACAGGAAAAATATAACAGTTCTGGTCAGAAGTTTACATAAAAGAACCAGCATGAGCGTTATTAATTTGGGGCTTTTTATGATTCATTTGAAACCTTTGTTGTTGTTATTTTTTTTTTTTTTGACTGAAATGGTCATACTAGATATAGAACTTTCCAAACCTGGATGCGCATGCTCAATTTTTAAAGCACTTTTCTTTCTAAACCGTGTGGAACACGTCGTGGTAGGGCTGAGCGATTAATCAATTTTATTGATATTTTTGAAAAAGTAATTTTTGGAAAATTTGGAATCCACCCCCTCCGTCCCGCCAAAGCGCTCCTTACATTTCCACAGTTCAGAGGGACGTCAGTGACGCCCAGGGCGGCCATCTTGTTTGACAAGCGCTTTTTTTTTACAGCTCCTGTTTATTTGGACTTTGAATGCAGGTCAACTCTATGATGAAATATTAAGGCCAGGCAAAGATTAGTTACTTTTTTTCTTTACTAAAATACAGTCATGATATTACAAGAATACACTCATAGCAATACAAGAGTAAAGTCGTATGAGACAATATATGAATAAAGTCTTAATATCACCAGAATACAGTCTTGAGATTAGGAAAATTAAGTAGTAATTTATAGAAACTCCAAGACAAAAACATAACAAAATAATAATTATCAAAGGTTTTTCTTACTAAAAAAAATATTTCCGCAATTTTAAGTTGGTGTTCTAGTAAAATTGGATCTTTATTTCAGAAAATAACAAAAACTCCCAGAGCCACACAGTAAAAGCTACTTTTCTGTCATTTCTTTTTTTAGAGAAGAAAGTGAGGGGAAAAACAGATTCAGTTTTTTTTTTTTTAAGCTCCATCACCCAGCTGTAGCCAATTGTTTAAAATTTCCCTCCGTCTCTCTGATAAAAAGAAATTGTTTGGGAGGAAAGAAGCGGAGCTCAATCCACCACAGATGCTGGAGAGTAAAACAAAACCAGCATGGACTGGTCAGGGAAGATGTTTCAAAACTCCCTTTTAAAGCAACTTAAAGCCACACAGAACGCCTCTGACGTTCACCCACAAAAACACAAAACACAGAGCAGATGCAGCTGGGTGTTTGTGTGAAAGCTCGCATCTCTTCACACCTGCAGACCACATGAAGAGTTCGACTGGCAGCGTGAGGAGGATGCACACAGACAGCAGTCCACTTTCGGTTTCCAAAACAACAGTACCTCCAGTTCGCAGGACGTCTTGTCTTTGTGGTCCGCTGAGCCTCTGTCCGCGGATCGCGTTCGGCTCATCTCGTCCGTCAAGCGGCCCTTCAACTCCTGGAGAACGAAAAAGGCGTGGTCAGGTTTTCAACACAAAACACCCGACTTTGTTTCTTTGGTGCAGGAACGGAGCTGCAGCACATGGTGTTAAAAACACATTCATATCCATCAGGGATTCAAATTAAAGTTGGCTTTTAATATAATGTTATGTGATAGACCAACACAAAGTGGTGCATAGTTGTGAATTGGAAGACAATGATACACGGTTTTCTATTTTATTGTAAATAAAAACCTGACTAATATACATCTGAAAAATTATTTTTACTCTTAATTGGGCAAAATATTAGAAAAAATATTTAATTTCTATGATATTATTGCTAAAAATATAAGTTACAATTAATCCCCGTTTGTCCTCCGCTCTCTCTGCATTAGCTTTAGCTTCCCAAACCGCTAAGTGCACAAAAGCGTGAACATGAAGGCTGGTAGAGTCCATCCACCATCAAAACCTGCTCCTTGAAATACAATATTCCACCAAATACTTTATTCAAGCAGTTTTGTGCGATTGTGATATTCCAAAAAAATTCACTATATTGCGTAGCTCCAACTCCAAACAACTTTGGACTCTCGCCGCTCTTTGGATGAAGGCAGCAGGTCTTACTGGATTAGAGGTCAAAGGGCACGGTCTCTGCAGGTTTCACCAACTCAGATTTTTAAAGACCACGATATTAAACTTAAAACTCGTACTATGATAGAAATGTACGAAAGAAAATCGTAAAAAAAAATAAAAAAATAAAAAAATTGTACAGGTCGGCAGCAGAAATGAGTCTAAGGTGAAACCAAACATCAACCAGACAACTGGTGGCATCTGTGGATGTAAACAACAACAAAAAAAAACACAAAACAATTAGCTGGCTTTACCCAGGCTAGCTTGCTAGCTAGGGTGTTAGCAGCAGCTAGTCACCCATAGCCACAACTGCCTTGAGTATCAAAACGCAATGAAGATGTCTGAGCGTGACTCAAACTTTCGCACAAGAAAAAAAGAAAATGACATAGAATATAAAAGACGAAATAGTTTCGCTGCCACTACAAAATGTTAAGACATATTTTAGCCCAACTTACATTTTTCAATAAATTTAAGACATTTTGAAGGACTGAATTTTAGATGCGTCAATTTAAGACTTTTTACGAATCCAAAGGACGTCCTCAAAGCAGACTGGATGAAACAAACAGTTTGAAAACCACGTACCATTCCGTCAACTTCACAGTTACACACTATGTTGTGCTGAACTATTCCATAAAAAAACAGATGTGTTCAGGGAGTATGACCATTATTGCATCACATTGCTCCGTGCTATCAGTTTTCCTCTTTGTGTTTCAGTTCTTCACAAATGAAGGGTTGGTTTTTTTTTTTCCAGCCTTGCTGTATGGCTGATCACTTTCGTACGGCTGATCACTTTCGCACGCCCAGCTGCTAACTCACCACGTTTTCTTTCTTCAGCTGCTCCATGTCTCTCTCTCTGTGGCTGACTTCCCTTTCTCTCTCGGCGTTTCTCTGGTCCGCTTTGTTCAGCTCCAGACACTTCTGAGAGTAGCGCTCCGACAGACCGGCCAGCTCTCTCTGCAAGGCCAGCATCTCAGCCCTGCAGCGGCAAGTAGGAGAAATTAAATAAAAAGATAAAAAAAAGAAATGTGAAAATGTAAAGCTGCTCATCTATTATACACACGGGAAACTGATTCTCCTTAAGTAAGACGTTATTGTTTACGTATGAACCAAAATCTTGCTTTCTGAGAGACTCCACTAACCCCATCGATGAGTTAACAGCAGCAACACTCTCTCCGTCCCTCAAGCACTTCCTGTAGAAGACGTAAAGCTTTGCATCTCGCAACCAATAACCTCAAAAGGAGGAAGCTGAAAATGGCCAGCAGTTAAGACAAGATTAGCTGCAAAAATGCAGAAACCGCCACTGAACGCCCTTCATGAAGACGGCTAAGAGGAACTCATCCATGGCCAAATTTTTTCTACACTCCTTTGGAGCCCGGCAGCGTCCAGCAGGGTCCACTTTACTAATGGATTTCTTTCAACAAGCAGGGAGTGTCGCGCTCGCCACAAATCCAGCCTCTTAGTACAACTACAGCAAACTGCAACTGAATATTTTGCCAGGAGTGAATGTACATTTATGATCTAGTTCTGCAGAAATGAGATAAAACAGAAGCAGATTATAGTGGGAAAATGGGTGTTAATTCAAGTGTCTTACTGTTGTTGTGTCTGCAGAGTGAGAGAGTCCAACTTCCCGCTGCTCAGCCTCCTGACCTTCTCCACCTCTCTCTCCAGCTCCTCCTTGTGTTTCTTCTTCAAAGCCTCCATCACTGAAACACAAACACAGGCTTAACATTCGCTATAAAGCCACTGGAAATCCACTTTTGCCATGAGCTAGAGCAACACTGACTACATCTCTCACCATGGCCGCCAACAGTTTGAGTCTAGTTATCTGACATGGTCGTGAACATGTTTTTAAAACAGAAATGTGGCATGTTTTCCAATATTATGAGACACTTTGCTCGTATTTTGACGCTC
The DNA here is from genome assembly GCF_019740435.1 of Gambusia affinis. Taxonomy (NCBI): domain Eukaryota; kingdom Metazoa; phylum Chordata; class Actinopteri; order Cyprinodontiformes; family Poeciliidae; genus Gambusia; species Gambusia affinis. Next base: position 5,898,875 of record NC_057886.1, read on the forward strand.
TTACTTTCTACTTTCACCAGCAAAATTGTCCAGTGCCTTGAAAAACTATTCATGCCTCTTGAGCTTTTTCACGTCACTGTGCAACTACTAACTTTATTGCGTTTTAATGGGATGCTCTTTCCTTGGTGACCAAGTCAAATTCTTCCAAACGTTTCATTTCCACGACGTCTGAATCAATTACAAAACTGCCGAGGAGGGAATTTAGTCATTTGACCGAGTTGTGTTGGATAACGGATGCATGTCAAATAAATCTACTGCAACCAAGTGCCTGCAAAGGTCAGTGAGTTAAAATCTTTTAAAGGGACAGGTACCAGCTGAGGACTCAACAAACAAGAAATAAAAATTCACAAGATGTTAAATATGCATTGTCCCCGCCAGAGAAACTAAATTAAACACGATGCCAGCAGTAGCAACTGTATCAACCGGAACCTGTTGAGTCTCCAGACGCCTGGGGAGAAAAGATCCAGTCGCTTCTGGAAGCGTCTGTGTTCTGGCTTCGGTTGAACGAGCAAACAAAATATCAAAATGTCAGATCTCACGTTGGGCTGCACCGCAGCAAAATACGTTTTCAAAGAAATTTTTGTGTTTACCATTATTAAAATGTATAACATACTGAAGCTGTCAGTTGCCAGAAGTGACAACTCACAAAAACAAAAGGTTTCACAAATAGTTTAAACAGAATCTGTGACAAACGATTGGTTTTAGAAACCGATTAATCGGACGATTAATCGGATTAAAGCGCGAGAAGCTTCTGCAGATGTTTTGAGTGTAGTTTTTACACAATGTTAGGAATAGGTTAAAAGATACAAATAAGCAAATGTTTAATTTCCATTTTAAATAGGAAAATCGGGGGGGGTTTTGTGCCTAAAATGCAATAACATTACATTCCTTTTGTGTATGATCAGTTATAGATTCCTTACCAATTAATAAATAGATAGTTAAAGGTGTTCAATTGGAAATTTTTTTACAGTTTGATCCAGGTGAAGCTAAAAGATATGCCACTTATGCCACATTAATTGCAAAATATATACATTTTTGGACAGTTTTGCCTTAATTACTGCTCTGAATGTGTTGTTCTATTGAGAAAAAACATTTTTTGAGTTTGCATACTCTAGTTGACGATTAATTGATTACTAAATTAGTTGGCTTTTATTTCAATAATCGCAAGTCAATCCAATTAGTCGTTTCAGCCCTATACGATTGTGTTAAATGTTACAATCGCTAGCTGGCTGTGATGACCAGTTGATCGTTGTGATGTAAATATCATCCAAATAAACCTATAAAACAGTCAGAGACCGTAGCCAACATGGCAGCGTTCTCTCTGAAGCGTCCTGACCGAGCGACCGACCTCGCGCCGTGTCCCGAGTCTCCTCCAGCAGCAGCCGCTCCTTCTCCGTCTCCAGCTCCCTCATCTGGCGGTCATGCTGCCTCTGCAGCTCCTCCAGCGCGTGTCTGTGAGCGCGCTCCATGGCCGCCAGGCTGCGGCTGCACGGCGCCTCAGGGCCGCAGTCGCCGCTCACACTTCCACCCCTCCTCCCTTCCCGTCCCCCCTGTTGTAGTTTATCCAGCTGTTGCCTCAGTGACGCCACCTGAGAGAGCGAGAGAGATGAAAACGGAGGTAAAGCCAGCTGATTTGACACCTGATGGTCGCATAAAAAAAAATATATATATATATCTATATATATATATATATATATATATATATATATATATATATATATATATATATTCATGCTAAGAAGCACATCACAACACGCAAACACAGAGCAGCCTGGCTTTTCAGAAGCATCTTCCACATCAGTTCATTAATACTCCTGAGACCAATCATGTACTTGAACATCCTATGCACATTATTTAAGGTGGAAAATTCTCCTGAAAGTAACACACCAGTCAGAAAGTTGTACAACGCACAAAACGCTTGAAAAAGAATCGCTTTGCTTCATCGACGCAGATGAAGGGTTAATTTGCATTTTAGTAACTTTGCAAATTACAGAATCCTCTCCACACACTACCTCCCTCTGCAGCGCCTCGTTGGCCGACTGGCTAGACGTCCGCGATCCCATCGACGACAAGGAGCTCATGTCCTTCGGCGGCATTCGCTCCAACTCGGACCACTTCCTCTCAATCTCGTCGTCCAGGTGGGACTTCTGGTTCGATCCCAGCCCCGAGCCCTTCCGCGACAGAACGGCTTCCCATTGGCTGCACGTGCTCCTCTCCTCCTGCCATTGGCTGTGCTCTCGGCCCTGCCCCTCCCCTGCTTCCCGCTGACTGGATGGGAGAGGGGCGGAGGAGGAGGCGGGAACAGGAGACAGTTCTACGTAGTCGAACCTTCGCTCGGCAGAATGGGCCGAGCTCGGGGTCTCTGACTGGGAGTCGGCGTGGCGCGACGAGGGGCGGCGAGAAGACGACGGGAAGCGTTTATGGGAGTTCTCCTTGTCGCTGTTGTTGTCGGGTAATCTAATTAAAAAACAAATGACAGAACTAAGATTAGAAGTCTTTGATTTTTTTTTACTAGAATGTTAAAATTTTAGAATAAGGTTTACACATTTACACAGTTTACACATTCCACATTCTGACACAACCGGCCCTTTAAGAACGTTGTGATTTTTTTCATTTGGCCCAAAATGAAAATTTGTTTGACACCTCTGACTTATAGAATCAACTTTTGCTGCTATTACAGCTGCAAGTCTTTTTGCCTGAACCTTTTTGAAAATAACTCCGTCTGACAGGACAGAGAGGATCTGGAGGTGAATTGTGGTGTTTGACTCAGTTCAGTTGGATTTAGGCCCAACACATAAATATGCATGCATATGTACGTTTAGATTTGTTTGCTCTTTTTATCTCTAACAAGTTTCATGCCTGCTCTGCATTTAGCCACATTCATTTCACATTTAAACGCTGCATCACCCCACAACTACGAACAAAACTTCGCACAACTTTCTCTTAAAGCCAGCTCTCCTCTGACCCGAATTCCCCAAAGGCCATAATTGCTTACTGAACAAAAGGTACTGGTCAATTCGGCACATCCTGCCCGTTTGTACCCTGATTTTATCTCTTCTTACTTACTGCATTCTTTTGAAATGTTAGAAATGATGACCACAAACCAAACGTAAAACAAATGAGATGTTGTATTCACCAGATCTGCTGGAACTTACTGCGTGAGGTCAGGAGAGCTGCTGGGCCGGATGGATTTCTTTAAAACCTCGATCCAGTTTCGTCTGATCCCGGCCGTCATGGCCGACAGAGTGAAGACAGCCTCCCGAGTCTGCGGCACGACGAGACATGAAAAGATACGGGTGAGATGGAGATGACAGACAGGACAAGAAGTGCAACGTAGGAAACGGAAGAAATAAGTGGCTAAAGTTGATGAGGACAGTTTGAAGAGGAAGAAGAAGAAGAAAACAGAAGCATGCTGTCTTAAAGAGCGCTTGGCCACCGGTGGACTTTTACCTGAATCTGAAAGCCATAGTTCTTCTCCACGTTGAACTCAGACACCTTCAGGCAAGATTTCAGGTCAATTTCTCCATCCACGTCGTCTTTCTGTGCAGGGAAACAATTCGGTTTGTCCAACCAAAACCACATTTATTCACTCCAACATGCTACTGCTAACATTTTCGACTAAGAACAACAGAACATGCCTCCTCTGCAGTCGAGTCTCTGTAATATTTCAGCCCAGCGTCTGTCAAAACAAACCAGTGCTTCTTCCACTAAGGACAGAAAAAGCAAAGCAAGTTAAAGAAAGCAAGAAAAGAAAAATGAAGTGACACTAGGAGGAATATCTCACCTCTCCGCAGTCGTCCAGTTTTGACATCCATCCCTTTTTGAAGTTCAAGAGGTCGGGCTGCAAACAGGAGGGCGGAGCGTCAGTTTCGTTACCCTTCGTCTGAACGCAGCAGTTTACAGGAAGGAAACACGGACGTCTTTGTGTGTCAGCGCCATTCATGTGAACAGCCGCGCATTAAAAGAGCAAGTCAGAGTAGATTTCACACGTAAGGAAACAAAAAGGGAACAGAAGAAAGAGAGAGGACGACACAAAGAAAAACACAAGCCCGTGTCAAAGGACGGTGCGTAAACCTGCGTCCACACCTCCGCAGGTTTACTCCATTATTGTAGTAAAACATAATAGCGTGCCACGCTGCAGACTTATGCAGCCACAAAGGACGTCAGCTAGTTTCCAGGAGAGGAGTTCACCTTTTAATCAAAAATAGTTCTTGTCTAACTGTCCTTTGAGCATTGACATGGTGGTAAAACCAGTGTGAGCCAGACAGCCTGATGCTGCTGCTGCTGCACACACACATTGCTCCGCTTGAGTGGTTTCACGTCAGCGTGTTGTTTACTAAACACACTGCTGCTCTGCTGCAGCGCGCCGCAGCAGAGCAGCAGCCTCCGCTTTTGCTTTCCACCCCCAAAGCGCAGGACAAGAAAACATGTGCAGGAGGCCTCAGAGCAGCGATGGTCCCAGATTAGGATTAGGCAACATCCATTCATTCCGCTCCTTATCAACATTCCTCAGTTCAAATCTCCTCGGATTACTCACGCCGTTTTCTGCAGAACTTACACTCCAGGCCGTCTGCTTATCTTGTTACACTTAAGCTTTTGTTCGATTTGTTTGGCCTCCTGCTGTTAAACCACTGCGCCTCGCAAAGGTATTCACAAACCTTTTTAAGTGCTTTTTTTTTTTTTTACTTTAGTGTACTTTATTTGATAGTCCAAGAGAAAGAAGTGCGTATTAATGATGTGGAAACATTATAATACATGGATTTTACATAAACAACAATTGGATTCTATAATTACTTTGAATTCAGCCTCTTTTACTCCAGCACCCGAAATAAAAACCAGCACAACTTTCAAAAGTCATCAAGTTAAACCCCGCTCAGACGCGACTAAAATTACATTTATTGATCAACAAATGCTATCAGTGGAGAAAAACTAACAATGCACATGAACAAACAATCCCCACAATGAAACGGCACAGTTAAAATGATCAAATCAAACTAAGAATCTGTGGTCAGACAGATACTCTGCAAGATAACTTTAAAGTTAGATATGATTAAGAAAACAAACTTTAGATGTGTAAAGCTACTAAAAAAAATATATATCCCAAAAGACTTTCTTAGTTCTACAAAGTATTGAAAAGAGGAATCTCATCAGACGAGACCTCTTCCACCATTAAGTCACGACTTTGGTCAGTTGGCTTAAAGGAATCAGAGTAAGAGGATCTGGATACAAATTTATGCTTCACATTCTTAGAATTTTACTGGTAAGCCTCCGATAAATCAGTTAATCGCACGATAAATTAAAACAAACTCAATAATTTCAATTTGCATGATTTGTCGTTTCTCTTTCTTTCTGCCAAAAACTGGATGACAAAAGTCTTCAGTCTGGCATATTAGTCTCTGCTTTGTTTACAAAGACTTCATAATTTACTTTCTTTGTTGTTTCTGTTGTTCCGTTTATTTATTTGGGATATTTAAAATATTTTCCAGTTCAGGCGTTAAACGTTCACTAGACCTTTGAGAATGCGTTCCTGCATTATTACACCATTACAACGAGAAAAATGGTCTCAAAACAACCGTAATATCATTTATTACAATAACTTCTGGGACAATTTATCACCCGGCAAGATTGGTTATCGTCACAGGCCTATTTACTGGTAAAGAAAGAGAAAAAAAAAAAAAACTACAGTTCACTATTATGCTTTGGTTTGTGTTGGTTTAATTAAAGAAAGCGTACACTAATGTTTGTAGCTGTATTGTGGCAAAATGTGAAAAAGTAAAGCACCAACTCCTCAGCTTTGTCGTCTATAAATTAAGATTTCTTGTTCACAATTCCTTTTAATATTCCTACACACCACAGCGCCACCTAGCCATCCGTCCAACCGATTCTCTTTCATTCAACAAATTTCACCATTCAACGACTGCAAACAGCCTGCATAGAACAAATACAATGTTTTCCTCATTATCATACGCCCTCATAATATTTGCGAACCTTTAAGACTACTCCTACACTTTGAGTGAGCCACAATGGCAGCACAATGGCTGCATGGCAAAAAAAATGCTGACGAAAACCTGAGCTGCACAAACTTAACGTTTTTGTGCGCGTTCTCGCTCTCGGCAATAAAGTGAAACTACCAAAACGTGCAACTCATGACGTGTCAACGCTCGTCATAAATTTATTTCACGACTAGTCCACACTTGCCTATATGCAGGGTCAGGAAGCAGATGGCAGAGGAAGCATATTTTAGGAATAACCCCGTGTGCGTGCAGGTTCTGCTCGCATAGGAGGAAAACGGGTCGGAAAAATAACTCCAGCTTACAGAGACGTCATGCACTCTTCCTGACCCCTCCATCCTGTCACCATAAAGGAGTATTGTCTCGGCCGTTTTGTCCTGAAGGCTCGGCTAAATAGGTTACCTCTGCGCACAATGAGAACAGGAGGATCCAAATGAACGCTCATTGTGATGACAGTTCCTGGATTACTGCGGGTCGGAGAGCCAATACTTCTTGATTAGTTTTAGGTTATCGGGTTTCCATGACTGTGTGGAAAACATATTGGTAATAGAGAAACAACAAATCATCATAACAATCATTCTGGATTTCTCTAAATTGTTACGTTGGTCTGTTGTTTTTACATGATTCCTGTCATGTTTTACTTCCAGGTCAATTTGCCCCTTTGCGAATTCACAACCAAGCAAGTTTGTCACTTAATTTAATTTTAAATTGATTTCTAAAAACTTCATTGTTCCAGGGAATTAGGTTTTTTTTTTAAATATTCAATCTTGGATATTTAAAATGTCTTCCAGTACCAGTGTGAAATATTAATTAGAATTTAAAGTTTGTTGATCTTTAATGATGTTGTGTTTTTGCATTATTATGCCATTGTCATTCTGTTACTTGGAAAGACGTGCAAGAACAACATTATTATAATTTATCGCAATAACTTTAGGGCCAATTCATCGTTCAGCAAAATTTGTTATTGTGACAGGCGCCTGGTCAGGGTGGTTGATTATAAGTGTGATGTTTTACTGTCAAATTTGCATATTTTCTTTTCAAAGTTGGGAACACTTTTCATGAACTGTGTCAATGTTTGCCAGTAGGTCAAGAAGTATTAGTGAATTTCTTTTAAGAGATCTACTAAGAAATCATCTAAGAAATCATCCAGGTCGCACTGATGGATGTCAAAAGTTTCATGTGGAAGCTGCTACACTAAGAAGACTTAAAAGTTAGCTTTTTCGGTTTTAAATGTGCAAGACGGTTATTAGAAGGAAACTATTTTCTACTGTGGCGAACTACAAGAGAAGATGACAGCTGATAACAGGAAGTCAGAGTATTAAAATAAATTTGCTCTATTTTATCTTTTTGAAGGGATTATGAAATGTTGTCAGGCTTTTGAAAATCTCACAGTTAAGACTGCTAACTACAGATGGAGACAGATATTAGTAATGCTAACCACAATCATAATAATCGAGGACCAACGGCTAACAGATAACTAAAGGATTTATTTTCCAAACAAGTATAAAGCTGTACAAAGGTGGTATTTATTTTAAATCACAAAAAAAAATTCTCCTGTTTCTACAAGACCAAAAGGAGTATGTTCACAAACAGATATATTCATGCCTGTGAACATTTCATAAAACGCAAACTCTCAGAAGTGGAAATAGACTTTTATTTACTGCATTTAAACATGCAGCCGCCATGTTGGATTTTGTGTTCAGGGCTGCAAAGGAACGTCTGGGAATTGGGAATATGTTTCCGATGAACATTCAGATTTGAGTCACTCCTTTAAAATTATTGTAATGTATATTGATACTAATTTACCGAAAAATATTTGATTTCAAAGATGCTGTTAGCTTATCAAATATATGCTCTTGATTTGATTTGACCTACAAGTCTGTTAAAAATCGTACTGACATATCTAGCATAAACGATCCGCGGCAGACGGCTTCATTTCATACACAAAACTGTTGGGTTCGTAACGCTCAAAGCTACAGAGGTACGAAACGGCGAAGGGACGAAGTGCCTACCACCCACTCCTAAAGGCCAGAGGAAAACACAGAGCATGTGTCACAGCTGGTCGTGAATCCTGTCAGACTGTACGTGCTGACGGCTAATAAAACGTCCTGCTACTGTAAACAAATGGAGGGTAAATAGAGGAAAGAGAAACATAAAACTATTTCGCCCCCGCCACTCAAGTTGAGCAGTGAGAAAATAAAAGCCACTTCGATAAACTTTTAACACACCCCTCTGTGTTAAACCAATGCTTAACAGAAAAAGCAGCTAGCTACAAGAAGCTAAAAGAGCACCAACGTTTTATAAAAGTTAGCTAAACACGGCTAACTTCGCAGCAAACGTTTATTTCATTTATATTAATTCAGGAAGGAAAGATAGACAGGAAAACACAAACTTCTTTAAGCATAGACTTGTTTTAGGAGGGTACAACTTACCGTCATGATAACAGGATCCAGAAAGTTAAAAAAATAGAAATAAAAACGGAAATGTATTAATTCCTCACAAGAAAAACTTTCTTTTTCGTCTCAGCTAAGTCTCGTGCAGAAAGCACCTTTCGGTCTCGCGCACGTTACGCAAATTCAGATAAAACCCCGCCATTCATCCACATTTTTAACTCCAGTCAAAGTGCCGTAATCTTCCCACGACGACACTGGCCGTGGTCTGAGAGAAAGGGGCGAATTTGTCGCGCTAAATGTGGATTAAATGCTCCAGTTCAGATGGAACCATGTCTAAACTTTCCGATAAGCGGGGGAAAGATCCTTCCTTCAGCTCAATGCGTCGTTACTCGCTGCTCTCTGTCTCTGCCCTGTCTGCCACTTCCTGGGCGGATCCGCAATGCTCGTTTAAGAAAACATGCAGACCCCAGTGTTGTATCTGTGAGAAATGGATTAGAGGGACCCATCATGTGGAGGTGGGGAGGGAGGAGAGAGTTTGAGGGGGTGACCAAGCCTTGTAATAATGTTTTAATCCAGATGAAGCCTACTAAAAAACCCATTATCACTGCAAGAAAAAGTGTTCAACTAGCAGTCTTCACAACAGCAATACATCTTCTTGACAAGGAAAATCAGTAATCATCTCTTTTCACACGCACAGAACAGACCAAGCCACATTTTCCTGATAGCCTAAGCTTGGAATTGAAGTGGCATTCCCCCCCTCTAAAATCCACCCTCTGTAGCTACTGGTTTAATTTCAGGAATTTCAACACATGCCCCAGCAGACCACAACTGACAAAACTCAGTCAGTCTTATGAAATGACTGTAGGGTGTAGGTAAGGCCTACAGACACACAACAAATAGCTGCTAAACAGGAGCATAACATGAACCTACAATTATATCTAAAACTAAATAGAAATATGTAAGACCATGAGTGAATATTGCAGAAAAATTAAACAAGCTAGGAGACAAAATAATGTTCTAGAGAGTGCAGGATTATTTCATGCATAATAACAATTAGAGATAGACAAAAAGAAAAAACTTAACTGTTAGTATGGCTCAACAGAGGTGACTCACAGACATTAACTTTCAATATGCGGGCTGTAGCACCTACCTGCATTTCTTCCGACCTGTGATGATTACTTTTCCACAAACAGCCCTCATCTGCCGTGGGACTGCCTGATCTCTGGATAAGAGCGGCTTGGAGTTACAAAAATAATCAATGTCTGACCAAACAAACACAGAAAGTCATCACAGAGCTCCACGTTCTCAGGCATACGGGAAAGATGTGGGTTAAGCATTAACACACTTTGGGGAGTATGAGTGTGGGGGGTGGAAATAACAATGCTCAAACTCAGTTGCACTGCTGTGGATTACCTTGAGCAAAAGGAAGGACGCATTACACAGTGGGACTCAAAAACTTATTCCAAAACCAATCGCATCCACTGTTCTCCTGCTGGACTGAGGCTCGCTAAAGTATTCATACGCCCTATTACAGATTGGACATGTTGTGCTATGAATTCCTTCTGACCAGCCATAGACACTGGCTGTAGCATAATTTTTTCAAAGCGACTAAAGGTGATATTACCGCCTGCATTCAAATGCAGCCAGTAAAGTTTTTTACTTTGAAAGTGTCATCCCATGTGCCTACACTGGGATGAAGAAAGAAGAGACAGATATACTCCAGTTTAAATGTACGTTCCTTTGTACAACACACAGAAAGAAAGAACGACAGGTGTTCACTTATCGTCCCCACTCACTCTGCCTGCAGCCAATTCCAAATCAGTAACGTTCAGCTAAACATGTACACTCTTCTGAGTCATCTGGTTTGTCTGTTTAACTTATTACTAGCTTGTCAGGTTACCTGGACAAAAGGTATGTAGTTGACGGTTTGCTAACATGAAAGTTTGGGTTGTAGCAGTGCAACCAATGAGTCTGGAGCCTTCCCAATGGTTAGCTTAAAACTTTAAAATGTTTGCAGTAACAACTCCATTATTATGATTACAGTAATGGTTATGACAATGGTCTAGCCTTTGTTCGATTTTGAGTTATGTGGTCTTGACTATAACACTAGTCCAAAGTCTTTTGAATTCTCTAGCAAGTTTTCTTCCAGGATTGCTCTTTATTTAGGTCCATTCAGCTTATCATTAACTCTAACCAGCTTTTACTGTCACCACCGAAGAAATACATCCCCACAGCATGATTTGTCACTGAGAGGTTGGTGTGTTCAGAGTGATGTGCAGGGTTAGTTTTCAATACCCCACATATTTGCATGCGTCCCTTACATGGCAGGTAGTAACCCTTCTCACTACTTTTCTGTAATTGGCAAACTTTTCCAATTTGGGATATTGTTTTATGACCTAGAAATAACAATGGACTGTTTCTAGGTTACAAAAGGGGGCTGAATACAAATGTACAAAACACTTTAGAGATTTCAGCATGTAAAACTCCTGAATTATATCTAATTTTCCTTCTAGATTGGATCTATGTCCTGCTTTGTGTTGGTTATGCCATAAAATCCCAATAAAATACATTTCAGTTTGCGTTTGTAACATGACCCATGTTAATATGTACAAGAGACATGGATACTTTTGTAAGCTACTGTAACAAACTAGTCTTTTCATCCCTTAATATAACTCACAACGCCCTCAAGCAGCCTACCTGCAGTGATGTGGTGGAGTGAGCTCGAGATAGATATCCACTGCCCCCATAGTGCCAGTCTTTATCTGTATCGCCAGGATCATCCCACTCTATGGAGGGATGCCTGCTCAGGGAGTGACTGAAATGGCACAAACACATAAGATATGAAAGATAGAGTGAAAGTATAGCTGCAGTTTGGCTCAAAAATGTAGTGCTCTTACCCCTTACAAGAATTAAACACAAACTGTTTATCTTTCATCTCTGTGTGTGCAGTGTGAGTCTGACCTGGCTGGTTTAAACAGTTCCTGTCTTCGGACAGGCTGTTGACTCTGTGGCCGTCCCATGTGGCCCGGTCCTTCCTTCTGATGGATTATTTTGACCTTTGGCAGGTCAGCTATCGCAGCGTACTCCTCCCTGTTTCGTCCTGTTGATCCCACAGAGAGCCGGCCTGACTCAGAAGACTCTATGGAGCTTTGCGAGGAGGTGTGGGTCTGAATGTGTATCTGCGGTGGAGGAGAAGGGCTCCGTGCACGGTGAGAGGACCTCTTGTCATGAGGAGGTGGATGGTGATCATCATGGCCATGTCTACCAGCCCTAGATCTCATGCTGCTAGAGGTTCCAGATGATTCCAAAGTAACGTAGGCAGCTCTGTTGTTACTTGTGATTTGTCTAGATGGTGAGGCAGGTCGAGAAACAGAGGAGCTGCGGACTGAATGTGTAACTGAATGTGTAGATCCACGCCATGAGTTTGATGAAGAATGGGAGTCATACTTTGTTTCATTATTTGTGTTTTTGCTCTGAAATGAAACACTGGGGTCTCCTTTGGTGGCACTTCTGAGGATTGAGTAGCCTGGGGGGTCAATATTGCCTTTTCTTGAAGGAGAGGGGGAGCGGCTGGAGTGTAGATTCTTGCTGTTAAATGAGCTGCCAGTTCGCATATGTCCAGATGAGTGATAGTCAGAAGCATCATAGTTTCCCCTCAAAGCCAAAGAACTGTTGGTATCACGGCTTCTGACAGAGCTGGTAAACTCAGTTTTATGTCGTTGAGACTGAGAAGGAGTATGAAGGTTTTGCCTTGAAGGTGAGGAGTTCAGATTTTTAAGAACATGGTCATTTAATGACCCACCACTGTGTCCCCTTCCTTGAGCAAAAGTTTCGTGACCTCTCCTAGAAGGAGATGAAGAGTGGCTGCCTAAACCCCGACTGCCGCTTGTCTCAGTCTTTCGAAGTATGGACTGTCTTGGTCTGTCGGAATCATGTCTAGACGAAGACACAATGGCGACATCACACTCTTGACCATCCAGTTCATTTCTAGTCATTAGGTTGCGCAGCTGAGCCTGTCCTTCTATCCCATAGCCTTCTCTTACTGGGGAGCCACAGCGCCCATGGTGATGACGATCATTGAGAGATGTAATGGATTCAGATTTACGAAGGAAGGACTGGTTTGGTGAGGTAACATTTTTCCTCTGTGGCATAGAAGTAACTGGGGAACTATTACGTTGATGGTGGCTACGATCATTTAGAGATGTGACTGATTCAGATTTACGTAAAGACCGGTTTGAGTAGTTGAAATTTCTCCCTGGTTGCGATGCAGATACTGGAGAGCCACTGCGTCTCCTGTGACTGCGCTCATTCAGGGATGTGATTGACTCAGATTTATGAAGGAGGGACTGGCTCATGGAGTTGAAATTTCCCCTTGGTGGTGGGGAAGATACTGGGGAACCATTACTTCGATGGTGTCTACGGTCATTTAGGGATGTAATTGATTCAGATTTTCGTAAGGACTGGTTTGAGGAGTTTAAATTTCTCCTTGGCGGTGGGGAAGATACTGGAGAGCCACTGTGTCTCCTGTGACTGCGCTCATTCAGGGATATGATTGATTCAGATTTATGAAGGAGGGACTGGCTCAAGGAGTTGAAATTTCCCCTTGGTGGTGGGGAAGATACTGGGGAACCATTACTTCGATGGTGTCTACGGTCATTTAGGGATGTAATTGATTCAGATTTTCGTAAGGACTGGTTTGAGGAGTTTAAATTTCTCCTTGGCGGTGGGGAAGATACTGGAGAGCCACTGTGTCTCCTGTGACTACGCTCATTCAGGGATGTGATTGACTCAGATTTATGAAGGAGGGACTGGCTCAAGGAGTTGAAATTTCCCCTTGGTGGTGGGGAAGATAGTGGAGAACCATTATTTCGATGGTGACTACGATCATTTAGGGATGTGATTGATTCAGATTTTCGTAGGGACTGGCTTGAGGAGTTGAAGTTTCTCCTAGGCGGCGAGGAAGCACGACTCTCCTGAAAACGATCATAAGTTCTAGATGGGGAGAAAGTATTATGTGTTGAACTAGCGGTTGCATCAGTGCTGCGAGACATTTGGACAGAAGAATTATATACCCTCCTCGAAGGTGATGAGCTGCTTTTGTCACTAACTAGTCCTGCTGAAGAACTATTTGCTTCTGTCTTCTTTAAGGCACTCCGAAAATCAGAAACAGTACTAGACTGGGACTTGAAAGAAGAAGCAAATGATTTGAAGTCTTTTGGTAGAGTTCCCGACTCAAAACGTCGAGCTTGGGCTCCTTGTAAGGGGTTTTGTGATCCTTGCATTGGTCCTTGAGACCAACCACCACCATCAAAGGTTGTTCTGCTGCGAATGCTGCTAGACTCGCTGCGTCTCAACTGCAAGTTTTCACGTGAGGGGGATGAAGAGCGAGATTGGAGAGTTGAGCCTTGCCTTGAGGAATCATATCGCCCTGACTGTTGATAGGAAGAGATGTTACTCAGAGGATTTGTTCGACTTAAACCCTTTCGACTAGTTGAAGCCAGGGACTCCGCAATCTTAAAAGGAGTAGGACTGGGAGATCGAGGCCCAACTTGTGCTTCAACTTCAACTGCAACTTCATAAGGGTCTGGGGGAGGGATTTCCACAGTAAGGTCCTCATTGAGCACTTCTGGTATCGGCCTTTCTGAGGCAACACCTAGATTGGGATTTCTGAAGGGGATACTATCTTTTGGCTCAATGTTTCTGTGACTAAAGATGGGATGACCTCTTTCAAAATGCCGGAAAGGAGTGGGTGGGCTTTTTTCAGTAAAACGGGCACCAGCTGCCTTCCCAAGGGAGTAGTAGCCACTTTCACGCTTCTCTCTGTCTTTTTTTAATTCTGGAAGAAACACAAAAATTGGTGATTACTGCATTTGCAGTTTGAGAGAACTGGAAATGAGGAGAAGTCATGAGAAAGAGACAAGAATGAAATAAAGTTCAAACAAAGTGCAGGCACCAGGGTTTTCTGAACATAAACCTACATCCATATATACCTCATGGCTAATTTATTATCTGCAGTTTAACTTTCGTAACTGCCCCATATTGTTGTGGCTGTTGGACCGCTTATCAATAGCGGCTGTTTTACAGAGATCTGGTGGTTGTATGTAAAGCAAGGCCACACAATGTTAAGAAAACATGCCGTGCAGCGATATCAGTGACTTGCAACCATGAGGAATCTACTTTCGGTTTATAACAAATACAGACTTCAGATTATGAGTATCCAGCTAATGAAAGAAAACAACAAGCTTTTATTGAAAATGTTGCTTCCAGACAAGGTTTGTTGTTTTCACACTGAAACAACTTAGTTGTAGTTTCTTGATGACTTTACCATCATACCACTTCTTTACCTTTTACTACTGTAAAGGCCACTGGAGTAAAGGAACTCACTTGAGAATGGTTACACTACAGCCATAAAGGCGTAGACACCATCTTGGACCACTCTGCCCTTTTCTCCCATTAACAAGGCATATGTGTTGCCTTCCCCATGCTAGATGACTATATATATTGAGTTGCTATTATGTGATTGGCTGGATTCCATACATTCAACAGGTCTACTTGATAAAGTTGCCACTGAGTGTGTATTGCATTCCATTACTGATAATTACTCCCCGACACCTCAGCTGGTGACTCCAATAGGGGATGGCAAGAAAAAGACACCTCTGGTTGTAACTGGATATAGATTAAGAAGTGAGGTAAGTCATAGGTGTACTAAGGACTCGGTGTGCTGCTTCACATAATATCCACAACTACATTACATCAACGATCAAGTGATCCTTTTCTCTGACGTTCAAGTGTCTTGTCACTCATACATAACACACAGCTCTTTTTTATGAAATCGACTTGTTAAAGAATTATGTCAGCAGTTTTGAAAGCACCTGAGCCTCGACTAAAGCTGCCACCACCTCGTGTTTCTTCCATCCAGGCCTGCCGAGGGTTGGGGCGGTGAGGTGGAGGGTCCAGACGGGTCATCCTGAGTTTGGTGGGGTGACGTCGAATCGGCAAGTACTCCTCGTCGGTACTAACAGAGCAACTGACCTCTTCACTCTGGTCACGACAGCTGTTTGGAAGACCGACATATGTAGACGTGGGATGGCGAGACTTCAACATCAACACAACCAAGACACACCAAAAATGTTGCAATGTAATGTTTGAATGTGGAATTAGTGTTTTATTACATATGACTAGCTGCTAAACCTAATTCAGTAGAGCACTAAAATTACACATATAGAACCAAAATTAACATTTCTGGCTCATCCAAATGTTCCGGTTGTAAAGGTTTCTCACCTGTCTGTGGTGTTGTCGTCCTCGCAGATGTAGAACTTGCAGTCGGGGCTCAGGATGCACAGAGAGGTCTCCCCATTACGCGCCTGGCCTCCATTGACATCACAGCAGCTGCTCACCACTGAAACACTGTCAGAGTCTTCCTGATTGGAAGAAATGGACCAATCACAAAGTCGAAACCTAGCTCCCACTCACAAAGACATTGATCTTTGAGGCTGGGTCTTCAAGCAAAGGGTAAAACAAAACCCCACACATGTGATGAAGATGATAGATGTGGAAGTATAGATGAGTTCGAAGTTAGCAGCTCCACATATTTTTGACTGACTCCATCTCCTAGAATGTGGTAGAGATTCTCCTCTCAGTCCTCTCTGTCAGACACTCACATGTTCACGCTGCTGTCTGATCAGGGTTACACTGTAACTTGATCAGACTTGTGGCTTTCCTCATTAATTTTTCAACATCCAACGTTTTTACACTAAAACCGGTTCCTCCAACTGCCTTCTGTTAAAAGGGATAAAAAATAGACCCATTTATCACATTTGTCACAGTGCTGTCTTTTAGGAAACCGCTATTAAAACCGAGAAGCTGGCACTATTTAAAAATAATAATATCCTGATTTAATGAAAACCAACCACAGATGTAATTTTTGCTGCGAATGCCAGCAGTAGAAGTAAACAGGCAGTTTTACAGCTTCAGTCCGGCTCATCCTGCTCCTGCTTACTGTACGTTGCGCCTCTTTCTAAAAGGCTACAGTTTCCCTGGAGGCCAGTAAGTGATCCAACTTCATTCATTTATAATAGGAGCCGCAGCTGCTGCCTTCCTCCACATTATTAACTCTTCTATAATGAGTCAAATTTTTCTTAATTTGCTAAAAAGCAACAGATTGCTGCGTGAGCCCATAATCTATTTTCATATTTGTCAGTGTACTTTCACACTTTCTCAGTTAACAAAACATCCCTTTAAGCTCAACAAAAAAAACAAGAATATTTTGTTATGTGTTAGATCTTAGACATAACAATCCACTATGTTGATTTTCATCTAACTGCACTTTTACCCTTCTGCCGCCTTGACCTCTGACCTGAAAAGAGCCTCCCCTGCCCGGCTTTCCTCCAATCTAGACTAATCTCATCAGTCAGCACCCGTTGTACTCTGGTTTTACACAAAGCATCTCTTCTCCAGGTTACCCAGAGTCCTTCCCTACCTTGCTGCTGCTGGTGTCTCTTTCCTCTGTCTGGGAAGAGATTGGCGTCAGAAGCGCGGCTCTGCTCAGCCTGATCCCACCTCCAAGTCCAGAGCTTTTCCCAGTTGCATCCCCATCCTCAGGCAGGGGTTTCTGTTGAGGCTCGAGCTCGGTTCTTTCCCCTGCGCTTGTGTGCAGGTGCCTCTGGCGCAGGCACTCGTGGCAGCGGGAGGGGTCAAAGATATTGGGTTGGAACTTGGGGCATGTGGGCTCATCGCTGGAGTGGGACATGCTGAGTCCGGAGGAGGTGAGGGGGGCCTGCTCGATCGTTGCATTCCAGGTGTTCTCAAAAAGAAAAATATGGTCCAATTGAAAACAAAAAAGTGAAAAATCTATAGAAGATAAACAGAAATCATCTGGTACATTCCATCGGTTATTTTCAATTCATATCTTCTTACAGGACTGTAACTACTTTTCGGTAGTGGCTGAGCAAAGAGCAAAAGCTCATAATAATAATAAAGAAAATAAAATAAAAAGAATGATTAATTTCATTGTTCATCCACAACATAAGGATAGACCTGTACATTTTGAGAGAACATTCAGTCTCTCAAAATGAGACTGAATGTTCATTTTGAACATTCAGTTCAAAATGAACTGACACTACATTTAAATTAAAATTAATTTACACACCGAAGCCTCCAGTCTCTGGTGACAAAAAATTTAATTAATGATAATTAACTTTATTTAAAAAGGCGACATTGTACAACTAAAAAAATGCTACAATTTGATGAGCTGTACCAGATTACTGCAAAAGCTAATTTGCATCTGCAGTCCCTTGACAAGTTACAAGAATGGGTAAATGGACATAAAATATAACAATAGATGTTGCTCTCGAACCACAATGCACAAACAATGACACAGTCATGCAGTTAATGTTTACATACCTGAGCAGTTTTTAACAAATTTAAAACTTAGGTTGCTAGAAACGTTTCCTCCAACGAAGAAGACACGAAAAAATGTTTTTAATTACCAGAGGAGAGGGGTTCGTGCGGTTTGAATTTGAGGATGAAATGCACCTCGGACCCCCGCCTGAAACTGCGGGGCAAGCTAACATCGGATCCACCCGATTGGCTGCTCTGACGGAGGTTGACACTGGAGCATCCATGGTGGATCTCGCTTATCGCACCACTGACCCCGAAGCGCCCACGAGCCCAGAACCAACATGGTACCAGTGGGCCCCCGCCGGTTCCCCGCACTAGGGCGTTCAGCTGTATTAAATATCATGGGCTTTAGAAAGCGAAATGACACGCGCGGGCGAGTGACAGCTGGCACGCGCCCGGCTCGGGTTAACGTAAATAAGTAAACACAAGTGAGTTAGGGGGCGTTTAACGTACATTACAGAGCCACGTTGAGCAGTAAATGTCGCCTAAACATGGCGATATTTTAAACTACGCTCACATACAAAAAGGTGTTAGTGAGCTTGAAGGAAATACACGGCCGAGGCTCTGTTTCCTGATGCACCGCAGAGGATGTTGACTACAGCATCGGGTTTCCTAATTAAACAATAGTACGCAGAGGAACCAAATCCCAAGCGGAACAAACCGACTTTATTTGACAAAACTTTAAGCATATACAGCAACTGTTGTGAACTATATATATATATATATATATATATATATAAACCCAAAACTGTTGAAAAATATACAAGATATTTCCAGAGAATTCAAAATGGAGAATTCAGCTGGACATCAGTTTAAAACACAGACTCTCAAGCTGATTCTGACATAAAATGCCCCCCCACCCCACACACACACACACACACAAACAACATTTAGTCCAGATGGTCCGTCTTCTTCCCCGTTTGTCTCCGCCTCTGTTTCTTGCTGGTCCTCCCGCCTCTGTGTACACCCTCCGTGACACCAGGTCTCTTGTCTGGCCGGCGTCCTCGTCTGTCTCGGCCTTCCTGCTTCCCTTTCCTCCTCCGCTTGCTGGTGCACACGCTGAGCGCCGTCGTAAGGGAGCGGATCCTGCAGCGAGCAAAAAAAAAAAAAAAAAAAAAAAGAGAGAGAGAGGGTCAGCAGGTATGACTTTAGCAGATTACATAATGGGTGTGTTGTTATAGGGAACAAAGAAATACAGAAAATTTCTCTGAGCATACATAAACAATGCTATAAAGGCAGAGGTATAAAGCAGTGAAACATTTTCCCCACCACAAGAGAAAGGAAAAGTTTGTTTTAAAACCACTAAAATGTTAAATCATGTCATTCCTACATTTAAATTCCTCAGCAGATGCTAAAGTGCTGGACAAAGTTGTGTCCATCACCCAGTTGCCGGTCAGCAACCTGAAAGAAGGCTATTAACAAAAAATGTAAAAAACTTTTACCAATTATCAGTGTTATATTTCTGTCACATTGTAAATAGTAGGACAATTAAAAAATGATATGATGCGTAATTACCACTTGAAATCTACTCATTAGGCTATAAAACTGGTTTTTAATCCATTTTCCCCCCTTAAGCCTGAAACCAAATAGAAAATAGTAAACTACGATTAAAAATATGTAATTTTATTTTCACAATTGCAGCTTTTCTGCTTACATTTTTTTTTGGGAGTAAATACTGTGAAAGGAGTATTTGATAAATTGTTTTAATCCAACTAAGAAGCTTATTTCTGATAGGTAATAAACTCAACTTCTCAAAAGAAGACAAATGTAACATTTCAGTAAATAAATAATAATTATATACATATACATATATATATATTTATTTATTTATATATATATATATGGTTTTACTTGTATTAAATTACAAAAGTACAACAACAAAAGCTTTTCACTTTTTCATAAACAATGGGGAAATGTTTTTACTTTTGAATTTTTCTTATTGCTGAACATCTTTTTGCATTTTTGATAATTATCTTTGGTGATGATCTCCAAGCCTCCTCTAGATTCAAATCAATAACATGTTTTAAAAATGTTTAGGTTACACCTAAATCTGGTAAATGCAGAAACAATTCTAACCATTGTCCCACCAATTTTGACCAACTTCAATAAGCTCAACTTACTTTTTGTTCATGATCAAGTCCCTCGGTTTTTTTGGCATTGCAAGTCTTTTCTCTTCCTCCTTGTTGTCGTCCTCTCTCTGTTCGTCAGCCTTCAAATCACAAACAAACACACTTTAGAGTCCCAACGATAAGCTAAATAAATCATGTCATGCACAGAGAAGTACGTAAAACACTTACATCACTTGTCGCAGGTCTGAACAGGTGAGCTACGGAGAGGTCCAGATCACTAATGGTTGTCACGGTAACGGTGTGGTTCGGGTGGTCATACTGAACAGACTCTGTGGTGCTGATCACCGCGTCTTCAAGCTCGTCCTCTGCGTCCGCTGCAGGAGACACAGAGAAGAAGAAAATCAAGTGACTGAAACAAAAACATAAAATAAAAGAATAAACATTACAAGTTACATTATACTTCCATTAAAACTCACCGAGAGCTTCTTCCCTCTCCTTCAACATCTTTATATATTCCTTATGACGCTGAAAGAGAACAATAAGAGCTGAAAAGCTGCAACCCAACGTTTTTTCTGTTTTTCTTTCTTTAATTACACTTACTTCTTCTCTAACTCTGCTTTGCTCCTCCTTTATTTTATTCTTCATTTCTTGCACCGCTGCTTTTCTCCTTTCTATTTTTCGCTTGTGGAATCCAGTCAGATAGTCCCTGATGAGAGAACAAAAACAGAAAATAACGCTGGTTAGTAGTCAAACTTGCTAAAGATAGCTTGTGGGTTTTAGCGTCACATCTGTCCATGGTATTCACCCACATGTACATTATTCCCTTTAATTTTATCACAGCGTTCCCGCTGGCAGAGTTAATAAGAACAAAAAAAGAACATTCTTGCTATCATGCTAAGCTAACATGCTAGCCAGCTGGCTAACAAATCCAAAATTTGCAGGTATTGACGTCATATTTACTCACTGTCTGTCCTTGTCGTCAAACATCACGACGCATTTGTTTTCTCTTTTCTTTGAGCCAGGCTTGAATTTAGCCTTTTTTGACGCAGTGTTGTTGTGTTTTGGGTTTTTCATGTTGTACACGTGAGTTCACGGTTCCGTCCTTAAAATATGTCCGGTAAGGAACACGCGCATGTAAGTCTGTGGTCCGCCAAGTCGCGACACGTCATCAAACAACGACGAAAAATTACATTTCTGTAATAAGTATAGATTAATGGTTGTCAAACTTTTCGCAACAAGTACCGTCATACTTGTAGTAGCACTGTAAAACAGTACTACAAAAATACTTTTTGAAACTATTTGAGCTAAATTCAAGTTTTGATACTTTACTGGAAACATGGTCTAGCCCATGATTGGTGTCTTTTTTGTTGTTGAAATTTTATATTTGATGAGCAAAACCAATCACCTGGTTAAAACGTCATCTAAACAGTTACACGCCCGACATATTTGGCCAAAATGCACTCAAGCGCATTTGGTTTAACTCAACAACAGGTTATGTGCAAACACTTCATACCAACTGTTTGGCACGTTGTTAGAGGTTTGATGATTAGGGTTTATTTTCGTCTCTCAGTCATAAGCTGTGGCTTGCATTTTAAACAGCTGAAGCCTGGCTCATATTGGGTCAGGAAATTAAAATGTCTTAGAAATGCTAATGAGGTTGGTCCACAATAATAATCCGAAACAGAGAGAAAAAAAATGTTGAACTTTACACAGCGACTGTTACGAGAGTAACACCTACCAACACCCACCACAGTGTCAAACCGAGTGACAATGTTTCCTCTCTTTAGCGCATTGCAAAGAGCTTTCATAACCCAATTAATAATTTTCTCCATTACATCCTCAAAGCCCAATGCTTCATAGTGATTTTTATGTTATTGCTCAGCAGGAAATAGCTGAAGTGGAAGGAAAATGATGCGTGGATCACAGAAAAAAGATTTTTAAAGTGCGTTTCATACATTTATATTTAGGCACCAAAATAAAAATATAACCACACTGGCTGTACAACGTTCTGCTGTTTTATTAGAAAAGAATAAAATGAAACAAAAACTGTTCAAACAATAAAACATCTTGAGGGGTGTGGGGGGAAGTAACAATTACATCAATAGAAAACTCTCAGCTGAGCCATTGCCTTTCGCTTAATCCATTTACCAGGCAAAGTTAACTAAATATACACAAAAATATTTTCAGTATTAATTAAATGTTAGCTTGTTTTCAATAGAGGGAGAATTTCCTATCCTTATTCTTGCACATCTTTAAAAAAAACCCCCAAAAACATCTGCTTGAAAGAAGTAACCCTTCCATGACTAAACAAGGGGTTCCATTTGTATAAAAACAATAGAAATGTCTTGATTTTACAGTTTCTGGCCCCTATGCTGCTTTCACAGATACAAAAACAATAACAACCGACCGCCCAAAAGCATTTATCTCACACAACCATTAAATAAGATATCCAGAGCGAAGAAACAACAACAACTAAAAACGTCGATAATTACAAGTAAAAAGCTAATCAAACAACAACAATAAAAGAAATTAAAAAGATACAACTCGTCGATTTGTTTTTTAAATTGATACAACATAAGAAAATATTTGCTTTGTACAGAACATAAAGGCTGTTTTGCTTGAGAGCCTCAGATGGTCCTCGCTTCCAGAGAACGCGGCGACGCGATTCGCCGGAAGGCTCAGACGGTTGACCTCACCTCACCGACGCGTCAACGTGCGTCGCCTCAAGCAAAGAACTTTGTCTTCCAGAATCTACTTCTATGTACAACTTATATACAACTACCACATCGAATGTAATAATCTGCTCAATTGTGTTTTATCGAAACGGAATTCGTTTTCTCGACATCTGCAGACGTCACAGGAATTCGTTCTGCCGAATCCCACGATCCGAGTTCAACGGGTCCGCTGAGTTAAGTAAAGAGTCGAATTTCAGCCCAACTCGTGTGCTTCATTTTCCTATGTTGCTGCATGAAACGGTGCTGCCACTGCACAGTGTTTTGAGGTAGATTAAGACGACGCGACACGCGGCACTGCACAGTTAAAACAAGCCGGTCTGTGCGCCTCCTCCGCTCTCTGGGAGCTTGCAAATTAAAAAGGAGGCAGCGACTTAACCACTCATCAACGTGCGCCGATAATGACTGAAAGACTTCATCTCCTAAAGCTGATCTGCATGGCATCAGCTGTGATGCATTATCCTGTTTTTTTTTTTTCTGGATCCAGATTGTTCCTCTGGATCCATTTGTGGGCTTGTTTGCGAATAAAGAAGCTAAATTCTGATGTAGCTCCTGATTGTTTTTGGATTAAAGTTGAGTTTCGATGGTTTAAAAAGGAGGCTGCCAGTACCACTGCTGTCCAGACGGTGGAGCCGTAGCACTGTAACAATAAATTAGAAAATGTTTAGGGATCATTCATTTCACCCCCTACATTATCAGCCGTTTTCCCTATTCCGTGTTTTTTTTTGTTTTGTTTTGTTTTTTGTTGTTGTTCAGCATGAAAACAAAAGTTTCAGCCCTGTTTCTTTCTTTCTTTCTTTTTGCTCTCAGGAAGCAGCGATGGTGGTTCCCCCGCTGAGGCGCAGCAGGATCTGCTGGCAGTCCTGGACCGACCGACGGTCGCCCACCCGCTCCAGCGTCCGCTTGGCCTCGGCCAGCAGGCGGGCCCGGTGGCCCGGCGGGGTCAGCAGGGGCATGGGCAGGTGGCGGCAGGCCAGGAGGATGGCGTGAGCTCGCTCCCGCTCCCCGACGACGCACTCGCCATCTGACGGCGAGCACGAGGGCAGAGAGGAGGAAAAAGAGAAATAATTAGTTTGGCTTTAGATTTAAACAGGAATCAGTTTAAATCTTTTTTTTTGCTGGTCAAAAAAAAAAAAAAAAAAAAAAAAAGCTGTGTCAATTACTGATAAACTACAGGTGCTTTCAAAAGTACTTAAGTATAAACGTGAAGTTTGGAAACTTTTCTGCTAAATTAGGTCATGAATAATAATAATACATTTGTTTTATATGTTTCTAGGTGCTAAAATATAATTCAGTTTACGACAGCATACCATTGATAGAAAAAAAAAGAAGTAAATTTGTGAGAAAGAATTGAGAAAATTTCAAATTTTCTGTAAAAAAAAAAAAAAAAAAAAAAGTAGGAAATTTCTGAACTCATAAAGTTGAACATTTTGAAGAAAAAAAAGACTCTGAGATTTTGAGGTCAATCTGAAATTTTCTAGAAAAAAAAAAAAAAAAAGAAAACTACTGAGTTTTAAAAGCTGAAAATTTTTGCAAATTTACTCCTCTTTTTTTCCACTTTCTACAATTTCCACAAACACACCGTCGTACGTCACTAGTCTTGTAGCCAACGTGTGTGTGAGTGTGTGTGTGCGTGAGTGAGTGAGCGCACCGGCCGAGTAAGAGCCGTTTGTCCTGCGCCGCAGGTTGTGCTGCAGCAGCTGGTGCGTCCTGGTGGGACTGGCTCCAGCTATGAGCCGCACCGTGGTCTCATGAAGAAAAACCTGAACAGAACAACCGGAACAAAAAATAAAAAAAATAAAATCATAGTCAGTTTTACTTCATTGAAGACGTAAAAGCATCAAACTGCTTTGAGTCCTTTTTAATCCAGGGAGTAGCGTGCATATGGAGGTGGAGCTAGCAGTGTGTGTGTGTGTGTGTGTACCTTGTGTTGTGCCTGTCTGTAGCACTGTGTGAGCCGCCTGAGTGCGCTCAGGTCCCTCTGGAAACCTGCCAGCTGGGATCCGGGGGCCGGACCCGGCTCTCCGTTGCTGCTGCCTCCACGCTGCCATAAACTGGTCCGTAACGTCAGCAGCAGATCACAAACAAGAAGCTCCACCCCCTTAAATAAAACCACAAACATCCACATCAGGAAAAAAAAATACATATAAAGAAGTTTGATTGAAATTTGGGGAGGAAAAAAAAGAAAAAGAAAAACAATAGAGAAAACCAGATCACCAGAAGCTCCTGCAACCAAACCCCGGCATGCGCGGCAGAAATCAAGCAGCCATTGTGTCACTGATTGTCAGCGTTGGGGCGGCGGGGCGTGGCGCGGATCGGAGAGGCCTCTGTACTGCACTGCAGAGACATTGCACTCAGAGGATCATGCAATGCAACTACAATGCACCACAGCCACCTCCTTCCACCCACACTGTGCACACACACACACACCCCCATACACCCATACACCCACAGCCCCAGACGGGCCTGTCCTCTCCACCCCCCCAGCATGCAGTGCGTTTGTGTCGTAATAATCAGAAACAAAAAAAAACAAGCGAAAACCAGGCGAGCGGCAGCTTAAATCTGAAAGCGGAGGAGAGGGTGGAGAGCTTCTGACGGGTCTGGTCCGCCGCACCTTGCTGAGCCAGTTCCCAGATGGGCCGAGCGGCACGGAGATGCTGGAGCGCAGGTAGCTGCTGGAGCGGTCGCAGTGAGACAGGCAGGCCGCCACGCCGTCCCCCTTCAGAGGAGACAGGCTCATCTGGACCACCTTGCAGAGCAGCAGCACGGCTTTGGGCAGCGGGTGGCTGGAACGGCGGAGACCGACACGTTAGGAACGAGAATGTTGACTGGGGACAATTTTCAAATGCAAGTAAAAGCCCCTCAAGGATCAAGAAACCTTCCAAAGAGCATTCAAGGCTGGAATTGGAAGGCACATTAAATATCCAAAATATTTAAACCACAAAACCAAACAGTAAAATTACACAGTTTGAGGCTGCAACTACTGATTATTTCAGTAACGATTACTCTGATAAAAATCGACACATCCTGCCGGTTTCTAATACTCACTCAAGAATGAGCAGAGCTCTTGGCATCCGCTCTGCTTCTGCCAACAGGGACCTCACTGCGACATCGTCGCCCTGCAGCCAATGAACAGCCGCCTTCAGCACCAGAGCCCACCAGCGGCTCACCGGGTCGCCCACTGGCCACGAGGAAACCGACGGAGGAATATTAAAGGAAGCACACGGTAAACACGGTCATGTTCCTGCTGTGTCGTCCAAGTACATATTCAGCGCGATTCTTTATGTGCAGTTTGGTTGGATGTCGTTCAAACCTGGAATGGCGGTGTAAGTGGGAGGAGTCGAGAAGGGGGTGGGTGGGGAAGGAGAGTCCTCTGTGCAGCTGTTCAGCAACTCCAGGAACTCCAGGGCATTTGAGAATTCCCTGGAAAAAAAATAAAATAAAAAATGAGATGACGCAATTATACACAACGAATAAATCACATGATTAGAGCCTCCTGGCGGAGAGACGGCAGCTCTCTCTTTCTCACCCCAAGTTGTTCTTGCAGCTGCCTGCGTCGGCGTCGCTCTGCGGCTGGATGAGGGTGTGAACGGCTCTTTCCAGAAGCTTCCTGCAGAAGCAGCGGTGCAGCTGGGCGATGGGGTCGGCTGCAAAGCGAAGAAGAAACGAAACAAAAACGGAAAACAGGTGAGTAGAGAAACATGACGTCAGAGAGGCGGAAAAACAAGGCACAAAGAATCGAACCTGGGTCTCTTTGAGAAGTAAACACTTCATCGCTGCTGCCCGACTTCACCGACCAATCACAGCTCAGGAAAAACTGCCGGCCGAGCGGCGTGAAGAGCCAGCGCAGGCAGTCGGGGATCTGCTTGGTCTCTGACTGGTTGGCCACGCTTTCTGCGCAACCGAGGAGGTAACCCTGGGAGACGGACGACAGAATGGTGTTCCTGTCTGACATTTTGTTTTTGGGTCGGAAGACAGAAGAAGAAGAGACGTACCGGCAGGAACGTGAGATGGTGTCCCAGGACGCAGCGCAGGGCCGTCGCTGCAGTGACATAGATCTGAGCGAACTGAGCCGGCGCCATCTTGCCGTGGGCGCTCTCGCTGAGGTTGACGGCGCTCAGAGACAGAGACAAAGCCCACAGGCTGCTGCGCTGAGGCAGCTTCCCTACAGAGGCGAGAAGAAAAACAAACACTTATCCCCTCTGGACGCTGCTGACCACGGTCTCTGCAGGCTTCATAAACTCACATTTAAGACATTTTTTCAAGACCATGATGACTGAAATTTAAGACCTGTAACATGACAGAATTGCACAACGGAATATCGCACATTTCATGAAGTAGTGTCAAACTTTTTTTTGCCAAGAGTTGGCAACAGAGAATATTTGTCAGTTTAGCCACTCTGCCGCTAAACAGGACTCTTAGCTCTGTTAACAATAAACTGCTAAATGCAGAAAAAAATATGCAGAAACTGGAGGTAAAAATTAAGACAACTGTCTCACAATTTCAGCCAGAGTCACAGAACACAACGAAGACGCCTTTTCACAGTTATATGCTGTACTAGAACATTGTCTGACCAACTGGCGACAATTTACACTTACCAATGACAGACGCAAAAAGGCTAGCTAGCTAACAAAGCTCTATTAACAGCTAGTTAGGAAGCTAAAGCTAAACTGCTAAGCATGTAACCAAATTAGCAGAAGCTAAAGTGCTAAAGATGTTTAAAAAATGAGCTGAAACTGAAGTAAACCCCTAAGCACATACAAAAAAATTAGCTGAAGCTAATGCTAAACATTTCGACCACAGTCTCTGAGTAAACAGTCCTGCCACTACAAAATTCAAGACTTGTGATTGACGTACTTAAGGCCAACTTAAGATTCTGTTTTGTTTTTTTTTACTGAATGAATTTAAGACATTTCAAGGCCTTAATTTTAGATACGCGAGTGTAAGACTTTTTGAGAACTCCCTGCTGATAGTCGGGAATGAACTCTTATCGGCCGAATTCGATTCTGCGCTTCACTTTGTTCCCTGACCTGTGAGCTGCAGCTGGCTCAGCTGGTGATAAACCAACGCCGCGTCTCTCGCGCTCGTCCT
Organism: Gambusia affinis; assembly: GCF_019740435.1. Lineage (NCBI taxonomy): Eukaryota > Metazoa > Chordata > Actinopteri > Cyprinodontiformes > Poeciliidae > Gambusia > Gambusia affinis. The sequence goes on from NC_057886.1 coordinate 5,926,570, forward strand.
CGCCTCTTCCCCCTCGTGCTTCCCCCCGACCTGGTGGACCAGCCAGCCGAAAGGCACCGGACGATGCAGACAGTAGCGGATCAAATTCCAGGACAGGGAGCAAAGCAGGTCCAGACCGCTGGAGGGCAGAGCTCTCGTCAAGACGGAGAGGCACGTCTCCAAGCTGGCCATTGCCGCTGTGTAATCTCCCTGCAACGGAGAACAAGCGGAAAAAGGAGACGCTTAGTGTTTTTTTTTTTTTGTTTTTTTTTTTAAGGTTTTATTAGCTCTAGTGGCCTTTATTTGATAGTTAATTGACAGGAAAGTGGGTAATGAGAGAAGGGGGAAGACATGCGGCAAAGGTCGCCAGGCCGGGAATCGAACCCGCGACGGCCGCGTTGAGGACTAAGGCCTCCTTATGTGGGTTGGGACGCCAAGTCGAGACATTAAAACAGAAACAAGCGACAGAAAACGAGAAGAAGCAGTAGGTGGAATAAATAAACCCGACTTTTCTACATGTTTTCACAATACAAACACAAACATCTTTTTGGGACAGGCAAACACAAAGTAGCGCATAATTGTGAAGTGCAAAGACTTCATATTGCTTCATTAAAAAAAAGAAGTATTTAATTAATTTATTTATACATTGAAGCATATTGTGTTGAAGTTCACACCTAAATCCAATAACCTGTCTGTGGCATAACTTGAAAACTGATGTCTACACATGATACTGGTCCAAACCCAATGAAGTTGAGCTATTGTGCAAAGAAGAATGAGCAAACACTGCGGCTCTAGCCAAAAGACTTGCAGCTGCAATTGCAGGAAAATCAATATTGACACAATGGAACCGAATAAAAACTAATGCTGCACAGAAATCACAGAAATGTTGAGAGTCACATATTGGTTTTCTTCCACGTCACAAAAACTCACTACTTTGTTTTGCTCTATCACGTAAACCCCAATAGTAACACAGTTCGTGTTAACAAGAGAAAAAGTTCAAGAAATTTGAATACTGGTGCTCTTTTTTATTATTAAAGGGGCCAAATTATGTATTTTTCAGTCACATAGTGCCATTTTATACCATTCAACTAACTATGCTGACTTCATTTGTTATAAAAAAGACTGTATGTCAAATATGACTTCAAAGAAAATTAATTTACCGCATTGAAATTGAGCCTCTGTCTCTTTAAGAAACATCTGCTCTTTCTGAAACTCCGCCTTCAGGACGTCATTGCAGCATGGCTCCTCTGTTAACCCTTCAACAACGTTTTAGCAGCGTTGCTCTGAAAAGTAGCTGCTATAATGAGCTCAGCCGATGTGCAGTTCCACTGTGTGTTTGCTAATTGCTGCTGGCTAGTCTGAAGGAACTGAGTGGGAGATGGGAGTTTGAGGGGAGGGCTGCTCTGTGAGTCCATCCAGGCGTTTTGCCCAGCTGATTGGTTGCCACGGGAGACCAAAGGATTTCTCAAGCATGCATGAAAGAATCAAGGCCACACTCCAGGTACGTTTTTGAAGAGGGAATAACATTATAACATGATGTAAAGCTCAAAAAAGTTGAATTTCTATAATATTGCTCTGTTAAAAACTCATTCCTTCTGCCTTCTCTACTCACCCTGTTGAGATGTAGGTCTGCTTGTTTGCGGTGCCTCCAGAAGGACACTGATTTGGGCGAGTGAAGGGGTGTGACAGGCTCCCACAGGTACAACACCCTGACACAGCCCCACAGCGCCCCCACCCCACTCAGGACCCACACAATCACCCATGGCAACAGGCAGCGCAGCCAAGAAGCTGCAGAACAAGAAGATTTAATGAAGTTGTTTTAGCTTATGCCACAAACTCTTGACGCTCGCGGGAGCGACTGCTGCTCACCGAAGTCCTGTGTGTGAATTGGAAACCAGACGAGCGTCCTGGTTGGGACGTGGGCCGCCGCCAGGCCGTGGCGACCCGGGTCCTCTGAGCCCAGCAGAGAGGGCAGTGGGTTTAGAGACAGGCAGAAGAAGGTCAGCGCGCACAGCAGCAGCCGAGAACGGTCCATCACTCCCACCGTGGAGGGAGAGTCCGGCTCGCTCTTCACCTTGGAGACGCAACAAAAAACGACGAAACTCTGAATGAAACCGGTCCTGATAACAACTCAGCGTTCCACTAATCCTGCTCTCACGTGCTTTACCTCATGGTGATCCAGTAAGGGGCTGCCCGGCTCAGAGTCGACGCAGTATGGAGAGAACTGGTGCGGGGAGCCGGAGCCGGAATCCGAGGCCGGAGGAGACATCATCACTCCCTCCTGTTTGAGATCGACGTCTTCGGACAGGATCACAGGCTCTGGGGCACAAAGCATTGATCCTCAAGATGCTATAAGCCTTAAACTATGTAGGCTAATTAAGGATTGAGCTGGTAAAAGGAAGGACAATCTTTATTTTTTTTTTTGAAATCTCTGTCTTTTGTAGCAGATGTTGCAAATTTTGAGACTTATAGAAATGTCTGAGTAAAGATTTCTGGTCTACAAAACTGACAGAAGACAATCAGGCGTAACTTTTTTTGATGATTGCTAATCGCTAACATGTTAGCAGCTCGAGAAGTAAGCTCCTCATCATGCTTTCTTTGCTTTAACCTAGTAAAACTAGTTTTTTCCCCTCACACACAGTGTAACATCACCTCTGCTCTTAATAAAATTAAACAGCCGCCTCTCAAGGAACAAAGGCTAGGAAAAACATTTTGAACAATGTTGTTTGTAGTTCTTAAAAAAAAATCTGAACTGGATAAAACCAGTCAGAACTTTTATTAAACAACCGAGATGTGCCACCAGTCTCTCATTGGTGCTTCATTTGAATAGACAATTCAAATGAAGCACCAATTGAAAGAGGAAATCGTCTAAAACGGACGGAAAAGCGACTCACGAGTACTGGAACAGGACACGACTGGTCCAAATGTCAACAAAACGTGGGTTAATACATGATTCAGGGTTTGACCAGCTGTTAGACAGGAAAGATTGTGTGATGCCAAAGGCTTCCTAACCACATACAAGCTCGTTTATTATGACTAGGTATGGATTTGCTTATGATGTGTCATTTTGTTGTATCTTTTATGTCTCGCATTTTTATGAAATGCTTCGTTTGACTATTGGATGGACCGAGGTGCTTCATTTTGTCTCTGTTCCTACTCTAAAGTCCTGTGAATTTACCGTACAGATAAGAAGGTCCAGATGGTGACATGAGCTTCCCTGTCAAGCAGATGGTCAAACACACTCGGAAACATAAACCAAGCCTTACTGTTCTTCTGGTTGGCCATCTTGAGGGAGAGGTTCTCCTGTCGTAGTTTGTGGTTGACCTGCTGCAGGTACTTTATGTAGTCAATAGCTTTCCTCAGCACGCCTGATTTGTGCATCTGTTGGGGGTAAAAGGCAAAATAAGCTTGCATGAACTGAAACGTGTTTTCTAGATGCTTTGCTTTATGATCCCACCTTGGCGTCGCTGCCCATCACCAGGTCTCTGAGCTCCACGATCTTATCGTTGATGGAGGATCTGTATCTCTTCTCGATGATGTTGTGGGTTGTTCTCCTCTCGCCCTCCTTCACCACGACTCCTTGCCCTGCCGCTCCTGCCGACACCGGGCTCTGCTCCATACTTTGTCGGGCGGCGGTAGCGCAGGGGGCGGAGCCTGGCTGGAGCTGCTTGATGGGCAGCTTGTCTCCTCCTCCCATCATGACTGGAACTGTGGTCAGAATGTTGCTGCCCATCAGAGTCTGGGAACAGAAATCAGACATGATGCTGGAGCGATCATCACCGATCGGAGAGAACGTGGGAGGATTTTTGGCCGCTCCACGTACCGGCACTTGTAGCGTCGTGTTCTGGATGGGCGTGGTCAGGGTGGTGATTCCTGCGGGGCTCTGCATGGTGGACAGGACCTGAGTCCCGTCTGGTTTGAGCGTCGTGAGGACCAGTGAGTCCGTCTTAAGAATCTGAGGCTGCTGGACCAGAACCTAAGAAGAGGAGAAGAAGATTTAACATTCGCTTCCATGCAGGGTTTCTACATTGATTTCATGAACAAAGGAGGAAAGGGAAAAAAATGAAAGGAAAAAGAAAAAATGTGAAAGAGTGAAGAAAGAAGGGAAAAAAATAAAAAAATAAAGGACAAGAGGAAGGAAAAAAGGACAAAAAAAAATTAAAAGCAAAAACGGACAAGAAGAAAAAAATGGAGACTTTAGAAAGGATAAAGGAAAAGTAAGGGAAAAAAGAAAAAGGAAAAAAATTAAAAAAGAGAAAAAGGGAGAAAAAAAGAACGAGAAAATAAAATGGGTAAAATTGGAAAAAGCAAAAAAAAATGACAAAAAGAACTAAAATGAAGTAACATAAAGCAAAAGAGAGAAAAAGAAAAGAGAAAGTAAGGGGAAAAAAAGCAAGAAAGGAAGAAAATAAAAAATGAAAAAAAGGAAATCAAAATCAAATCAAATTGTATTTGTGGAGCACATTTCAGAAACAAGGCATTTCAAAGTGCTTTATATCATAAAAACACAAAAAGTACAAAGTAATAGAACACAAATAAATGGGAAAAAGAAGAGAAAGAAAAGAAAGAAATTAAAAGTAAAAACTGGAAGAAAGAGGAAAAGGCCAAAAAAACAAACAATGGATTGAAAACACCCAAGTAGATGTGAGGTCTCACTGACCGGTACTTGTTGCATCTGCTGCTGCATGGTGTGGACTGTAGTGGGCGCTGTGGAGAGAGTCTGGATGGTCTGACCCGTTGGGGTCAGAACACGCTGATGCTGAATGGTGACTGGCTGCAGCTGTGGTGATGTCATGATGCTCTGCATTTGTGGCTGGAGGACTGGAGGAAAAACAAAGACGCTTTCAAAATATGCAGGGAGGGAGAGAACCATGAAGAAGAAAGAAAATAAAAAAAACAAACGCTGTGTGATCACCTTGGAAACTGGGAGCGGGACTCTGATGGCAGATGACTGGGTTCTGGATGAAACGAGACTGGCACCCGCTGGAGGCGATCATCACGGTCTGGGCTGCCTGCGTCTGGATGGGCAGCGGCGTCTGGGTGTGGGTCTGAACCAAAGTCTGGACCGGGAAGTTCTGGGTCTGGAGGGGAACCCCCTGGGTGTGCATCTATAGTCACGAAAAACATAAAATCGTAACATTTCAACATTGTTTTCAAGCTGGAGAACTAATAAAAGGTGGATGTTTAAATACCTGGATGGCCGCCTGGGCCGTCTGCTGAGGCTGAGGCTGGATGGGCTGGACCACCTGGGGCCGCGGCTGAAGCAGCGGCGGGTTGCGGGTCAGCTGCTGCTGCTGCTGCTGCACCGGCGGGGTGGTGGTGGGGGACGGGGTCTGTGCCGGGGTCAGGGGGGGCGTGAGGGGTACAGTCTGAGGAGACAGCGTCTGGGATGAGACGAGGCTCATGGTGGAGGTCTGGAAAGCTGCGGCGCTTGGGGCCTGGGGAGTGGGCGGGGCCTGGACGGCCGGCTGCTGGGGGGCGCCGACGACAGAGACTCCCACGGACATTTGGTCCTCAAACATGTCCTGGAAGTCCCCCACCTGGTTGCTGACGAACTGCAGCATCTCTGTGGGGACACAAATGAGGGAATGTCCCAGATTTTAAAGAAAGAATAAAAATCCACCACAGTTGAATTTTAATTGCATCAGGGTTTCCACCCCCCAGTGTTCTATAAGCCTGGCGGGCCACCGGGCTTTACTGGTGCCGCCAGCAGGCTAAGCATTTCTTATTTATTTAAGTATTTTTAAAATGTTTGCATTTTTTTAACTTTATTGTTGCTGTTCAGATATTAATCTTCCAATAACTCATTTCCTGTCAACTTAAAAAAAAAAAAAAAAAAAAAGTAACTCAAAAACTCGACGAGCCGCGGGATGAATGACTGCCTTGGCGCTCAACCAGCAGGATTAGCAAGCTTTCTGGGGGAAACCATGCGTATAAATGGATGTCATGGACATAATAAAACGTCTTATTAAGATCTCTAATTCCTGCAGGCAGATGAAGAGTCAGCGGTGACCTTGAATCTGCACCTTTCTGCAAGCGTCGCTACTGTTCAGCTCATAAATCCATACGAAAGTAGCCTTCAAACAATCAGCCTTGAAAAACGCTGCTAATCTAGATGGCCCTTACAGATGGCAGATAGAGACTGTTGTGTAACTATAATATGTGAACGCATGCCAGAAATAATCCACATATCTGATAGTACATAACGATATATCTAACCTCATTTATTCAATGGGATAAAAAAACATTATGCAGTAAAAAAAAATTTAGTTTTATTTATTTATGCAAAATGACCTACAGGCTGTCATTATAAGTCTGGCGGGGACTTGAGCCGCCGCCAGGCTAAACGTCGTTCACCGTCTCTACGCCAACAACTCCAGCAAATAAATTGACAAGTCAAAAATAAATAAATTTAGACATTGAAGTGAAAAATTACATGCTTATTTTTTATTGTAATTTATTTTTACTTTGTGTTGAAGTATTGTTAATATTGTCTTCCAATGACACTTTAATATCTATATTTTCAGTTACTTTAAACATTTTTTTAAACTCAAAAACATGGTGAACTGCTGGGCTCCCTGCTACAGGGCTCATCAAGGAAACCCTGAATTTATTTGAAATTATTATTATTTATTTTTTTTACACTATACATTTTTGTGCTTAAGAACGTTTACCTAGTAGTAACCCATAACTATATCTGATTCCTTGTTGCAAAAACACAAGATGCAATATCCTATCTATTTGCTACTCCTGAAAATGGGAAAGACAAGACAACATGCTATTTGAAAGAATATAGATCTGCATTTAGACATTTGCTAATACGACACAACTCACTGAATAGTTTCAGGTGAAACTCATTATTAAATTGTGTGATGAGAGATTTGACAAACGACTTCTGATGGGTCAAAAATGGGGACGTGTCACGCTTAAAATGCCAAAACAACAGGGTGATGAGAATTCAAGAAGAAAGCAAGAAAACCCACCGAATGGACCTGATGAATTAAAACGACCTCAATAGCTTCCATTTTGATTAACTTTTTTTTTTTAAAGGTCTATTTTGTTTAGAGAGTTTGTAAACCATTTTATTTATGGTTTTGGTTGTGTGTTTAAATTTGGATATTTAAAATCTCTTCCACTTCCAGTCTTACACGTTCTCCGCATAATTCAAATTCACTGGTCTGTCAGAGCACAAGCTCGCGTTATTGTGCCGTCATCACTAGATTACTTGAAAATACGATATTGTCGTTTGTCGCAATATTCTCCGGGACGATTTATTTCTCTGATAAAACCATTTGCAGTGACGGGACTAATTGTGAACATCTTGGATTCCCTTTACAGTTAAATATCTGGAGTTTTCCTCCGAGCCCTGAAGGAACTGGATTAGACGCGCTGTTATTGCAACAGGTTGCCTTTATGGACCTGCAGCTTTATGCAGGTCATGTGAAGATTCCCTGACTGAAGGCTGATGGGTAGGATGTCAGGGTCACCAGCATTCTCTAACCTTGAACTCGGTCCAGCAGACAGAGAGCCGATCTCCGGACTGTTATTAATTTACAATCAGCTGGATCCTTTGTCCTGCTGATTGTTTGGTAGTTTTTTTTTTGTTTTTTTTTTAAAGTTTCACACACATATAACCTAGATTTGCGATATAAACTCGGATTCTGTAAAACCTCTAGATGTTCTCCTCGTTTTATTTGTGCAGCTGATTTGATTAGAAATGAGAAACTCGTCTAGAAAACAAGAAAAGGTTATAAAACCTGTGCTTACTCCATGAACCGAGAAAAACCAAGCTAAAAATAACTTTCAATTAGGCCTGTCACAATAGCAAATTTTGCTGAACAATTAATTGTCTCAAAAAACTATTGCGATAGACGATAGTATTGTTTGAAGACCTTTTTACACAGATTTAATGGAAATGACGTAATAATGCATGTGATTTCCTGCCAAAGATGGATGCACTTTATTTTAAAAAGAACACCCAACACTGGAACTTATAAACAAAATAAACAAAACAACCAAAGATAAAATTGATTCTCAGTCTCCATTAGCAAAAATGTACTTGAATAAAAAAGAAATAACATAAAGCCAAAGTGTAAATAAATACTGCATTCAACCAAAAGAGTTCAGATTATAAAGTCTGTTTACCATATTGTCCTTCAGTAATCATTAGATTTAAATAGAGAAGATGGAACAGCGACTACCTGATGCAATAGTTCACACTACACGTTAGTTCACACCAACATTTTCCCCTTATGACAACCTTAGAACTTTTATCGTACTAAGATTGTCTCTTGTTATCATCCTGTAGTGTGTGGTGTGTTAAGGTAGATCGTTGTGGTCCCTCCGATCTAAATCAGGGGTTTTCCCCACTGGGATCGTTACCGCAGCCTGTTGAATGTGACAGGTAGCCAATCAGAAAGCGCAGATTCTCCTCCTGCTTTCTGAGGGGAAATTACCGAGGGGAATCCCAAACAGCTGAAACGGCGCAACCCGAAGTCCAGCGGACATTGGAGATGATATGTGGAAACAACATTAATGTTTATAAAACATTTTGTACAAAGAATATAGAAACAACGAGGGGAGGAGTTGGAGCGAAATCGCTACGTTGATGAACCCGGTAACTTTTCAGCTGTTCTTCGTTAACGTGACATAAAAAGGTTCTAATGATTTTCATTCAGTCAGGACGTTACGCTGACACTAGAGCCACATGCGTTGCTGATAGATTGTAGTAAAGCATTGATTAATGCCTGGTTTTAAAATTAGTTAGCTGGACTTGTAGCCAGCCATTGGAACCGTTATACCTAGGATTTCTGTCGGCTAATGTGTGATCTCAGATTTTGAAAATGGGCCGACAATCGACCGACAGCACTAAGATGGTGTAGTGTGCACTGGGCATTACACTAAGGAAATGAGGAAGGGAGGGTCAGTGGAGAGCAGCGGAGTTGAGCCTTTTTTCATTTAGCGTCATCAACAGAAAGAGAAAAAGGCTGGAAGAGACGATAACGGCGATAATTAAAATGACGTAGATAGTTTTAATTTATCGCACGATTAATCGATTTCTCGTTTATCGCGACAGGCCTACTTTCAATGCTCTCAAGTGTGTCAGTAAAGCAGCAGACATCCTGTCTCACCCCAAACCTCCAACTCTGCTGTGCATCTGCAGCTGAAAGGGATCAAATGAAGACCGACTTCTTTATGTTAGCTATTGTGCTGCTGCACACTTGCAAAGCCATGCAAGTTTATGATTTAAGACCATAAGCAGGGTAAATTCAGAGGACAGAGTTTGAAAATATAATATATAATAACCCTTAAAGATGTTTCTGCATGCAGAAAAATAAGCTTTCCCATCATGGTGGGAGCTAAACTCTCTGGCTTTTGTAGCATTTTGTTGATTTTTGGAATCTGTAAAACCGTCAGGCGCGCTTCACACTCCTTGGAGAGAGGTTTTACTGCCACACTGACGATGATTAATATTGGTATCGATTAACGGTGATGAACAGATATTTTTCTCGCTCTTCAAGTCAAAACCGCTTTAGCATCTAGATGAGATGTGAGCATAAGGGCAGTAAATGTCCATCCAGATGGCCTGGTGTAGTTTGGGCATTCAGAATCTGAACGCACTACACCAAAGGTTGCATCCATTATTTACCCCCTTCTGTTTCCATGGCATCTGTCGCCATGGAATAGACGGCATAGATGCCATGTAGGCAGCAGATTGGCAGTACTTATCCCTATGGTGGAAATAGTAGTCAAAATAAGAACAGCATTAACACGGTCATTTGCTGACATCACTTTAGCTCCGCCCCCCTCCCCTCAAAACAGGAAGTGACTTGTTTAGATGGTGGATATCCTCCTTCTTCATCAAGCTATTTTTGATGAGGCAAAACAAGTTGATGTTGAATCCCATTTTGAACAATGACCGTGTTGCCATAGTGACACTGCTCATTAAAGATGCAAGAATGTTTCCTGTATGATTTATTCATTTATTTTTACTGCCATTGGTAAGCCTAAGGAGAAATAGAAACACCTGATAAAAGGAGTAGTAGTTTAAAGCACAGCAAAGAGTCTAACAAGTATAGCAACCTGGTTAAGCTAGTAGCTAAGCTTAGCAGGGCTATCTGCTCTGGTAGCCAACCTGTAATCGTTTGACAAACACGTCACTCGTTGTTTGCCAACAGTAGTTTGAAACAGCATCAACGTCATATGAGTGACTCTTCAGCTTTGTGACATATCAGTGGTTTTAATGGGTGGAAATATTTCCAAACTAGGGCGAAAACTAAAAATTATTTTAGTCATTGATTAATTTGATAAAAGAAAAGAAATTCTACACATTTTTCATTTAACCACTCAAGCTTTTTTAAAAAAATACAATATAGGAAGTAAATTAAAAAGATGAAAATAAATAATTCAATTGCTTTATCAATAAGTAAATAAGCATCTTACTGCCAGAAATGCATTCTTTTAGTGGATTTGAATCAAGTAAACATAAACCTACGTCACTTGAGAAGCTTTGGGTAAAACAGACAAAGGTAAATGGGTTCATGTCGCCCATAACTGTACCAACGAGCTGTAATGGGTAAACTACTGCTCTGAATATATTGGGGAGGGTTTCGGCAAAGGGCCTTTTTTTGAGTCTGCAGTTACCAATTTATCATTAACTAAAGAAGTTCAGGGTTTTTTTCAATAATCAATTCATCAAAATGAACCCGATTAATTGTTTCGGCCTTATTCCAAATAACAAAATGCATTTTTTTTGCAAGTAAAGGAAAACTGTAGTGGCCTTCTACTAGACAGACGTTGGTGACGCTGTGTTAGCTTGAGCTCCATGAACAACAAATAAAGCACATTCAAGACAAGATCAGGAGGGCGCCTTATCTAAAGGCTTGAAATGCTGAAGGAGGGCACTATTGCTTAACGTCTGCATTTATTATATTATTTTTTTCTGCAAATAAATAAAGACACGCCCTTCTGCGGCTCAGTGGATTACCTCAGAAAGGACTGGGAAAATAAGTTTTATAATGAGATCTTTTCTCTGGGAAGTGAAGATGCATTTCTGTTTTGACTGTTATAATGCAATGGTCTACTTGTCCACCTTACTTCAAATGTTGACGCTAGTTTTGTGATGTAGAGGCCTAAGGTCATGTAAATGACACTTCCTTCAGAATCAATAAAGATAAAATAAAAAAGAAAGAAAGATGAGGAACGTATTTTTATGGCCACTGATTTATGAATTATAATGATAATTATAAAAAATTATTTCTCTTCACCCACACGACATACTTAACTTTGGATAGAACAGAGTTAAAGGAACAGGTTTACTTTATTTGAAAGATCTTTAGACAAAGTCTCACTGAACATGTTTGCATCACATTTCTCTTGTCAAGACTGAAATAAATATGACTAGATTCGACCTCCCTTCAGTATTATTTTTGTCACATGTTTATAACACAACAAGAATGTTATTAATGCATACTGTTTACTGAAGCATTTGAGGAAAAAACAAAAAACAATACAGGCAAATCTTACAAAAGTAATATTCAGTTACTTTTGAAAACTAAAACTCCCATTGCTAGAATAGAAATAGTTGACTCCAAACAACGGCAGACAAGAACCTGCCCATCCTAATGGGAAATCTATTGACGCTGCACCGATCAGCATTCCACCATTTGCTCAGACCTTTTCCTCTTTGCCAAATTTGCTCAGTGGGTGCAAGCTTGCAGAGTTCAGCGTTATCACTGCAGAACAAGCTTGGCGAAGGGAAGAGGGGAAAACTAAAGGGTTGCAGATGTGCAGAAAACAGGAAAGAAACAACAATCCAGAACATTTCATACGGCATTGTTTTCTTAGATGTGGCCTTTAATTTTAAATTCTTATTTTCAAAAGCTCTTAAATTAATCTCGTGTTCCCCCAGATTTTTTTTCTTACATTAAATAAAATTTTAAAAAATGTAATAATACAATAAACCCAGGTATGTGTTGATCTTGTATTCATTTCTAGAGTGAAAACTGACACCAGTGTATAAATATCTTCAAGACAGTGAATAATTACAGGAAGTACAAAAATGCAGCCAATATATTCTATAATAATAAAGTTCACAAATATATATGTATATATTCTAAAATAACTCCAACTTTAGGACTAAAAACTAATACTTCTGACAATAAATCATGGTTGTCATGAATCAGACTGGTGGGTCGTCAGGATGTCCACAGCGGGCAGACTTTATGGAAACGGGCCAATGTTTAGTAAACAACCGTGAACAGTGTTGACAGCGGTGGGTCTACTCACCGTCAATGTCTCCCAAAGTGAATTCGTCCCCTAATTCTGCTAAAGTCGAGTCCATGGTCTCCATGGGAGAGATGAACTCTCCAGGATCCATCCTGTTTGTCAGCGGCTCACCTCTCCGGCTGTCACCGGAGGGTCGGAGGACAAAACAAACAAGAGATTGGTGGGCTCCACCTGGACGCTTCACAACGCCTTCCGCGGTCTTATCTAATCTGACGACACGTACTTTATCAAAAGAAACCTCTATACGGTACCGGAGCCCGACGGCAGGCAGACTTTACCGCCTACAAACTCGTCAACAGCTAATTATTTCCAAGGCGACGCCATCTTGTTTTACGCTAATTACGTCATTCACAAACACACTCGGTGGCCCAGAGCGAGGCCTGATTGGCTAGGCATCAGCCGTTCTTGTCATGAGACCAGCCGTCCTCGGCCAATGAAAGGCTCGCATTCACTGTGGTCTGATAGTACGTCAAGCATCAGAAGCTTGTGTGTCATTTGAATAAACCGCGCCCCCTATCTTCTTATTATAAAGAAACCCGGCGCATGAGTCAAACCCACCACCCTGGAAATAACGAAGGGGAGTAAATAAACATCTAGCTTGGTTCAACTGACAATCTGAGGATTTTATTAGTACTCCATATCCCGTGTTTACGAATTATCTATCTATATAAAGGCAATAAAAACATCACAATACAAACCTGTGTGAGTGCGAGTATAGTGTCCTCGTGTATTTAACTGCCTTGAAATGGAGATTGCAACAACTAAATCCAAAAATTGCTGCAAAATATAATTCGACACTGAGAAGAAGATTCAGCTTCCAGCAGGACAGTAACCAAAACATCCGTCCAGAGTTACTATGGAAGCGCTTTAGATCCAAGCATTTTAAAGTGTCAAAATGGCCCAGTTAAAGCCAGACTTAATGGAATTGGCAACCAGTAGCAACTGATGTTAAGAAGTGCTCTTCACCCAAACTGAAAGAGCAAAGACATAAAATTAAATTCAGTTTGAATGTGCAAAGCTTTTTGAAAAGTTGACTGGGTAGCAGAAAAGAAATGCATGTTATGCTTTTCAGATCTTTATTCTTTTTTAAATAAACAACTTTTGAACTCCACGCATCATTTTTCTTCGCCACATAAAACCGTACACAAAGCAGAAAAAGAAAAACGATTAATGCACTGAAAAACATTTGCTGAATTTTAAAATTAGAAAAATCCTTACTGTTTAATACCATCGGTACGACAGAAACTCTCAACCTGTAATAAGCTCAAGAAAGTTGAATAAAAAGATTATAATTATTTAATCAAACAAAACAACACAATCAATACACACATTAATGAAAAATAACATTTGTGGTATTTGAAACACTTTATTATGAAATGAGGACCAGTTGAAATCTCACACAAAATAAACATCCACTGCTTTCTAGAAGTGAGGAATCCTCAGTTATTAAAACGCTTATGAACCTTCAGTGCTTCTGTTTCATTTCAAGCTACACACTACTGAAAACTACACATCAGTAAATAAAATAAAACTTTCTTTTCTTCCGGCACTGTCAAAGGTCGAAATGCACCAACATTTTATTTTATTTTTTTTTAAATCAAACCACTGTACCCAAGTGCTTTTGGTTTCAGTATCAATCCCACTCTTCAGTGTAGAAGTTGTTGGAGACCAATGAAAAATTAAATATTTTCAGGATTAGAAATATGCTCAAAACTCTGTCAAAGAAAGCTTTAAGTAAAAACTGTACTTTTTACAACATGTCTTATAGGAGAGCAAGGCCTTCACATGTAATAGAAAGGATATTACCTGCAAACCTTTTATTTTCTTTTTGGCTTTTGTACCCTGTATTATTAACAATTCTGGATGCAGAAATGGTGGCAGCCTTTTGGATATCTCAGAGTTAAGAAAAGTATGTAAGCTGTTTTTACTGCTAGCAGCGCTCTTTGCTAATATAGGTTGCAAAAGCTGGTTTATTACACCAACTGTGTAATTATTTCATCATTTACTACAGCGGGTGTGATGTCACCTCTACTACTACTACTAAAAATAATGTAATTGCTTTTGGTTCCAGTGGAAGGAGCAGAGGCACAAGAAATGGTGCAAAAAACAGAAAAGCGGATTTCAGGACTGCAGTCGAGATTTTCCGTTTCCCTTTTTTTATCTTTTCAATGAAATGCTGGATCTTTTAATTCGTATGAAATATGAGGCTACACTATATCCCACTGCATCACAATGGACAGTTACATGAAGATGATCTAATTTACAGGCTTTGCACTCTAGATTAAGTCCCAGTTTATTTGTTCCAGTAGACTTCATATGACTTTCTCTCTGAATAACTGGCCTCTTGAGTGCTGGTACCAGATCTCACTTTCTCCTTCACCACCTTCACTACCAAACCACCAGCCAGAGCAATACCTGCTGCCGCTTTTCCGATCTCAGCCACTGCGTTTAAGATCCGAGTGGTTGCTGCCACAGTACCCCAGTGCGCCGACGCAGGCCCCGCTACTTCACACACAGCCCCCGGTGGGACACTTGGAGCTAAGGCTGCGGAGCACAGAAGAGCTCCTGCAGCTCCGCCTCCTGCAGAAGCCACCGCAGTTTCTGCTCCACCGAGGGCCGCTGCTCCCTCCACAGCTGCACCCAAAGCGGCTCCAGCTCCCATGGCACACCCCACTCCAGCTGCCACTCCCACAGCAGAGGCTCCTATCACGCTCACCTGGCCCAGGGCATCTAAAACGCCCTCCTGGGAACTCGTGGCCTCGCCGCCAGCGACAATTCCCACTGAGCCGCCCAGGACCCCTCCCGTCGCCGCCCCAAGAGCCACTGCTGTTTTTCCAGAGGCCGCCGCCACTATGGCCCCAACCGCTTTCCCAACACTGGTACCTCCAGCTACAGACATCCCTGCCATCTGTCCCGCGGCAAAACCAACAGAGTTCCCTACGAGAGAGGCCCCTGCTGCCGCCGCCAGAGGTGCAGCCGCCCCAAACATGGCCCCCACCGCCATGCCTGTTGCCCCGGCAGCCACCAGGATCTTCAGCCTGTCCAGCACTTTAGCAGACAGAGCGGCTTCCCTCCTCAGGCGGCTCAAGGATGAATGTTTAGCCTGTCTCATCCTGCCCATGCCCTGATTCCTGCCTCTGAACCGGTCTCTGAGGAGTCGGAAGGGGTTCCTCCTGCTTTCCTCCGTCCATCTCTCAACCCTAAAATCCTTATCACCCCCATCCGACTGCAACTCACACTTTCTTCGTTTTGCAACTTTGCTACTGTTCAATCCCTCCAATCCCTCTTCCCCCTCTGCTTGCCCTCGCTCCCTCAACATCCTGTTCTGCTCCTCTGTGATAGCAGCCTCTGCCTCTAGAAACACCGCACTGGTATAAAACCCTCCGTTGTTCTGCTTGACCATTTCATCCACCTTCCTCACCAGCTCTCTAACCTGCTCCGAGTTATTTGGCTCTCTGTTGTTGAGTACATGGTATCTACCCCCACACCTCTCAATGAGGGCTTTAAGTCCATCAGGTGCCGTCTCTCTGAGGTACTTTTCGATCCCAACCCCGTCCAGATCGTCCCCCCTGGTAAACAGAACTACAGTGTGGTTTGAGACCGCGTCGGCTCCAAATATGTCACCCAACTGGCAGACCGCCTGGTTCTCATTGTCTGTGTAGCGTCCGACTGGGACCACGAGGAGGAATGCGTGTGGACCGGGAGCTGACAGAGACACACATTTGGCTATCTCTGCGTGGGTCTGCTCCACACTCAGGTGAGTGTCACCAAACCCTGGCATGTCAACCACCATTATCTTCCTCCTCCGCGGGACAGTGTTGCCTTCCTGCTCTGCGTCTTCTTCCATTGAAGCAATGCCCAGCTCACAGATCTGGGTGACAGAGCTGGCACTGATCTGCGACAGGAACTGCCTGCAGCCCAGGATGGTGTTTCCAGACGCACTTTTTCCAGACCCGGTCTTTCCGACAAGGACTAGTCGGAGCTCTTCGCCCCAGGTACCTTCAACGTCCTCCTCCATTTCACCGGTCTCTCTGTTCTTGTTGTCAGGTGGGAATACTGTAACAGGAAGGGTAATTACACTAAATTACTATTTATTAACATTACTCATTTAACAACAACTGCCTTGGGTAATGTAGAATTTGAGCAGCAATGAAGAATACATCTCCATCTCTCAACCCAAAAGTGCGCTAAGATTTTGGGTGGCGACGAGAATTAGACAATTTTCAGTTTGCTCTGCCTCAAACGGTTACAGGAAACTCAAAAACCCTAAGTTTTTTGGATCACCATAAATGGTGATAAAAAAAAATCCCATATTATCATGACTTAGTTGTTATCAACCACACTCTTCAGTGCGAAGACTCTTACTGAATGAAGAAGACTGAGTGAGGTATTTTCAATATCACTAAGTGTTAAAAGAAGCTGAGTTATGTAAGAAACAATTTTAAAGAACACTGGACTGATATGCAAAGACATGTCTGTGGTTCATTTTGGCTGCAAGGCAGTGAGAAAGAGCAAGACTTCAGCAGATAACAGTAAGAATGAACATATTACAGCAGTGTTTGTTGCTCTGTTTTATACCCTTTGTCTATTCTGGAAAAATATGTGAAATCACACATATAACATCCAAAGACTATCACACAATTTTTTTTACCTGAAATATTACTTTGTATCTAAAATTAAAACATACCTAATAATAAAAAAACATCAAGTTGGTGATTAACATCAGTCCAGAAGCTTCAGCACCTATACATTAAACAAAATACAATGAATAACCCTAAATAAACCAAGCAATAGCTCTGAGTGAACAGTTGACAGCGGTTAAGAGCTGTAAAATTACAACCAGCTAAAAAGCACATTAAATGTGGTAACAGTAAAAAACATGCACAAAACACAGCAAAATTACACATAAAACCCTGAATATAGTCAAATTTGTCTAAAATATAGAGCTGAACTTAATACAAACCACACTTAGCAACAGAAAAAGCCATTACTGGTTGCTGTGGTAACCACCAACTGTTCATCGCAACATAGCATAACTAACATAGCAAATATAAGTTATTTTCAGAAGAAAATATTTTTTTTTGACCGACCAAATTGAATTTAAAGAATAAATAAACCAATTTTGACAAGTTTCACATGTGTAATAATTTTTAAAGTAACACCCTGTTATACATGCTGGCCGCTGATGGCGCTGAAAACGGTTAAAAATGTTTACATAATTGCTTTGCAGTGACTTGTTTTCTCACGTAGTGGAGTGATTGAGCCATTGCTCCAAATACAAATAATTAATGACTGGTCGCAGCTTAAAGGCTGGAAATAAATATCTTAATTGCTCTTAAAATAGGCAGTTCTAAAACATTTTCATTGAGTGTAGGGTGTCTGAAAATGGCTTAGACTATATACACAAGAAGGTTTATTAAATTAGCCTTGATTTATTGCTCTAGTTAAGTAACATTCAGTGCTGGAAGGATTTCTCTAGTATCTGTGCAACTTTCTCAGACGCAAAGTTTGCTTCTAACTCGAGCCGGGCCTGGATTACATTTATAAATTTATAACCTGATTACGACGTAGCAATACATGCCCTGGATTTGTAAATGCGTTCATCTCTCTACGATGTATGTAGCCCGGTAAATATGTCGAAAATCACCTTCTACTTCAATTTAGCAGAGTTGTTTGTAAACAGTGACATGTTTCTGGCTCTTCAGGAACTTTCTGCACAGAAATGTCGAGAAGCGTCATGTAAAACCGTCAGCGCCGATTTATAATCACGGCCAACACTCTTACAAAAGCGAAACGTCACGAATCAAAAAGCAGTAATCACGTTTAACCAAAAGAGGAAACATTTATCATCGGATCAGATTATCTTCGCGCTACTGTTAGCATCTTGCTAACATAGAAGGCTATCATCTTACCTCGCTCCATGTTCCAGCGGAAACATTTCCCAGGCTAACAGCAGTGTTATTTCCTCCTGTAGTTTATTATTTGGCTTCCAACCTTTAAGGGAATCCCGTCAGAGGTCAGCCTGAGTCTGAAACACCAACATTTGGACTTTGTTCGCTTCAGAAGGCTGTTAGCTGTCTGCCCTCTGTTGGCTGCTCTCTGAAATCTGACACAACACAGGCCTGTCGACTTCTCCATTAGAACATATCAGAATCACTTTATTTCATATGTCTTTAACAAAATGGCTTGTTGGTCTTGCAGCAATGATATCGTTTCTCTGAATATACATATAACTTTTTATAACAGTCGCTCTACTACTTTAAAAATCACACCGACCTTCAGTTTCATAGATATAAAGCATTAAATTATGGAAAACTCTCAGGTAAGATAACAAGAAACATGTTTAACAGAGACAAGGTGAAGGCCCAAAATTTATATTCTGATGAAACAGAAAGAAAGAAATGTTAATAATCTTTTAAGCATAAACAAATACAAGGTAAATAATTAAAAAAATGCAAATGTAGGCGATCCCCTTCAAAATAATAAAAACATCATAAAGGTTTCTTTTTCAGGCAAGCAAAATAAGAGCCGTCCCCACAACTTTAAGCAGCAATTACAGGGAGATTTTTCATTTTTAGAAAAAAAAAAAATGACAAAGTAGTTGAGCTCATCTCCCACTACAAAACAGGCCAAGGTTAAATGAGGTCAAATTTATAATTGTTTAAATAACGACACATATTTAAAGCATATGGGGTTTTACACACATTAGATCTGGACCAGACAATACATTTAGGGGTTTGTAAAGTTCTGAAGTAAACTTTTTAAATGAATAATATGCCAAAGTTCAGTTGCCATATAACCCAATACAGTGCAGGAAACTGGAAAATCTGTTGGCTCACCTGGTAAAGATGTGTATATTGCTCTAAATTTATATTTTTCAATGCAGCAGTATGATCTAGCACTAAGAAAATGTTGCTAAATATTATTATTCAGTTTATAATTATTTAACAAAACCAACAGAGGACAGATATTGGTGCTTGTAGTGATCTCTTCAAAACAAGAACACAAAGAATTTCTTACACTTTGATTTTTTTAAAAAATTGATCAATTTCAATTAACTTCAATTAACTGTTTTCAATTGTTTGGGAGTGAATAAGAAAACGCCTTTTTAAGGTTCTAACATCAAAAATGTAAAAATGCCCGGACTTTAACTGGAAACTGAGTTCGGGATTTTCATTGGAAGCAGGTTTGAGCATGAACTAGGTTTTTCTAGTGTCGGATAAAAGGTGCATTTCCACATCGTTACCAGGCGTGCCAATAAATCCGTCCGCCTCTGTAAGTTTGACTTTCCGTTGTTTTCCCAGAATCCTCCTGGAGTACAAAGTTAGATTCTCCAATTAGACATCGGCGCTGATGTTCAAGCCTCGATCAGAACCCGACTAACCTCTGAATAAACGCGTTATCGTGTTTCACAGCGACGGCTCCTCCGTCCTTTACGTCGGAGCGCCTTCACTTCTGTATGGTACAATGGACGGCAGCGTTTGTTTCCTTCACCGTCGCCGCAGTCTGCATGTCGGGTCACTCCGTGTGGACTCCTGTGTTCGCTCCTCCAGATCCTCCCGCTCCGGTTCTCTGGCTCCTCGCCACCGCCGAGGGGTGGCGCTATAGTTCGGAGCGAGAGCGGGAGATGCGGGGCCCTTTCCGGATTTCTTTCCTCTTCTCCTCCTTCCTCCTCCTCTTCTCCTCCTCCCTCAGGATCTTCTGGAAAGCTTCGGCCGTGTGAAGAACCTGGGGGCGGACGAGAGGGGGTCCGTGTTGGTATGAAAGGTGCAGCTTTTTGTTTTATTCTTGAGAAACGTTGTGCTAAAACAGATCGTCACGGGGGCATCGAGTCAGATTGATTTCATCCGACATTCAAAAAATATTCTTTTAGGTTTTGTTATTAAAAAAATGTGTAAAAAATATTTTTTCTAAAAAAAAAAAAAAAAGAAAATTAATGCAATGACGCACTTGCAGTCTAAAACGTAAAATTCCATGAATTAAAGAAATGTTAATGTAATTTAGAGAAATTAAGTCTTCGATTAAAAATAATTACAAACTTGAAGCACTGAAATAAACTCCTCTACTTGCCATAAAAATATTACGCATCAATACATTAATATGAATGCCATTATTAAAGCACTAGCTCTCAAAAATAGAAAACAAATATTGCATGTTGTTGTTTTTTTTTTAAATTTATTTTAACCAGCCAGTTTTGGCAATTAAATGATTTCTTTTGTAGATAATACACTTAATGTTTCCATGTCACATTTATGCAAATAACATAACATTGCTGTAACACTACAGCAATGTTATGTTACAGAATTACATTGCTGTAAATGTAATTCTGTGCTTACATTTACAGCAAGCAAAGAATATCTTCACATCGTGAAAAACAATAAAATATCGAACTGTAAAGGGATTTCAGCGTCAGGGAATGAGGGAAAAATGTAATGAAGTTACAATTGAAATGACTTCAAAACATTAATTTTCACAAGAATTCAATGCACAAAAAAAATGCACACAGGACAATTATTGTTTCAATTAGGGGAAAAAAGAAACTAACAGTCAAAGGTTTGAAAACTAAGTAATTTTTTTGTGTATATTTCTTTAGTCCTACAGACAATGTTTCATGAAAATCTCTCTGGTGCAGCGCTAGCTTAACGCTAGCGTGATTGCTCTCTGTTTTGATTTGACTCGTTGATAATTTGGCTCTTTTTCTCCTCCTTAAACTTCATATGAAATGTTTTAGTAAGTGCTTCAAAGGAAACAGGAGCTGAAGCAGTTCATTCAGTCCCGCTTCCAATCTCAACATCATTGAAAAGTCGCAAAAACTCAGAATTTTTAGGGTCAACCAAGATTTATCAGCTGAATAAACTGATCTGGGAGGCCAAAAATACAGTTTTGCAACTGATAAAAGAAAAAAAAAAGTATATATCTATATATATATATAGATATATATCCTTTTAAAAATAATGAAGCACATCCCTACAAACAAATATTGTTGTAATAAAAAGGAAAGAAATTTTTATATTGAAAATAGACGTTAGTGTGTCAGAATCAAGAGCAAACCAAAAATGATAAATGTAGGGCAAAATATCTGCATCATACTCACATCGTCTCTCTCTGTGCGGTATGGATTTATAAAATCTGGGGATTTCTCCGTGATTCCCAGCTCCTGCGACATCTGAGAGACGAACAGAAAAGACGTGATGATGCAGGAGAATCAGGAGATGAAACACTTCTTCACTGAAGAGACTGAACGTGGGATTACTGTTGCACCACTGTGGGGTGGAACTCACACTTTCAGGGAGCAAACTGCCGCTTTGACCCAATTAATCTACTCTGTAATCCTCTCGGTAGATTATTCAAATTGCTGAAAGAGTTGAGTTAATTAACATAAAATCAGAGGGGCACCGTTTCAATCAGCGGCGCTCGTCTCTGCTTCAAAGGCCAGTCTTATGCGCATCATGGGAACAAGTCAAAGTTAATGCCGGTGTTTCTTTTAGCGACAAAAAGGCGCGCTTCATTTCAAAATGTCCCCCGGGAACGTCTAACAAGTTAAGTACGTTTAAAAAAAAAAAAAAATAGAAACTTCAAAATGAAAACAAAGCAAAAACAAGCCACAAACTGAAACACGGACAAGTTTCCAGAACGTTAGCAAATTCTGACAGGAGTGCCACTGCCAGACACAGTGTGTGACAGAACGGGGAGTGTGTGTGTGTGTGTGAATGTGTGTGTGTGTGTGTGTGTGAATGTGTCGTACGAGTGTGAGGACATGCTGGTGGGCTCCTCCTGTGAAAACTCCGGTCTGGTTGCAGAAATTCAGCCCCCAGCGCAGCAGCCCTCCCCAGTCGGCGTTGCGGTCGTAGTAGTGGTGGACGATGCGTGGGAAGCGCAGCGCCACGTCGCCGAAGAACGCCGTGTTCTCCACCACATGGGAGTAAGCTGCAAGAGGAAAAACCCAGGTTGCTAAACGCGCTGACGCAACGTGGGATGTTAAGCTGCAGCATAAAAAAAAAAAAAACGTAGGCCGGATATAATAATAATAACTAAAAAAAAGTGAGTCAGACCTTCTTTGATCTTATCATCCAGAGGGAAGGGGTCATCAGGCTGCATGTTAGCCGCCACTAGGATTTGTCTGGAGTCCTCCAACACCTGCAGGTTAACGACAAGAGACCCAGATCAGAGTCAGCTCAGACGCCCTCCAGTTTTCCCACATTTGAGTAACGTTACTCCCGACCCCATCAGGGATAAGGGTGAACAGAAAATGGGTGGATGGATGATTAACATAACACAACCTCCAACGTGCTGCACTGGGATTTTATGTGACAGTTCAGCAAAACTGTTGAGAGGAAGGAAAAGGGAATCGTTTTCCAGACGTTCCGGTAACTAGAGTCTGAAAAGTGCGGCACACTTAATGGATAACTGCTAATCATGCACTCCGAGCAAAACAATATGAGGAAAAACATGCAGCAATGAAGGCAAGTCCTGCGATAAGCGTATGATTTATTTAAAAATAACGGCAATAACGATTAACCACAAATACGAGGTTAAAATAAAGTGGTGGCAGCATCATGCCGTTGTGTAACAGTGTTTGGGAAGCTGATCAGAGTCGGTGAGAAAAAGGGTTCATCATCCAGCTAGAGAACAACCCTAAATCTAGCCAGAGCTGCAGTTTTTTAGTTGACAGAATGGCTCAGTCAAAGTCCAGGCCTAAAGTCAATTGGGAAGGATGGAAAATCCTTGAACAGAGATGCTCTCTATTCAATCTGACTGAGATTGAGAAGAATGGGCAACAATTTAGTTTGAAGATGGTAGAAAAAAAATATCTAAAAAGACCCACAGATCTTAGTTGCTAAAGTAGGTGATTGTACGAAAGGAGCTAAAGAGTTTTAACGTAAAACAATATACAAATTGAGTCTCCTATAATTTCCACGTCACAAACAGTGCCGCTTTAATCTAATGCTAATTCTCCCCCCTCTTGGTATTTCTACGTGATACTTTCTATCCACCGACTGGCATCAGCGAAACACTCCATCACGCTAACATGGAGTGGTGTGAAAGTGCTGACAATGGTTTTCCTGCCACCGAAGGTTGCCTGCGCCTGGTGTCCTTGTGCGGATGCACAGATAACTGTCTGCTGGGAGGAGGAGGAGGAGGAGGAAGAGGACGAGGAGGAGGAAGTAGACTTGTAAATCAAAAAAGCTCCCGGAGTGAAATCGTGCCGCAAGGACTCTGAATTACCATTCAAATGAAAAGACTGTGTGGAAGGCGTTTGCATTGTCCGAACAAAAACAAAAAAGAAGACATCTGAACTCTTAGAAAAGGTGCATTCTTACGCCGGAGGAAAACGCAAGAGGTCCCACCTTGAAAAGCCCCTTGAGCATGATGTCTATGATCTTGTACTGCTGGTTGATGTCGTTCAGCTCCACGAGGTTCTTCAGGGCGTTCAGCTGATCCTTCCTCTTCGTCTCAAACAGCCGCTTGTCTGACAGGAGGAGGTCAGGGAGAATCAGAAGCAGCACGGATTCTCTCCCCCCCCCCCCCCCACCTCCCCTGCACACCGATCAGAAGGATACAGATCTCCAAGTTGGAGTCGTGTCGCGGTCTCTGCACGTCGGGGTCTGCCGAGCCGAGGGCGAAGGCGGCCAGGGCCAGGACCACAGCGCTCACGCTCCTCATGGTCACCAGGGGGCAGCAGAGAAGCGCTCCTATGGAGGAGAAGGAGCTGTTGAGCAACGGCTGCATCTCTCACTTTAAGGGTTGTTTCAGTAAGTTTAGCACAAAGACCTCACCTTAAGTCACATGACCAGCCAACCCAGTTTAAACCACAGGACAGGAATCTGCCTCGGATGTTTTTCCACTTTAACTGGAATGGCTTTTCTCGCTCCTTCGCATAATGTAGCAACTTTAAAATTCTCCGTGGAACCAGAGGCAGCCGGGAAAAACCCTCAGTCCAGCTTTAGTCTCACACCTTCCTTACACATTAAGGCGTACTACAACTGTCATTATTTACTAAACACAGAACAAGCTCAAATAGAAAAGCCATTTGTGAAAAAGCTTTCTGTTACGACATTGCTTTGTTAACTGTGGAAATGAAAATCTTGACTTTTGGATGGGTCAAAAGTTTATCACGTTTATCTCCAGAGTTAATTAATCATCACCGCTCCACCACTGTGCCTGGAAACTTTGGTTTTCATGAAACATTGAACATCTCTACTTTGGTTTCTTCTCTCCTCTGCTTATAACTAATTCAGATGCAAAATGAAATTGCGCCGTCATATTCTTTTGAGAGAAAAAGAGGCTTTCGTCCTAGTAAAAAGCCGGACCTGGTGGGCGGGTCCGTGTCACAAAAGAGCAAAAAGGGACAGTGGCTGATTTTCAGACCTTTAAGGAGGTTGGTGGATAAGATTGGTTTTTCATCTAAGCACTGGCCAAAAATTTGGAAACTTGGACCAGTTTTCAGCCTGAAAACTGAAAAATTCTCAAGGCCTTCGCATCTCCTGGGTGTTTTACAGTTTCTCTACGCTCCGCATAGCCTGAACAGGGTGTGAATGTGCTGGAAAATCCACTCCAGGGAAGGCTGCTAGCTGCCTAAAATGTTTCCCACTGGTGAATGACTATTGTCGTTGTAGCATGAGGAACTTCAGGTTGGTTGGAAATGGCCTTGTGACTGTTGCCAGATTAAAAATTGTTTCCTTAAACTACTAGCTGATGTGTTTTAGTATTTCCACCTGATCCAGAACAGCAAGTGCTTCTACAGAGGTGGCAACAAATCTGCTATGACCAAAAGAAAAAGTGCATCCATAAACTTTCCCTTCTAAATCTAGTGGAAACAAGCAGGATATAATTCATTTTTCACACAACGTTCCTCGGTTTTGTTTAGAAATTGACGACTAACTGGAATCATATACATGTGATTAGATTCAGGCTGATGAGGACCAAATCATTTTCACTATGTGCAGAAGCACTAGAAAGGAAATGTTTTTAAGTTTTCAAGCTTTTTGTTCTCTTTAAACTAGAAAAAGTCAATGCAGCCTCGACTCTCCTGCGCAGTGCACCTTGAAGCTACACAAAAACCGACGTCAACTCTGTTGTCTCTGCAGGTAAAACATTCACAGGTTACCACAACCCACCGTTAGTTCATTTCATCATCTCTCAAGTCCTGGACCCTCTAAACATGCTGGAAACGTCACTGAAATGACAGACGATGATATGATATCTCGTTCCTTTTCCCAAAGCACTTGGCCCATCCCCCTAACTCCTCTGATACTTGTACAACATGTAATAGAGAGACACACAGGGGATATACGGTCAATATGGAGGAGCAGAGGGCAGCCGGCGTTCGTAAACGGGGTCCCTTATGTTCCTTTTAAGACACATTTGATGTCTGTCGCTCGCTTAATCCCCAGAGGAACTTTTACAATCTCTGCACCGGACTCCTGCTCGGCTCAAGCCCCACTGAAAACACGGGGTCTATATAACACTTTCATTCGTCTGCCACTCCTACTTTCCTTTCCTCCTCTGGAGCTTTTTAAAAACATTTGAAAGGGACAGATAAAGACGAGAAGGAGCGCTAAAAATAGAAACCAATAAATGGAAACATCCCGAAGCTCATTTTTAGACACCATTAGCAGAAAACTGAAGGAGGACTGAACAATGCTCGATGAAAAACTACAGGATATAATTCACATAACGCATGCATAATTTAGCAAGGGCGCCGAGACCGTGAGGAGGACGGCGAGAGGGCTCGGAAAGGTTGAGCGGACGGGAAGCGGTACAGGGCATGAGAGGTAAAGATGGGGGCTCCTCCGGGAAAACAACAGCTTTCCTGGTGAATATTTCATCCTCCTCTAAGACACGGAGAGCAGAGCAAGTGCAACATGGATCAGTGGAAGAAGATAATGAGCAAGTGGGACTTGATTTCTGCTCTAACTGAGTTAACCTCTACAAGCTCGGGTGCCTGTTCTCAAATCTGAAGCACTAGGAAGTAAGCAAATGTCTCGGGGTGTGAATGTTAATTCAGACTTAGCAATGCCCCTTGAGAGTCTCACTTGAGACCAATGAGGAAAAAGTCACACTTTCCGTCTTCGGAGAGCTGATCACACAGACAAACGGTAATCATTTCCTCCCCTACAGCTGCCTTCTGTTAAACAGGAGGCTCCTGACGCATCCTGACAGCTGCTTGGCAGCTGCTCAAACGCTCCAACTCTGAAGAAGGTCTCAAGATATTATTTCTAGAGATGCGAGTGTGAGAATTTCATTTTTTAGCAGCTATTTCTGCGTCGTTCGAGTGTCTCATCCGAAGATGAAAGAGCAGGAGAAGGTTTTTTATTTCGCAGTCAGCAGAAACAAGAGTTCCTGAAGAAAGCTGAGTGAAGACAATTGCTCATTTAGGGACTATTAT
Organism: Gambusia affinis; assembly: GCF_019740435.1. Lineage (NCBI taxonomy): Eukaryota > Metazoa > Chordata > Actinopteri > Cyprinodontiformes > Poeciliidae > Gambusia > Gambusia affinis. The sequence goes on from NC_057886.1 coordinate 5,953,226, forward strand.
TTGGACAGCCTCCAAGCTTTTTGAGAAAAGCTCCTCTAAACGACCCAAAGTGCTGAGAGGAAGCTTCAATATTTCGCCTTCACCTCTGACCAAAACCAGGACGGTTACTGGCACAATCAGGAAATCCTGCATGATTCCTACACATTTTTAATTATCAACTTCCAAACATTTTACTCAAATTTCAGACCATTAAAAATAAAAACGTTTAATGTCATATGTTGTATTATTTTATAGCGATTGGGGTTTAGTATGAGTGTGCCGTCAGCGTCCAAAAGCACCACACATTGCGTACAAATGGTCAGGGTTTTATAAGCCTGGCGGGCCACCAGGCTTTACTTGTGCCCTCACCAGGCTAAGCACGGCTTAGTTAAGTTTTTTAAAGACTTTACAGTTGGCGTTCAGATATTAATCTTCCAATATTTCAATAGCACACAATTATCAATTGATATTTTCACATTTCCTGTCAACTTAAAAAAGCTTTTAGCTACAAAAAAAAAACAAAAAACTGTGGGATGCTGCATGAATGACTGTCTCAGCGCCCTAACCACCAGGCTTAACAAATGTTCTGGGGAAACCTTGAGAGATATTTCACCTCCTAACCCACAGCCTCTCATAAGAGACGCAACTTTGTAAGAATTTGCGGATTGTTTGATTCTCAATCAACAATTTTAAACTATAATTAAGAATAAGCATTTTATTCTTCTGACATTTTTGAGATTCTTTTCTCTTTTTTTTTTATCCCACTACATTGAGATCAGGATCTCTTAAGTTTGACAAATTTCCATATCTTAAGATCACAAAACCAGTTCAATTAGGTCATTTTCTCAAAGTAAGGTCTCAAGCTTTTAACTCATTACCTTTTTATTACATCATCTCAATATAACGAGATGTGCAACTCTTGGTTCCAAATGTAGCTGTACTGTTGTATTATCTTTGTTTTTGTTACCATAATAGTTTCATTTTCATGGTGACCTTATATTTCCAGTCTCATTATTTCAAGATAATAAGATGAAGACAGTTATGTGATGAGAATATTTTGATTAGGTCATAATCTTGAGACGGGATAAGTTGCAGTAATGCAATATTTATCTCATGTTTACTGTTTTTTTTTTTTTTTTTTTTTTTTACTGAGAAACAAGTATTAAAGAGAACTTTGCTGTGATATTAATGAGTTGACTTTCCACAAATACAATCTCTGTTTCCTTATTTCTAAATCTTGTTGTGATTACAGTTTCATCGTGTCATTCTCTTAAGACAGCAAGGACTCAAGCTCGTTTTGTCATAATTCATTTCAATATTTCATCTTGATTTAGAGTAATATATTGGACCATTTGATGCAAATGTAGTGATAACAGTTTGGCTCGTTCATTATCGCAAGATAATAAACTAGTCAAGTACATTTGGTTTCATTATATCACTGAACTCTCTGGAGAACATGGTTGATTAAAGATCTCCAATTAATTTTCTAATAATGAAGGTTTGAGTGTGTTATTATTTTAAGATGACCAACCTAGAAAAAGCTACATAAATGTATCACAGCAGGAAGTAAAGGATCATATATTTATAAACTCTATTTATATTTAAAATATTTCAAAAATTACTCTATTACACTTTGAGAAGGATTTGGAAAAACAAACAGTTTTTGTAATTTTCCATTTTCAAACCAGACTTTGAAAACATAAAATCATTCTTCTTCACATACTTTGAGTTTGTGCAGGAATCCTGGTAATGTGCGTCCACGGGCTCCCAGCCTATCAGAGCCAGAACAAAGTGCTGAGACATTAATAAGTAGCGTAAGCAGGACATTAACACCAGATCAATCATCTCTAATGTGGCGCGGGTCGCACAGAAACAGAGTACAAACGCAGCCATTAGCTGTTAGCAGGAAACTCTAATTACACAGGATGATAGTTTTACACTATCCAAGTCATCAGGAAATCTACTGGTGGGGGTTATTGGATCTACCCAGACCAATATAACAGAGATTGTGACACACCACACACTGTGCCTCTCGAAAATGATGATTGGTTTCGGCACTTCTAGCTCCATAAACGTGTCCTGCGGCGTGATTCGCCTTTCATTCTTTACGGTTTAAAACAGACGCCCGGCACACAAACTATACAGGATGGCTGATGTTCGCTGGGTCCAATCCAGGTTGTCTAACACACATTCCTGTGCAAAGTGCAGAATTCAATGGTTTTTCCTGATGTTCAAGCATCCAGGTGGGCTTGTTTCAGATTTGCTCTGAAGTTGGCAAGGTGCCCCGGCAATGTGGAGGGCTAAAGACGGCGGAGAGCTCGCCAAAGTCATGTAAGCCCACATGAATCTCCCTCCCTGGCTGTAGATTTCCTTCTCTGCCAAACAACAGCCTCCCGGGGCTGACAGACTCAAGTTTGGGTTTCGTGTGTGGGAGACTCAAGAGTTCTGCTTTGTCAATTAGGCATAACCAGCCTGTAAAAACGTGCTTCTGCTCTGCGCTGTGGAAATGCATACAACAATATCCAACACACGGCTACGCTCTGATGCACTTTGACAAGGACTCTCCAGCATCTATCTCATGAGGCTCGCTGACCCTTGAGGTGAATGGAGAAGCAAGACGCTCATCAGACAGACAGCTGGATGTGCAGCAGGAGGAGATGCTGCTGCTCCCCCTCAGGCTGCGTGCCTGCTGTGGGAGGCATGAGGCTCAAGGACTGACACTTCATCTTTCTCTCTCTCTCTCTCTCTCTTCATCACATCCAAGACGCCTCATCTCGTCATCAATCATGCAAATCCACGGACATGCGTGATGATGGTGTCTGAATAAACAGTGTCACGCGGACCATTAATTAGATTGCTTAATTGATTACACGGTCCCCTTTTCTGACCCAACTCTAGGGGCACATATTCATTAGTTTCAATCTCAACAAAAATACAACAACGAAAGGAAAAAAAATGCGATTATAGTGACAAATATTCAAATAGGACTTTATGAAGGATTTAAGCGGCTTTTCGAAGCAACATTATCAAAGCAGACGAAGAAGGGATCGAGCTCCGGACGTTGCAGCCACGCAGCCCGAGGTCCACTCACCGTGTTGTAGCGAGGCACGGCGAGCGCCGAGGACAAGCAGCGATTAGCGGGCAGCGTTTTGCTCCACGGCAGCGCAGTTTAATCTCTTCGGATCCCCCGCACAAAGCGTCAAAGGAGTCCGTCCGGGGAGCCGCCGCGGAAGACGGGACATGCGGTTCGCCCGACTCGATCCTCAGGTGACAGCAGCGGAGGCGGTTCATTTACATGCGGCTCTCGACGCTCCACTCCACCAGCGCCACGATCGCACCGGCTGGCTTGACTTGGACGAATGACAGCGGCCGGGCAGGCGGGCGGGCGCTGAACGCGGAGGAGGAGGAGGAGAAGGTTTCCACACGGCGGGTTTACACAGACGCACCGAAAGAGGCTCACAGTTTCCTCATTCCATGTTGACGTCTCAATTAGTCAAGTTAAAAATAATAATAAAATATACAAAAATGAGAGGCATATATTTAAAGACAGGATCGACAAAAGATCAAGAGAGAGTTAAAGTAAATTTAAAACCGGTTTGGGGAAACTGTAGCACAACAGGGATGAGTTCTGGCTGTTATCTGCCACGTAGAAATTATTGCCACCATGCTAAAGTAGGCGAACTTTTTCCTGCTTTATCATATTACAGTTCGCTAAATCTTTAATGAATTTTAAATGCTAAAGTTTTTTTTTTTCACATATAAAAATCTGAAAAGTGCGGTGTGTTTTTGTATTTGGTTTCTTTTAATATCTCTAAAATAAATAAATTAAAAAAAACCCTGCTCCAATGAATTGATTACATTCAGCTGTTTTGTGAATGCGTCTTGTTAGAGAACATGATTAGTGAACAAACCTTAGCAGGTCACAAAGTGATCCAAATCTGATTTTTTTATTTTTTATTTTTTGCCCTTATGCCCCAATCATATATCTAATATTTTCATCACTATATGAACAAAACAGATCAGATTTTAACAAATGTGACGAGGGCACGTAAACATGTGGTCCTAAATCTTATATGCATCGGATCTGTTCAAATATGGCCAGGTTGCATCGATCCGACCTGTACGCCATTGATGCTCGTCAAAACGTCTCTGTTCTCCGTATGTGGAAGAGGGAGGAAAAACAACAACCGTAGCGATAATAATGAGGCTTAATTTTTTTATTTATTGTGCCAGCCATAATTGGACAACTTTAAAATCCTCAAGATATGCTTCATCATTAGTATCCATGTTTACTAACACTGAGCATGCCTTTTGGCTGATAAATGAAGTTTTTTCCTCCTATCGGTCCACTCATGAGCTGAAGCTTCATTGGCACAGTAGAGCTGGTTTGCTGCACTGCCATCAAGTGGACAAAAAGACCTATTGCAGGCAGAATAATAATGAGTTAGGATGAGATTTTGGTGTAGGAATCTTTAAACTGAGTAAATAAAAAAATATGTTGTGAGGCCAGCACATACATTTTGAATATGATCCTAATCATAGCCTTAGTCTTTATTACGCAACAGCTGCATCAAAGGGAAAGCAGAGAGGGCTGTTACATGAATGTGCTTGTTTTAATTTCTAACTGTGTTTATGGCACTAGGGCAACACTTTATTTATTCTTGCTTAAAGATTAAAAAAAAACTTTTCCACTGAGCCAGGCTTCAGGCGGTTTCTGAGATGATTTCGTCTGCTTTAGTAAATAATCTAAAGCGCGGGAGAAGTGGGCAAAGCTAGAAAATTGCTACCCTGATCGCACCCTCGCAAAGGTGAAAAATGGTGGTAGTAGGGTCATGATGTGGGGATGCTGCTCTTCAGCAGGAATGAGGAAACTGGTAAGAGTCGATGAGGAGATGGACAGGGATGATTAGAAGTCGGAAAAGGCTTCGGACTGGGAAAGAGTTGCACCTTTCAGCTCAAAGTTCAGACCTAAATCCAATTGAGAAGAGACATTTGGAAAGTCTATTGTCACGAATAAATCTCAATTGAAGATGGAACTTCACTTTGTTTACAAAGAAGCAAAGGCAGAAATCTTTGTCATTAGAAGTGTGAAGTTGGTAGAGACATGTCCCAAAAACATGCAGGTGTAATCCCATCAAGAAGGCAGCCACCAAATGCTGCCACCAGGGGGCTGAATCCGAATGAACCCCACTTCTTTGGGAAAAAGGAAAACTGTGAATCAGTTTCCCTCCGTTTCACATAAAATCCCAATAAAATAAGTAGAAGGTTGTAATTAAGGGTGAGATAATTACTGCATTGTTTATCATTATTGAAGAAAAAAAAATAAGATAGGAGTTGTGGTTTATTGTTATAAACAAGTGTTTGCAAAACTATATTACTTTTGCTAAACTATTTTTTAATGCCACAACAATATTTTTGATAAAATATTTGCTCCGTATCATCCGTCCCTAGATGTGACACAAAATGTGAAAACGTTTGAGGAATGAATGCTTTTGCATTCACGTGACGTTCATTTTTAGTGCACAACAGTAAGAAAGTTTATAAATGCCTCCGTGAGTCGCTGAAGATGTACAGTAAACAAAAAAACAAAAAAAAGAATAAAGCCGGTATTAGCAGTCAGTCATGAACAACAGCAGCGATGGTTTATTTCACCCAAACAACAATCCACGAGCAGCAAATACAGCAAATTGTTGCAGAAAAATGTCACCAAGGATATTTTCTGTTCTAAAATGACATTTCTTGCTCTCAGGAGCGACACCAACATCTGCTCCTTTTTGGCAGCGAAGGCCTTCGTCTCTGCACAGACAATGTCAGATCGTTTTGTTATTTTTTCTTCTCCCTTCAACAAAAAAAACCCCTCATCGTCATCTGCTGAGCGACTGTTGGACAAATGAGGTACGGCGAGGAACACAGCCGGAAAGAAGAAAAAAAAGAGATTTAGAAATAAAAAAGATAACAGAAAATCAGGCTGTTTTCAGAGAGAACGCTGACATACAGAGGGACACATCACCGACGTTTCTGACGGGATGAGTTAAGGGTCAATGAAGAGGTCGAAGGCTTGGATGTGAATAATTTAGCAGCAAACGCTTTAAACAAGAAACAACTTTCTCCAAAATGAGCCCACAAACACTTATTTACGTAGATATTCTGTCACAGATCACAGAGTTTAACTTATTGTGAATCATTTGCATTCTTTTATCGCAGGTCAGATTTCTTTAGCACAGCAGCAAAAAGAGTCATGAGATTAAAATCTGTATTAGCAAGTCTGTAGAGGTACAGCTAAAACAAATTATGAAAAGGTTAAATATTTCTTGTCTCTCATTTCAGAAAGTGAAACTCATATTACAGACTTATCACACAAAGTCAAATATTTCCAGCCTTCATTTTTTGTATTTGTAAATTTTGTAGTTATAGCCTACAGATACTCAAAAGCCAAAATTCAATGTCAAAAAAAAATTCAAAAGTGAAAAAAAACAAAAAAAACCTCCTCAAAAGCTGCTGGCCTTCAGATTTTAGATGAATTTCTTTTCCAACACACCTGAATCAAACGAATGGCTCATCACCAGAGGTATCGAATTTATATAGCACGAGTTTTACTTTCTGAAAACATTGAAGCTTTTCATGACATTCACATTTTTGGAGCTGTAAGCTGTCTCAGAATAATAGTCAAAAAAAGAATAAACATCAGATCTGTGATGGTATGTGTTAGAAAAAGTGCTGACGAACGGGATAACATAGCCGATTATGTTGAAAAATTCAACAAACGTTAAAGAAACTTCAAGAAAAATCCACTAAAAGGAAGTGTTTAGACATAAACTGCAGTATGGGCCTGTTTAATTTGAGCATATAACTGGTATATATGCTCTTTATTCAACTCAAAAATACTTTCTTGATCCCAAAATGAAATGAAATGTTTTAACTCACATTTTACAGAAATAATCAGGGTCTCGTTTAGGAGTTCTGCAGGTTCTGTGTAAGGAAGCGTTTACCACCTACTGGATTGTCCGACAGTATTTGATGTGAACGAGTTCGATTCACTTCAGGATACAAAATGTTGGACACGCTGCGGTTCTCAGCAGATGCCTGTGGTCCGAGCGACTCCGCCATTTTTCTCACTCTCAGCTTGTGGTCCTCCGTAGGAAGTGGAACGCTGCTCTGGATCTAAAAGATCGACAAGATCTTAAGTTTAAAGCCAGGTGAGACCAGTGACACCAACAGACCTTTGAAGACTGGGATCCTCTTTAACTCGGGGATTCATTGAGGACAGGAAAGTTGAACTGAGCTTAGAGGAGGACAACGACCCGACACGGCCAGAGCTACACTGATCAAAGCATGGTAATATGCCAGAATGGCCCAGTCAAAGTTCACTTGAAAATTGATTCTTTCACATTTTAACTCAAAAATTAGTTGGGAAACCACATATTCTTTTCTTTCACTATTATCCACCCCTTGGTGTCGGTTTGTTGCTGTAACCTGAGAGGATGTGGGAACGTTGTGTGGCACAAAATTGGTGTCAAATGTTTGTGCAGCAAAATGTTTTATTTGTGCCGCTATCATTTTAAAGATAGTAAGAAATGTTTCCAGAGGTCATGAAAGATCAACCAGCCCCTTCTTCAAATCAGATAAAATTGGCGTCAGTCAACTCGACTACGTTTGTGGCGGTTTGTGCAGCAAAGGTTTTTGTTTGTGCCGCTTTGGCTTTGAAGATATTAATGAAAGTTTAAAAGGTCAAAAAGTTGACCAGCCCCCACACTTTTACAAAATCAAGATTACCTTTAAAGTTTTATCAATTTCTTCAAAGCCAAAGCGGCACAAATGCAGTCGAGTTGATTGATGCCAAATTACTTGATTTGAAGAACGGGGGGGGAGGTTGGTTGACCTTTCATGATAGCGGCACAAACAAAAAAGTTTGCAGCACAAACGTTTGACACCAATTTTGTCTGATTTGAAGAAGGTGCGGGGCCAACGTCACTCAGGTTCTCCACCTCCCAACACGAAGCTGATGTAACAAACTGCTTTGTGTGTTTTGTACTAGTTGCTGAAAACAGAACTGAGGCTTTTGAACATCACTTGGAATAACAGACTGCCTTCCTAAACTGTCTGCACTCATTAAATATTAAACCTTTCATAAAACAAAAACTGATTACTCCATCGTAGGTTAGCAGGAATAAAAAAACCGCTGCTTATATAACGGCTCTTTTGTCCAATTAGAGGGGAAACGATTTTTTAAATCACATGTTCTGGGTTTTAATCTGGTCAGATGTTCAAAGGCACGGACGAAAAAGAAAGGAAGATTAAAGCTACATAATATCATTTTGAATGTGAAACAGATGGAGGAAGCAAAGGGAATCAGAGTAGAAGTAAAGGCAAGAAGGTGAAAAATCACCAAATGTATCCAACAAATGAAACAAACAGAGACGTGAGTGAAAATCTTTCAAGCGCCATCACGTTGATAAAGCCAAATGTGCTGCCAAAGACGAGGCATTGGACCAATCAATTAGTCATATGGAAACACACTGACTGTGAGGCTCTGTAGTCTTCCAGTGAAGACTGGTAAACAAACCAGAGTTAAACTGGTCAATGTCCTCAAAGCACGCAGACACACAGGTGACTGATATGCCACGGCTCGAAGCAATCATTTGTGAACACGTTCGACTGTGAAGCTTAAGGTGTGTCGGTTTTAACTAATGGAGATAGCAGCGGAAAACATAAAACAAGCTGTGAGTTGCAGAATCTGATCAATCAAAGCTTTTGGAAATATAAACATGTATTTAAAGGAACAGTACGCGAAGGCACAGACAGCCTGACGCATTTGCATGCAATCACATAGTTCATGACTCACTGGGAGCTGCTCCAGTGAATGTGCCGTCATGCCATCATTCTGTCACTCTTGTACTCTGAGCTCTTTACTGAATACCAAATGCAGTTCTGGTCATTTCTGATTCAGATTCAATCTATTCGACCTGACGCCGTCTGCATTTTGCAACGTGCTCAAGCGATCCCAGCAGGCCTTGCTGTGAAGCTGACAAGGATGACAACGAGGATGCTGTTTAGGCGGCACGTTTTTTTAGCGAGGATAATCTGAGTGACGTGGCAAAACGACGCCAGCTGCGGTGGACGTTCGTGTCAGAACCGGGATGAATATAGGAAAATGACACAATTAAATTGGTTATGTCTCCCAAAAATTACAGTTGCACCGATATGATGCCAATATCTCTATCTGTACCAATACTGAACAAAATTCAGTCTAATTCTGTCCTTTGTGCTCTCAGCGACGTCAGGATTTATGGTTTATTTTACATTATATTTAGATAACCTAAGTGCTCTTTCTGAATCATTTAAAAGAAGGTTTGTTGCAGTTTATTTTTTTACATTTTTGCCCAAGTTAGTTAACCTGATGTCTGAGTTTCGTCGTTATTTTACTGTTATACTCCTATCTGAACTGACTGAACAAATCAAAGTTGTATTGTTTTCACATGTTTGACCAAGAGTATGAAGCTAATGGTGCATGTGCTCTACCGGTGCAGAGTTATCAAATACATTTGTACAACCAACCAGTACATTTATGTCTGTATTTTTATTTTATTTTTTTTAAAAACAACAAACGTTTTAAGACATTTCAGCTCTATTTTTCTGTATCGGATCAGCACAAAAGCTCATAAATCTATATCAGTACCAGAAGTTGAAAAAGTGGACAGGGGCATCCCCAACTGATTTATATTTATTCAGATTGAAATCATAAAGTGTGAGGCTTTTATGTTAACTAAACATGCACTGGGAAAATTGGCTAGTGACCAGAATAATGTACTTGTTGTGCATCTTCTTTTGTTTGCAACAAAATATGCACAAAGAGCCAAACAAAGGCTCTAACTGATTTTATACAGGAAGAAAAAGGAAACGTAACTTATTCCTTTGCAAATTTACTCAGTTTCCAGTGTCACGGCACACATCTCTATCTCGCCTGCTGTGGACATAACCGCATCATTATCTTTAATAAATGTAATCATACTTGAGAAGACCCTTTTCAACATCATTTGGTTTCTTTATTTGTTTGCGTCGGTATTGACAGAGTTATTCTGAAAAGCTGATCACCTGCGACACGCTGCTCAGGTAATTACCGCCCCATTGTGATAATTCGGTTTTGCAATTAGATTGCACAAACATTAACCCGTAATCACTGCCCTCAGACTAGTTTTGATCTTTCCATAAATCTGCGCTCATAAATAACGTGAAACACCCCGAGGCAATAAATGGCATATTTCTGCTGGCCGACGACGCGCCGCTGCTTTGAGGTTCCACGGCGAGAAAATGGCGGTCTATAACGGTTCCACCTGTTTGGATTCTGTCAGAATCCTCACAATATTTGTGCACACAGCTCACCTGTGCAAGAAGCAACCTTAGCGCCTGTGCCGCCTCGTGGTTGAGCTCCTTTATCCCACTCCTCTCCACAGTATCAATCACACGGAGCAGGTCCGGCTCCCACAGGACCGCTGTGCTGCCGTACTGCAACAACTGCAAACAAGGCACACAATCAGAAACCCCCCCCCAGAAAAACAGAACCCTCCGCAGGCACAGCAAGAGAACGAGGTTTCGAATTGTGAAGAACTGAGTCGTCTCTGAAACATACAGGCAACCATAGGTTAGTTAATATTTTATGAAATGTACATTAGGGTGGGATTTAAAAATAGTGGCCATCTTGTCTTGCAAATGGCCACTATTTGCATTGTGTTGCGTTAATTTAATGCAACACAAAATGCATTAAATTAGGTTCTTGTTTCTTTCACCACAGCACAAAGTTCTTTGAAACTGGTCATGGTTCCGTGCAGCAGACTGAATGTGTCACTAATTAACAACATAAGGACTGAAACACCTAAACAATCCTGAACAAAACTGACATTTTTGCAGTGTTGCATACTATTTATTCAAGATAGTAACCATAAAAACGGTGAGTTATCTCAGCTACTGAGCCTGTTGGGTCTGAAAGCACGTGTTACACCAAGCGGTAACATTCGCCTTTTTCTTTTATTTGCATGAGCCGTCTTGAGTCTAATCTGTAGGATTATCTTATATTATTCATGTTAACTTAAATGACAAATATGGAATTCTTCTTTCGCACATTGATCACTACTCGGGTCATGATTTTATTTGTATCATTCCTCCTGCGTTGCAAGGGTAACGCTCAGAAGGAACACGGCAAATGTCACGGTCAGACAGTGGCAAAGTTGGGGACTGTCCCGTCAGACCGTCAGTACCCAAAACCACACACAAAAAAATCTTGTAAAAGCAGAACAGTGTACAGACTAACAAACTTCTGGGGTCCAAAATGACCCTGTCTCTTAAGACCAGGGGAAGGATACACGTGCTATTTCAAGAAAGTACTTGAAATTGTTTTTCGGACTTTAAATATACTGAAAACATGTTATTGCAAAAATAAAGCTTATAAAAATATTCAACAGTGGCCACAGCTTTTTGAAAAATGTGCTGCAAAATCAGTAATTTTGAAGCACAACAAAGTTTTTTTGTGTGATTACAATCGCACAAAAAAACTTTGCAATGTCTTGGAGAGTCTGCAAAGTGAACAATTAAGGTGGCACTTTATTTTCCCAAGACAATTAAATCATGACAGAAATCTCAGATGTGTTGGTTTGTTTTAGGACTAGAGATATCTAGTAGTTCCAACTATTCCTTCCCACCAATATCTGAATCAAACATTCAAGAGTTTTTCTGTAGTTCTCTTGCATTAACCTACGTAACACGATGTCATTTACTCTGGTTATGTAAACACGTTTACATTACGATGCACATTAAATTTATATGATCAGAGAAGCGTTTGTGGGAAATATCTTACAAGTGTGAGGAGTCTGAGAAGAGCGGGGTGCAGAAGGCATTTCTCTCCTGAGCTGAAATTGCAGTAGAGGAGGAACTGAGACCAAGGCTGACACACCGCCTGCTTGGCTAATTAGAACAGGAGACAAACCAAAAAAAGAGGAAAATGAAAATTCACAGTCCAAACACAGAAAACTAAAAGCCTAAAATGTTCTAAAACATCAAAGATTGTAAAACATGGTTGTGCTGCAGTGTCTACAACAGGAATAATATATATACATATATATTGATTTGAATAGAAGAACTTGAGGGCTGCATGTCATAAGTTCAATGCAATGACTTATTAATAAACTATTTCAGCTGTTTTGTACCTAAATCAGGATTCTTTCTTTTCAGGAAGCCCAGGAGGGAGCTCAGACAGTTGACCGACGCTCTCAGCAGCAACTCGTGTTTCTGAGAAGGAAAACATCCAACAATACAGAACTAGAGAGCTGAAATTATGACTTATCTACTGAGAAAACTCATGTGAAAATATCAACAGCTCATGTTTACAAAAAACTGCTGCGAACCAGAGACTTCAAGTTGTCTTTTGGGGATTTTATGAGATTGACGGACCGATATCGAGGTCACTGTGAAGTGCAAAGAAAATTATGCAAATTACCAAAATATCTGACATAATCTGTGAATTTCTTGCAGCCTTTCTGTGTTCGTACTTTAAAGAACCAGCTTTCGTTACAAATCTTTTGTGCTAAGTCTTGAAGACATATCTTTCCTCCTTATTCTGCTTTGCAAAACACCTAAACCTCAGTCAAATGCATCTATGAACATTAATTTCAATGTCCTGCAACAGACATCAGGACTTTGATTGTACCAACACATCAATGTCCATTAACTTAAGTCTCTTAGTTTTTTGATCAATCAATTAAAATCCAAATTAAATATCCTGAAGTTTGTGCCTGTATTTTGAGGCACTATAAAAACAAAAAAGAAAAGAAGTACAAGCTACATTTCTTCTTGTTTTGTGGAAACAAACTGACTCGAAAATCTTTTCTGAACCCAACAAAAATATTTTTGTTTCCACAGTTCTTTAAGGAAACTGCGGAGGTGAGGAACGGCCGCGCTCAGCACCACTTCTTAATCACAGCACCGGTCTGGACTGATGAAAGGGTTCTTCTACACAAAAGGAAACGCATAAGGGAGTCGGGAGCGCTCCGTCACGACGCTCATATGTCATCTTGACAACAGTAAGAAAGTGAGGCGACAATGACAAATTGCAAGCTGTGACGGCCTGATGTGTCTTCAGCAGTTACATTTGTCATTAGATTGCTGTGATAAGCCGTCTGGCGGATGCAGAAAGGTGCGAGTTGTTCAATCTCTCCGTTTCGCCAGCTCTCCTGAGAGACCGCGTTGCTGTAAAAACTGAATCGGCAGATTTTTAACAAATAGCTCAGACGGTCTTGGGTATTTAAGCAGTCGCATCCTGGAAAACGCAAATGTTTACTGGACAAAACAGTAGAGAGGACTTTATTTTATCCTTCAAGCAGGTAAAGCAAGGCAGCTCTTGCAAATTTTGAAAGAAATAAAATCATTTTGTCACAGCAATACCAGTAATGAGAGCTCACTTGGAAGAAAATAGAGCAACAGACGCAGAAGGGGAAGAAGAAAAAACATAAACGCAGACACATGCTCGCAGATGGACAGAGAAGGGGCAACAAGATGACATGGGTGACAGTGATTGAGCAAGGTTTTAATAATGCATGCTTCTCCCACAGTACAGAGGCTGACAGGGAGCGCTGCATGGTGTCCAAAATTACAGAAGTAGGCCAGGAAGATGGAGTTATAACCTAAGCTACAGTCAGAGAGGGAGAGAGACAGGAGTCAACGGGTCGGGCAGAAGGAGACGAAAGTCAGTGAAGGGAAAGGGCCTGGAGCAAATCCTTCAGCCAGATGAGGATGCAAACATGAACGGAGGGAGAAGAGAGGAGCTGCGGCGCTTCCCTTCTGCAGCTGAACCAAAGACCCAAGAGTAAAGAGAGCAAAATAGCAGAGGAGAGGTTTGGGAACTGTTACTCATATCAGCTGCAGAGCAGCAGACCACAGAGCACTGAACCATCGCGCTACCGCTTTTATTTATTTATTTATTCTTTTACACAAAGGGGAGATAAGGAGCCAATAGTTGGTGCGCTGCAGCACAGACACAGTATTACACGACACATACAGGCCTTGCAAAAGTATTTGTGGTGCTTAAAAATCTAAAAACTGTGATGTGCATTTATAGCTTCTATCATCTTTGCGTTTCTAGAGCTTGCATGAGAAATGGGTCTTCTGTGTCTTCGCTTGCAATTTGAAGCGAAGACACAGTGGTTACAGGAGCTGGTGTTTAAAAAGAAAACGTACAACAAATAAACAAACAATCCTTAGCCTGGTGGGGGCACAATTCAAGCCTGGTGGCCTGCCAGGCTTATAAAACTCTGGAGGAAACCCTGCATACACATAGTTTAATCTGATCTATTCCACTACAGCTCTAGCTGCATGTTCTTTACTGTTCAGACGTTCAATGCATTTTCACAACATCGGCATCATCCTAAAACAAAATGAAGACCTCTTCAAGGCCAGTCGATATCCCCTCAAACTCTTTGTTCCTGAAAGTGTTTGGTCTAACTGGCTCCGGCATTGTGGATGTTATTAATCTGCCCCTCCCAAACCGGCTCTGTTCCCTTCACTTCTAAACATGCTGAAGAAACGCAGCTTGGACTCGTCTCAACAAATGAAAACAAGCTGATTTCTAAATGACCTCTTACTTAAAAAATGCTGGGAAAAGCTGCGGCCAACCAGCTGATGTCCAATTCGGTCAGTGACCTTTGACATTATTAATAACACCAGCTTGACTACAGGACTGTTAGTTAGTTAGTTGATGTTTGGTGGTCATCTGTGGAAATGCTTTATAGTGGTTTAGATATTTTTTTTTTTTTACATAAACTTCAGTATATAAACCAGAACACACCAGACTGTAATAACTATAGTAATATAATTTGTGGGGTTCTCCAAGGCCATGTGTTGGTTCCATTTTTCTTTTGTTTTCATTTTATGATCTGTTCAACTGGGTGAATAGATACACATCTATTTAACATTTCATATCATCTCCTGTCTCTTTGATTTAAGCTGTACTGCTACTTCAAAAAAATTGAAAATCTTCAAACTAAATTGCTTGAATGGCAAAAACTAATTAGAAACTTGTTACAAAATAACTCCTTTAAACTGAACTTGAAAAATAATCTTTTATTTTCAACCAATCAATGTCTCTTAAAACGACTTGTTCATAACAGTTTATGATTTTAGACCCATTTCTAAACAATGGAGATGGTTATTGATGCTTATATTTCCTCTCGTCTAAACTACAGTAACACACTTATCACTTGGATCAAATGCAGCGGGTCCTAAACTATTAGCAGGTTCATCATTTGCATCATTTAATTTGCCCTTTGTCTTTTTATTAATGTTTTAATTTAATCATGTTCTCTGTGAAGCACTTGAGGATCCTAATCTATGAAAGGTGCAAAATAAATAAACTTAGAACATGCTAGAACGTTGGTATGCAAAGTGTGACACTTTTACTGTTTGAGATTCATGCAGCCCACGGTGACATTGCATTGCAATGATGATATATCCAAGACATATTGTACAGCTCTGTACTAGGAGACAGCAGGTCATATTTAGTGTTGGCATGAACAGTTTGCATATAGAATTTGAATTACAGCATAATAATAGCATTCAAGCACTCATTTGCGATTGTGATATTGCTAACATGAATATTGCAAGTATGAATGTGATTCCACATGTTTGTGCAGCACCTGCATAAGAAGACCGCTGAGAGTGATTAGGAGGCACTGGGCCCCCGTCGAGCCAAGCGGGTACAGCGCTCCATCGTCAGGCTCCAGAGGCCGGGGCCCGACTAGTCCAGGACCGGTGCTCAGACACACCACTGGTGACGCCAGGTCAGCATCAAGCAAAGCCTGCAGCATCCGAAGGTAGCTGACTACAGAGGAAAATGAGAAAGTGGTATGATAAAAAATAAATAAATAAATAAATAAAAATGGTGCATTTCAATAAATAATTTCAGCAGGTTAATTTAGAAAGTGAGACTCATGCATTGTTTATAGATCAATGGATATAGCTCACAGCGGATGAAAAGCATCTCCGTGTACTGTTCAGTGTGTGCATTCAAGACTTGGCTGTGTCGTGTTCTGTGTTTTTCTGTGTATTTATTTCTAGTTTCCTGTGTGTCTGAGTCTCTGTGTTGTCCTGTCTCCCCGTGATTAGTCCCCAGGTGTATCTCGTTCCCTGATTTCCTCTTGTGTATTTAGTGTCACCTGTGTGTGTCTGTCTTCGTCGGGTCCTACGTCAGTGTACGTCTAGTTTACGTCTGATGTTTGCTCGTGCTGTCATTGTGTCCATTCGTTTATCCTGTTTGCTACCAGTATTGAGCCGTTTGCTTCCGCTCAGCTGTGCTGCCAGGAGTTTTGGACTTTTGACTTGTTTTTTCATTATTAAATCTTCATTTATTCACTGCAACCTGGTTCCATCGTGTCTGCCTCACCACCTCATCACAATAATTCATGACAGAAGGACCCGACCAAGCTGAACGGTGAGGCAGACATTTATTTATTTTTTTTTCCTCCATCATGGAAGCAGATGAGCTACAGGAGCTAACAGACACCATTAAGGAATATGTCGAGGTTAAAGCTAAGCCCAACGCCGACTGTAGACGGCTTGGTCTTGCTATTCGCTTGGGATTATTGCTGGAGTACTGGGTTCCACGCTTTCCGCACCCGCAGCTGGTGGAACTGCAAAGGGAGGTAGAGTGGGAGCGTGAGGCAGCTCTGGCCGTCATGGCCGGCGAACCTCTGCCTCCCAAGCCGGACAATCTTTCCGCCAGCCCAGCCTCAGCTCCCGATTCTGCCGCCCAGCTCCGGCAGCCACCGAAACCGATTCTGCCGCCGCGCTCCAGGCGCGCACCCGAGCTCCGATTCTACGCCGCGCTCCAGCGGCGCACCAGCCCGATTCTGCCGCCCGCTCCAGCAGCGTGACCAGCCCGATTCTGCCCGCTCCAGCCGGGCGCACCGCTCAGCTCCATTCTGCCGCCCGCTCCAGCAGCGCCACCTAGCTCCCGTTTCTGCCGCCGCTCCTGCCGGCGCACCCGAGCCGCCTAGTGAGTTCCCCGAGCCCCCAGCTCCTGGTACTCCCTGTGCTTCCCCCGAGACTCCCTGTGCTTCCCCCGAGACTCCCTGTGCTTCCCCCGAGACTCCCTGTGCTTCCCCCGAGACTCCCTGTGCTTCCCCCGAGACTCCCTGTGCTTCCCCCGAGACTCCCTGTGCTTCCCCCGAGACTCCCTGTGCTTCCCCCGAGACTCCCTGTGCTTCCCCCGAGACTCCCTGTGCTTCCCCCGAGACTCCCTGTGCTTCCCCCGAGACTCCCTGTGCTCCCCGTCGCCGCCCCCGTGCGGCCCCAGAGACTCCTTGTGCTCCCCGTCGCCGCCCCCGTGCGGCCCCAGAGACTCCTTGTGCTCCTCGTCGCCGCCCCCGTGTGGCTTTAGAGACTCCTCGTCGCCACGGACGGCCGCCGGACAGCCTCCGTGGTTCCCGCCTCCTGCGCTGAGCGGCCGCCCGGACCGCCGCCCAGGGTTCCCGCCTCCTGCGCCCTTGCGGCGGCCGGACCGCCTCCGTGGTTCCCGCCTCCTGCGCCGCGGACGGCCGCCGGACCGCCTCCGTGGTTCCCGCCTCCTGCGCCGCGGACGGCCGCCGGACCGTCTCCGTGGTTCCCGCCTCCTGCGCCGCGGACGGCCGCCGGACCGTCTCCGTGGTTCCCGCCTCCCGGTGCTTCCGCCTACCCAGTTGGGTTTGTTTTGTTTGTTTTGGACTCTGGACCCTTGTGTTTTCCGCCCAATTATGTTGGGTAGTTTTTCGTTGTTTTATGGACTCTGGACCCCCCATCCAGCTCCCCTCCGCCCACCCTCGTTGGGTTTTCCCATTTTTGGGCGTCTGGGAGCCGCCCGTTAAGGGGGGGGTACTGTCGTGTTCTGTGTTTTTCTGTGTATTTATTTCTAGTTTCCTGTGTGTCTGAGTCTCTGTGTTGTCCTGTCTCCCCGTGATTAGTCCCCAGGTGTATCTCGTTCCCTGATTTCCTCTTGTGTATTTAGTGTCACCTGTGTGTGTCTGTCTTCGTCCGGGTCCCTCGTCCAGTGTACGTCTAGTTTACGTCTGATGTTTGCTCGTGCTGTCATTGTGTCCATTCGTTTATCCTGTTTGCTACCAGTATTGAGCCGTTTGCTTCCGCTCAGCTGTGCTGCCAGGAGTTTTGGACTTTTGACTTGTTTTTTCATTATTAAATCTTCATTTATTCACTGCAACCTGGTTCCATCGTGTCTGCCTCACCACCTCATCACAATAATTCATGACAGGCTGGGGATCCTTTTGCATGAATTACAGCATCAGTGCAGTATTCTAATATAGTCTCTGTTTTAGAAGAGGGTGAACATATTTGGAGGCCATATTGTGGCTAAATCTCTGTGTGAAAACTCATCAAGTTCTGACTTGAGCCGCCGTCCACACCTTATGAATCGCCTCGGTAATCGTATCGTTTATCATTTATTGTGAAAAACGACTAATGATAGGAATTTCGATTTATTGTAGCACGAATAAATTTCACCTAATGATGTTAAATAAAATAAAATAAAAATAAAAAACTGACAGTATTGCCAGAAATTTTATTTTTACCATTTCATTCACTGTTTGTTCCAGAAGATCTGATGAATAAACTGATGAACAAAGACAAGACAGACATGAAAAGAAAACAGCAAACATAAGTTGTAAAAGCGCAGAGTGGTTCTTGACTGACTGGAGGATTGGAAAAACGTAACAGCAGCAGAAACTGAGGCAGAGTGGAAACAAGTAAAGGCAAATCAAAGCTATTTTTGAACTGACATGTGTCGGAGAGCTCAGGCATCGAGTTGAAGATGTCTGAGTGCAGAGAGAGAAAGAGAGACAGAGAGAGACATAACCAAATCTTCAGGAGGATAAAGAGCATAAAAAGCCCAAAAACTGCTACTAAAAGAGAAGAATCCAAACTAAAAGGGGCCAACCATCTGAAACACACTGACGCCATGAACACCCAGATCTAATTGCCCTGAGGAAGGAGCCCTAATTAGTGCGCACAAAAGAGGAAACTAAGACAGAGATTTTAAAAAAAACCAGTGCTGGAACGGCAAACATTGGGGAGCTAAAAACTGAGATGGTGAGACGAAGAGGAGGCTGAGCGAGCGGAGAGGGAGGGGAAGAGAGATCGGTGCGCAGAAGGCGGGAGCCAATAAATCACAGTGACCCTGACAGGCTACTTATTCAGCTGACAGACAGAGACACAGGAGCAGCAGGGATGATCCGTCTACCAGCGCTACAGTGGTTTGTGGGACACTTAATATGATGAGTGATTGTGAAAAACAAGCATGGGGTTAGGAGACTCCGCTAAAGATGAAGTTTTGACAGGAAGTTTGCAGAACTTTGTGCAAACTGGAGGTAAGAGAGCCAGATTAGCATCCTGTGATTCAGGCAGTATGTAAAAATGTTTCACACTCTGGGAGAACTTGTGCTAACCAGACTGTATGGGAAAACACTAAAGTGTGTGTCATTAGCTGTGTCTCCATTACAAATGTGCGCAAAACATTCTTGACATTCTGCTGTTGTTGAAAACCCCCCCACAATATTTTCATTTAAAAAGAGATTAAATTAAAATCACACGTGAATAAGCTTGTTCGTGTGAAAAGGTCTGGAAAAAAAATAAGTTTCCATTGCACCAACTCTGATGCAGAAGGAAAAACCACATCATTGTAGCGCAATTTTTTTTTTCCTTCCTTTTTAATCAAAAACCTGAGTTTGACTCGTCTCGATTTAGTGAATTTATTTTCATAATCCCAATTTGCGTAATTTCAAAATCTATTGAAACGCAGCTGATGAGTGGCAGGTTGCACACATGAACAGAAACAAAAACAAAAATAACACACGAGTCAATCAAAAATGAGTAAATTCTCCAGAAAATCACACTTAGATAAACCTTTTTGTCTGCAAGAAAAGAAAAAAGGGTTAAAAACATTAGTCTTAAAACATTAAAAACATCGTCGTTACCCAGCAGGAGATTGTCTGTGTTTCGTTTTTGGCAAAACAGTCGGTGCACAGCCGTGTCCAGACTCCAAATAACACTCTTATGAACCTTAAAAAAAAAGAGATAAATATGAGAGAGAGGAAAGACGGGAAAAAATGTAAGTGTGAGGCAATCAGAGAGTTAAGGATTAAGGTTAAAATTGTCGTATTCAAGAATGTATTACATCTCCATGGTGAACAGAATGAAGCGGCGCAGATTTGCAGAGCGGTACATATCAAATGAATGCAATTGTTCCCTGCTCCACAGCCACAGACGGCTCTTTAGTCACTTTTCGAGTGCTGTGTGTCTCGCCCTTGACTGTTTGTGTTTTGTGTGAAGTTCAGCCCCGGAGTTGTGACAAGAGCCGGGCTGAGTCGAGCGGCGGTGTGTACCTGAGTGGAGTGAACGCGCTGCAAGGTAATGAGGGAGGATAGGAGAAGATGGCTGCAGCACAGCAGAGCCAAAGGAGGACAGGAGGGCGGAAGGGGGGACGGAGCGGAGGAGGAAGACGAAGAGGAGGAGGAAGAGACGACTGTCTGCAGCTGGTCCATCAGTGCACCGTTGGAGAGCAACACGGAGACCGCTGGAAAGAAGACCATTCAGGGGATTTGTCATTTTATGTTATGCAGCTGCACACAGAGGTCATGTCAACTGAATATTTTTCAGTTTGTGGCCTTTTGTATTGATGGAAAAGAAAAACCAGCACAAATCATTCTTTAATTTTCCCAAAGAAGAGCAATGGGGACTTTGCGATAAGACATTTAATCCCCAAGAACATGAATAAAAACCAACAGGCCACCTGTTTGGACCATTTGGGCACCAGAGTTATAAGTAGAGACCTTTTAGGACAATCTTTTGATTTCCTCGCTCACTTGACAAATTCTATGACACCAATTTCACGCAGCCAGACCAGCAGGGCCTTTTTCTTTTTCGTGCAGACGGCACTGAAAGCAGATCTAAAAGCATAATCATGGCTCCTTCATACTTTTCCAGGCTCAAGCTTAGTTTCCGATCATTTTCAGCCATTTTTACAGAGTAAACACAAAACTTCACTTTCAATTTATTGCAGATATTCCTACAATGTAACCTCTCTGCCTTCAAACTACTAGACAGCATTAAGATTTCAATCTACCGACGGTGAAAAAAGGTGATGAATTTTCTTTGGCGCCAGATGAGGCGATGCAGTGATCGTTTCTAATCTCAGCCACTCATGGCTGTGAGGGGAGAGTTATGTAATGCAAAAAAAAATACAGCTTTGAGTACAGTGAAGAATCATTTTTTGTATGTAAAATGTGAACTTTCAGAGATGAGAAAAGAAGACGCTAGAACGAAATTAATGCAGATGTGAAAGGAAAGTTGTGCCTTTGTAGGCTGATCTCGACAACCTTCAGTACATTTTGTCCGACTGGGTGATACTTACACATGAAACTGATCATATCTACCTCCGCAAAGGTCTAAAAATCAGCCACTGTTCAAATCAGGTCACGTCTGCATGCATGTGGTCAACAATAGTCACCCCACTGTTGCCAACTTAGCAACTTTTCATTGTGTTGTGAGACCAACACAATGATTGAAGGTGTATTGTGACCTTATAGCTGTCGTGGTGTATTGTTGACCCAAATGCAACAGGCGACAGACGAAGTATAGTTGAGAATACTTAACCTCTTACACCCTAAGCGAGCCGAGGTCACATGGCAGCTGGACCCACCGGTGGGTCTGTCGGGTTCTAGAGGTTAATAAAACAAAAACCAGAAACCAAATTGCAAAAAGAAAAATCAGACGCGAGGAGATCACAGAGGACCATGAGGAGTGGTGAAGTAAAGAAAGTAACGAGATGAACAGGCAAGTAGTGACTGACAAAGAGGAGCTTAAATACTAGGAAGGTTGTGGGCTGATGAGCTAATTAATTGCAGGTGTGAGCAGCAAAAGCAGGAGCCAGGCTGAGGAGGGGGAAAGAGAAAGTGACACAGGAGAGCAAGGGAGAGAATACAGGGAAATAGGAATTAATTCTAACTAAAGAATAGTTAGACTAAAGAAAGATGATAAACTAGAATAACTAGAAACAAGGAACATAACTAGAATCACAAAGGAAGAACAGGAGTGGAAAACAGGGCAAACTAAATAGAAAAATCTAAGGGACAGCAAAAAAGACAAAAATCCAAAACCAAACTCAAACAACCCCAGAGCCCAACAATAACATCAGTCAAGCTCAGAATCGGCAGGTCAGATTTTTCAAAGATTATGATTGGCCAAAAAAACTGCAATCTGTTAACCCCTAATATATGGATTTTAATAATAGGACAAATTTTGAAAACTAAAATGCTTAACATAATGCAGTGGATTAGAAACATAACAGTAGCAATTTGTACAATAACTGCTGAAAGAAAACACACTGATTGATGTTATAAAAGTATTGTTTTCTGTAGGGATGCACAATATAAGACTTTTGGTTGATATCCGATATGCCGATATCCTAAAACTCTTTTGGCTAATAATTGATACCAATACCGATATTGATCCAGAGCTTGTAGAATGGACTGCTGGTGAGGTTTTTAACTAATCTCTTACTTTCCCTTTTGGCCATCGTAAACTCATCGCAATGATCTGAATGGTGGTTCTTGAAATGGTTAATTAGGTTCGAAGTGCTGGAGGACTTTGTTGTTGCTCCTCCTCTCATCAGTGATGCTGTGCAGTCATTACAAATAGCAGTTCTGCTGTCAGCTTCTGACACTTTAAAAAAAACTTCCACACTGCTGACATTTTCACCTGGACACTTAGTCAAGACGCTGTGCTGTGCTGCAGGCTTCATCGTCACTGGTTTCTCGTATAAAAACCACCACCATTTATACTGGTTATTTTTGATGGAATGGCAGAATTTAAATTAAATTTTACATCTAATGTTAGTCGATACCGATACCATGCCGATAATATTGTGCATCCCTAGTTATCTGAACTATTTTCTTATTGTTATTGTGATGCCCCTGTACAATGAACCATTTTATAGTTCTGTTCTTTATAAAGTGTAACAAGCTGATTGTAGAAGGCTGGTTGAGCTAAGAGTAATTTCAAAATAGTGTTACGTTAACGGAGAGAGAGCAGTTTCTCTAAAACAAAAGACTTACTCCTGCTGTTTTTCTGGAATCTCATCAATAGGACTTTGAATCCTTGAAAAGTTATGACGACATCTTTTTGCAGCGTACATCGATACGGACAGCTGACCCAGTCGTAGTTTTTACATCGCCTAAGCTTATCAAAAATGATGCCGCAGCAAATCTGTGCTGTAGTCATAGAAAACATGGCCCAGCAGTACCGTGGTGTGTGTGTGTGTGGGTTAGCTTCATCCTGGCAGAAGATTTCCATTTCACAAACAGGAATCTGGTAAGATCCCAGCGCGCCACACCATCGGCTCAAACACTCACTGGCCTCAGGCTGAAACAACTGAACTCACCACACATGAAGCAGCAGCAGAGAGAGAAAACCGACAGGCTGCAGCAGCAGAAGCACTAATACAGAAAAAATACTCCTGGCATAATAAGACTTTCCCTCCCATCTGGATCCCTGCTCTCTTGCTACCAAGCACCACCTTATTAACCACAATGCAGCTCATTGCTGACCTCTGCTGAGGTTTTTCTTTTCCGTGGGGGCATGAGCAGGGAAATTCAACTTGTGTAACCAATCACATCAAATGGTGTGTGTGTGTGTGTGTGTGTGTGTGTGCGTGTGCGTGGGTGTGTGTGTGTGTGTGTACGTGGAATTTTGTTCACATATTTGTTTTGTCTTTGATTTCAGTGAAGACTTTTTTTTATTTTTTTATTTGGGTTGTTTGGATTCCCGTGCGAGTCTGAGCAGAGCACAAAACTGCAAACAAAGTTTTGCAGTTCATCTGCAAATCAAATAAAAACTAAAAAAATATTCAGAGCTGAGGCACTAATTACTTTTTGTCTGACTGAGTTTTGGGAAATTGCTAAAATGTTTTTGTTCCATAATCATCATGCAGAGATTGATGATAATCCATAAAGCTTGTTTTGTCTAATTTGATGTTTATTTCCGCTGGACCGTTTGTCAGAAAGGGTTGGGATGTAGAATATTCAGCATAAAATAAAAACCATCCAAATTTTTATTTCTGTTAAATAATGCATGAGCCCAATCAAATTGTGATATGTAAATTTTCAGTTTATCTGTTTTTGGGAGATAAGCCACATTTTTATTTATCCATTTCAATTTTAACAGGAGCTTTTTTCAGTTCCTGTGGAAAGCCGGAAATTAATCAACATGATTCTGTGTGAGCAGGTAAAAATGTTCTTGCTGTTCATGACAAGTAGAGGCAGGCAGGTTTTGGTGCAACTTTATCAACATCACTCTGGATGACTAGCAAAAAAAAAAAAAAAAAAGAAAAGAAAAAAGAAAAAGTCAGTATCAGAGTTAAGGACGCAGGTAACACGGCAAAAAAACCCAGCATTTTCACCATTTAGTCTTTTGTAACATTTGTGTCTAATGCAGTCATGCAATGCAGTAAGAGTTTATCAATCACATAGCGGCATGTTTGATAAGTTAAATAATAATTTAAACATTTCTGTATATAGTGTCATTTCTTTATTGATCCTATGCAATGTTCTGAAAACACAATTTCTGGTTTTCATTATCTGGAAGCTGTAGTCGTCAAAATTAAAAAAAAAAAAAAAAAAAAAAGTATTTAATGCTTAATGAATCTATATAATAAATGAGATCTTAAAAATTTGAAATTTTTCTCCATCTTCAAATTTTTTGAGGTGTAATAATGAAACGATGAAACCCTATCGCAGAGGACGGAGAAATTTATTAAGTAGGGTTTGGATTCTTGATATGAATATTAAAATCGGGGGAAAAAGCTTTAACGTTTCATAACTTTGAATTAAAACCATGTTGGACATTAAGCTTCAAAATGCAAGATGAAGAAAAAAGAGCAGGTATAAAAAAAAAAACAGCAGGGAGATTAATTCATTGTTTAATGGTTTTTGGTCAACCATTAAACAAAAAAGCAAACAAAAAATATATATAGAGAGAATTTAAAGCGTTAAAAAGACTCACACAGATGTGCGCTTCGTACAAGATGTTTTGGCACAATAGAGCTTTTTTTTCCTCCACAATTTTGTTAATTGTAAAGAGGGTTAAATAATAAAAATTCCAGAAATTATTCTTTTCTTTTTTTACTTGAAGAAAGATCTCAAGGTTCACAGAGTTCGTACAGCTGTACAGCTGCAGGCGCTGTTGCCCTCCGATAAAATCCTGCAGGCGTCTTCGCGTAGTTCTGAACTTCAACCGTAGGAAAGAGTTTTATACATAAAGCAACTTATCTTAAACATTTTTATCATTTCCTTTTTTTTAAACTCTAAATATAAACAAATGTTATCACGTCGATGTAAAAAGATTAAATTAAATAATTTCTTTGGCAGTGCTGCCTAATGACAGTGGGTATTTGTAGAACGGTTCGACTGACAAGGTCCCCGCGGGCACCGTGTTGGTGACCCCTGCTGTACTGCAATAAGAATAAACTAATTACTATTTACTATGCATTCATGGTCTACACCTGTAATATATTCAGTGACATTTGTTTAATGCAGCATGAACAGTTTCATAAGGTAAAGAGGTGGTAATGTGGTTTCGGTTTTAAACTATAACTAAGTTTTACTATCAAACAGCAGAAACTGACCAGAAGCAACTGTTTTGCTGCAAACAGGAAAAACAGCGAGACTTTTTAATTATTACATTAATTATTATCATTTATCACAAGCCATTGCTTAAACTGCAACATTTATTCACATTGCTACATCACTTTTACATACCATAACAACCCCTTGAAACAGCTAAGAAGATTAAAATGATTGTCAGTGCAACAATCCTTCCGTGTTTAAAGACAGAAAGTCTTTTTTCCACATTCTCATCGGGGATTCACGACAGTGTGAATCCCTAACGAGTTTAACGCCAAAATGTATCTACTCTATTTTTATTTTTTTTTCTCTTGCTGCCATTTTGTTTTTGGAACTCTAACCATTAACCTGGTTAGACGCCACCAGTACAGAATGCGAATAATTCCTTCCTCAGTCTTGACGTTTTGATCAGGGGTAAAAAAAACAAACAAAAAAAACAATAACAAAAAAACAGGCACCGCTTATAAACGAAGCGACGTCAAGAGAAACAGCAACAGAAATAAACGGGAGCCGACTCAGACAGAAAGGTGCCTCACCTCGGTCACTGCTGTGTGCTGGGGACAGACTCAGGCAGCACTGCAAGAAGTTGAAGGCAGGCAGCAGGCTCTCTGTGTTAGTAGGCTTCAGCATCCCAGCTAGGCTACTCACTGACACAAAACACACACACACACACACACACGCCCATCAACAAAATTAATTACGTTCTCATAGGCCGAGTAACTTAATGAGTGTGTTAATCCTCTGTAACAAAATCTGCAATTTTAAAAGTAATCATATTTGTTACACAAACACAACAATTAAACATGTGTCAATGAATAATAAAAACAATAAAACACACCATGTGAAACATACTTTGTGGCAAAGATGGCCGTGTTAGCACCAGTGTTTAAAAACTGACTACGCCCCTTTGGTCACATGTTGTCATGCGACAACCACAAACTTTCCTTTTTCCCCGATGGTTTCCTCGAGACAACGAGTCAGTCTCGAGAAAACAAACGTTGCTTTCTCGAGATTCTGCGATGATTGGTGTGTGTTAATCTCGATTTCATTCTTCAAGCGCATGCCGTTGTGCAGGCTACCTCGAGAAAACCATCGGGAAATGAACTCGTTTCATGAACTCACTGAAACTAAAGAAGTGAGCTAAACGAGAAGGATACGCGGAAAACATTTGCTCTTGGCTTTTGTAACACGGCAACACCAACTAGAACGCGCTTTTGAATTTTGCATTCAGACGGAGATGCATTTGTGTTCAAAGTAGGGTTCTCACAGCACTGAGAATTAACATCGATGCGATAATCGTCAACATTCTTGTAACCGTGGCAACCTCCTTCGAAAGGAAAGGTTTTATTCTAACAAAGTACAGAAAATCCAATCAATTCCATAAAATCCTAACAAACTACTGTAAAAATTGTGATTATGACACAGCAAAATGCGAGAAAGCAAAAGAGGAACATCATAAACTTTACTTGTTGATGTACTGTACACTTATGCTTCCATAATCTACAAAAACAAACTAGTTTAGTATCTCTTCTGCTGTATTTCTGGGAACGTTCCTCTGAAACCCAAAATGTTTTTCTGCGCTTTCATGAAGCGTTACGTCAAAAGCGGGGAGTTAGACGACGACGCAGACGGTCTAGGTAAATGTGACAAAGGGAGTTATTAACGCTACATTTCCATCTCACCGTGATAGAGCAGCTTGAAACACACTCCCTCCATGTTGCTGTAGATGGAGGATGAAGGCGGGTCACTGGCCTGCGTCAGACAAAGCAGCTTCAGAACCACGGGGAGCGAGCTGGCCGCTTGACACAGACGGGGGAAAATAAAACACAAGGCATACAAATAATGAGAAAGCGGAGTACTGTGTGAGGAAGACAAGAGACCAGCGAAGCTTAAAGACTTCCACTTCTCATCTAGAATTAGCATAAACTCATTCTTTAGCCCAAAGGATGTTCTCAGAGCATTTGTCAAAGCCAAAAGGACAGAATATGGCTTTAAACTAACAGTTTAGTTTGGAGAAAACTCCTAAATTCACATCTGGATCTAATCACGTTTCGGTTTGCAATCGAGCAAAGTGAATACTTTGCGTCCCAATCCGGGGAGGAAGAAGGAATCGAAGAGATGAGAAAACGAAGCGGTTACACAGAAAAGGCCAGCAGTCTTTTCTTCTTTTTTATTGCTGGAGAGCATTGCACTAAAATATCTCCCCTGGAGATGCTGCCACATGGGAGCTAATATAGAGCGTGTATTAATGCAAATTACATTGAACTGTACTTGAACATGTGCAAAGATAGCTATCTTTAATTCCCCGCAGACGCTAAACGAGCAGAGAGCAGTCAGAGGCTAACAGCAGCAACAGTTGCTGAAGCCTCGGCTGGCCTGCTGCTGTTTCTGCCCTTCAGCTGTTCTCATTAACCTGGTCAAATAAACTCTGCAGTGAAATCCTCTCAGGGCGCAGTACGTATCTGTCCAACTTCCACACAACCGAAGCTTAAACGATGGGAAAAAAAATAGTGCTGTTTTTTGCTTGAATAAACATTAGCGTTTCGTAAGCGCCTCCTATGTGATGGTTTTTGCTTGAATTTCTAATTGATACCTCATTAAGATTCAAACCGTGTTTTGTTATTTTGTTGTTCACAAAACAACATGAGGAGATTCCTGCTCCAGTGATGCAGAGGCCAGTTGCGGAGGCTCGCTGAAAATGTCACGGAGGTGTGCGCCTAATTAGAACTGCCTTCTCGGGCGTGCTGTGGTGGCGTAGGGGATAGCGCGACCCACATTTGGAGGCCTTCAGTCCTCGACGCAGCCGTCGCGGGTTCGATTCCCGGACACAGCCGACGTTTGCTGCATGTCTTCCCCCCTCTCCTTCCCACTTTCCTGTCAGTCTACTCTCATATAAGGGACACTAGAGCCCACAAAAAGACCCCCTGGAGGGGAAAAAGAAAAAAAGTGAGAACTATTAATTAAAAAAAAAAAAAAAAAAAAAAGAACTGCCTTCTCCGCAGCATCAGTTTGCCTCCACAAAGTTTGTTTTCTGTATTTGGAAATCAGTAATTCAGAGAAAACACACGGCCTCTGTCGGTAATGCGATGAAAATATGAGCCGTCTCATATTAACCAGATCTGATCCACTGTTGTCTACCTAACGACGAGGTTATGCTGTTTAAACAGTGAATCTGAAGCTATTTTTCCAAATAAACAATGTGCACAAAAAATTTTAATCTCCGCCCTGAAGGCAGAGCAATACTGAAATTGAAGAAACTAAATCAATATGGCAGTTCTATCTAGGTAAACAAGTGCGTTACATCACACTGGCTTTGCTGTCAGAGGGGAATCCATGCTACATAAATGAAATTGATGATCGTCTGGTCCGACGGTAGTCAAGAAAGACTTCAGGAAAATCATTTTAATGAATTTATTCACCTTTTCAGAAGAGACTTCTGCCTCCCCCCCCTTCTAACAGCAGAGGCTTGAATAAAAGCGAAACAGAATTTAAATGTTTACTTTACACAATCTGCTTTTTCCCCAGCGTTATTTGTTAATACTAAAAATATCAACGAGTGTGTCTGAGGAGCTCAATAATGTTCTTTCCATAGTTACATACACTGCAAAGACAAAATGTTTGGTATTTTACTGTGACATTAAATCAGACTAAACTTGAGATTACTGAGATGATGGCAGCAGGTTAAAATGTATGATTCTACGTTTTCATTAATGTTCAATAGCTTTGTTCTTAATTACACTCCAATGCTCTTCAAAGCGTTATGGAAGAATATTTGTTACAAACTTTATTTTAAAACAGCCGTAAACACCTGCAACATAATATTTTAGTAAAGCATTAGGACTTAAATTAATCTTAACTCTGTGTACATCTATTTTAAATGTTTTCTAATGACCTATTTAAAAGATACAGGAGAGAACGCAGCATAAATATACCTGAAAACACCTTAAGAAACATTGTATCTAATAATTAGCCACTATTTGTAAAGAAAACTGGAGCCAGGGAAAATGATCCCATAAACATAACTCAGCGCAGCTACTTTTTTTTTTTTCAAAGACTTTTCTTTTAGATTTGAAAATAATTAAACTAAGTGCTTTCCATTAAGCTTTGCAAAAACACGCCGTGCCAAACTACCTTCGAGATCACTTAACAGCTCTGCTGCTGTCTCGGCAGGGCTCAGTAGTAAGTTGTAGTGTGTGTGTGTGTGTGTGTGTGTGTTTTTCCCTCCAGCAGCCGCCTCTCTACTTTTCATTACACGACTGGCATAGTGCTTTAAAACTGCAGCTCAAGTTCACAGAATATCTGATAAGTCAAAGCTCAGTGGTGTTCTACAGTCGGTGATCAAGAGTCAATGTTTTAGTCCTTTCTCTGACTCAACACCTGAATCCAATGCTGGTTCATTAAGCGTTACTCTGCAGAGCTTGGACGTTTGAACTTGAACCATTTGGATCAGGTTTGTCGGAGCTGGAGTAAAGTTTTTATTTTCATTTCTGACCTTACAGACACCTTTCCAGGTTTTATTCTCACATGCACTTCATGCCACCCTTATAATTATTTCAGAACGTTTTGTGACCTGTGTGTCTTTGGGGTCACATTTCTGTATGGCAACCCAAATGCTCTCACACCCACCTTTGTTTTTCTGTCTTAAATGTGATGTTTTCCTATAAAACAGGGGTGTCAAACTCCAGTCCCCAAGAGCGGTGTCCTGCAGTTTTTAGATGTGCCACAGGTACAAAACACCCGAATGAAATGGCTTAATTACCTCCTCCTTGTGTAGATCAGTTCTCCAGAGCCTTGCTAATTACCTAATTATTCTAAACAGCTGTGGTGCAGCAGAGGCACATCTAAAAGTTGCAGGACACCGGCCCTTGAGGACTGGAGTTTGACACCCCTGCTATAAAGGTTGTGTTTTATTGGCCATATAATTGTGCAAATTCAATTGAATTATAAAAACAAATTTGCTTAACAGAAACATGGCCACTCCCGTATATCGACAGAAAAAAATTGTCGCCGGGATGAAGTGGTTTTTAAACTGCAATGGAGGCACTTTTTCCGCACCACGAGAATCACATGATCAACGACCGGCAGTTGCTACTGGAAGAAACAACGAAGAAGACGACAGGAAGTGGTAGGACGAAGAAGGCGCAGCATGTTTCTTAATCGTTTCTCGCGTGAACAACTTATTCACCTGTGATTTTAATTGCGTTAAAAAAAGAAATAAATTTTGAAAACACAGAAATATTGTTTGTTATTATAGGTCCACTTTTATCGGCCCAATAAATACATGGGGAAAAAATGATCACCAATTTTAGTGCCAACGTCATGTATATTTCCAGATAGAACCATAGTAAGATTACTCAAGTTTGCCACAGTGTGACAAAACCTATGCTAATGCTAGTAGTTAGGACGATTTAATATGTCAAAATACGGAGTGGATTCAGAAAGTTAACACTCCCCAATTAACCATTTTCATTATTACACACTTCTTTAAATAAAGGTTATAGAGACACGAGGTAGAGCGTCATTAAGGACGAGATGTTTGAAACAAAAACAAACAATTCATCCAACAAACTAACTGAAGAAATCAAACTAAATAAACAGATCCGTCATGAACTGCGGTGAGGCAGACTCGGTGGATCCAGGTTGAAGTGAAGAAATGATGAATTTAATGAAGAAATACACAATCCATTGTCCAGGCAGCACAGAAAGAGCTGAAGGCTGAAAGCTCATGACTGGCAGTCCAATAGACATGAGAACAACAAACCGAGACACAAAACCTGACAAGGACCCGACGAGGAACAAGGAACACAGGTGGGTTTAAATACACAGGGAGACAATCAGGGGAAACAAGAGACAGGTGTCACTAATCAAGGGGCAGACGGGACAACACAGAGACTCCACCAAAACACAGAAACCAAAACAAACACACAGAAAAATTCAAATCACTACAAGATGTCGGCTTTGTGTGACTTAAAATTCAAGAATGAAACATTTTCAGAACTATTTCTACATGAAAATGTCACTTTATGGACACATCGACTGGAAAACCAACAATCTGGTTGCATCAGTGCACAAACACTTGACCTAATAATTTGCTATGTGTTATGTATGCTGCATAATCAGACCACAGCAAAAAAAAAAACAACAAAAAAATCATTCAAGTCGATATTTAATATTACATTCTCGCTTACGATGAATGGATTTAAACCTCCCCCTGAAGCAATGAGTGAAATCCTTTCGTGTTCGTTGAGTGGTGGAGCGATGAATACATTTTATCTACAGCAATAAATATCCCCTGTAGGAAGAAACCCACTAATTAAACCTGACAGTGTGAGTATTATGCGTGTCAGTCCAGTCCGGAGTTGTTTATCTGACGCATATATGAAGATGAATTGGAGTTTGTCTGAGTAAAATATGAAATTATCTTGCAAACTTGAATCAGTGATGAAATTTTACCAACGTGTGTACATTCTAAAAGAAACACAGAAAGAGAGAATCTAGAACTGAGGCGGATAAATTTCAAATGAACTAATCTGTTGGGTTTATCAGTGCCCTACAAGCAAGGACAACTTTATTTCTGCAGGGATAATTCAATTTCATTTGACTGCTTTGTTTTATAGATTTAATCCAATATATTTTACAATATTCTGTTCAAGCTAGTAAATGGTCTTTTATTGTGATGTAATAGCCATCTTTCTATTTCTATAATGGCTGTGCAAATCTTTATACCCGTGATTTTGGATTACGTTTTGTACCTGCTGCAGCGTGACCTTGTCCCGGCCCATTAGCCACGTTGTCCACGCTGATCCACTGCAAAGCCTGCAGCAGGGCTGGCCTAAGACTTGTGCACAAATCTGTCGCAAACTCTCTTTGTCCAAGCAAAAGAACCTTTAGCACATGCAGGACATGTTCTGCAACAGGAGCTTCTCCGCCGACAACAACCATGTCCTGTATGAACACAGGCAAAACAGCAGAAGCATCACCTTTAAAAAAAATAAATAACTGCAGTAAAGAAAAGAAGTTACAATAGCACCTGCGGAAAACGGGATAGATTTTAAATGCTAATTTTAAGGTTTACAAATTTCTAAACTGTAACAATAATTTCTTAGTCTCACCAAAAGGGTCAGCATCACATTTGGGTATTTCTCCATAAGAGCCAGCAGCTCTGAGGTTTCCCAGTCTGGCTCCTGATTCTGCTCCTGCTGATGTGTTTGGCTTCCTGTGTTTACATTACTCTGCTGCACACCTGCCTGCAAACAGGAGTAATATCCCAAAAAACTTTTCATTATTCCGATCGCAAGATCCGGAAAGAAATTAAGGTTCACTATTAAGGTTGTTTTATTATTAATTACAATATAGAGTATGGCTGGAACGATTAATTGGATTAATCGTGATTAATAAGTTATTCAAAATAATCGTCAACTAATTTCGCAATCGATTAATTGATGACTGAAGTATACACAATAAAAAAAAATAACACTCAGATAAGTAATTAAGCCAAATCTGTACCAAAAAAATAAGTCACATTTTCGATTCGAGATGAAAATAAAACCTTTGTAAATATGTTGTACCCAAAACTCATAAAGTGGTCCAGCTGAAAATGTTCAGATAGCGAAAAATGTGGCGGAATTACGGTGGCTGAACCGCCGGCGCTACGTTTAGGACTTAAAGGTTTAAAGGCTTAAATGAAAAATCTGCAGAGTGTACTGATTTTTAAAAAAAATCTGATTAATCGCGTGACTAATTGATAGGTTAAGCACTAACTAAAACAATCATTAGATGCAGCTGTAGCATCGTGTATGTACCGTGTCCTGCCTTGCTGCTGTCTGCGATTTCTTGGCCAACCAGAGCTCCAGGACCAGGGCTCCATAGTTCTGCGCTAGCTCTGGATAGCGCCAGATGAAGTGGAGCAGCGCAGGGTGGTGGCTGTAGAGGGAGGCGAAGCTCTGGCAGGACAACAGCGCTTTGCTAACCGTCTTCAAATGAGCCTAAAAAAAAAGATCAGCGAAAAGAAGCATGATGAAGGCACAGGGCTTTCTTCGAGAAAAATATACAAAGCAGGGAGAGACTGCTTTTAAACCAAGCTGAGTCAGAACAGCCTAATTTAATATCGACCCTGTTGATATGACATAATCTAATCTTTCAGAAAATATTTACCTCTGAGCACTTTCAGAAAAGCTGTTTAATGCTCTTTGAAATAAAGCAGCACACATTTCCAGATAATGTTATTTGTTCTGCTTAGCATTAGATAAAATATATTAAAGATTAAGACGGGTGCCGGATCATGGAGAGCACGGGGAGATTTTTGTGCATAAAGATGGATAACGCTGGTTAATCTTGGATTATGAGCGTCCCGTGACTTCCACTTTAATGATTTTTACATTAAATCTCGGAGAGAGAGATCGAGCTTCTGCTGAGCTTTGCCTCTGTGCGCAGGAAATCCGTCAGTCTGGGTACTGTCGTTCTGATAAAACCTGGACACAACGAAACAGCGCTGGCTGCCATTGAAGCTTTCATAAAGAAAGCAGAGTGATTAAATATTTTCCTTAGAATGTGAGAGCTGAGTTGGTGAAAAAAACCAAACAAAACAAAACAAAAAAACGGGAGTCTATTTATAGCTTAGACTATTTGACATGGCTAGAAAATGCAATTGTTGGAGTGGAATAATGGCTTAGCAGATAAAAAATACTGGAAATAATTACTAATAATTAATTAGATTCTGTAGTGGCTTAAAGAGAGCGCGTTGTGGAAATCTTTACTACTTTGGTTGATAACACATTTGAATGTGTGAATCAACTCAAGTTGACAGCTCTATCGTTCCTACGTTTGAATAAACTGTTCATAAACTGTTATTCTCAAATTCACAACAGAAGAAATCTAGCCTCTTCAGCAAATTTGCATTTACAGTGCCTTTAAAAAGTATTTACACCTTTGGATGTTTTATCATCAGATTTTAGCGGCGCTAGGATTTTTCTTTTTGGCAAAAAAACCCACAAGCTGGTGGTCAGAGGCGACGTCAGCATCTTCTCAGGGGTTGTAGCGACTTGTCTCTTATACTGGGGAGCGAAGAATATAGAAGCAGGAATTGTAGTTGGTGATTTTAGAGAAGAGTTTTGGACTCAACTCGAATGACAAACTTAAATTTTCATTAACTGAGCAATACCTGTGAGGGCTCTGGTACATGTAAATAAGCTTGTTAGTACTGTTTAGAAGTGTTTACGTTTCAGTTTTGCAAAATACACAAATTTAAATATGGCTAAAAAAAACAATCTCATCCTGGCGCAAAACCCTTTAATTGAAAAATATAATTTTTAATTTTTTTTAATTGATTGTGTTTCGGGGCGCAGCGGAGGCAAATTTATTTTTACGATTCCAATTTGCGCAATTGTATCATCACTGGCAACAAAGGATAGTGAGATACTTTTGATCCTCTGCACCCTGACTTCAGCTCAAGGACACAAATAAATTATTGTAACAAAACAAAACAAATCCTACCAGAACAGCTGAATTGGGTTTAATGCTACACTGCTGGTAGAAGGTGAAACACTCAACTCAAAACTCAAACTTTGCGTCTAAAAATCAGTTTCAGGGAGGGCAAATTTATGAAACCAACTTATTGCACATTTAAATTTTTAAAAATACATGCAATGTTTTCATCTGAACACATTACATGTATAAACATATTTTAAATAATTCAGCAAAATATAAATATTTTTTCACGTCTTACGGACCCGGACATTTGAATTGTGTACGTCCGAGAGCTTGAAGCCTCGTTTCCTCAGCAGTGAGGGCATTATTAAAAAGGGTGCAACAACGCCAAACAGTGAGGTTGATGAAGTTGTGCATTGCAGCTGTCGCAGAGCAACCGCGTGTCCTTCTCTGTTTGGTGAGCTGATCGGACTTACCCCGTTGAGACTCGGGCTCCTGTCTTGGGTCACTGCCAGCAAGTAGAGGGCAGAGCGGAGAACAGAGCGGGGAAGGACGCAGTCGCCCTGCTCCTGCACCGACTGCAGCAGCACCACCACACTGGAGAACACGGCCTGGTCCGGGAGCAGCCTGGGTGTCGCAAACACAAACACACAGCAATGCCACGACCTACCAACTCACAGGATCACATTTACAGCCTCCATTTGGACTTTTGTGAGATTACAGGCAGCTGGCACACACAGGTGTGTGAAAAGGCTACAAACGTCCTCCTCTACTGGTTTCTGTCAGACAGAAACACACAAAAACAGATCCAGGCAGGACGATTTCAGACACTCTGATCTGTAAGCAGAGACAGAATAAAATGTGGATCTCCTACTTGTAAATCTTGGTGAGATCACAAAAAAAAGGCAAGGAGAGGCTTTTATTGCCCTACCCTGGAGGTAAAGCTAACCCACAGATCAACAGAAAGACAGATAAAACTTTTAAGAGGACAAACAAACATTTCTGAGGGGCATAAAATATCTACTTAAAAACACAGTGAGTGTGCTGTAGCAGTGTGGCAGAAATAAAAACCTGATCTGACGCAACGTAGCAGTGCATCTCACCCTGCACTGTTAAACTCCACCTTGAGAATGTCAACCATGCATATAACGTTTCACAGATACGGCAACACTGAATTACAACTGAAGCAAGGTGGATAAACAACATTTACACTTTTTACACTCCCTTACAAGCCTATCTGCACTCTGTACCTTTTTAAAAATTTCGTCACATTAAGAGGAATATTGTAAAGAAACCTGAGGTGACATGAAGTAGTGTTTGAATGTAGCTGCGTTTCCGTATCTGATGTCATGCAAAACTTTGATACATGCTGAAATGCTGGAAAAAATACAAAAATAAATAAATTGCAATGTGTGGTGTTTCCGTTAAATAAGAAACACAATTAGAATCATATGTGATTAAGTTTGTTCACGTGATGAGACAAGCCGTATCCACGAAAATCCAACTACTTCCTGTTGTCTTTTTTATAGTTTGGGAACATTCAGTTGTTGATCATGTCACTCGTGTGATAAAAAAATTGTCTCCTTTGCACTTTTACGAAATAAACCAATTTTGATTTGGCCAAAAAAAACAAAAAACCCCAAAAAACTTTTTATCAATATAGGAGATTTTTCGAAATTGGCCTTTCTCCTTGAAGCAAATTTATTTTTGAAACCTCAAACTGTGCAAATATATGGTCATTGGAAACATAGCTTGCGAGAAAAATTCAAATTTCTTGTTTTTTTTCTTTAATAATTAAAATGTCTGAGATGTTCAGTGTCCAGTTGAACTCACCTCTGCTTGACTCCGGTACCTCAAAATAAAATCCAGCACCAACAATTGCCTTAAAAAAATTGACCTAAACTGTAAATAGAGTCAATCGGGGCATAATTTAACTTCAATTTAAAAATAGCTGCTCTATGAAGCTATTTGCTAGCGAACATTAGTCAATAAACAGCATCATGAAGACCAAAGGTCAGGGAGAAAGTGTTGGAGAAGTTGGTTAGGTTATAAAACATTATGCGGTATCTCACATGTGGAGAAAAACATCTTGAACCAGAAGCAGCAGAGTCCCATAAAAAAAGATTTTTTTTTTTAAAACAGAAAAACTTGTAAAATAGAAAATCATGTGGAAACTTCCCAAAAGGTATTTGTGGAGATAAATAATAAAGGCCCAAGTTCTAATTTCTGGGGCACATTCAGCAACATTAAGGTTTGTGTAACTTAGAAGTTCTGGCAATAAACTACAGCGAAGATGAATGTTTTTCCACTGGCAGTGAGCAGAACAAAGTTTGGTGACACTGTACTTTTGCAATTGATTCCCGCAGCACAGTTTATATAGTTCTCCCCAGAGAAACTCGGCAGCCAGTAAATGACTTTCCTGATCAAAGGCTCCTTTTGTAGCAGTGCAGATACACTGCATGTGGCTATAGGCGGCCAGTCTGAACTTCCATTGCTTTTCTTATCAAACTACTCTCCACAAGAGACTGGATAAGAAAGGCGGTTGTCACGTTACGCTGAAATAATTATTTGTTCGTGACATTTAAATAAAACACGAGGCGGTTTGCGCTGCAGATTGTGTGTGGATTACGTCCTGGTGTGGCAACAGTAGAGCGACTCGCAGAAGCAGTTTGCAGCATGTGGTAGGAATGGCTAAAGGAGCGCCAACGTGGACTCACTCTTCTCCTTGGCGACCATTTTCAAGGAGAGAAAAGCTTTGTGATGCAAGAAAAAAAGATTTTCTATTGAAAATAAAAACTCTCCCACCATGTAGAAGAAGATATTGCTCAATAGATTTACAGGAAAACGTAATATGTTTCTTTAATCCTGCACGCCGCAAGGACAGGGAAGAAGAAAGCGCTCCTAAAAAAAAAATGCTATTACACATCCCCAAAGTGTCTCCAAAACACGATTAAAGCCATAAATGGTTTAGTTTCTTTTACAGTTATTTGCTGCAGTCGATACCATGAATAATTTTACCTGTCTCCTTGCTTTAGAGCCAGGAAGAGCATCATCACCAGGCAGTACTGGACAGCCCTGGGTTCTTGATATTCACACAGCAGAGACGGCCAGTCTGACAGGTGACAGCACAGAGAGGACAGGTTGCACTGCAGAAGAGTTTCCACCTCCTCAAAATCTGGGGATGAGAAATAAAATACCACAAAGAATTCTTATGACCAAAAACAAAACAAAAAAAAGGAAAAAAATGTTTTTTTATGAGTGCAGCAGAAACACCTTTGAGGGCCTATTTCCTGCAGATGCAGCGCGGCTTATTGCCACGACGACTGGCACCACTAAAGTCCTGGATAGGAAAACCCGTGAGGTTGTGCTGATTTGTCACTTTTCCAATATTTTCTGGCGAAACCATAAATTAGGTCAATATCTGTCTCTTTAGAGAACAATGCTGTCATGGATGTGTGGAATCAATATCTGTATCGCAGAGGAACCGTAATGTGAGCAGTCAGTGTTGGTCCCTGGAGAGTCGGTTGACAAGAGTTGAAAGAGCAGCCAACAACAGGTGCTTCAATAAAGGTAACACACGGCGGAAAGATGTAAATGTAAACATTTGACAGCTTTTTAAATTCTTTTAAACACTTTCACCCAATCTTTGTTGCTGTGGCTACATCCATCTATTGACACTCAAAATGGATTGCGGCAAGATTTGCTACGTTCAATTTAAGACAATTAAGATCTAGATCTTAAACTGATTAAAAAGAAACATAAGGTATCAACATCTAGGTAATGAAATCATCTGACATGTGATTCCAGTCACCCTACCTAACCTTTTGTGAGGCTTCAGTCAACTACTGGAGACAAACGTGCAAATATTTGCTTTTTTATGACCAGTGAACACTTTTTGGATTACCGACAGAAATGTTTTGAGTTTCATTCCTTAAAGAAACTATGAAAAGACGGTTTTACAATCAGAATTTCTCCAAGCTTTCCATTTTTCAACAAGCAGCAGAAGTCAGGTAGCATAAATGTGAACACCTTTTTTTTTTCCTTCCCCTCCAGGGGGTCTTTTTGTGGGCTCTAGTGTCCCATATATGACAGCAGGCTGACAGGAAAGAGGTTGTATTTTCAGATGTAGCCTGCACACTGCTCAGATCAGACAGCTGCAAAACACGCAGGATTCACGCAGTCTGTGGAAACCTCTATTTACAAAGTAAACCGAGCTTCAAACTCCAATAAATCAACAAAGTAGACATAAAAAAAAAAAAGACATAAAAAACAGATCAGATGAGATTTACCTAAATACTGCGGCATTAGCAGAAGGGTCTAAATGAGGGAATGTCATGAAAGTTAAACTAATAAAACTGTCCGATGTGAGACCAGAAAGACCGAATCCAGAGTTTTAGTTTAGAGGGAGTGAACATCGATGCCACCATTTATTTTCTCATTTTCAGCATAATAATTTCAGCCAGACGCAGAAATAGTTTCTTCTAAGCCAAGTTCAATATCTTTACTGAACATCTAAATAGTTCAATATTGTTTTTCTTATTGCCTCTTGTATATACATAGCATTATGTTATTTATGTTATATCTATTCTATTTTTTTTCTACACCTACACCAGTAAAACCTGAATGTACTTATACATATATACAGTCACACTTATAGTCTTCTGTATTCTTTGTTTACTCCGGTAGCAAAGAAGCGACAATTCACTGCCAAGTTTTCTTTCTCAGTGAGACAAAGGAAGTTCAAGTCTAAAAAGATTTTTTGTTTTTCTGTTGAACTGTACATAGTAAACGTCACATTTAGTGTTAAAGAAGTGTTGAAAAGATTTACCAAGAGCCACAATAATAATATTAAAATATTCTTGCTTTTTATCAGATCCTTTTAGCTGATTATTGGGTCGTTTACCGCTTGAAATAGAGACCAAATCCACACATATGACCATATTGTTATATTTAAAATATATATATTATTCCTTCCGTGAAACATGTAAGAAGTGGAGGTTTTATGGGACGGTAACAGAAGGGCTTTTTGTTATTTATACAACAGGTTTGAAAAAAGAAACAAATCTAGAATATAAGATTTTGGTAACGTATGCCTATCCTACCTTAAACTGTTCACAGTTCACAACAAATATTTTACTTAAAGGGGTTTAAGCTTTCAGAGGCAGAAGGATAAATGCAGAACAAACCTGCAGAAATATATGAGCGAATAAATCGACTGGAACAGCCACAGAGTTTAACAAAAAGGAAAATCCACGATTTGAGAAAAAGGCAAGCAGTGTTGATTTGTGTAACAGTAATAGTGCTTCATAAAAAATAACATAAAAGAAGAAGTGAAAGTGTGTTTAAAGCAGCACGGCCAAATAAAAACAAACACCCTGGGCGTGCTGTGGTGGCGTAGGGGATAGCGCGACCCACATTTTGGAGGCCTTCAGTCCTCGACGCGGCGGTTGCAAGTTCGATTCCAGGACCCAGCAGACGTTTGCCACATGTCTTCCCCCTTTCCTCTCAGTCTACTTTCAAATAAAGGACACTAGAGCCCACAAAAGATTTAAAAAAAGATAAATAAAGTTAGAAATGGCTCTACAAACCACTTATCCCGTGGAGGTAAAGTGCACGCCATGCTTTTAAATTCTTTTATTTGTAGAAAAAAATAAGTCATTTTCCTTCCACCTCAAAGTTAGGCGCCATTTTGCTTTGATCTACCACAGAAAATCTCAATAAAACACTTTTAAATTTGTGGTTGCAGGCTGGCACACCATGGCAAAGTTCGAGGGGTGTGAATATTTTTTGCAAGGCGCTGCACACCACCAGCAGCCACATAAGTGACAGTCAGTATCATCTACATTTACTTTACACTTTTCTTAAAACATATATATATATATATATATATATATATATATATACATATACATATATATATATATATATGTATATATATATATGTATATATATATATACATATACATATATATATATATATATATACATATATATATATACATATATATATACATATATATATATATACATATATATATATATATATATATATATATATATATATATATATACATATATATATATATATATATATACATATATATATATATACATATATATATATATATATATATATATATATATATATATACATATATATATATATATATATATATATTATGTTCAGAATATATATATATACAATATACATATATATATGTTGACAAAACTCAGAAAACAACCATGACAATCATAGCAATATATACAACAGCAGAAACATTGTCTCTTTTAGGGCAGCTAAAATACCCCATGAAATGCTGGTGTATGGAAGACAGAACTGTGAGACAAAGGACAGG
The DNA here is from genome assembly GCF_019740435.1 of Gambusia affinis. NCBI lineage: Eukaryota > Metazoa > Chordata > Actinopteri > Cyprinodontiformes > Poeciliidae > Gambusia > Gambusia affinis. Next base: position 5,994,690 of record NC_057886.1, read on the forward strand.
ATGTGCTTTCACGCCATGAAAGACAGACAGAGTGTCGTTCACTTTCATTACAGCTCAGAGCAGGGGGCCTGAAAACCACATTCATTCTCAGTACCGTCGCACAGCAGCACAAACGTGCAGCCCCAGTGGTGCAACCATGTATGCAACAACCATGACAATCATAGCAGAAAACAACAGCAGAAACATTGTCTCTTTTTAGGGCAGCTAAGAAATACCCCATGAAATGCTGGTGTATGGAAGACAGAACTGTGAGACAAAGGACAGGATGTGCTTTCACGCCATGAAAGACAGACAGAGTGTCGTTCACTTTCATTACAGCTCAGAGCAGGGGGGCCTGAAGCCGTCTTCATCCACAACCGCCGTCGCACACAGCAGCACAAACGTGCAGCCCCAGACACGTGCAAATAACAGTCAATATCCTGACATATGAGACGGGGAACATTAAAACTGCAGGTGCAACACATTTTTGAAAAAGCTACTTCAGAATCCGTAGTCGGGTTTCACAGTCGTTTTTTTTTTTGCAATTGTGTTCTGACTGAAGACACAGAACATGAACACCTCCACGTCTAAACGGAGTCATTTTGTTAATTGCTGTTTATGAGCGTCCCCCGTCTCTGTGTATTCTGTGGGTGTACCTGTTTCCTGCACAGAGGAGGGCTTTGTGCTCCACCGCCAGCCGATAGAAACCAGAAGACACTGGAGGGGTGAGAAGGTGAGGAGGAGAGCAATTATCCCACAACGGTAATTATTCCAGGGACTCCAGGATGACTTCTAGGACAGCTTGTGTCTTTACGTTTTACTTCCTGTGAGACAGAATGTCTTCCACTTTGTTGTATTTAACTTGCAAACAAGAAAACAAGTTTATCCACTAACGCTTGTTTTTAAAGTGGGATTTGAATAGTTCCTTACCCCGATAAACTATCAAGAGGGCTGTTGAGTTTTAGTCAATTGTTCCTCCAAGCCAAACCTTGTTCAGTATATGCCTTCTCTGAAGTACTTAATCATAAATACCTTACAGGAATGTTTCAGTTTTATTTTCTTAACAGAATTATAACAGGCCAGTTTAAATAGTTTCAGTATGAAGCTGAAATTCCTTCTGACGATCTTGTTTGCTTCCTGTAAATGTAATACTGCGGCCAGCATACGCAGACGCCAGAAATAAAAGTCAATGGTAGAAGCAATAATGAACTAAATTTGACATGTAAAGAGAATCAATTTGAGACCTTGTGTGAGAAATCTGAGCTTATTTACAATTTCCTGATGTCTAAAATTGGGATGATTAAATTTGACACTTTTGAAAGCCCTGAAGGCTCTGGGTAAAACTGCTCTGGGTTTCATAATTGAACTGCATCTGTATATTTATATTTACATTTATAGAGACGTACCCAACAGACTCGCAATATCAAAATGACAAACGCCTTCAGAAAGACAGTAAAATTAAAAAGGACCAGTTTATATTACTCCAAACCAAACTTCGTGAGTGAAACTTACAAAGAAAAACATCTAAAAACATGAAGAGAGACATCTGTTGCATTAGTAATGCGTAGGATAAATCCAACTAGGTTTGTAGTACATGTAGCATTCATACTTTACATATAAACGCTGTTTTGAAGTTGAAAGCATTTTGAATGGTCAGAGTGAAACATGGCCACAGCGGTCCACTAAAAATGCTACATGGTGGTGAAAAAACGCTCTGCTAAGGGTTTTTTTCTTCTTTTTTTTCCTTCTGTTTTATGGAAATGTTCTACATCAATCCTGCAGAACACGGCTGGTTCTTCTCTGCATTCAATGCTGCCTTTCTGGTGACCAACGTCTTTTTTAATAATTAAGTCTGATTGTATTCATTGACAGTTCAGTTTGAATTTCTTTTTAGTTTTTGATGAAAGCAGGTCAGCAGTAAGTACTAAGGTTTCTGCTGCCATTTACACAGGCACAACAATAAACGCCAATATTAGAAGTTAATATTAGATTGCATAACAATTAAGATCAAACTTAAACATTTTGCGTCTGCTTTCATATGCATGATTTAATCTTATATTTAAAGCTCTGTAACAAGTTTAGCATTTTTTAAAGTTTAATTTAAAAATACGCCTCTGTCAGACAGTAAGGGGTCACCATAAGAAGAAAAGTAAATTATATTAATTCAATACTTTGATATGAACACTGAAAAGCCACGTTATTAGCTGCAATTGTTCAGTTGTTTATCAAAAACCCCCAAGCAGCCAATCACAGCGCAGCAACTCGATTCGTTCAGCCGTCTAGACACGGCAAATACAACTTGATGGAGTTCACATAACGCACCGCGTGATAAAATGCAGAACATTTAAAAATGGGCTCCTAACCATGACAATAAGTTACAGTTTCCTCCACAGTGAGCTGATCTCCATCCAATACAGAGTCGTATTGAAGAAGGAACGGGGGACATTTGTGCCAAAAAAGGTCCGTGACGGTTTGTGACACTTCTGACACCTTGTTGAATTTATGTAGCAAAGAATTACGGCAGGTCTGGAGCATAAAGGGTTAAACTAGTAACAGCAAAGTGAACCTAATAAAGTGGCCAGTGTGTGTCACAGAGGAACTTTCAGTTTGAAGAAGCAAAACTTTCAAGATGAATAAATACACAAACTAGCAGAAACTAAGATTTATTAAGTGATCGTACATCACATATGATATTCAGAACCAGAATTAAAGTAAATCTGGTTATAAATAGTATTATTTAGGCAAATGTTTTTTGACTTGACTGTAAGACGTTGTGTTAGACTTTACATCTGACAACCTTAAAAACATGCAAGAAGTATTCAACTATTGTATGTTATGTATTTTTATTTAATTATTATTTTGCAGAAATTAGATTTTTCGCCTTTAAATTAAAGGGTTTTTGTTGCAATTTCTTTTGTCAAAACAGCCAAATTGAGTTGATCATGATTTGTTTGTAAAAGCAATGAAAAGGATAAAACATCCACGGTGGTGAATACTTCTAAATAGGCATTAATATAAATCATATTACATGTCAAAGGTCAGCACACCTTTAACGTCCTTCACATTACAGAGTGGACTTTTACAGCTACTTGAAAACAAAATATTTGTCTGAAAAACAGCTACATCTTACATTTACCACACAGAGTTATTAAAGCTCACCCAGTTTTTTTGCAAACTGCGGCATTAGAGATGGAAGGAGGACAAACTGCGAACAAAGGATGGAGTAGAGCGACTCCAGAATCTGGGCGCTAGGCGGACCATCGCATGTTTTCTGTGGGGTGAAACACAAAAAGGCTCTAAGAACAGAATTAGTTACGACACAGACATTGAAAAACATTCACAAGCTGCCATGTTTTATTAACAAGACCGAGATCCAGAAATGAACCAATTAGGCTGCTGCTGCCATGACCTTTAATATTTTACCCGCCGTTTCCAATTCTGATTCATTTTTATAAGAACTATAAAACATAAATGTAAAGCAGAGCGCCACATTCCTTTGATTGGGTATTAAATTTCAAACCAACAATAAGGAATTGCAACTTCTTTTGTATTTATAATCATCTTCCTGACCTTTATATTCTTTTTTTTTCAACTAAAAAAGGGGCTGCATTTAGATAGAAAGTAATGAGAGTAGTCCGGTCATAATAACAGATTAATAAATTGTCCAAGAAGTTATTGCAATAAACGATTGTCATTTTGAGACCATTTTAAAGTAATATAATGGCAATGGCACTATAATGCAAGTTCACTCTCAAAACTTAAAAAACAGCAAATTAATATTTAACACTGGAACGGGAAGACATTTTGAATATCAAAATAAATAAACAAAACAGAAACAACGGAGTCTCCATTAACAAAATTGTCCTTCAACCAAAAAAAGAAGGTTTTAGCTGAAATAAAAATAGAATATACTTTATTGTCTCTTAGAGGAAACCAATGCACCAGAGTGAAGACTTTTATCGTCCAGTTTTTGGTAGAAAGAAAGAGAGAAACGCTACATTATGCAAATGAAAATTATTGAGTTCGCTTTAATTTATCGTGCAATTAGTTGATTTATTGTATATTGTGACAGGCCTAGACGAGAGTTTTTAGTGATGATGCAGTTGGATGAACTGGGGGGAAAACCAGCTGATTATCAAATCCAAACAAGGGAAATCTCCTGCAGATAAACCGGTGCATGTGGTGTTGTGTTTTTTTTGCCATGCCACTTTTCACAATTTCCGTGCACATTTCCAAATCTGCAGTATTGCGCACATTTTTTTAAATTTTTTTTTACAAACTGTCACAAAGTTTGGGCTCCATCATTCAGACATCAGCTCTGTAATCGTGTTTTTGCGCCTTACGAGAACGGTTGGTATCCACACAGAGTCGCAGCAGCGCAGCAGACACTGACAGACGGACTCCAGCGAGTCCTGAGCGCCGCTGTGTTTATAAGGGGCTGTGAACGGGTTCTTCATCAGCGCCGGCTCTGACGCACACTCCTCAGCGAGCCTTCGATGTAAACAGGACTTTTGTTTAAACGCAGACACAAAGCACAGCTTGCACACGGGGAACGAAGGAGAGGCTGAGACTCAGAAAACGCAAATGATGCACAGAAAAATGCCAGAGTATTTTATTTTTACACAGAGAACTATCTGATCTAATTCAATATAAAATCTAATAACACGTTTCACTCGTCATTTCTAAATTAGAAACATTCATTAGAGAGTTTTATGTGAACAAACTGCTGCCAATTTGTTAAATTACTATCAGAGGTCTGCACTAATTATTTTTATTGAGTTCATTGAGCAGTTTGCTACCTGCAGGCTGCCTGGAAACAGATCAGAGCCTGGAGCAGAAATCCTTTGGACCGAAAGGTCTGGCTGCCGGAATCTGAACTCTGTTTGTTTCCCTGCAACATAAAACAGAGGTGGGTCAAAACCAAAGTAACAGAGACACCGTAAAACAAAAAAAAACAAAAAAGAGCTTCAAACAATATTAATAATTATTATTATGTCTAACCGTGTTGCTTATAAGCAAGGAATGTTGATATTCTAGGTTATTTACTCCTGTATTAGTAAAAAAGAAAAACTTTTTTAACAGAGTTCTGATTGAAAATCCGTTCATCAGATGTGAGTTTTTCATCTCCTAACCTGAAACAACCGTTTATCAGGTTCACAGAAAATGTTCTGAAGGAAAGAAAAAAAAACCTTGATGGTTCAGAGGTCAAAGGGCAAACCGGTTCAAGGTTGAGAGAAATTCAGCAGTAGCTTAAATATCCACTAAATACAACCGAAGAATGAGGAGTACAGTTGAATGAATACGCAATAAGTCAAACCTCGAAGTAAAAGGGCTGTAACTGAATACAAGGCTGCAGTTTGCAGAAGTACAAACTGGGAAAACTTTGCTTTGTCCGTTTGCGATATTCAGACGCCAGAAGGTTTTACTTATCTCTGCAGCTTCACTTGTAAGGCTCCTCACAACCAGCAGACGTCCTCACTGCCTCCTCTGTGCCTGCCACGCCCACCTCGCCTGACTCCAGATCCCTAATGAGGACTTTTTGCACAACTTTCCTTTTTATTCCCGTCTCCTCGTTTCTGGATGTCGTACAATACGTTTCCCCCCTGACTGCATTTAGAAGCGTAAAATCTCAAAGTTGTATTTATGCCAAATTTGTATTTGTGCAGTGTGTTGTTTTTGCAGAGCTTATTTCTACCCAGTTGAACAAACTCTTGCTCGTGTAAGGAAATGTGATTTATCCTTTAGCGTCCTCGAAAATAATTCAATACAACTTCTACCACAGTAAGGCTTGTATTCGATAAAAAAGTGTGATGTGTTATGGGTTGGCAATGTAGCGATAAAACTATTAATTTAAACAGATGTTTTACTTCCTAATAAGGTAAGTAACCACGGCAACACGTACTTGCTACCTAACAAGCTTTGAGGCATGTAAAATGCCTAGCAGTTGGTAAAATTATATTTTTATATGTTTTTTTGGGGGGGTTTTTCTGGTAAGTAAAAAAAAAATTTAAATAATACATAAACCTTGCAGGGGCAAACACAGACGACTAGCCAACCAAAAACACTTGCTGGTGCATTTTTAAATGTGAAGGTAATGGAGACAGTTTAATTTGATCAAGTATCTTCTTCAAAAGAAAAAAAAAGAAACATGGCTTGACAATCTGGCATGTTTCTCTTTTGTTGTATTTGCAATCTGTATTGGTAATTATTTAGTTAATTAATCTCTGTTGTTGAGTCAATTACTATTATCGTTATCTTTGCTTTAATATTGTTTTGTGCTGCATTTATGTTGATAGTAGAACAGAGATAAAAATACACCAGTAAGGAATTATTTAGCAGACTCTTTTAAAAGATTTACTTATTACATTATTTTACACAATTATATATTCTTTCACATCTGTTGCCATTAACGCGCTCACAGAGAGACTCAAAACATACCGACTTACCAAATTAATCATTACAGTACCTACAGCGACCTTGACTGTGCTTGATAAACATAATGATGTAGAGATTTATGAGCAGAACAGACAGGCACCTTAATAGTTTGAACAGACTTGTAAAAAAAAAATAAAAAATACAAGTTTACTTCCCTCTGAATCAAGTTATTTTGCTATATCAATGTCGAAGACTCAATAACGAGTCGGATAATAACAAAACAGATAAACAGTTTGTGCAATTATTATCCAAAGATTGGATTTGTGGCTTTTCCTTTTCTACATTTGCAGGTAAAAACAAAGTGTGACTTGCCATGCCGCGTCGAAGAGAAGGGGGAGTCAGAATCAGCTCAGGGAACCTGCTGGTGATGGCCTCTACCAGTTCCTCCAGCTCTTGGTACTGGACTGGTCTGGACTGATGGTTGAGTCTAAAGAAGGCAGAGACATTCCTTTGATTAAGGAAGCAACTTCTGATTCTTTAAGAAGATGGATTGCAAAGATAAAGCCAGATGAAAACTAATGAACAGCCTCTTCACCGCGCATTAGCTATGATTTATGTGGGCTGTAAAAGTTCTTGGCAGACTATAGAAAACAGACAACGCTACGATTTACTGTCTGTTTCCTGTTTTGCTGTAAAACTCGAGTTGGTTTGATCTTAAGCTCACAAATTGGTTTTTATTAATATTATTATTATTATTATTATTATTATTATTATTATTATTATTATTATTATTATTATTATTATTATTATTATTATCTGAAATGGTTTTTGTTATACCAGATGTAACAGATTCACACCAAATGGTTCCAAGCAGAATGTTTTCCTGAGGTCTTGGTGGATTAAAAAGATTTCACCTTGGCAAAAGTGAGAAAGAATTACAAAAACAATAAAGAAAAAAATATCCATTTTACTTTCAATGTAGTTTTGGATGTGCTGTAAAATGACTCCAGATAAAATCTCAAAATCTGACGTTTCTGAGGGCCGATTCTTTGGTGAGGGATTATTTGCCTGTATAATGAGTCAAATTAAGAAAAAGAAAACGTGCAGGTCTTAGCAGAACACGCATATTTATACCCTGGAAATACAATTTAATTAGGTACAGCATATTTTACTTTAACTCCCTCTGAACTTGCCAAAAAGAGACAAATTACAGCGCTCTCCACTATTACTGGGAGAGATACGAACAAAAGCCTTAAAATAAATTATTACTTAGAGTGTGCATCCCCAAGATGCCACTTTTTGTTGCATGCCTCTAAAGGTGAGCTTTGGAGATATTTAACTTTCTTTCCATCCTACTTATTTTGAGCGCAGGCAAAATAAACTTTGGTCCTTCCTCCTTCCGCCTTGTTGGTCCTTGTTTCTATTGTTTTGTCTCAGTTCTGACTGTGGATACGTTGCAGCTGAGGGGAGACGCTAATTTGCAGCACTTTTATCAACTGGCTTTGTTGAGATTTTAAGGACACAGATTTATAGTCAGGACTATCATTATTCATGCATATCTTAACCATAAGCAAGTTAGAACTAACTAAAAATATAACGCATGCTCTAAAAAAGCAAGGCAGAAAAAAAAGAAAAAGAAAAAATACAACAGTATTTCAAGGGTAGATGTAGCGATATGAACCTCCTTGACAAAATGCGTGTCATTTCTACGCATGTCCACATTTTGGGTGTTTATACCTGAACAAAGCGGTTGCAGCTTTGACAGCCTGTGCGGCGACCAGCAGGCAGGAGGAGGAGACGCCGGCCTTCACCGCCTCTGACACCGCCACGAACCCTGGAGCACTGGGGAACAGATGTACGCCTGGTGGCTGTCTGTTCGCACACATAAACACACAACAAGACTGTCGGTACAGCTTGTGGTGCTGCCTACGTTTAGAACATCAGCGTAATAAAAGAGTATAGCAAAAGACAGTACATTTTGGTTGGTATTTCTTTTTATTTTGGACATAATTTTCCATTGCAGTCTAGTTACAGAAAAGGGAGGATGTATTTGTCCAAGGCTCCTACAGGTATTACCAACTCAAATTTAAGGCTTTTTAAGACCTTTTAAGACCATTATAAATAACATTTAATATCTATTACATGACTAAAGAATTCTGCTTATCTTATAATGTAGTAGTGCCAAGCTTTTTTGCATAGAATGGACATGAGATAGTGGAAAAGACTAAGATAAACTTTCATTTTTCCATAATAGACACAAAAAATGCCAGCTACGTTGCTAGCTAGGTTTTATTATTAGCTAGTCAGTGGTAGCCTCAACCGCCACAAGTTACAGAACACAATTAATATATGTGCACACGACTTGCACATTCCCTTTACAGAAAAGTTATTTGAGAAAAAATTAACTACACAGTATATATGAAATTAAATAGTCCTGCTACGTCAAAATTTAAGACATGTGATAAACCTATTTAAGACTAACTTACTGTCTTTAACTTAAGACATTTCAAGGCCTTAATTTTAGATATGTGAACTTAAGACTCTATGAGACATTTTAAGTTATTTTATGTAAAATAGACTTTTTGAGCTCCTTGAAGTTACAGTTTTTCAGTATGATGACTTCCGAAATCTTGAATTTCAGAAAGAGCAGGAGTTTTTAAAGAGACAGAGGCCCAATTTCAAGGCGTTCAATTATGAAGTCACATTTCTCTCAAGTCATATTTGAAATACATTTAGCATTTTTCAAACAAATGAAAGCAATGTAATGGACTACGCTACAAAACAACACCATGTGCCTGGAAAACACATGACACTGTCTCTTTAAGGATCCACGGACATCCCGTTTATCTCCTTTCTGGAGTGTTGCTCAAAGGTTTGCGGTGTGGACATCAGCAGCATTTTTCTGTCTCTAGCGCCCACTTATCCATGCGCACTGTCTTCTTTCCTCTAGGCTAAGCAGAGTACACATAATAAATAAACGGCATTGACCTCTTAACGTTACAAATATCACCAAAGTTTGTCTACCATGACATCTGTGGACTGTTGCCACGATAAGTGTCACATAGAACATTCTAAATAACACAGGCATGTACAATGTCGTGTACAAACACACCAAAAACTTCACATCGAGCTGTTAAATTCAAACTCTGTTAAAAACCACACACACACACCCTCATCCACCCATATACACACTCGTTTTGGCTTGCTCAGCACTTCAGTGCTTAAACGTAGCTCTTAAAGGACAAATTTCACTCTTGGATTATTAAATCTTTTATCTCCTCTATCATTACCATGTGACCGGTGGCATTCCATTAAAATTATGTCAACCTTGCAAAAATAGGACGCTGTTTTATTAGTCAGTGACACATTTTCATCATGCGGACACCAGACAGTTCATTTAAATCCAATTAGACTCAACAGTGCACCGTACTTAACATGTTTTACAAGAAGTCGCTTCACTATGCCGGTTGGAGCAGCTGGAGTTACAGCTCATGGTTACTTTTTGGGCAAGTAATCCAAGAGTAATTCACATACTGTCAAAAGTGAAAAATATAAGTAAGTCTGTAAGAAATCACTCAAAACATAACATTATGCAAAGACATAAGAACACTGGAAAGTCATTGCATGTACATAAAAGGATATTTTTATTAACCAGACCAATAATGGACTAGACAGTTTTTATGCAAATGTTAACCAAAGGTGGAAATTAGTACTTGCCCATTGGCAAAATATGGGTCAACTTCATCAACCCAGAAGCAATTTGAACAAGATAGCATTCAATGTGAACTCAACAGCGGTCCTGAGCTGCTGCCCGATTGAGAGAAACTATATAATCAGTAGCAGAGGAAATGATTAGTAATCTGGTTTAACTGGCAACTGGGGCATTTCGGGGGGGATGTGCCCGACCTGTCGGGACGCTGCCAATCAACCCTGAGCTGAGCAATGCCAACTCTGTGGATGCAATTATCTGGATATCGTCCAGTCTCATCAAGCTCCAATTGTATGAAGCTGAAGAGTCCAATATTAAGCTGCAATATGAAGCAAGAGCTGGTTTCCCAAATGAAACAGCAATTACTGACTGCACACACGGTACATGGTGAACCTGTTTGTGTCAACAGGAAGCTTTTTCCTTCAATAAATGCATAAACTATAAGTGATGCATAAATACAACAAAGCATTTTTGGAAAGGCGGTCAGGTGAATTTAAGACATTTCAAGGCCTTAATTTTAGATATGTGAACTTAAGACTCTATGAGACATTGCCAATGCTTCCCTCATGAGAATTTATTCAGCTGAAATTGTTTGTAAATGTCGTTTTCTGAGTTTAAACACACAATATTTGTACATGAAGCACTGGGTGTGCTGTTCTACATCCTGTGCTTTACTACAATCAGTCATTTTAACCAAATTTTGTTTTGTACCGATATTTAAAGTTATAAGTTCATATGAAAGGATAGAAATTCAATCTTACTCCAAATTTGCCTTTTACTCTTTTGATTTAGTCTCCAAGTCGCTACTTTCATTGTGAGGTGATTGAAAAGTTTCTCTTTTGCTGATTTACTACCAAGCTTCTATACTTTCCTATTTTTAGCTAAAAAAATTTTTTTGACCTACCTTGAATTGATTCAGGCAATAAAAAGACACCTAATTAAATGGATAACATATTGTTATGTGATAAAACATACTGATTTAACTACAGTTAAACACATCAATAACTTTTGGAGCTGTATTTTTGGTAACCAAAATCCAAAATTCATGTCACAATAACGTAAAAGGCGCACCTTTCAAGTATTTCAGTGAGGAGCAGAAAACCTTGTTTCGGTGCTTCCAGATTGCTCAGCTGCAAAGCCTCCTTAAGACTGCGCACCAGGGACTCGATGCCTAGCACACAAACACAAACCAAACAACAGCAGCATCTTGCTCAAGTGTTTTGACATTGTACATGTTACACACCATCAACTACAATAACTTCCTACATTAAAATATGTGACAAAGCCTTAAATAATAGCAGAAATTATGCACCCAGAAAGCGACCCTCGTTTTCTTTCGTTTTACACAGCGGCAATGAGCCGTGTTTCTAATTTACTGCTACATGGACGCTGCAGTAATGAGCTCATTTTCTTACTGATCTAGCAACAGAATCTAATATCAGTATAATATCAAGAAGTGGATAGGCAGATATTACGCATGCAGGGATTTTTTTTTTCCATGAGTGGAGATGACACTTTGTTTGAAAGGGTCACATGAAGAAAAAGTATCTGTATGTCCGCTAGCTTTCCTGCGCTCGATTCTCATCTCCCTTCAAAGCTCAGTTTGAGATTTCTCCCATTCACTCTGATTCTCTCCGGTGGAAGTTCTACTGGGCGAACAGGAGAAGTTGTTATAGATGACCTTGATCTTCACCGTTTTAAAATTCTAGTCTGCCTGAAGTTTTAGCAATGCCAGCAGAGGAAATGAACAAAGCCGTTCGGTCCAAGTTCACCGTGCTTCCAAATACTGAATTAACATCAACAGCCATTTTGTTCTGCTTGCCAATTCTCTCTTCGCAGTGGAGGATGGTTGTTCACAGTGCAGGAAATTTCACAGTATGTAATGTATGAGCATCACATACGTCATGGGCAGAGAGGCTACGCCTCCAGGAAGAAATTGTTTCTCAATAGCAGAGTGCCCAGACCCTCTGTACGAAAAGTAGAGCTATAGGAACTGATTGTCCTCTGCTTTCTTACTATCACACAACATAATGAGGGCAAAAAAAAAAAACATTATTAAAGAACCTCTCACCCTTGTATGTTTTAAACTTTGCCCTCTGGAAGACACTAAAGAGATGCAAAAGCACAAAGGGCCAAACTAAGAGGGAAATCCTTTCCTACCCCTGTCACAGCACAAAAAGTACAAAGTGTTATATATGCATTATGTAATAAGCTGCTCTTAAAATGATTACTTTTCACACTTCAATGTTTAACATATGCTTTCAGCAATGCAAGTGTTGAAATCTACCTGCCAAGGGCATTGTATGGTTTCATGCAATGCCAATGCTCTTTTTCTACTTTAATTCCCCATGAAGAGCACAAAAGGTCATGAACATACACATATGTAACATTAAGAAACACACAACAGCTGAACTTGAAGATACTTTGCGTGCCGTTATAAGAACGTCACTATTCTGACCTTTGTTTTTAATAACTCACCTGGTGAAATAAATACAAAAATAAAATAAAATAAAAAATAATCACAAACTAATTTTGAATGTAATGAATTTTATGGCCCGCCTATAGCTTAAATTTGCCGATGTTTACACTCCACTGGACTAGATCTAATGTAATCATCGAATTTACACTTTCATACAATGTAGGATTCATGAAAATGGACAAATGGATGGATGCTGGTCACTGCTGCTAAGAAATTAGGTTTTCTTAAATTGCAACAGGTTGCATTTTACAGTTGCAAGTGGCTGGTAAACTGTTCCAGTCAATCAACTCAAAGAGCTTCAGGCAAGATAACAAAGGTCGCACTGAAGGACAAACCTGTCAACTTCACAGGTCTGTCATGATTCTCTGAAGGACAAAGGAAAGGCAGTTGTGTTGATAAGGAAACACAAGAGATAGACTTCAAAATTTTAAGAAGCCACAGATCCTACAATCTGATAAGAAGCTTACAACAGACATCACAATCAAAAAAGGAAAAAATAAATACAAAAATTGGTATTTAAATCGAATAATTAGAATAAACACTCCTTTTAAATGGGAATAAAACAGAATACATAAATAAGATTATTTAAAGTACAATTAAGTGAAACTACAGATGTGCTAAAATTACAGATGTAATTACCTGATGGCTAAAAAGGGAAGAATAAAGCTAACTCTGAGGTGGGGTCTTGTTTGTAAGATGAAAGCAGGTGTGATAAAAATATGGGAAAATCATAAAACTCAACTTCAAAACAAGTTTGGAAACGAATAGAATAATTAAATCAATCAACTGTGTTACCATTTTTGCAAAGATACACTTAATAACAGTTTCTTTTCACTGCAAAGCTACATTTAAGACACATTTTTTAAAATATTTTAACAACATCCGTCTGAATAGACACAATTCCCCACATTGGGGAATTTACTAAAACTTTTTGTCAATCAAAAAAAAAATTCACAAAGCGACACGATTCTGCACGAGCTTTTAATGGCCCGTATCTCCGTCAGTGATCAATCGTCAGTTATTTTTAGATATGCAAACATAGTGATTAAACACAAAACTGAAAACTGGTTTTTAATCCGTTTAAACTCTCTCTCATCCGACAGACAAAAGAACAATGATCAGAAGTGAAGCTAAAATATGAAAAAGCCCTGTCATCTCGTTTTAATGAGGTCATGAATCAGTGCAAAGAAAAGGGATCAAATTTCAAAGCGCGCCGAGCTTCACTTCTGTGGGAGAAAAACGTGTTCATAGTAAATATGTACGCAGCTGGAATCATTAGTTTGCATACATGGAATAAAAAGACACATCCATATTTTATTCTTACAATTTGAAGTTAAATCAAACCACACATCTTGTTTTAAGCCATTTAAAATGACCAAAATTATTTCTATTTGCTAAATACCACAACAAGAAAAGTTTGTTCCGATTCAACTTCAGACAGTGAGGAAAAAAAGTAGATGTGTTTTTTTTTATTTTTATTTTATTCTGTGTATGTAAACTTGGGGTTTCCACAGTTCTGAGTCTGGGGTCTCACCGTATACGGAGTGGCACTGGGAGAAGAAAAGCGGCTCCTCAGTCAGCAACACCAAACAGCTGTAGATGGACCACAGCAGCATCTCACTGCTGCTGCTGGCCAGACGGTCAAAGAGAAAACCTGAGAGAGACGGAGGCACAATAAACCAAACGTACAGTCACTCTGCGACTCTGTAAAACCGTTCACCCGACTGAGTTCATAAAGACGTCTTCCGACAATGTTTGTATGTAAGGTATGCAAAAAATAAATAAAAAGCTGCAATCTTAACCAGCCTATTTAGCAAAACATACCTGGAAAAGTAAAAGAAAAACAAGAACGAATTGGGAGACAAATCAAAAAGCATACAGCTTCAAAATTTGCTTGTTTGGACCTACAGATATTTAATGTCCGTTTCAATATAACTAAACAAATAAAGTTGAATAATTTTCAAAACATTTTGCTAAATGTAACATTAGAACCCCGCTACATTTTTCTTCAGTGGCTAAAAGCTCATAAGGATGCAAGTGACAGGAAAAGCCTTACTCAGCGCTTTAACTGAGACCTCCTACAGGTTCAACTCTGACATTTGGTTCTGTTTGCTCTTATCAGCTGAGGTGACGGTGAGCGCAATGTGGAGATCAAAAGAGCTGCCTAAGGTCTTCGGAAAGAAAAACCTAGCAACTTTAGAGTCTGGCTTAAATTTTAATATAAAACGATCAATTCAACTGTATGGAAACCAGTTCATGGAGAAGGACATTCAAAACCCCTGCAAACTTGCACAGGTCGAGTCGTCCAATCAAGTTTGTCCCAAAAGCAGATCACAAGTTTCTGAAAATAGCTTCAAATGTCATCAGTAGCAAGCATATGATGTTTGCTTTATTTGCTTTTCCATAAGTAAAACAAACAAGGTTTACTTTCCTTAAATCAACCTTAAATTTGATTTTCTTCATCTTTGATAAAATAAACACGAGATCAGCGTGAACCTTTCGCAAGAAGGACTGAATATCTAAAACATCCGAATGGCTGGTTTCATGTCTAGTGTGGCTGTGTGTCACCTGGTAAATCAGCCTTGATGAAGAGAGCGCAGTACTGACTGGGAGAATGAACCAAAATGGCAGCGATGCACTTCGCACTGGTCACTTGCAGCGCCTCGTCACCGCTCAGCAGCAACTGGAAAGTGAAATGTTTTCATTGGGATCCATCAGGTATGACCTTTTTTTTTTTTACATGTACATTTTGAGTTGCTGTAGATTAAATAAATCAACATTAAACCAGATTCAGCGTTTTAATGCCAGCTGTAAAACATTGACTAACATTAAAAAACATGTCCAGCTAAGGAGGAAATGACCCCCTCCTTAGCATATTCCATTAATTAAAAAAGAAGTTCTTAAGTAATAAGTGTTTATTACTGCATTAATTACTTATAATTAGAGTGAAAATGACTCATCACTTACAGAGTTTACGTTAAGAAATTTTATATCCTTCAGAAAATAGAATCAACTCGTTTTTCTTCTTACACATTCACCCTGGAGAGTCATCTGGAGAATATGAAAGCAAACTCCATTTATACACTTTGTAAAGCTGCACAGAAGCCCCGAGTCTCCTGGTAGTTTGAAAATGAATCAACAACGTGGCATAGCTGCAGAAACCATTCACTTCTGATGAGTCAGCTTTTCATTTTGCGACTTTTGGTGATTTTTATAGTCATAAATGCTGAAATGAAGGTTTCCAAACAGCAGCTCACAAGCCGATTTGAAGGGGGGGGATGACATGTAGGGTTCATCCCATTAGTTTTACACAGTTTATTATCTGACCGCTGCTGACGTAGGAGGTGGAAGAATGAAGTCACAGTATATTTAGTAGGATTACTTGTGTTGTTATAGGAATATTCATTTAATATGAGAGACATGATTTACACGAAACGTACAAAACAATGGTGGTTGAAGGTTACCGGCTGACGACATGAACTGTGAGCGACCACTGAGAACATCCACCCAAATATAATCTACACATCGATTTCCCAGACGTGAAGCACAAATATTTGTGTAGGCTAAAGCCCAAACTGAACCCCTGGTCAAAGGAGCATTAATCCAGGATTAGAGCTTGTTGTTATGACGATAGTCAGTGTTAGAGCTCAGGTCTTGGGAGTGGGAGCAGGATGTTTAGACAGACCTTTTTCAACAGGAGAGGCAGTAGGCTGTGGTCAGCAGGCTGTTGCTCTTGGTCTTGGATGAGGGACTGGCTGTTGTTGGCGAGGATGTCCTCATTCGCGTCGCACATGAGCGGACCGCCTGAGCTGCTCATCAGAACCGACACGGCTTCTTCATACTTGACCAGCTGCCAGAGCAGGCCTAACAGACGAAGGATACAACGGACTCTGACGACATGCTTCAAAAGTATGAGAAATTATCACTCAAAACACATCCCAAAGTCCGTAAACTCTGATAAACTATTTAATCTACACACCATTTCACAAACAGGCCATGTTAGACATATAAATCAAAGCATCTCAGTTGGACTGATGACGAACACATTCCTAACCCTGAAACTAAAGAGTTAGCATTAACACTTCAAACTAGAGGAATGCTCATGAACTCTGAAGAAAAATTATTGCATCATCTGCTGTGACCAGATCCATAAATAGAGTTTTAATTCAAAGTTTAAATCCTGAGTTTTCCATAATGCAAACGGCTGCATTGATTTTGATACAAGAATTGACTTCACTTTGTGTTTTTTTTTTGTCTTATGGGAACAAAACTTGAGTGCACTTACATCAGAATATGCATTTCCATGTGGCTTGATTGTCAGATAAATAATAGCATTTGAAAATGACATTAAAGCAGGTATTAAACCTACTTTTCACTAAGCTCAAATTTCCGTTCATTTTTTATTGATCTGACGTATATTAAATGTCATGTTTTCATTAGGTATAAGAGGGAAAGCATAACTAACAGAAATAAAGGTTTGAAAACATCAGTCTGTGTGTAATAAATCTATATGTTTCACTGAGTGGACAGAGTTGCTGAAATTAATTAACATTTCAATGATACTCTAATTTACTGAATATAAGCGTAGGTCTGGTTAAATATCCATGAGCAAATTAGACCTTGACTTGAAGCTTTTTGTTGCCACCCAGAAGGTCTTTTTGTCTGGATATTTGATCCGAGTTCATTAAATTGGATGATTTGCTTGCCATGAAATAGCTTTTAGGCAAAGCAATTTGTAATTGGATTGAATTTATGAAGTTCATTCCAGAGGCCTGGTGTTAGCCTGCTGCTACACATTCCTCCCCCTACCTAGCATTTCTACCATAGCAACTAAATTGCTCAACTTAAGTCTTGTCCGATCTCAAAGCTTTTTTTTCCCCAGAAGGCGTATAGTGTGTCCATATGAAGGACCCAGATTTCAGTGGAGTTTGAAGATGTCGATTTTTTGTTTGAAGATCATTCAAACAGAATGAATGATGAACAATTCAAAATTCTAACTTTTTGTTTGAAGATCATGACAAGCCAGCTGCTTATCATGATCTTGTGTTTTCTGTGCTCACCTCTTTCTCTCTTCCTGGCTCCTACTCCTGTGTTTCTAATTCTCTAGAAGAGCCAGGCTGTGCTTTTAACTCACCTCAGTCTAATCATCCCATCAAAACCGCAGCAGGTCTCCCCTGGCGCCTGATTGTTCGCCTTTGTTGCGATAATCAAGCTCTCGTTGTGTAATGTCCTCAGATAATCCAGATTGCTTACCTGAGGTCCCGTTGGGTCCTGGACTAAACTTTTCTGGGTCTTACCTTGAGCATCAGAAGATAAAAATCCTTCTCCTTCAGCAGGTGTCAGGCCAGATTTACAATTCCTACCCTCCACCATTGAACTTTGTCGCTGACTAATCGCTGGAAAACTGGAAAATCTATTTTCTATTCACCCTTGTCCCTAATGGGGTCGGGAGGGTTGCTGGTTTCAATCCCCAGCCACGTTCTGGGCGAGAGGTGGGGTTCACCCTGGACAGGTTGCCAGTCTGTTGCAGGGCAACACAGAGACACACAGGACACACAACCATTCACACACACACACTCACACCTAGGGAGAATTTAGAGAGACCAATTAACCTGACAGTCATGTTTTTGAACTGTGGGAGGAAGCCGGAGAACCCGGAGAGAACCCACCATGCACAGGGAGAACATGCAAACTCCATGCAGAAAGACCCCGGGCCGGGAATCGAACCCAGGACCTTCTTGCTGCAAGGCAACAGCTCTACCAACTGCACCACTGTGCAGCCCCTAAAGCTATACCTTTACCCTATAAAAGCTTGTTAAATACGCTCTAAACCCTGACCCATCCTGATACACAAACCGATTAAAATTACTCTACCAAGTCCTTTAAGCTTAGAAGGTTGTTGAAGGCAATAAAAAAACAGAGAATTCACAATAACCTCAAGCATCTAATTATTGTTTCTGAATATTATTAAAACAATTATTAGGAGTAATTATCAGCATTCTACCCTAAAAATAATGTCCAACATGTGTGAACGTAAACCTCAGAGAACTACTAACGTGTGTTCAAGAAGTGTGAATATTTTCTCACCTGCACAGTTTTTAATGAGCTGCGCTGAGCTAGCATTGCTAAACGTCTGCAGCAGCAGGGTGCATAATCTGTCCCTAGTGGCAATGGGCAGGTCCTGTGCCCCGGCGTCTCCTGATGTCTGCATCAGCTGCAGCCAAACATGCACTACTGAAGTCTTCAGTGCTTCGTCCGGATATGCCAAAGCTGAGCACAGGTGATCCAGCAGGGGAACTAATGAACAACGGAAAAAAACTGTTAAAAGTAATTGACAAAACTGCAAAAAGAGTGAAGTCAGTCAAATCTCGTAGTTGTATTTCCAAGCTTTCTCAATGGTAGCGCTAACCTGTAGAACAACCTGTCTTTGCTAAGCTAGACAGACTGGTAATCATTTTATAGATTTCTTAAAAACCAGCTTCTATACTTTGTCTTTTAGTTCTGATTTCACCGCATATTCTGTTATTGCTAATGACCTGTCCTGATGAAAATCTACACCATACTACAGAGTTGTGCATCAGATTTGCATTTGTTGTGTTACAAATGTAACGAACAAGTTACATAATATTTTACGGTACAAAACGTGCCTGTTGAAGAGTGGTTCACAGATACGAATCAGAAAACTGAGAGAAACGCTTGTAAATATTATGTTTCAAAGTAGATTAGCTTGATGATCTTTACGCTGTCCCACAGTTAACACACAAGCCATCTGCTTTAGTGCTGCTTCCTTTGGCTATCTGCAGAAAACTCTTTAGGAGATTAGTGATAGTGCTGACAGAGCATGTGGCTGTGACTGCATGCGCTGCCTCTCTAACAACATTTACGGCCAACACTCAGACTGAGGATGCACCAGTCACAAAGCAGAGCTTCCAAGTTACCGTTTTCTCAACCATTTGTTGTATGTAGGTCTTAATACCGAGTCTTGGACATTGTGTAAAGACTCCAGCATGAAGGAGGAACTATAATAATACTTTTAATATTACTACAAAAAGGCAAGGATCAAATACCGGGAATAAAACTTCTCTTAAAGACAAACTGAAAAAGCAGACAGGATAGAGAGAGAGGGTAGAACAGGTATGAAGCCCTCCATCTCTACCAGACTGGGAGTCTTTTCGGATCACAACTTCCAGGTATGCTGGCTGCCAGAAAAGGCAGCCTTTCAGACTCCCAAAAAGAACAAGCAAAGGCAGCGGACAGAGACATCATCCATGCAGGCGCAGAGAGAGGTGGAAGACGTCAACACAGACTCTGCAAGTAGCAAACAAGAAAGAAAGAGATGACAGAGCCAAAGAGCGGAGCTGAAAGCCAGCTGCTCTGTCAAGAAGATCAAACTCCAAGTGAGCCTGGAGAGGACATGTTTGATTAAACTAAGAAATATGAGGCAGCAAAGATGAGAGCCAGGCATTAAGAGGGAGGAAGAGGGAGTATATAGACAGAGCGGGTGAAACCTTTAGAAAGAGGACAGTAATACACTGCTGTTCAAAAAGTACGCTCCACAACAAATAAACAGCTGTCGGCACAACATGAAAGGATAAACAAATGACTTTATTTTGCCTTTGTCAACAGAGGAAGCAAAGGTTAATTTCCATGCTTTGCTGCCAAGCTGTGCTCTGAAATATCACTCCATTACCCTAGAGAGCCACTTTCAAAGGTGCCGCTTTATTGTTGTGTACAAATCACCGCAGAATATTTAATTGGACCCTTCTCTGACGCTCCACGAGGCTTTTGAACTCTCAACTTCTAGTGTAAATACCAGCAATTCCCAAGCTGGAGGGCTTGCTCTTTTAGAATGTGCCTTAATGATCTTACTGTAGGGGAGGAGGGCTGATGACACAAGCAAAACTACAAAGTAAACTCATTTCACCCCTCTGAATAAGCTGCATCAAACAGAGCTGCTAAGCGAATATTTATGGAGCAAAGAAACAGATTTAAGTGTATGTAGATTTGAAGTTTTGCACTGTTGCAGTGTTTTATGTCGATGTAAAAATGTTATTGTTGAGGTTATTCGGTTTTCAATACGTCCAAAAACAAATAAGTATTTGCTGAGATGTTTAAGGGAAATTGAGAGAAATCCTCATTTAGATAAGAGCTCTGTGAGCAGCGCAAATCTACTGTATAAAACACACATTTTAAATGTAATATAATTTTGAACCCCCTTTTGTTGCTCTTCTCAATTAAAACCATATTTGATATTTGTGCTTGTGTGTCCTTCACTGATCTGGAGTATTTCATCCACAAGCCTGTGAAATTTGAATCTTTGATAATCCGTAGCTCCAAGAAAGAAAAAAAATAAAAAGCTCATCTTGATCTCGTCTGTTCTCTTCCATCTCATTTTCCCTTCATCTTTTTACAGCTTTAATCAGTTTTTTATTAATCTCCATTCAATTATGTGCACTTCAATAGTCCATTTTTTTTTTTTTTTTTGCAGTCCCTTTAGCTTATTTTTAGGAATAAATAGAGAGAGTTATTGAAGACATCCTTAAGGAGGGCTGGCTTCTAATGTGTCATCTGGAATAACAAGAGACTGTAGGAAAGGATATATGCACTTTCTATATTTGTGGGTCTGTATTCAAATATATCCTGAAATCAATTTTTGTTCTTTCTGTAGGATCTCTGTTTATTTTCCTCAATCTCAAACGACTCCACCAGCTACACAGAAGAGGAACGACATCAGAGCCAGAAGACAGAGTTAATTTTACAGGCTGGGAGGCAGACGGAGCGTCGGAAAAAGGATGAAATCTGCTGGGAGCGCTGGGCTTCTGTTGTCGTTGCCTCGCTGCTGTCGTTAGCCCAAACAGGCCCACAGAGACGTGTTGAGTGACAGGCCGCAGACAGATACACACAGTCAATAATGGCAGCCCACATCTAACATCAGCAACTTAGCAAAGCAGTCCTACCTGTGTCTGCTTAGGAATACAGACAGAAGGTGGTCACAAAACGGAAAACATAATGGCTCTAATGCCAGTGTTTTGGAATAGGTCTTACTTTTGTTCGTAAGTGTAAAGACGAGCAGTCGGCCATGACGAAACACCTCACAACATCCACAAGCCTGAACCCGGCTAACAATGCCCCCTGACAACTGATCCATTAGCAGACAGAGGTTGTGTAACTGGTTGAATCAGAGATTTAATCACTGTTATGTCAGGCAAGGGTGGCCAGGTGCAATACTTTCTCTCTCGCTCTCAATACTGTACTCTATCTTCTAGCTCTGGATCTAACAATGTATCGCATAGGAAAGTTAGATGAATAAAATGTAGCTTTTTTTTTTTTTTTTTTTACATTTTGGCAGCAAAATGTTACTGATTACCATAATAACATTTCCGAGGTTTAGTAATAAAGTAATCACAGATGAGTGGCTATAATCCAGACTTTAAAGTTTCTCAAGGAAGGCTTTTTGAACATGTCTGTACTGTACACAGGAGGAGATGAGTGGTTGATAACTTGTGGCTGCTTAGCAACCAATGGAAAATAAAATAAGTTGTTGTTTTGGTTCTTCGGTGTTTGCTTTTTCACTTTCTTGTTCTTAGTTTCTCTCTTTACTTTTTCTTAGTTGTTTATTCATTTAGGTTTAATCTGTTGTGTTTAATTATTCTTTATGCCTTTTCAATTTATGTCCTAGCTTCTCTGTACCATCTCTCTCTCTCCCTCAGTCTGCCTTCTGCTCTCTCCTCACAGCTGCACCCTCTTTCTAATTAGCACTGGCCCATTATCTCCTAATTTGCCTCATAATCAAGATCCTAGTATTTAACATTTTTCTCCTTCACTCCTTGCTGGATTCTTCAGCCTGGCTCTTGGTACCCTGTTTCTATGTCGCACTGATCTTTGCCCTGCATTTCTTGCCTGCTGACTTCATTGAGTGAATGACGTCTGCCTGTAATAACACTTTTGCATAATTTAAACAAAATTGATATAATATTGAGATTTGTACATAGTGATTATAATACTAAATGTTCATATCATCACACTCCAAACAGCTGCAAAGGTCAGTTTATGAGGTCATTAAAGCAAGAAATGATTTAATTGTGTATCCGTTCTGTAATTCTGTGATTTAATTGTGCATCCTGTTGAGTAAACCTTGAGTCATCAAATCCACTGTTACAAGCCTAACACTATTGTGTTATCATTGTTTGTTGATACTCTACACCAGTGGTCCCCAACCACCGGGCCGTGGACCGGTACCGGTCCGTGGACCAATTGGTACCGGGCCGCGCAAGAACTAATAAAATATGTCCGTTCTATGTATGGAGTCTGGAGGAGCTTTTATTTTGAAAAGTCGTACACCGGATGCCGAGGGTTGAGTCTTGCGCCAGCTCACAGCGCGCGCGCCCCCCCCCCCCCCCCGTTCGACGATCCTCACAACGCGCATGCACCCCGGTCCGCTGTAATAAAAAGGTTGGGGAACCACTGCTCTACACAACCCTGGTTGGAGAAATTTCTCTTTGCCACAACAGGAGGTCAGTGGTCAAAATCAGGTGCAAGGAAAAGAGTTAGATAAATTTAGTTTTCCACTCTCACTTAGTTTTTGTTTTGAGAAAAATGGGGCTAATTATAATTTATCACTGGAAACAAAAAGTACATTATCTTGAGGATATTTCCTACTTTTGGACACCGTGGTAAATAAACACGTCTAACCAATTCATGGCTTCATCTAATTTCTAGTTTGAACCAGACAGAGAAAATGAAGATAGGTCAATATTTTTTAAATTATAATAGTAATAAGAACATCACCAATGAGACCAAGACGTTTTTTTAATCTCCTGAGATTATTTAGAGCCAGACAATATATTGAGCCATCACAGCAATTTCAAAGTGTGCAATATTGCAAACGGAGAGCTCGGGATCAATATTGGGTAGGCTATATATTTCAGGTGTTATGCATTCACATTATGTTTGCCAATACTATATTTGACCAGTTTTTACACCTAATTCACAGCAGTGGTCAGGAAGCTAAAGCTCCAGGACAGTGATGATGATAAAAAAGATAAAGAGAGAGATGGGCTTCAAGTATGAGAACATTCTGTTGCAAGTATCTAAGTTGTTTTCATTATATCACATGATAGTAACAAATGTGGAAACAGCAGCATTATTTGGTTTTCCTGAAGCATAAATATTAGAATATTTTTCATTACATCATAATATCATCAACAAGAATGTCTTTGATATATCCTGTCTGTTTTCAATTAAAATAAAGCATCATGGATAAGTAAAGGTAAAATGGTAAAACATTAACTCATGGAAACAGCGGAGCAGAATTTAAATCAGCACAACATGCATGTGCATTTTTAAAGACAGAAAGAAAATCTAGCGGGGGGAAAAAAAATCATCAGCCTACTGCAGGAGACATTTGTCCAAAGGATTAAAGTTTTACTGCTAGCATAGAAATACAAACAAATAATCCAACAACGGCTGAATATTAAACAAACAAATGTAGAACTGTTATTGGTCTGCTGAGCATCACTGATGATGCAGAACGGGAGCTTGTGTTGTGGCAGATAAAGTAGCTAGATAGCTAGATAAAGCTACTACTTTATCTAGTAGCTTTTATACAGTAGCTTATAGAGTAAAAGCTTTTACTTTATTTATTACTTCAGCTTTCATATAAAGCTAAAGTAAAGACATTATGCTATGATTAGACAGATCTTTGACACATTCTTACTCCAACATCTGGTATCTTATCACCAAACAACAACCTTAACAGCAAATTGGTTTTTTAAAAATAGGAATAATTACACTTCTGTCATTCACTATATTGATTCTAAAGTCTTGAGTATGAACAAAAAATCTTATTAAAACTAATTTCTTATCTGCAACCCTTTGCCTTTTTTTAAATGGACAATCTAATTGAGCTGCAGGGCCTTACCGTACTGAGTAATAAAGCTGTGCGCCACGTTGGGCACCGTCTTCACAAGGTTCCCCAGGAAGTTGAACGTCGGCAGGAGACTCTTTGCACTGAGCTGGCCATTCAGCTACGTAAAATAAGAAAACGAAAAAAACATAACACCAAATTTATAGCAACTTTAATCTGGCCTTAAACAATCTCTTCTTGCTAAAAACATTAATGTGGCTGGATAAAACACATCCGCAAAAACAAAAGGAGGAAAGTTCATCCAGAAAGTGACACCCAGCAGTTTGGGGGACAATTAAATGTCTCAGATATGGTCAGGTGGGTTTGGATAGATTTTTCCTTAAAAAAAAAAAAAAAAAAAGTATTATCTTTTGCATTTATGTTGGTTACTTTTCTCTGATATTAAATTTTCATTAAATCTCTACATCTCCTTAATGAGCATTTTTTTTTCTATTCCCTCAACACTAAAGTAGAAAAACATATTCCATTTAAACATTTGTTTTATTGAAAGTGCTAATCTTTACACAAGAGTGGCAGGACATTACATCAAGTGCAGATAAGACAGAAAGGAAACAATTGTCTAATTCCTAGTCCAAGGAGGGAGCTCTTCGCGTGAAACATTTTTCTAATAAGATGTATTTTCCTAAGATTTATGGGACCTGCCAACACTGCCAGGTGTTAAACCTTCCTGTCGTCAGCAGCACAAATAACTTAACTATTTGCACAATGATGCTGCTCAACTATCTCCTCAACCCTGAGGTGACACAACAGCAGCGAGACGAAGACAAGAACTCTGCTTGCTAAGCAGCCTGGTGTGGATGTGATATCAGTTCCAGAAGTGTCGTGTAAAACTTTAGGACGCGTGTTCCTGTCCCTGCATATTTTACACTTACTGTATAAGTAGCAGCGCATTGTTGGAAGAATATAAATGTGTTTGGCTTACCTGCTTGTGGAGCTCATCCAGAACAAAGTGAAGTGGCAGCTCATTCCGAAACTCAAGGAGCAGCTGAACCAGCACTGATTGACACACACATGCAAACGCACGGACATGAATCAGAGAGGAATTCATTCAATAAACAGCAGTGAAGAGACCTTTAAACATTTTTGCACATTTCCAGCTGTCACCAAGATGTTCGATCTGCTTGGAGCATTTCATTAACAATACGTCTAATGTTACAGTCATGGCTGTCTTCAGTTAAATGAATTTAAAAATGTCAGAGGAAAGAGGGAATGAACATCAAGTCATTACGGTTTTACTAGCTTTTATAATAAAGTGGTCCCTGAGGCATTCTGGGACAGCAGCCATGAAATTATTCATGCATTAGTTCTTACAAAAACATTTTCATACTGCAAAAATCTGTCGTTTTAATACTATATCTTCAAAAGGTTTTACGGGTATGGAGAAGTGTGAACACTGCTGTCAACATAAATCACTGAATTTAAAGGAAAAAATGTACTTCAACTCTCTCGAAAACAAAAATGAACAAATATCTACCTGCAGATTGTTCTAACAAGTATTCAAAAGCAGAGCCAGGTCACCTTATTTACTGCCGGTGACCCTGCATGGTGGGACATAAAGTCTGTCCTTATGTTTATGGGGGTTTAGATGTGGGTGCAACGTGTATGTCCACATGCAATATTGATGTGTTTGTATGCGAGTGCATGTGGAGAAACACACAAAAATATTAACCAAAGCATAAACAGGAATCCCTTCACCTTGGTCAACCTTTTCCACCGTGACTGGGTCCTCAGTCTGAAGCATACCTGGGAAACAGGACGGGCATAAAAAATGTAACCAAAACTCCACAAGTATTACAAAGAGAATCACAATAATTTCCCATCATTGTAATCTTTTGCACAATGAAGCAGGCTTGCTTTTAACCTTCGTTAGCAATTTATAATTGTTATTTAGATTACTATTTGAAGATGATCATTTAAACTGCACATGGACTGGGTGGCTGTCCACAAATTTCCAAGTCTGTATCTTATTTTAACAAAGTGTACCACATTTTATCCGTTCAGTTATGATTAATAATTTTTCTATTTTATTTTCATGTTAATATTTCTCAGTCATTTTAGTTTTGCCATACTTTACTGTAGTCTACGTGGGTGTGGGTGTAGTGTAGCAATGCTCTTACAGTCAGTTCAAATCTAATAAATCATGCAGCATGTTTGGATTGTGTGAGGCAAGAGATCATGTATGCATGAGAAAACTACACAAAAACAACCCTAAAACTTAAACCAGTGAGCTGGTTACGTTTTAGAGTAGGACTTCTTACATTAGTGTGTGATTTTTACATTATTACTGTTAGAAGTTCAGTAAAAATCTCACAACTTGAATTCATATGCAAAAGAAACAAGAAAAGGAGAACCTGGTTATAATTATTTTTAATCTAAACCAAAAACAAGACAACTACACTTCTCCGATCTCGTATTTAATACACCTGTCAGGAAAAAAAAAAAAAAACATAAGATTGTGCTCAGCAACGTTCAGCAAAATGCACAACAAAGCCACAAGTTTTCTTTTCTAGTATCGCAATAAAGCTCAGAGTGAATTTTTTCACACACATTGTGTTATTAAACAGCTGGCTGTGAGTGTGCAGAACAGGGGACGTCTGCATAGTAAATATAAAACAAAAAAATCCCCCCCCCCAAAAAAACTGATTCATGTTATAAGACCTAACAGGAAGTGATAGCGACATTTCCAGAGACGCAGAGACACACAAGCCTTTAGGCTGTCCAAAACAAGCAGGTCTGCTTACTGATGGTGAGTGGCAATGGGAGGTTCTGTACAAAGCTCACAACAGTCAGTGTTTATTCTAACAGAACCTTGCAAAAATATTAATATCCTTTGATTTTTTTCCCCCCATATTTCCCATAACTGGAAGTGGAAGAGACATGCATTACTGAGTAAATCTATTGAGTCTTTCCAGACTTTCCAGACCCACTTGGTAAAGTTCAATAACTGTCAACTACTTTCAAGTCTTGATGCAGATTCTGGAATAATTTAAGGCTATTCTAAAACACCTTAATAAACTCTGATGAAACCATAATTTTTTTAGGATTGGTGTCAAGTGTGTTACCACCTTTAGCAGGTTTTCTTCTGGGATTGTCGTATATTTAGCTTCAACCTCTCCCCCACGTCCCCAACAACTCAAAACAGTCTCCATGTCCATGCTGAAAAAAAAACAACCCACAACATGATTCTACCACCACTGTGTTTCACCATGGACGTGGTGTGTTCAAGGAGGGGGATGTGCCATG
Source organism: Gambusia affinis (assembly GCF_019740435.1). Lineage (NCBI taxonomy): Eukaryota > Metazoa > Chordata > Actinopteri > Cyprinodontiformes > Poeciliidae > Gambusia > Gambusia affinis. The sequence continues at coordinate 6,022,401 of NC_057886.1, forward strand.
TTATTTTCTATCACCTTTAGTATTTCCCATGTAGGCCAAAATGTTTCCTGTAATCTTTCCAGAGCATCTTCTTTATGTTTTTTCACAGATGGATTCCCGAGAATTTAAAGAGAGTCTTATAATAATAAATAAAACTGTAATATTATTTTAGAACCATATCTTGCTTTACACTTCTCCACAACTTTAGGTCTGACATGTTCACTAATTTTTCCCCATGAAAGGGACAAAGGTTTAAAAAAAACAACTGTCAACTGTATTCATAATGAGATTGCCCAGATAGACTATATTTAAGAAGTCGAATATCAACCTTTCAAAATGTATGTGCTTAAAACTTTAACTGTGAAAGCACTTCTCTATCACAAGAAAACATAAAAGCCAATTGAGATGTGTGGGCTGCAGTGTGATGAAAATGTTCAAGTGGCATAAAAACTTTTGCAAGGCACTGTATTGTTCTGTAGCTTAAGAATACTCAAAATAAAAAAGCACCAAAGGTGAATAAACAACTTGTCATTCAGAGAGATGACAAATATATTTTTATCTACATGGTGCTGTTTTTTTTTTAATTCTGCTGCGTTTTATTTCTGCTACTCGTGTTATGTAGAGTGCTTAAATTTCCCACTTGTGAGAAATAAACTGGGTTACATCATCGTATCTCCCTTTAAAATATAAATTCTAAGTTTCTTGAACAATCTTCCAATACCTTTCTTCACCCTCTAATGTGCTGATGCATATTTTCCTCACCTAATAACTTGGTAATAAAATGCAGAGTGACTCTGTGGTCCTGTCGAAACAGCTCTCTCAAAGCCCCCGCAGAGCTCTTCAGGATGCCACTTATACTCGACAAGGCAAAACATTTCCTCACCGACTGCAACAAACACGTAGAGTGCATTAAATAGACAACTATGGACGTGTAAATGCTCAGCGTGCCAGTGGAAATGCAATCAGCATCTTAAAAGTTGAATACAAAATCATAATATCGCTAAATGTCAGTTTCGGCGTGATACTTACGGCCATTTCTTCGGTCTCCATCATTTCAATAGCACAGGCCACACAGAGCACCAGCTCGCCACCCTCAGCAGACCGCAGGCGGACGCTCCACTTTGGATCATGTCTAAAGTGAACCTGCTCATAAACAATATCCGTGCTCGCCATTGTTGTTGTTTCACCTACCAATTTACATGACTCATGTTAAAAGAAGGGGTAGATTGACGAAACAAACAAGAGACTCGTTTGTTGTCTCCGCAGACTATAATGTTAATACCAAGTAATATTCGTGTTAATTATGCCTCTCAAACACAAAATTACTCCCGCTCACTTTTCTTTGCACTCAGTTTTATTAACAAATCGCTACAAACGACCAACACCTGTTAAATTAGTGAATGACGCATCAATTAATAAGCTAGCTTAAACTAACGCACCACTCGCGCGCTAGCTTAAACTGTCAACACAATGGCGGGAAAATCAAAACTTTATTGACAGCAGCAGACAATGACAGACCATTTGTTTTTCTTTATCAGTTTCTCAGACTAAACTTTTCCTGTTTTAGGTCAGTTAGGATCATAAACTTTATTTTCACTCTTTAAATGTCAGAATAACAAGTGACATATCTTTTATTATCTCTAAATTCAGAAGTGTATACAGGAAGATTACTGAATAGGATGCCCACATGATTTTAATTAATTTGAGTTGATGAAATAGGTGTATCTGTAAGGGTTTTATGACACAATGGACGTTTAATTACAGCATTCACATATAAAAGGGGCAGAGAGAGAAAGTCATAAGGCATGTAGAAAAGGACCTGAGAGATCTACTCTGGACCACTCTCTCTAATACTAATAACCTCCATTCCATGTAGAGGACGCTGTTGGTACGCCACTTGGGAGCCAACACAATTTATTTTAATGCACACAAACACATGGCTTATATTGGCCAGCATGTCAGGTAGACAACTGTGACATCATTTGAAAGATGTTTCTGAGCAAGGCAGCCTACACACCTGATTGATTTACTCCTTTTCAGTCAGGAGGAATATGCCAAAATTACACAAACTATTAGTAGAAGTTTATGAATTGATATTAAATTTTTTTGCTCTAAGTCATAAAAGGCATTTCTGCAAAGTTCTGAGAAAATATACTGTTCTGAATATGAAGAAAGTCTTTAAAATATATATATATGAAAATCTCACTTGTTAACATAGGTTTAGGTGAACAGATATGACCTAAACAGGAAATGTTTATTCTGATTCAGTGTCAGATAACAATAACAAGTTGGAAGCACCAAATTAAAAGACTGTAAGCTGGAGAGAAAAAAAAGACAGTCTATTTTGTTTGAGTTTCCATTTAACTCTGTTTTTATGTACTGCATTTTTTATTGCTCACCGGAAATGAACTGGTGTTTCAAAGCATAAGGCAATTGTTAAAAGAAGAAATGTTTAAGACCACCGTTCTGTCGTACAACTTCCACTGGTGGAGCCAAAAAGACGTTTTGTGTTTAACAAGTTGCAAATAATATTTTCATAAAAACCTAAAAAGAGTTTGTATGAACTGAGGTGGACAAGAGCAAACCACAGACAAATGCTTGTGCCTAATCATGCTGTTCTGCTAAGTTGGAGCTTGAATATTCAGGATGATGTCAAACCCATCTTGATCATCTTCCAGTTCAACTTTCCAAACTCTATGAGATTTGTTAATGGTCATCAGTCTAACTGTTAGCAATACAAGTTGTTAGCATGGCATGTTTCTTTATCTTGCACATTCAAGTACACTAGCAAAATGTCTGCGAAATGAGATCATAAAATAATGTGTCTGTGAAATATCAAGATAATATGAAGTGCAAATATAATACTTTTCACAGCACCTATTGCAGTTTACAAGGTAGCCATGTTGGACATTACCGTCAAGAATAATGGTAAACCTCAGAATTTTCCACTTTGAATTCCAACTTCTATTAAGTTTTTTTTAATCGAACATTTTTCCAATGAATGCTAATCATTTTTCATGACATTACATGACAAGAAGTGCCCAGGCCCTGTGCTACTGCTGCTTTAAAATGTCTACCACAATGGTACCAATGAAAAAACAAGCAGTAAAGTAAGTGGGTCTTATTCAATAAAGTTTAAGAAACTCTTGTATAAATAGTTTCCACTCCTTTTCTTGTTGCATTGATGTAAAGGACACTTTTAGTTTTGACAATCTGTTGTGATATCTTACACCCTATGAACTTTAACTATATTACAACGTAGTGTCATGAATCGTTAAGTAGTCCAACATAATGCTTGAAAACACAGTGGAGAATATAAATTACCCAAATACAATGGGAACAAACCGTGTACCCCGTCTTGTTTGCAACAGTAGTCCACAGGGTAACAGATGACATCAGCCGGGAAAAACCATGGATTATGTTGTTTGCAGATGATGTTGTGACCTACAATGAGATTAAGGGGCATATGCAGGAAAGCCAGGAGTGGAGAATGAAAGCAAGACAGATTAATTTGGTTTGAATGGGAGGAAGACAGGTGGAATAGTCAAGCTATAAAGTGGATGAGTTCAAGTACCAGCAGTAAGAAATCCAAAACAATTGGCTTTGGACAAGTAAGGTGCATCAAATAAAGTTAGAGTGCTTGGAGGAATTTTGACAAAAGAGAGAAAGAGAAGGTTTAGAAGTTGGTAGTGAGCCATGCTATGATATATTGCTTAGCTTAAAGATGGTGGTTGTAAAAAACAAAATGTAGAAGGCAGAACATGGCAGGTAAGCCTTTTTAAGCTGTTTTGTTTCCCCCACAGCGTACTAGCATTGATCACTCATTCAAGTTGTCATTATTCCATCAAAGGAACAAATTCACTTGAGGACCAAGGAGGTAAAATACAAGCAGTGGTTTGATATCATAATCAGACAACCTGGCAACGCTTTTGAGGCCTATTTGGCTGCTTTCACACAGGAAGCAACAGGAGCTGGGCTTGCTGCTGAGCCAGAGCCGAAACCAGGAGAGAGGAGTGCTGAGCAGGCAGCACAGAGGTTGCAAAAACATTGCATGAGTTGTTTGCCAAAAGTATCTTCTCTCACCACATGGGCGACCCTGTTACCAGAGTGAATGAATTATGAGGGAAGATGATTGCATCAGCTAACAGTTTTTGTAACCTAATGCAACACATCTCTTTCCTCTCATAGGATCGTCAAAGGAGGACCCTATGAGGCAAAGGTAAACATGTGCCATAACTTGTCATTTTCTCCTCTGGTCAACAATGCTTGACCAGAGGAAAAAAGCAAATAGTTATTCATTTTATGCCAATTTTGCTCATTTTTATGCTTAAAGTGTATTAAATTCCACTTGCATTATATATTTTGAGGATTGTAGACTTTAGAAGATTTTCTGATGCTTCATTTGAAAACAGACTCCTTTTTATAGTTCAGTCAGTGGTTTTCTCTTAATTTTCACATCTTCACCCTGGCTGACATTTCACATTGCCTCCACCTTAATGAAGTAGCACACATACTGGATGTCAGCTGGCCAACTCAGAGGTATAAGAAGGTCTAAAATCTGGTTATCTCTGCAGCATTCCAGGAATGTGAAGTTCATTTTTCTTCAACCTGCGCTGTTTCCTCCAACCCACACTCCGATCAGCAGTGCATGTAAGACCTGGAAAAGCCAGTTTCGTTTTCATCAGCATCACCTGTTTGTCCGCCTGCAACTTTCTCGACCCCCTCTTTTTTTTCCCCCCCTCTGTGAACATTGTTGAGAGAAAGCCTAAAGAAACTGTTCTATTATCCTCCCCTGGAGAACCCAATTGAACCTGGCAAGCAACATCTTTCTTTTGTCTGCTGTTATACTGAGATGTAGCCTGGGCCGGGATCCAGGCGGCTCTAGAGCCCAAATATCCAAGTTTGCCTGACAGAGCCCTGAGACTCCTTTGGAAAAAGAGAGTGAGAGAGAGAGAGAGAGAGAAAGGGGGGAATGGAAAGCTAGATTTGTATTTTTTCAGCTACCTAAGAACCAGGGATGCAGGAGGCGAGTAATGTTTTCATTCCAACAAAGAGAAAAGTGGGGGAAATTCTGTGTTGCTATCCTGTTATGCAACGGGAAACAACACATGTGAAAAAGGGAACATTAAATCCCTCTGTCCCTTTTATTCTTCCCATGAGATAAGAAGGTCAAATGAAGGGAAGGTCTTTGCTTCCAGGATTTTATAAAAGTCTGATATGGCCTGGAATGCATTTAAAATGTAAAATATATTAGAAATATTTTATTAACATATAAAAAAAATGGTATCTATGCTTTGAATTGATCTGAAGCTCAGAGTGATTTTCTCAATTTTTGGATGACATGCACTTATCTTCGATTAAAGAGAGGAAACCTACCACTGAGACATTAACTCGGCAGGCTGATCTTTTTAAATGTGTGGTATTAATTTTCCTCTGGGAAGAAAACCAACTCACGACTGATTTTCAATTACTTTGTACATGTTGCGGGCATATTTGCCATTGGACTTAATTTATGCATTACAAAAAGCACAAACAATGCCTTTTGCATATTTTTGCTCTAACTTTTAAGGTAAATGAGGCAAAAAAACAATAAAAAAAGCCGATAGCAGTGCCTTCAAATTCTGACATCACCACTGACGTTTCTAATTTTTTATTTATTTAGTCTCTTCTGTCATCTGTTGTTAAATATCGGCCATTGAGTTTCAGGAAATGAGGTGTGAGGGTTTTTTTTTTCTTTTTGTTTTTTTTTTTTGCATTACCCATGAAGCCCACCGTTTGGTCATCGCCATGACAACAGAATCCTCTCAGCAGCAAAGCGGAAAACTGCTGATAGGTGTGTGGGGGCGAGAATGAGCTACGACCAGTTCTGTCCATCCCCCACTCTGTTAGCAGACTGCTCGGCACGTCAGTGTGGGGAAACACGCAGCCCAGTGTGTGTGTGTGTGTGTGTGTGTTTGTGTCAGCCTAGCAAATGAGCACACGCACAAATGGTCTAGCAGGAAGCTCATTCCTAATTGTTTTTCAGTCTGTTAAATTCAGCAAATGTGATGTGCTCCAGCAAACATATTGGAGGCAAAAAGTGGGCCGTGTTGGGCCTCAAATTAAATTAGGAGGTCAAAGAAGTCCATGACTGAGAGGAGTATTAAACTCCTGACAAGAAGTTGGAAGGTAATTGGTTTTAAAGCCTCCATTTTAGCAAGGACCAGAGCTACGAGTCGGGCCAGCTACTGACTCTTGAAGGAGAGAATGAGGCAGCGTGAGTCACGTCTGTCAATTTTATTTGTCAGCATTCAGGGAGGTCGTCAGAGAAAAGAACGCAAAAAAAATCTCACTTCTTTTGAAGGACTTAAAATGGAGACAGTTTCCGTGTCACTCATTAACCTTTGTCTCCAAAAACACTTGCTTTCAACCGCTTCCTTTGAGCCCCCAGACGCCCACACGTGTCTCGGTCTGTAGTGTGAAACAGTCAGAAAGTACCACCACATATGCAGATGTAGGGGCTCTGCGAAAAATCCTAAAATAGCTCCTTTACCGTTTCCCATTAAATGCGGTCATGTTGCACATTTATTGAGCTCAGGCTGAAATACCATGAAGTTTCCTGACAGTCGCTACAAGAGTCATTAAAGAACCATAGAGCAAGGGTCTCGAAACTCTTGACACATAAAAATCTTAAAGTGTGTCATGTATTTTTTATTTTTGTTTTTATTCAGCCCACTTTGTTCACCCAAATTCAAATGCACCCAAATAAAATTAAACAAATTGCCTTCAGAAATCACAAACCTGGTACAAATAGTACACCTGTGGGTAATTTGGCTTCACTGAAAACGCAGCTGTTCTACCTCAGGTGGTTAGTGCTGAACATTAGAGCATCATCAACACCAAGAATCAGACAAAGAATATCGCCACGGTAAAACTTAGTGGTGGTGTCAGCATCATGCTGTGGGGATCCATTTCTTCATCTGGAACAGAGAAGCTGGTCAAAGATGATTCAAAGACAAGGATCAGTGATCTCTACAACCCTAAGAGTCGTTTTGCCTTTGGACCAGCTAAACAAAATCTGCTTATTTCCACACAAGCAACTTTACTCTAATTTGTTAACACCTTCTGGAAGAAATCTGTTTCAATTAAAGAACTGTTTTACTTTTGTTTCTCATTTTAATGCATTCTCTTCAGAGGGACTTTCAAATTTTTTTGTTATAGAAAATGACATCGACAAGAGCGCATAGTTCGCAAAGGACACACAACCATTCACACACACACTCACACCTAGGGAGAATTTAGAGAAACCAATTAACTTGACAGTCATGTTTTTGGACTGTGGGAGGAACCCGGAGAACCCGGAGAGAACCCACCATGCACAGGGAGAACATGCAAACTCCATGCAGAAAGACCCCAGGCCAGGAATTGAACCCAGGACCTTCTTGCTGCAAGGCAACAGCTCTACCAACTGCGCCACTGTGCAGCCCAATTATTATTATTATTATTATTATTATTATTATTATTATTATTATTATTATTATTATTATTATTTATCTATATTTTGATAAAAAATTTAGTCTTCACCAAAATAAAGTCATGTCTTACAATGGTCCAGTCAAAGTTCATAAGCATAATTGAGAATCTCTGGCAAGATAAATGAAATTAAAATATTGCTCACAGTCGTTATCCTTCCGACTAACTTTACAGGCTTAAGGCTGTGTTGGACTTTTCACGGTTTCTCCTCTGGGCCTTCAGACGTACCGTAAGAAGACGTAGGCTGCCTCCTTGTGTCGTTGCAGTTTTTGGTCTATAAATAAAAGGATTCAGACATGCCGCCCACCCCCACGCCAGAGGGGAGCGCTGCATCAACACCACATCTCAACAGAAGCCGCATCAACTTACTAAATATTAAAAAGTAACGCTCGGGACTTCGTCGCGGTGTTACAAAATCAGATAACAAGAGACTAAGACGACCTCAAAGTATTTGTTTTGGGCAAAACTTTTAAGGTATGTCTCGAGGAAGTGGGCGGGAACGAGGAGAAACGTGCGCGCGTGAGGGGCGTCGCGTAATATTCAGTCTCACACTCGGGGAACGAGTCAGGTGCGCCTCTCAGACCGCTGGGCAAACTCAGAGAAACGATGGATTTTATCCGGTCAGCTGGCGGACGTTTCTGAGAAAACAACGAAAACTATGTCGTAGCGTCGCTGCGGCGTCGGACGGAAGACAAAGCGAAGTGGAGATATTCGCTTACGGTAAGAGACGCGTTTGGAGCGTTGAACAGGATATTATGCGAGGGTGAAACTCCCTCACCGGCAGACTCCTCTGACCTGGTTGGCTCAAGAGTTTCATGAAAGTTTCTAAAACAGTGTTAGGACTTCATTCTTGGCTCAAGGAGCACCCAGTGTTGGACGTTGCACCACAATATGTAATTTGTCTGACCGAAAAGTAATGTAAATATTTATTTACATGGTCCTGAAAGAAAGTTAAGAGCTCTTGTAAATGTGTACGATAAAAAAAAAAAAAAAAAAAAAGATTCAAAGAGCTTTGAAAAAAAAAGTAATCAGTATGAAAGTCCAAAACTTTATTTGTGTTTAAATGGCTGATTATTATCCAATCGTGAACAAGTGGGTTAAATTACACTTTTGTCCTCTTCATCAACAACCATCATTCCAAGACATTTTGTCAGGTCTTAATGTGGTATCCATGGCAACTTCTAGGCATTTAAATCCTTATAATTTAACAATATGCTGGAACAATGAAGCACAGTGTTCACAAGGAAGCAGCTCCAACGCAAATAAATCAATTCCTTTCTGAGAAAACTATTACTGCTTAGATGAGATCTGCTGCAGATGACCTATAAACCAGAGGGCTGATCTAAAAAAAAAAAAAAAAAAAAAGAAATCCCCCGATTTTCAGTTTAAAGTTAAAGAGAGACAGAAGGTTCCAGTAGCTGATCAGAGTCTCATTTCATGCCAGAAATTGTAGCAACATAATTATGTTATGATGCGTGTTAACTGGAACATCTCGCTCTCGTTCATGGAACAATGAATTAAGGACTTCACTGTGTCCTAAAGTAAAAAAATATAGCATGGTGTTTGCCTGTGAGATGAAGCTTGTTGTCACGATTTACCAGTGTTTGACAAATATCTTTCACCTTGGTTTTCTCAGTGGTGACAAGGGATTCTGAGCAGGAATAGCTGAAAAAGTCAACAGAGGTCCATGACGGTGTTGGATTTTCTTTTTTCTTTTTGTCAAAAGCAGCCTGAAGTGACCAATTCATGCAAAATATTCAAATTCAATTTGAGTTTGTAGCACCTTTCAGCAGCAAGGCATTTCAAAGTGCTTTCCATCATAACAAACACAAAAACACAAAGTCATGCAACATAGAATCAACAATCAAAACATTACATTGAGTCGGTGCCATCTTGAAATTTGTAAACTGATGTTTTGAATATTGCATGCAGAGTAGTTGACTAAAATTCACGCTGACCCACCTTTGAACCTTCGGTTACCTTTTTATCCCCTTCTAAATCTGTTTTGCATCTGTTAACAAACCATTTCTTTCTGAGTTTTTAGCTGTACTTAAATACTATAATGAGTTACAGAAGACACGGACATTAAAAGTAATGAGACTCTTCTACTGATTTTGGATTGGATTGAGATCCACAGTTGGACCCGTTGATTCTATAAAATAAGACAGATTACGACCCCTGACAGCAGAGCTGTACAATACACTGCAAAAACACAAAATCAAGTTAGCTTCTTGTGCAAATATCTCCACCCACTTGAAATAAAACCACTTTCAAGTCACTTTTCAAAAAAAAACATAGGAGCTTGTTTTAAGTCAGTAACTTCCTACTGTTGATGAAAACAACATAATTCTGTTTCGTTGACGGATTATTTCACTTATAAAAAGGGAGAAATATCTTGTTACAAGTGAAATAATCTTCCAGTGAATCAAGTCATTATCAACTCCACTATTTTGTCTTCAGGAAATTAAGACCCGATAATTTTGTGACTTGTCTGTAAAAAACCTTTAATTTAATAACCAGCAGAGCATTGTGTCTTAAGCTGACATTTTAACAGGAACTTACTTTAAATGTCTAGATTTAATGTTTTTGGCTGTTCTCTCTTGAATGACTGCCTCCCGTATTGCCAGCTTCTTCTTCTTCTTTTGTGTTCAGTGAAAAATACACAATATTTGGTTCACAAGAGTCAGACAAGATGAAATTCAAACAACATTTTAGGTAAAGGTAAGAATCTTAATTTCTTTTCTTTGTTTTTGCACATAGCTTTCACAAACTCAAACTGCACAAGAGTCAATGTAGAATAAATAATTTATTGTTGGACTGCTGCATGTATTTTCCATTACTGCATCAGTCTAATGTAGTCTTTGAAAATGCCAATTTGTGTGAAGTCAAACAGTCCGTATCACTTACATGTTGGCCGTATTTCCTTGACAGTGGAGAACATGGTTGATGCTCACACCCTGCTGACTGGAGATCACAATAAGTAACTTCAGACTTCATAAGATCCAGTATATTTATTTTTAGATTTTTTTTCTAGCACTCTTACCACCCTTTACATCCTGCGGCCCTGGGTTTACCACTCTGTAGATAGGAGTTGGTGTGGTTTTGTTTCTCTGTTTTTTTGTTTTTTTTTTCCACTGTTTTGTGCCCTTTTATGACCTCTGACACAGACATGCCACTGATTCTGAAAGCTCACTTTCAGGCCTCAATAAGTCAATTACATCCTGACGCTTTTGACGTTGTTCAAGGCTAGTCTGTGGTTTATTCAGACAGCCGACTGCGCAGCATCACTTCCTGCGGGAGGAGAAACATTATTCGTCACGTTTCCACGCATCGCTGAACTCGAGTGCCACTTTCGCAGTCTGACAAACCGGAAAGGCCACCCGCGAACACGCCGCGCTCTCAGGTCTGCGTCAGAGAGCTGTGAGAGGTTAAAGAAAAAAGCAAAGCAAAAGAAAAACCACATCCCCTCAAGTTGAGAGGTTGACAAGAAAAAAAAACAACAAGCCCGCAGTGAGTCAGTGGTGCATTTCTCTAAGCAGGTCAGTGTTTCACGCCAACCTCCTCTCGTATTCTCTAAAAGGGCAACTTCCAGCTTCTAAGAGCCCTACTTTGTCTTGTTTTATCTGGGAGACAAACACTAAACAGGAGCTTATCTCCTCTCACAAACGTCTCATCAGCACTTTTGGTGAGTTCTGGAGGACACAGTAAACAAACAGAGGAAGAGTCTTCCAGTAACACCCGATAAGGCCCTCACACTCCAGGCCCCAGACGGGCCTGACGATGATGTGGTGTCATTCTGGCTGAATTAGATTTCACCACGGGAGTATCTGATTCCTCCCAAGGACGGTTCCCCACTTGGTGGATAAAGACTTGGTTCATCAGGGAGACGAGATATGGCGACGGTGACAAGATCCACTTATTCACGTCTGACATCCCGCGACTGTCTCGCCGTCAGACAGATGCTCTTCAGAGTCGGCGTGCTTTTGAAACGGAGTCGAGGCGACGCGAAAATGGTTCCAAACTGGAGAGAGGATGAAAGGAGGAACGGCGTGACAAAAGGAGACTGAAAAAGAGAGGGGTCTGGGAGGTGGAGAGGGAAAATGGCACCAGAACTCGAGGATGATAATAATATGGTTTGCAGACTCGCGCCGTCATTAGCGTCTCACATTTTGTCACTTCGCCACGTTCAACTTCAGCGTGTTTCATAAGGACCGAAAGCTGCAGATCGAAACAGAAGATGGTATGGGATCGTCGACACGCTGCTTTGAAGACGTTTTGCAAACGAATTAACAATTCCAGGTGGGAATTTAGTAAAAGCTGAAGTTCAGTCAGATTTACGACACATTAAATTGTTACAATAAATACTCGAAGGATCTGGATTTAGTATGAGTTTCAGCAACATTACTTTTCCCTTTGGGATTATTAAAGTATTATTGAATTGAACTGGATTTAAAGAACATCATCTAAGAAAAGAAATGGTAAATTTCAAAAATTTTGTTCTGGACTTTGACTAGGCCATCATTGCACATAGAATCTAAACCATTTCATTGTTGTTTTATGTGTCAAGTCTTTATTTAGCCTCATCCGTCTTCACCTCCATTTTAAACTGACTGCCTCACTCAGCATGATGCTGCCATCACTGAGTTTCACTGCAGATATATAAAGATATATATTCTTTTTGAGAATAGATTAAAAAGAAACATTGTGTTCTCTCATAAGGATTGCAAGGACACCGCCTGCAAAAGAAATTTTAAATTAAACTGAGTCTTTTCTGGTTAAATAAAGTGTAAAAGAAAACTGCTTCCAAAGCCTCCAGAGAACTTCAAACTGAGATAGAAACACACAGAAGTTGACTACTAATTAGACTCTGAAGGCATTTAGTTATATCTGGAGATCAGAATAAAGGGGAGTGAGTACCAAAACTCACAATGTTCCTTCCACTTCGATTTGATTCGTCTCATCAATTCCCTAAGGTTTGCGGCTGCACTGTGACAAAACATGGACAAGTTTAAGAAAGTTTTTGCACCGCACGATTTGCTGAGACGCCTAGGAGATAAAGGAGATTTAAATTCGTAGCAACAAGAGGGAATTATGTGTTTACGGGAGTTTGCAAATCTTTGCTAATTAAAACGACGAGCCTGTCGCTTTGGGAAGATTTCCTCCAGAAAAACAAAACAAGAAAAGCCCTGTCACATAACAGGGTAAGAGGAGAACAAACGACAGAACAGGCAGAGAGGCTGAATCCTTCAAGCTATTTTCATTTGCTTTGAACAGGCATTATTCGCGCCCATTTATCCCGCTCGGATAACAGCTCTCAGCCGATACTCAGCACTCAAGTTAGCAGAAAATTGTCTTCATTGAGAAGAGAATCAGTTGGCCTCACTGAGTGTTCTGTTTTATTTTCTTCTCTTTGTGTTTCCCATCTTTTTCACTCCTGCGTTTCACCATTTTCCTGGCTTTTTTTTTTTTTTTTTTGTCAATCTCCCCCATTGCTCCTCTCAGAGTTTCTAATCCTCCTTGCAATTCCCCAACAACTCCCGTCTTTATTTTCCTACATTTTTGACAACTAAGCTCCTTTTCTTCTGCTTGTATCTTTTCCTGCAACCTCCCCCCTCCCCAACGGCTCCTCTTATCTCTTGGTTTCCTCTGTCATGTCCGTATCCATGAGGAACCCACCTCAACGCCGGCGGTCCCTGGGTCCCGTCTCACCCAAGCGAATCTACAGGAATCTCTCTGTCAGACTGAGGGGAGGAGAGTCGTCCGTCGCCGCCGAGGTGCATGCACCCAAACACACCAGCAAGCCTGCAGAAGCTGTAAGATGCTAGCACTCTCTTCTACCCCACCACACCATATTTAGCATCGGCAAAGAGCTGAAACTGTTTTGTACCTTTTGTAGAAAAACGATCTGCTTTTTACTTAACTATGGGGAGCATATAAGCAGTTCAACTGGGTGAAAAAGTAATTTCCCCCCAAATCTAATGATTGGTTGTGCTGCATTTGGCGACACGAATGTGTACCTCCTTTAATCTTCCGTGGCAACCATTCAGCCGTGCAAAAAGCTCAGGTGGATCTACCTTCAAGGACAAAGCTCCTCCTTGAAGCTGCAGCTTCCAAGCTTCTGTCTCACAGAGCAGCTCTGCCCCGCCCCACTCCGCTCCTTCAGACTAGCCAGCAGCAATTAGCAAACACCTGATGGAACTGCTCATCAGCTGAGCTCATTGCAGGAGCTACATCTCAGTGCAACGCTGCTAAAAACGTTGCTAAAGGGTTAATAAAGTAGCCATGTTGTGGTGACTTCCTGAAGGTGGAGTTTCAGAAAGGGCCGGAGTTTTTAAAGAGACAGAGGCCCAATTTCAAAGTATTAAATTACAAAGTCAATGTTCTTGCAAGTCATATTTGATGTAACATTTTATTTTATTTTTTTTCTCCCCACCAGGGGGTCTTTTTGTGGGCTCTAGTGTCCCTTATATGACAGTAGGCTGACAGGAACAGGGAAGGAGAGGGGGGAAGACATGCGGCAAACGTCGGCCAGGTCCGGGAATGGAACCCGCGACGGCCGCGTCGAGGACTGAAGGCCTCCAAATGTGGGTCGCGCTATCCCCTACGCCACCACAGCACGCCCGATGTAGCATTTTTATAACAAATCAGGGTAACATTGTAACCTGATTGTGCTATAGAATGGAAAACTCACAACACTGCCCCTTTAATGAATGAACTCCTCACTAGACTGTGTATTTGTCAGGAGGAGCGTTATTGAGCCAGGATTATGCTCGAACCGTGTTAATGAGTCTTTCCCCACCTACACCTCAAATTAAAATGAAACTGTTAACCTCTCACTGCAACACCATAATTAAGGTGCTTTCAGGTGGAATAGCTGATTGGAGATTTGTTTTGAAGCACAAAGCTAATCCTCCTGTCGCTCAGACGAGACAAGCGGCCGCTGCACTTTGACTAAGTCGACTGTGTGCAGAGGAGCTCGCAGGAGGCGTTGTGGTTTCCACCAGTTATACGGTGAAGAGTTATGACTGCGCCTGCTGCATTTGTGTCTTTCCGCTGCGTTTCAGTTTGTTTTCGGTAAGCAGTTGCTTAGGAACATGCAGTCGGTGCGTTCACTGCACGAACACAAAATCTTACTAAGTGATTTTGGTCTAAGTTTCTAGTGCAAATACACTGCAGTAAGACAAAACTAACAAGTGACGGCAAGATATGGGAGATTTTATTTGAGTAAATAAATTCTTAATATTCATGAAAACGTTCTAGTTGTGAGTGGAATAATCTGCCAGTGGAACAAGACATTTTAGCTTGTATATAGGAAATAAGCTTCAGTATTGTGCTGAAAAGTTACTTTTAAGTTAATTTTGTCTCACTTCAAATCTACTAAAATGTTTTAGGTTGAAACACGACCAAAAAAAAACAAACATCCCTGGTAAGACTTTATGTTTTTTTGCAGAGTTATTCTCTCTCTAAAGAGAGAAATATTCCTGAACAAATCACCACCACTTTTTCTTTCATCCACAGCTCCAGCTTTTATTCAGTAATAACTCAATTTCCCCGGCTTTCTTTATCTCATGAGGCTGGCGTATGAGTTTGTCGTCCTTGGCCGCTTTGATTTATGGATCTTGTGTTCTTTTTCCTCTTTCTTTGCAACTCCCTTCCCTCCACCTCGCCAAATAAATCTCCTTCGACATCTGAACCCTCTTTCTCTTTCTCTTTCTCGCGCCTTCTTCCGTGGGGCACCCTTCTTCCCTCTGCCCCATTAGTACAAGACCCTGTGGGAGGCAGTGGAAAACGAGGACACTTTGGCCGTGCAGAGCCTCTTGTCCAAAGATCATGCCAGCTGTGGAGGAGGAGGATCGAGCTTGTGGGAGCGAGGAGAGAAGAAAGAGACGGACTGGGAGAGAGATAAAGAAAAAGGGGTGAACCGAGTGAGCGAGCAGGGGTTGGTTCCTCTGGATGTGGCCGCGCTTACCCACAACTCACCTCTTCTTCACGTGCTGACGAAGGCAGGCGCCAGGCATAACCCTATTTGTAAGTTTTACTCTTTAACTGATCAGAACGAGCACGAAAAACGAAAAACCTCCGCAAGGGTTGATTTCTCACCCTACTAAATTATGCGGATGGCCCGGATTAACGGCTGCCTTACTTCCCAGTGTGCCGGCCAGCAGACTGGGGGCTCAAGCTGGACGCCCTGGTGGATCTGGCGAGCAGACGGATGGAGGAGAGGAAGTCGGAGTTGGCCAGGAAAACAGGAGCGGGCCCCCAGGCGCAGGCGGAGGTCCAGGGACAGAGCCGCCTCTGGAGACTGCGGCTGCAGCTGTACTGCCGGATGAGAGAGAACTTCCAGAACACGGGTCAGTGCTGTCGTGGTTCTTCATCAGCTGTGAAGTTCTCCCAACCCCTTGAGCCTTTTGACATTTTTGTTATGTTGTGACCGCAGACCTCAGTGTGTTTTTATAGGACTCTTCTTGTGAGATCGACAAACATCAGTTTTCATTCACCATGCAATTGTGCAGTTTGACATTTCGAGAATAAGTTTGCTCAATAGAACCGCGGCAATTTCAAAAAAAAAAATCTAGTTTTTTTCAATAAAATGCCGTGGCACTGGGATGAGGTTGCCGCTGGCGCAAACCACGAAGAAGAAGATGACAGGAAGTAGATGAAGGGCTGGCGTGTTTTTTAATGACTTATTGTGTGCACAAGATTGAACGTGTGACTTTATTTGCGTTTCTTACTTAAAGGAAACGCAGCGATTGCAAAAAATTCTTCAAGTTATCTTCAAGAAAACAGTGCCTCGTTAGTATTTTATCAATTTAAGCAGTTTTCATCTGTATGCCGCCAAAAGACATCAGTGTGAAAACATGTTCAGTATTATTTATTTTAGGAAGTGCTTATCGAATGCAGAGACAGCTGTTTATTAATATTTTAACAGCTTGATAATTGATTTTATTCATATATTCTGTCGCCACCGGCCCTTTGAGAGCATTCATAATTTTGATACGGTGAGAACGAGTCAAATGAGTTTGACGCTTCTGCTTTACGTTGTCTCACGTTTAGGATCTGCATCCGTAAAACGTTGTCCTGTTTTCCTCCGTGATTTGTTGATTTCAAACGCTCCCTTCATGCCTTACAGAGGACTCCGTTTAAAGTTTGACATTTCTGCTTCATTTAGTTTTGCTGTTGCAAATCAATCGTCGTCGCCTTTCTACGGTACGCCCTTGCTGCTCCCGAGCGCCATGCCCGGGATGGTCGTGTTTTATTGAACAGGAGGCTGAAACGCCATGCTTACTTCGCAAATGAAGACATGTAACAACAGACAAAGTGTTCCGATTGAGCAAAAGAAAGAGACCGGAAAATCGTAACTGGCTTCAAACTTGAAAAAATGACTCGATGCGACTTACAGAGATTCTTCTGTTGTTGTTTTTTTATGCATATTTTTGCTGTCGATTACTGGTATTAAAAATAAGGGACTGAATATAAACAGAAGAAAAATGCACCCTTCCTTAATCTATTGCAACTAATTGGCTTCTGATCTGTGTAGCTTGATCTCAATATAGACGAAGCTTTTCTCTTACGAAGGCCTCAGAGGTTTGTTAGAGAACAGCAGTGAACAAACTCTGTCCAAACTCAAACTCAGTGTTGCATCGGTCAGAATAACAACTGTGGTGACGTTTGAAACAGGGTTGGGTTATGAAACAACATCCTAAGCGTTGAACATTTCATCTAGTTCTAATAACGGAGTACGGGACAACCGCACTGGAAAAACACATTTAACTGAGTATTTTTTGTCTGTTTTATAATCCTTTACATTACAGTACATTTGAAATGAGACGAAACTAACTTACAAGTCACTTTTCAGTGACATTTAAGAGGTCGTTTAAAGTAAACAGTTCCTTAATATCCACTGGAACAACTATATTTCCAGTCTACTTTACAGTTTCTCTCTACTTTGTGATGATCGATCGTATAAATGAAATAAAACCCCAATGAATGAAACTCCGGTTTGTTGTTGCCGCCCCACGAAACGTGAATCAGTTGGAGTGCCTCGGTATCTTGCTGTAATTATTAAGCAAGGTGATGGGACCGCCTTCGCTAAAGCAGACGACCTTTAACTCGCCGGCCTTTCGTTCAAGGCGACGCTAACGTGAGTGCCACAAAGTCTTTCCAGCGAGGCGGTGTGTGACAGAAGTGCGAAAAAAGGAAGGAAGGAAGGAAGGAAGAAAGGAAGGAAGGAAGACGGCTCCAAAACAGCCATGAATGCCCTCCCTGTGAACAGTGGAGAAGCTGGGATGTACATTGTGCACCGCTGCATTAGTTCTGCATGGCTCGTCTTTGAAGGGGATGGATGCGAAGTTTTTAAAAATGCGTCGTATGAAATCTCCCGCCAGATATTTTGACGAGGCTTGAAATCTTTATGTTGAATTGTCTTTTTACTCCAGTTCTAATCTACAAAGCCCTCCACGACTGCTGACTATGCTGCTGAGATCAATTAGTCAGCCCACTGTCTTGCTCAAGTTATATATATATATATATATATATATATATATATATATATATATATATATATATATATATATATATATATGTATTTTTTTTCTTTCCTTCAGCTCTTTTGCTAAGTTTTCTCTGATAGTCTCCCTCTGTAATCTCACCTAAACGTCCAAGCGAGCCCCTCGTCATCAGCCTGTCCAGATTCTCGTTGCCATGCCCCTGCTCTCCCTCCACCGGCTCCGTGGATCAAATAAAACCTTGATGCCTGGGGATTTATGAGCAAGGAGTCTGCAAAGAGAAGTTTCTCAAGGCTCCTGCGCTTTTTTTGCTTCTCACACAAACCCATTTATGTCTTAATTCTGTTTCCCCTTCAGCGGCGCGAATGGTTGCGGGGGTTGTTTTGTCATTATGTCTATTTATTACCGACTCTAACGCTTTCAGTTAGAGCTCGATTCGTTTCTCTTTTAAGGATCTCCAGATCTCTTTATTGCCGCCTTTAGGGCCCCGGGTCTTATTTCTGTGCGCGGTGAAACTAAGCGAACTCTCATCGCAAATCTCCGGGGGAAGAGAACGTTGGCAGAATGTTTAAAATCTAAAATATACATGAAATGTGGCCCAAGGTGCTTGACATAGTGGGAATCCATTCAATTCCAGGTCGCCGCCGAGTGTGAGCGAAATATAAATCTCTTTGTCTAGACTCGGCGGGGAGAGCGCGGCTACGTTTGATCGCAAAGCAGAAAGTCTGAGCCACTGCTACAGGTGAGACGATAACAAACGGCTCCCGCTGTGTTTCAGAACCGCAGGGAGCCTCGGAGGAAGATTTGTTTTTGCGTTAGTTGGAGGTAATAATGTGAAATTATTCATTTAAATTTGAGACGGATTTATGCGGCAGAGCGTTGGGGCCGCATTGAGAGAAAAGAAGAAAATAGAATGAAGTCGGAATAGAATAGTTATGACTTTATTCTCATGTTATTTCAACTTTATTAGCTTAATTTTGTTACTTTATTGTGTCTATTGTATTTAGCGTGGCCATAATCGTCCATCATGAATTTTACTATCCAGGGCCGGATTTAGACGCATAATGGCCCCTGGGCTGGAGAATTCGGTGCCCTTCCAGGCCCCAAACCCTGCAAAGAAAAATCTTTTACTCTTGAATATTACAGAACATTTATATTAATAGGTAGGTGTGTAATTCTTCTATACATTTCTAGATGAATTGATGGACGGTTGGCTTAAAACATATGGCAAAAATATAATAATTTTCACTTGACTGTAGATTCAGTTAATAAAACTCCAACAATGTGTTACTAAAACGCCTCATCCGAAGCGAGCCGTTGACTTTAACATGAACACACAACGGGGCGTGCCGGTTCCCATCTCCAGCCATGTTTTTGGACCGTGAAGCCGGAGCATGGGAAGGACACGCAAAGTCAATCGTCATAGTTCTGTTTTCTGTTTTCCATGCATGTTGATTGACCTTGTGTAATCTTGCCCCACCCAGAGCTCCCAGCCCCGCCCAGCCATGTGTCCTTACTGGTGACCAGCAGTTCCTCTCTGTGCGTGGTGATCAGGGAGCCGGACGGTAACAGCATGGGGCTCATCACCCGCTACAAAGGTAGGTGGTGATAGCTGTGGGAGTTTATCGAAGCAAATTAAGTTGCTTTAACTCAAAATGTTCATAAACGCTAGGGGTGTAACAATTTATCGGCCAGCCGATTTATCGGTGCCGATTTCCTTAATTTTGGGAGATCGGTGATGGGCCGATTTTTACAACCTGGGCAAAGGTCTAAAGATCCACCACCGTGCTTTTCTTTTTTCCCGTGACAGAAGTTTGACCGACAAACTGGCCGACCAGGTCATGTCTACACATTGACCGTTAACAACATTGTTGTCGATTCAGCAACTATCTTGAAATATTGAGCAACATTTCAGAGAAAAAAAACTGGTATCGGCCAAAATCGGTATCGGTAAGTTGGGCTTTTTAAAAGATCGGTAATCGCTGATCGACCAGAAAACTGCAATCGGCGCACCCCTGATGAACACACAGCGCATTTTCCCATAGTCATAACTTATTTGGCAAAACAAAGCCGAAACGGAGAAGCTGTGTGTGGGGAAAAATAACATACTTCATTCATTAGTAGTCATTATTTAGCGTTCGGATAATAACAACTCCTAAAATATCTGCTGTTCATAAACGACTCAGCTGATGATGGTTCGTGGATTCAGTTCCATTTTATTAGCAGAATCTGGCCGCAACGTTTTATCTTAAATGCTCTTGACATAAAACTTTCAACGCATTCATGGTGAACTCGAAGACTGCAGGCAAAAACAGGCCCGCGTCATCACCACTCTACCACCGTGCTCTGAGCTGACATGCTGATTCACAACACCTACATCTGTACTTCAGCCCTCTGGTTCGTTCCAACACTGATTTGCAAATCTAGGTTGTGCTGCCATATCCTTTAGAGAGAAGAGGCGTTCTCCTTCAGTCGTTCGGAAAAAAAAGAAGAAGTTATTTTTATAACTGTGACATCTTGAACTTTTAACATTTAAGATGCTAACAGAGGCTCTAATATTTCCCCCCCCCCGGGCGTTTCGCAGCTTCTCTAAGCTCTCTGTGTCCGACCTTGAGGTGAATTTGCTGGTGATGTGAAGTTCTGGGAAACTTGCCAACGGTCTTAAATGTTTTTCCCACTCTTGAATAAATGTTTCTCACTGTAGAAAGATGGACGTCAAATTGTCCGGGTACAACCTCGCGACTGTCTTTCGGGAATTGCTTTTCCTAAACCTCTTGATGTCTCTCCACCTTAGCAGCGTGTTAACACATTGCTCCACTGCAGCAAACTGCCAGAGGCGGTCGCCGTGGCAACAGGCCGTTCATCCTTCTCAAATCTGCTGGTAACAGTATTTTTCTACGCTGTGGTAGACTCGATGACCTCAAGGTACCTAGAACACAAGCCCACATCCTCACCCTGCCACCGCCGTGCTGGACAACTGGCAGGACGGGTGTGAACGGATATGTTGTACATGGCTTTCATAATTATGCTGCAGTGCTTGGTCAGGGTCATTTATTATATCTTTTATCAATTCTTGTGATAAGTTTCTTCTCATGACAGGAATTTAGATGTATTGTTGTCACAATCAATTCCAGTTAATGAGGTTTAAAACGCCTCAAACTTGTCCTTATTGTCATTATTGATAGCTTTGTTTTCCCCACCATTCATTCACTGAAAGCATCAACAAGCACCAATAAGTGTAAAAATACAGATACCGTGTGCCGCAGTTTAATGGTACAAATCAAAGCAAGGGAATGTTTTTCAAGAGCAGCGTTCGTGTTTCTCAGGCTGTAACTGTGCTTCGCGTCTGGTGTGAATACAAACTACGGGAAATGTGCGTCTTCTTGGACCTCACGAGCCACCGTTGCTGGGCATCTTGGTAAAAATGAGCCCTTCGGTGTTGCTAATGCTACTACTGCACATAGTTATTGCGACAAAGTCGTACCTTATCATCCGCTTTCGGCATGTTCCAGAAAACGGATGATAACACAGGTTCAACTTTGCCACCCTACATTTTGCAGAAATTTTGTAAAACAAGGATTTAGTGTTTTCTAATAAACTTTAAGATGTCTGTGGAGTTAGTTGGTCTTTTTTCTTTTTTTGAACAGTGCTACTTTGGGGTGAATTTGCTTAGATGTTTTTTTTAACTCCTGGGAAGATTGGCAACATTTTCCAATGTTTGCTGCTTGAAGTTCAAACACGTTGGGAACGACTGCATGACTCTTCCCAGATTGATGGATAACAGCGTTTGTGTTCCTTAGATAATTTCTGGTGTCTTTCTGCCTTGGCATTGATTTAGAAAAACACTGTATGTTCAGGAGAAGAAAAAAAAACAAAACCTGACTTTGTAGCGGTCGTCACGCTCATTCATGATCAGTGATCACTGATTTGATTCACAGCACTCGACTGCTACTTTTCCTCCTAAATTCTTGTTCACAACAAGGGTGGGCTTAAGGCCTTCATCTTTTTTTCTTAACATAAATAATGATATTGTGAAATCCGTTTATAATCCAGGTTTGTTTTAAGTCCTTTTAGACCAGAGCGGATGTGTTGCGTCCCATCTTTCCACCACTACTGGATACAGACGGATGATTGCGAGAGGGACGGTAAATCATTTGCAATGGGACATAATAAAAGAAACTAAAAAAGCTTTTCATGGAGTCTTACATCAGTTCAATAAAATCAGAATCTCACACACTGCCAAGCTGGCGTGGAAGAAGGAGAAAAAAAAAGAAAAAGAAGAAAGATAAAAAACCTTTTTATTCGTTCATCTAGAGCAGGCGTTACTTTTGCAGCTGCTTTCTATCCTCCTGCCAAGAGTAGATTAAGCCCATGTTCTTTGAACTGTAAATACTCAAATCCTTTGTTCTCCCTCATTGGAGCTCTGAGCAAAGCCAGAGAGAATTTTGTTAGTGAGACTCTTTCTTTCTTTCTTTTTTTATTATTTTTTTTTCCCTCCACAGTGGAGTGGAGCACCTCGGTCAGCTTCAAACGTGTCCTCGGTACGGCCCAGGTCACAGAAACGAGGAACCCCTCCTACATCATCAACGGACTGACAGCAGTGAGTTAAGCAGCACACACACACACACACACACACACACACACACACACACACACACACACAGCATACTGATAAAAATATGCAGCGACTCATTGAAGCCGGTCTCACATGGAGAACGTTTTCCCCGCAGCCTCACATTTGCTCGACGAGATGAATTAATGGCAAAGAGAGCTTTCTGTCCTGATTCGCCAGGTTTATGCACGGCGATAACTTGGCGCTCTGCTGCTTCTTCCAAACACAGGGAACGCACTACTACGTGAGAGCGAGCGCCTACAACGTGAAAGGATGGGGCCCGCCTCAGAGCTCGGCTCCGGTCAGCGCCGCGCCGTCAAGTGAGTACGCAGGACGAGGCCGAAGGACCGCCATCGCCTCTGACCTTGGAGCAGTGCTTTTTTTTTTTTTTTTCCCCACCAGGGGGTCTTTTTGTGGGCTCTAGTGTCCCTTAAACAACAGTGGGCTGACAGGAAAGGGGGAAGGAGAGGGGAGAAGACATGCGGCAAATGTCGTCGGGTCCGGGAATCGAACCCGCAACAGCCGCGTCGAGGACTGAAGGCCTCCAAACGTGGGGCGCGCTATCCTCTACGCCACCGGAGCACGCCCCTACGGAGCAGTGCTTTTAAAATGTTCGGTTTTTCTGACTTCCAGCTCCGGGTGAAACAAGTGAAGTTTGGCAGATGGCGTGAATTATTAAAACACAGAGAATCGAGGACGTCACTGTGAATCAGTGGACCCTGTAGCCGCGCTCCCTTGAGTTGGAGTTAATCTTTTCCTCCCCTCTCTCCAACCTTCTTGCTCCTTATACTCGCTTTTTTCTTTCCAATTTACGCCTCCAGGATCGCTGCACAGTCTTATTTTTCCCCCCCCAAATTGAGTTGAAAAGTTAAAGTGTTTAACAGCGCCAAGCTGTTCGGTAGATAAGTTTCATTCGCATCCAACTTACAGAGAAGTTCAGGATTAAAAAAAAAAAAATAAAAGCATAGAAACTTTCAGAGCATGCAGGTGTTTTGTCATGCAAGCGCTAACGCTTCCTTATCTTTGAAGGGGGAAAAAAAGCAGCATTCAGGACTTGGCAGCAAATTAATTCTTGCTTTTTGAATGATTTTTTTTTTCCCACCCCAGCTGCATGAAAGAGATGATTTGTTTTATTTTTTTCTACATGCAGGCTGGAGAGAGTGTGTTGGTGTGAAGACGCCGCTCAGGAACCACGAGGGCCTTGTGAGGAAACTGCTGGAAGATGCCAAAGAATCCCAGTACAGAGGATATTATATAGGTAACAATGGGCACTCAATCATGCAAATTGTTAAAGCTGGCAAAAACACATAACCGGTAGACCGCCAGGCTTTTCAAAAGTTTTCATATCCCTTTAATCTTCACATGTTTTTATGTTAGGACCACAAACGTTATTGTGTTTTACGTGACTAACCATCGCAAAGTGGAAAGAGATGCGCTAATGGCCTGCATGAAAAGCACCGTGTGGTGGAAAACTAACGCTGCACGTCGGCCTAAACACACCAATTCTCACAGGGACACACGTGGGCGGCAGCATCATCCTGTGGGGAGGTTTTTCTGCAGTAGGAGGGAGGAGAAGCAGGTCAGAGCGGATGTGGAGAACAACTTTGTCAAAAAGTAATAAAGAACCAGCTAATGTTTTTAAAAATGGATCTTCCTCTCAGGTTTGAGGGATTTTTCAGTTTTTCTGACAGAATGATTGCCATACATTTTAACAATAAAGTAACTCTTAAGAAAATATTTTACATATTTCTTTGTGTTTTTAGGGTTGGGAAAGGATGTACGACTTCAGAATCAGGCTCGACTTTAAAGAGCAAAAGCAGAACATTGGACTTTGATGGAAATGTATCCACACACTTTCTTGCAAAATTGTTGCCTTTAAAATCTCAAAACAGAAACAAAATTGCGGCTATTTAAATGCTAGAACAGTTTTTCTTGAATAGACATTTATGAAAAATGATAACATTTGCTCATGCGACATTTGCAGCTCTAAACAATTTCTATTTAGCCAGTCCGAGGGCAATAATGTCTGTTTGGGTTATAAAGGCTGCAGCTCTCTGTTGTAGGCAATGACACTGGCTTGTTGCCATGGAGCACACACACATAAACACATTAGCAATGAACTGTTGCTGCCCATCCTCCAGCTAACGGTCAACGACATTGGCTCCGATCCATATAACCTGGTTATTCTCTATTTAACAACCAACACTGGCTGCGTTTAGTCGGCAGCCGTCACTCGTCCTTTTCAGACCCGTTGTATTTAGCGCAACGTGTCTCAGAAACAACTCAATCGCCACCTGGCTAAACATCCATTTCCCTCCTCTTGTTATTTTCGACAGACAGCTCGAAGTCGGCGAGTCCCAGCAAGCGCCTGTTGATGTCTCGGGGCATCAAGCAGCTTTTCCACTCTGCCACCAAGTTTGTTCGTCTCCTGCAAAGGTGGGCCCCGTCCGTCTGGCCTCTCCCGGCTCACCTTGAGAGTAACGAGGCACAGCGGTTAAATTGGGATGTAATTAGAGCCGTGCAGAGAGATTGCACCGGCTGAACCCAAACGCTTGAAAAGAGCAATTGTCACAAAAGGGTTTCCGCCAGAGGACTTTCTAAGCTCGGGGGCAGCTGTTCATCCAGCCGGCCACCATGTTTTTGAGATAAAAAATGTTGGGAAGAAATTTGAAATGATCACTAAACACCAACTAAAGAGTCTTAAAAAAAAGGCATTAATAAAATAAATCAAATCAATCAATCAAATTTTATTTGTGCAGCACATTTCAGCAGCAAGGCATTTCAAAGTGCTTTACATCAAATCAAACACAAAAAACACAATGCAACATAGAATCAACAATCAAAACACAACACCAAGTCAGATTCCATCAATAAATTTGTAATTGATTACGTTTCAAATACGACTCTAAACAAGTGGGTTTTTGGTTGAGATTTAAAGGAAGTCAGTGTTTCAGCTGTTTTGCAGTTTTCTGGACGTTTATTCCAGATTTGTAAATAAATGAGCAATGCCAAGCCTGGTGGGGACACAAGTAAAGCCTGGTGGCCCGCCAGGCTTATGTTACACTGTGGGGAACCCTGACAGATTAAGGCTTCTGTAGCTCAGAAATGAGCTTATTTTCCCCCCTAAAACAACCAGAAGACCGGACAAATCAAAACTCACTTTTTCTGTGAAATTACTTTCATTTATTTCCACTTTCATGTGAGTGATGTGTGAAGGTCTTAACTGTGGTCCTCCACGTTACCAGGGGTGTGTACTTGGCGACCGTTTTCTACCACAAGGACAACGTCCTGGTGGCCGCTGAGGATCAGATCCCACTGGTGGAGATCCAGTGCTGCTCCACCTCCATCACCCAGGACTTCCTGTGGTTTGCCAAGGTGAGCGGATCTCAAACAAACAACAAGTGTGCAAAAGACTGAATTCATAACAGGCTCACAAGATATGAACATAAACATCTATGTCCACGCCCATGATGGCCGTAGAAAACTGCACATGCCATTTTTTGCAACTTGAATGCCTAAAACAACCAGCTTATCCCTCCATTTTCTATCGTAGCTGTCCTGCGCGTGGCAGCAGGTGCCCTGGCTTCAGCAGGGCCTGTCGTCTGCTCACTCCTCTCCCTCCTCCCTCCTTCAGAACCGGCACAACATCTTAAAAGCTGTTTCTCAGCTGCAGGTAGGAAGTTAAGCCTCTTATTCTCCAGATAAGCGCCGTCATGTTGGCTTAATTGCAATTTTAATTACCTCCTTTACATCTCCTCCTCCCCCCTTCTTTCTCCTTGTCGTCTCTTTGCCGAGCTCGTCCAATCTACACAAGCACCGAGGCTGAGTTTTACCGCACACTAATCCTTAACATCCCCAGTTTTACCTTTTGCTCTTGTGTCTGCTGTCAGTCTTCTCTAGGAACAATGGATTTGGGTCAGGTGTACTACGAGCCACTGAAAGACAGGCAGGGCAATGTGCTAATAGTGACGTTGAGGGAGTTCCCAAATCCTCCATCAAGGTGAGACAGAGTCTTTTCATGCAGCCTGTATTAAAATGCGTGCCAAACTGAAGGCACGCGGGCCTAATCCAGCCCGCTATAAGGTTTCACGTGGCCCTCTAGACTCTTCAAGGACACAAGATTATAACTGAGTGCTTAAATGTAAAGGACGGAACGTCGACAAGACAAACTCTGTGTACCTCACGTCTACTTTTTGGAACTATTTTTGGGACAAAGCTAAATCTGCATATTTCATTCAACAACAGTTCTCACTCGGATGCCAGTCATGTCTATATGAACTCTATTTATAAATCTTATCAGTCTTATCAGTCAAATTACACCATTTTTGTTCTCTGTATACTGCCACATTATATTGATGTGAAAAGATGTTAAATATTATGAAATTTCAAGAGGTACTCTTCGAGTAAAGAGATGAGTTTTTATAGTTTTTTTGTAGCGGTTTTTCATTGGGTAGTTTTATCACTTCATGATCTCTACATGGCCCAAAATGGAAAAGTGTTTGACACTTCAGTGTAGGACATTTGCTGAAAGCAAGATATTTGACTCTGCAACAAAGTCTGATTTTATTCTCACTCTGCTTGCCGTACATTTCTGTTGTTCCTGGAAGAAAATGACAAGGGTTTCGCTGAAACATCCAAGTGTTTTGCTCTGTTTCTGTATGTTAGCCCTCCTGACCCTCCATTCCACTGGATTCCTCTGGACCGGCTGGAGAGGAACCGCAGCAGAACCCCTCTGCTGCCCGAGCCCACTGCCATGGATACGCTCTTTGAGCAATTGAAGGTGAGTTTGTGTTTGGCCAAAACGGAGACGAACGGTGTTAAGTTGCTGGAAATCGAACACGTCCCGCTCTCCAGGACAAGCTGTCCTTCCATAGGCACAGCATCCAGTGGATCCAGCCCGGCCTGTATGTGGGCATCCTAAAACTGTGCAGCTCGGTGGACCAGATCAGGGTCCTGGTGCCGCAGCGGCTGCCGAACCTCCTCTGCCACACGCGGGTCCGACAGAATCCCCACGTGACCAGGTGACGCCGTCGACGCCGAGGGACGTGCTGTTAAAGTTCACAGCGAAACAATACTCGGAAGTTATTTAACCACTGTTTTCTTCTTCTCCTTTTGTCGCCGGGCCACAGAGAGGAGTGGGCCTGGCTCCAGAGTCATGTTTACGCTGCACACAGCGGCGGCGCTCAGAGCCCGCCGAGCGGCGAGGACGAGAGCTCGGCGGAGAGCAGCGGAGTGGAGGAGTTTGTCAGGTCTCTGAGAGCCGCAGTCACACATCTCCTGACGAAGCTCAACATCCCCCTCTACAGGGTAAAACCGGACAAAAACGTTCATCGAAAAATGACTTTCTTAAAGCCTTGCACTGCCTCGCAACAGCATTCATTTCTAGTAAACATGCTAAGATTAGCCAGGTGGATGCAGGTGTGAATGTTGATGGGGTTTTATGTGATAGATAAAGTGGCCAACTCTGTATAGAACCAACCTTTGTTGCAGCTTTTTGGGACGTGTCCCTCCAGCTTCACACACCGAGAAATTTACTTTATTTTTATTTTTTATTTCTCATTACGAAACGGATCAAACTCAGTGGGATTGGACGGAGCGCATCTAAAGATATGAAATGTTAAATCTTGCCACAGATTATCCGTTGGATTTAAATCTGAACTTTGACGGGGCGTGCTGTGGTGGCGTGGGGGATAGCGCGACCCACGTTTGGAGGCCACGTTTGGAACTCGTCGCGGGTTCGATTCCTGGACCCGCCGACATTTGCCGCATGTCTTCCCCCCTCTCCCTCCCCCTTTCCTGTCAGCCTACTGTCATATAAGGGACACTAGAGCCCACAAAAAGACCCCCTGGTGGGGAGAAAAAAAAAAAACTGAACTTTGACTAGGCCATTGTTAAGTGTTACATTATAGCTGTAGTTCTGAACTTTTGTTCTGCAGAAAGGTGAACCATAAAGGTGAAACGCCACAGAAAATCTGTATTTATATCTACAACCAATGAACTCTGCAACTTATGTCCTCTTTGTAGGGAGACAGTTACAATTTATTTATTTAGGGGCTGTAAAAACATTTTAGAGTTTTACTTGCGAAACAGTTAATTGTCCTGTCGCTTCACAGTTACACACATGTATTAGGGTTCTTGTGTATCCCATTGTAGTAATATTATATACTTTTAACCCAGGATTTAATATGTTTCCTTTCTAATTTGACAAATAAGACACATTCCTCATCTTTGCTTATGCAACCGTGGTTCTCACAGGCCTACCAGTATGGCGTGTACACACGGGAGCTGCTGCAGTTCGGTGGGAAGGTCTCCATGCTTCTTCTCCTGCCTCCCAGTGAGGACTTCAGCTCCAGTTACTGGCCTCTGGTGGGAACCAAAGAGCCCGGCGTCACTCTGCCCCTGCAGATCTTTGAACTGGGTAAGAGGGGAAACCCATTTGGCTTGGAGCTGTTTTGAATGAGGTAGAGCAGACTAGGTGATTCGCTTCTTATTTAAAGCTGCGGTGTGTAACTTTTATTTTTTTTAAAAGTCTATGCTTGTTACCGGGAGTTGGGTTTTATCGCTGTCAATCAACCCCAATTGTACTCGCTGCTCAATGTGCTAAAAGGTGGAGAAACGACTTAATGTTCCAGGAAAACAGTTTATCAGCCATCATCTGTGAACATGCTAACCAGCCTTAGCGTTCATGGTATGATTGACAGCGCTAAGAACCTCCTCCTGGTTCTGATTGGTTGTTTCTGACTGAGTTGTGTATTTCTGCAGATGGCTGTAAAACTACAGGGATAATAAAGAGAAGCTTGATTTTTTAATTTAATTTTTTTTTTTTTTGCAATATAAATGTCTCAAGTGGGACTTCTATTTGTAGCTATGGAGCTACAAAGGAAATCTTGCAAGAAAAGCGTTGTGTCCTCTGCATGAGTGTGTTGTTGCGTTTGATGAAACAAAAGGCAGTCATTCGTTTTATGGAAATGCCACTTCAAGATCAGTTTGTGCCATATCCAAACGAACTAAAGAACAGAAATGGAAAAATATTTCCAGTAAACAACAACAAAAAAAGAAAAGTCAAATTACTGTGGGAAAGAATCTGACTATTCAAGCTTTCAGGTAAACGTAATATCAAATCTTCTGTTTGCTGTGTGACTCATCATCCAGTTCACTTCTGGACCTACGAGCGGGACTTCCTGAGTCAGTACTGCCAGGCCTGGGTGAGGCTGGAGCTGGACACTCACCTGGCCCAGCAGGCTCTGCGTGAAGCGCTGGACACCAAGGAGGTGCAGGAAGCCCGGGAGCGCCTCAACAACCTCACCGACCTTTCTCGTGTAAGAGCATAAAAAAGCAACCTTTTTATATTACTAGCTGGATAAAAGCCAAGTCAATCAAAAATTAATTATTGTCTTAAATATCTTTGTTGTGTAATTGATGAGCATTTACCGAAGGAAACCGACTCCCTGGATGTCGGCCAACGGTAAAATTTATTGAAATATTTTTTTCCTGCAGCGTTTGGAGATGGTGTGGAGGGACGCCCGATGGATAATGGACTGTCTGCAGTGTGTCCGCTCCAAGCAGTGGGTTGGGGCAGTGCCTTTGGGCCTGGTGATGGGGGGGGACCCACCGCCTTGTCCTGATGGTGAGGAAGAGGAAGACGGCTTGACTGCAAGGTTGAAGTGGCCCAGCCGGATCCAAACACAAAGATCTGTAGCAGGTAATGGCACCACCACGGGTGGTTAGCATGCCTCATTTAATCTTTTTAGCACCGTTTTTAGGATTAAAGATTGAAGATGTTGCACAAGAGTTTCATCACAGTAAAAAATTCTGTAGTAAAGGTCCTATTCAAGCATCTTTGTCCCTTACTTCTCTTTTTAATCAGCTGTTGGTCTTTGTGGGACTTTCTAAGAAGATAAACTAAAATGTTAGCATGACTAGCATATGAACTAAGTTGAAAACCTTCAGATATTTTAAGTCTTGAAAAATCTTCTTTTTGTTTTTTTGAGGCAAACGATTGAAACCTGGGCGAATGTCTAGAGATCCGTCCTCACTCCTAACGCCTTTCTGATTCTTTCTTCACTTTTCAGGAAGTTCTTCCGCTGTCCCCATACCAGTTACCGCCGAGGTCTGCGCTCCACAAAGAATCCCGGCGGTCCTGGAGGACGCTGCACTCAGGGTGATGGAAGGCGTCGTGAAGGGAGGGTATCCTGTTGACATCAGCTCTCGGTCGACGGCGGACCTGTCCGGCATCGGCCTGCCGGAGGACGGATTCACCAGCGCTTTAATGGACAGTGGACGTAACTCTGCTGCTGTGGCACAGCTAGAGGCCACGGTGTTGGACACCGCAGACTTCAACCCCAGAATCACGGACGTCATCCGGCCGATGGAGGCGGCGGAGCTGGTGGACATCTTGCCGGCGCTGAGTCTTATTGAGGAAGAGAACCCCTGTGCTCCATCCGCGCCGTCTGTAATGGACATCCTGGAGAACTTTGGACTTGGGATCGGGGAGGAAAACGCCCACTTTCTCTTTGAGATTGACGACAAGAGTCGGTCGAAGGCGAACACTGAGAGCGAGACGCACTGTGAGGGTATTGTGTTAAACGGAGCGGGAGTCACACCTTCTTGTGCCACTGTAAATGGTTCAGAGAGCGCCACGCCTTTTTCAGGGCGCGCCTCGCCTCGGGACGATAGACAGACGATGGAGGCTCCAAGTAAGGGAGCATCACTTCCAGTGAGAAACCTGGTGGAGTGGGACAGACCATCCACCAGTTCATCCTGATATTAAACTTTATCAGCTTGAAGTTGCAGTTGCGCTCCAGCACTCGATAAAGAAGTGAAAAACCTCACTTATTCTTTTTGTGATCATTGTATTTATTCACAGTATATAAAAACTTGAGTTAGGGCTGGATGATGTTAGGGCTCATATCAGTAATCGAGAATTACTGATTAGTCTTTTGTTTTAAATATCTGTAATGCTCCCAAACTGTTGTCATGGCCTTTCCTGTTTTATCCACAGTTTTCATTCTACGCCATTTTTTTATTTTTATGCAGTTATGAGGCACGGTGGCAAAACCTGAAACTGCTGCTGCGCAAGTTACTCAACAGGTTGTTGCTAGGCGACAAAAGAGTGAGTGAGTTGCTAGGTAACGAATGAGTGAGGGAGTTAGTTGATGCCACCGACCTTGCTTAGCCGGCCGTGAGAGGTTGAGCAACTAAAGCTTTTCCTCTGCCTACATCCCCCAGAATGCTGTGCGGTTCTGGATTGGAGTTCAGTGAAATTATTGAACATTCTATCAGACATCACGTCTATAGATACTGATCACGTGTCTATATCTATCTATTTTGTTATTGATTGATTATCCAGCCCTAACTTGAGTATATATTGTAAGATTTAGTCTCTGTGATATATGTTGCACCCAGTTTGATGAGTATAAACAGAAAGTTGGTCTTGTTTTTGCACATTTCTCAAACTTTCATTTTGCATTTTTCTAGCATGTGAACTTGTACTCATACATTTCCATTCTGAATATGACAAAAAAATACAAAACCATGTGTTGCTTAGTGGTTGACGAAGTCATTTGGTATCAGACAATTGTGTTTGCTCTTTTTTTAAATCATTAGAACAACAGGAACTAACCAAGTGACCCTGATAAAAAAGTTTACAGAACACATTTCATGCCATGTGTTGCACCCTCATGGAACCAGCACCAGTTCTGGCTTTTGCTCCGGGTTCTGCCCTCAGGCTGTTTTGTTGCAGTGGTACCTTTTCCTTCTGGTGACTCAACCCTGCAGCCTTTTTTACATCAGGCAAAGTGGTGTGTGTGTGTGTGTGCGTGTGTATGTGTGTGTGCGTGTGCGCGTGTGTGTGTGTGTTAAAACAGATCCTGATTTAAACAGGTATTGGTTATACTGATACGTTTTTTAAAAAGAGAAAACAAAGTTTTTATTTAAAAAAATATAAATACAGTAATAGTTTGGCACAGATTATAATTTTTTTTTTTTTTTTTTTCATTTTTTGCATGTCGGATAACTTGTTGGTCTGCCTGACCTTGGATTACTTTCAACTGAATGCCTAATTTTTCCACTTTTCATGTCCCGTTTCTGTTTTATACAGTTCAGTTACCTTCTAGCACGGATACCTTAATACAACTTCTTTTCTGGTTATGAATCTAGAAATCTGTCTATTATTGGGCAAGACCACGAGTGTTGGAAAAAGTTTTTGTATTGTCATCCATATTTTGTCAGTGTTTGTAAACCTATGAGCACAACTTCAGTTCTCTTGAGCTACATGTCAAATGTACAAAAAGCAATAATAATACGCTACAGTAGCAATCCTGACTTGAATATTCCTTGCTCACTACAGGACAAAGCTCTGTTGGTGCTTGTCTGAGCTGTGTTCAATTCAGTCAAATAAAAGCATTTCCTTTGAATTTCATGTGTAAGGTTTAGGCATTACGGGCTCGCAGTGTTACTTTTGTTGTTCTGGTATTTTAATGATCATTTATATTCAATAGGAGGGCGATATTCACCAAACAAAACAGTGTCTCTGAGGGGATATTTCACCCGCCGAGGCTGATTAACCGCATCAGTAATGGTTCCAAAGTTGTGTTGTTTAGTTATTTATTTTTTACTACACAGATCCCAAAGGAAAACGTAAAATGGGATATGAGCGTCTTTGATGTTGACCTAGTGTGGAAGAGGTCAGCTGGTGTGTGAAGAAAAACGACACCAACTAGATATAGTTAGGGTTATTGGTCTTATATGACCAATATCCTGTGAGTAATGTTTGTCAAGTGAGGATTTGGGATCACCAACATGGCTTGTGGCCTATCTCGACGATTCCCGGGGAATTCCGACGGTGAGTGATCAGTGCCTCCTAGTGGTCAAATAAGTAAACTACAGACCGTCTCCAATTTTTCCAAAAAATTGTTTTTAAATATCGTATTGCTTTCCGTCGCTTTAATAGACTTTTGCTTAATTATTCTAGCATTTTCCACCATCGGTAAGTATTTAGTGCATACAATAACTTCCTCAAATTGTGCGTCAGTGTGGAGATCCGCTCCCCCTTGCTGCATCTGCGCTCTGACGCCGGATGAAAATGTAACCTTTTTTTTTTTTTTTCTTTTTTTTCTTTACATCCAGGAGGACGTCAGAGTCACTGCAAGAAAACGGGCAACCTGACGTTTTTTTCTTCACTATCCGCTCAGGAATAATAATCACAGTCAAGGTTTTGCATTGCATTGCATTGTCCTGACAGGATGTCATCTGAAAATGCTGCGTCACAAGAAGGTAAGTGTCCTCCTCCGTACTGCACCAAGGCAGAATCTCGCTCTGTCCTACTGGAAGTGTGGTTCAAACACTGCTGCTTAGGTAATGTGGTATAAATATAAAAAAATATTTTTCAGTAATGCTTCATAAAATTTAGTAAATAAAACATGCTCCCCAGGTGAGCTCTTTGTTCTCTAGACTTCACACCCTCCCCATTTCAGTCTATTAAACGTTATTACTAACTAAATGTTAATTTTTTATTTTTATTTTATTAAATTGAGTCGTTAATTTGCTCAATGAAACAGAAATATAAAAACAAGCCTCCCGCCCCACACTGGCACAGGTTACTTCTCAACCTCGGGATATTTAACCATTTCTGCGCAATTTCAACAATTCCAACGTCAACATCAGCCCTTCCTGTTTTGAGATACTTTCCTAATCATTATGCATTTTGCCATATTGAACTAAGATGTTGGCTTCAGGACTCTACTTGTAAGTCTTTCAGTCGGTTTGATTGGGGTTTTTCTTACACCTATTTCCAACAAATGTAACGTCAATGCACTTTACAAAACACTGTTAACATTATATCTAGCTTATACACAGAAATAAATTGTCAGTTCAGTTTATTATACCCATAACTTAAATATGTTCTAAAGGGCCTGACTGATTCAACTGACTGACTGACTCAATGATTGCATTGACACGTTAACTTTGCAGCAGTCCTTCAAACTGAGCATGCATATGGTAACAGAAGGAAGGACAACTCCCCTTTAGCAGGAACAAACCTCCCCGCAAAACCTGGATCACTGCTTCCAGCCATCTGCCGTTACCCAGTCAGGATTTGAGAGAGCTGAGCTCACCCCTCCCCGCCCAAAAAACAACCCGGAAGAAGCACTTCTACAGGACTACTTGCTACACAAGCCTTATAAATTACAAAGACACCCACTGCAACTTGCATATCTAATCTTTTTAAACTTTTGCTTTGATTCAAAGTATCTGTGGAAAGACCAAGCCTCCTGGGGGCCCTCTTGTTCTGCTAACAATGTGGACCGGCTGCAATAAACACATCAGATTATTAAATCATTCAAAAACCTGCTAAACTTACTGCAGCTCTGACTGTGACGTTAAATTACACTGGACGTGTATGTCAGGCTTTTAGAAGATCGGTAACCAGGGATCGGCCAGAAAACTGCAGTCGGTGCAGCCCAACCTAAGATGGAATTACATGCACACACATTCACGGCATTCTTTGATTAAATTCATGTTTCTTAGGTGTAATTACAATAGTTAAAAATGTAATTTATACCAGGAGTCTTTCTCACATAACTTAGAAGCTGGTGTAAGAATAAAGTTTGTTTTAGATATGTAAATAATCCTGCCCAGCAGCAAACTAACATATATTGCCAACTACAGATAGAGTAGCTCATTTGATGTATTAGTGCAGCAGCCATGTAGCCTGATGTAAAAATATTTAGCTACACAATGTCAGACATTGAAAAGTTTTAATAATTACCAAACTTTATCAATCACGCCTCAGAACTATACAAAACCAACCACAAGAATCAACTCATTTAAAGTTAAAACTCGGTTTCACACAAATACAAACATTGTAGCATAAATGTTTGGCTGCTTGAACCGGACCGCTCCAGGTCGCTATCAAGTTTCTATTAGCAGCTCCATAAATCTTTCTCATAAACATTAATCTACCAAGAAAAACAACATATCTTTATCTTGTCTTTATTCTATCCTCTCTCCCTGAAGGAGAAGTTCCTTTTTTGCGACATTGTTTTGCTTGCTTATCTTCCACCAGAGCTCTGGAGGTTTGGATGCTCGCTGCACAGCAGCTCATATTACCGTGCAGTGCAGAACCTACCGCTACTGCATAGAACAACTTGTGTAATGGCTTTTTAATAGCTATGCAGGATAGGGGACACTATGCAAGAAAGCATCAACAAAGTTTGTGTGTTTCCTTCCTTTTCAGCCAGTCGGCCATCTCTCGAATCAAAGACCGAACCTTTGAGGATTGTACTGCTGGGCAGGACTGGGACGGGCAGAAGCTCCTCAGGAAACACCATCCTGGGTAGACCGGCCTTCTGGGTTGAGATGTCCCCCTCTTCCGTCACCGCAAGGTGCAGGAGACAGACCGGGACAGCAGGCGGTAGGAGTGTCTCGGTAATCGACACCCCAGGGTTCTTCCATACAGACCTGTCCCCACAGGAAGTCATGGCCGAGGTGGGTCAGAGTGTCGGCTTGTACTCCCCAGGACCCCACGTGTTTTTGGTGACCCTGCAGCTAGGCAGGTACACCCAGGAGGAGCGAGAGACCTTAGAGTGGATCAAGGCGATGTTTGGGGCTGAGGTATCCAGATTCACCATGGTGCTATTCACCTGGGGCGACCAGCTCCGAGGCAAATCGGTCGAGTCCTTCCTGGATGAGAGTCCGGAGCTGTCAGGGTTTGTCAGCAGCTGCCACGGGGGGTATCACGTCTTTGACAACAGCAGGCAAGAAGGGACATCGGAGTGCCCTGAGCAAGTCTTAAACCTTCTTAAAAAGATGGACGAGATTGTTTCAAACAACGCAGGCATCTGCTACAGCAATGTGATGTACATGGAGGCTGAGAGTACAATAAGGGAGGCATGGGAGAGGATACTGGAGGAAAGAGGAGCCAAACTTCAGTCGTCTCTCAAGGAGGCTGAAGGAAAGGAGAACGCAGAAGACTTGGAGAGAGCGAGGAAAGAGGCAGAGGAAGCCAGGAAGAGAGCCGAACGGCTATTCTGGTGCGAGCTGGTGACTGCCCTGGGCAGAGGAGCAGCAGAGGGCGCAGGCATCATGGGAAAGGACAAAAGCAAACCAGTGAAGAAGGCGAAGGTGGTGGAGAAGGCGATGGGTCTGGCGGCGTCGCCGCTCTCCATCAAATCAGCTGCGAAAGTGCTGGAAGGAGCGGTGAAAGAAGGCAGCAAGGTACTGCAGAAACACAAAAAAACTCTGCTGCACTGACAGACTCGCCGACAACATGTTGGTTTGAGTCTTTGAATCAAGATGGATAACCTTTATTGCAGAGATGCGACGTGTTGAGAGGAAAAACCCACAACAGCGTTCTGTTGATCACATCAAACACTTTCATCTTAAGAGCACTTGAAGGCTGGGAAGCAGTGCAAATGTTTCTGAAAACAAAACACGACCAGATCTTTGAGTAAAGACAATTCCTTGCGTAATAAAAGAAAGAAAATTTGGATTTCTGATTTCTTTGACTAACACTTTTGAAATTAAAATAGAAACGAGAAAGTTTAGCTAAAGTAAAACACTGCAGCTTCTTTGGCTTTTCATAACACAATATGATTTTAAGCCCGTTTTTTTTAACCCCTTCTCCCCAACAACAACAACAACAAAATTACACAAGACAAGGTAAACAAGAAATACCATAACTGTAACAAACTTGGCAATAGTAAATTCAGTAAGTTATTCAGGGAGTGCCTATGGATACAATCTGTGAGGAAATAAAACATTGGGTTCTCACATGTAACGACTGGACATTTGGTGATGTTTAGTTTAAAGCTACGGTCTACCTGAGTGCTCAAAACACCAGCTGGAACAACCTAAAAGTTTGTTTACATGCATTCGACATTCAAGGTCATTAGTACAAAAACCAGGCTGGTTATTTCAAAGAGCTCCAGAGTCAAAAGCAGTTTCTGAAAAGGAAATGTTGGGACAAATAAAAAAAAAAATACACTCTCTCTTCGCTGTAATCTGTAGAGAACCATGGCGCTCACCGGCAATGAGCATCTCGCGTCCTATTTGCATCTCAAGACAAAGCAGAACGACACATCCGTAGCGCATTGTTGCATACGCACTTATACGATTATGCACGAACACAGACTTAAAGTACCAGTCAAACAAACAGAACAAAACAAAAAAAATCGATTTAATTTTGGTCTACAAATATAAGACCTTTAGTCCCTTTTCCTAAAGTAGAGCTACAGGGAAAGGCGTAAGGATTCTGCCGCGACGCTGAACTGTGGCAGGCACTGACGTAAAACCTAAACCGGCATCGGCAGGCTCATCTTCCCTCTTCCTCGGAGAACTGCAAAAAGAGACAACAAGCTGTGAGAACGCACTCTTTTTTTTTTTCCCTCGGGAGACAGGCGACTGAACTCGGCGTGCGATTTCCTCACCCCTCGTGACGTAAAGGTAAAAGAAGTCGCAGTAGAAAATGGTCTGAACGACTCCGGACACGATGGCGATCTGGTCATAGAAGCCCTCAGTGTGGTAGCGCCACACCCAGTTGGCTATGTACAGGGCCCTGTAGAGGCCGAGGAAGAACAGGTAGTGGGTGGTGATGGACTCCGCCTCGCCCGTCTTGGTGATCATGAAGAGCTGGGGCATTATGGCGACGGACTCCAGGAAGATGGAGAAGGTCCACAGGATCTGGAGGAAAGATCGAGGAGAGGGACACATGTCTGTTTCTACCTTCACCATGTAAACCCCCCCCCCAAAAAAAACAACAACAAAAAAAGAGTTTCCAGGATCTACGGACTCGTATTCGTTTACCTCTAGTGGAGTGAAGGCATAGTTCTCCAGGAAGGACAGGCCGATCACCGGAACCAGCAAGAACTCCACTCTGAACGTGTCATTCTCTGAGTCGTACGAGTTCCTGAAGCGCATGTAGATCAAATACACCGTAGCATAGGACAGAGCCAGAAACACCACCTGAGAACAGAGTCAAACGATGAGTACAGATGCGGCCTTCAATTCATCACTTGCTGCTTTGCAAAAGCTACCTGCTTCGCATCACTACTACAGAAAAGAGCTGCTCAACTCATTGAATTGCTAACACATGTGGTAGCTGATAATTCAAGTTCCATCCATTTCCACTCTGTGTGTCAATCATTTATTAAGACAGTTCCCCAACTGTGGGAAATTGCCCAATACTTGCATAAGAAACCGATCTTCTCTATTGATCTTATCTACCTCCACAAAGGTCCGAAAGTCGGCCACTGTCCCCTTTCGCTCTGCCGTGAGAGTGAAAGGGGACAGTCGCGTTCACCAGCTCACATCTGCATATGCATTGGTAACAACAGTCACCCCACAACTCAGTCGTTACATTTAGCAACCTTTCAAAATAAAATCAGTATCGGCCAAAAATTGGAAATCGGAATCAGCAGGCCAGCCATTTTAACGATCACTGATCGGCCAGAGAACTGCAATCACAGTAAGGACATCTTCTGAAGCACTAAATGTTGGGCTATTTGATGTTTTAGACGTTGCATCAATATGTTGATGGAGATGTGAGTGTGTGTGTGTGTGTGTGTGTGTGTGTGTGTGTGGGTGTGTGTGCGTGTGTGTGTGTATGTGTGGGATGAACTCTTGTAACACGTCGTGTGCATCTTCTCCCCACCAAACCTATGTATGGACTTTGCTTCACAGTCCCCTCAAGGCTGCAGTCATCCCCACTTCTTATGCACACCTCAGTCACACTCTTTCTCCATCCACTTAGCTTCACATGCTTGGATTCAACACTCTATAAACAGCCTGCTTCTTTAGCAAAGACCTCTTTAGTCTCATTTTGTTGAGTGCCTGCTGGACGATACTCTTCCCTGTGACGGTGAAGACCTTAACGTTTTATTTTCTGTATTTTTTTTTTCCCCCCACTGGTCTCATGCAGATTTTTGTTAAATGAACACAAATAAATGCTTGGAATACATCACAGTGCGTGTAATGAGTCATGTTACTCTAATATATAAAAAATGAACCTGTACATGTAGACGTTTGGTGAGATGTTGGCTCACCTAAAGGAGAACAACACTGTTACTTTT
Organism: Gambusia affinis; assembly: GCF_019740435.1. NCBI lineage: Eukaryota > Metazoa > Chordata > Actinopteri > Cyprinodontiformes > Poeciliidae > Gambusia > Gambusia affinis. The sequence goes on from NC_057886.1 coordinate 6,062,075, forward strand.
TCCCCCCCACACCTAAACAGTGTGAGTTCTCCAACATACCTTCATGACTGTGTTGTAGGCTGAAATGTAGATTGTGAATAGGTCAAGGTACCTGGTGGTAAAAACAAGCGCAAACAGCACCTGAGACTTCCCAGAGATGCCTGCGAGACAGAGGAAGGTCGATTATGAGCAGCAGTGGATAATAGCACCGTCATGCTAATTATTTGCATTAACAGTCGATGTAATTGAGTTTAATGATAACCCCAGCGTGCAAAAGTAGGCGGATCACTGTGGTTTGTTGACACTGCCACGTAGCCTTTACACACACGTACAAGTAAACGTAACTGCAACCGTAACTGTGCAAACGGCAACCATAAAATTAGTATTTTTAATGACTACAAAAGGCTTTATGGTGAGCATGCAAATCAAGAGGAAATGAAGCATTTACACTGCAAACACACATACAGTTATACAGCAAGAAATCAGTTATGCCTGAGGTAGCTCACCAGCACAAGATTTGGACCTCCATATCTTCATCAACAGGATGAGAATAGCCACCAAATGGGACACGTCACCTGCCAGCCGAAAGATATTCATACTGTTACACCTAAAGTCTTCACAGGCCTTCAAACTCCCACAACACTGACTTCTGAGTTGTTGACCCACAAAGGGAAAATAAGCTCGGAGCAGATTAAGAGAGGAAAAAAACAAGCTAGCAGCTTCGCAGTTGACGTTAGACGGCTCTGTTGGCCGCTTGTCTGAAATATGCGAATGTAAACAGGTAAAAAGGTCCGCTATTTCCAGAACACACTTCTAGCATGAGAGAGCAATGATGGTTCCAGAGAAAAGCTGGGAAGAGGAGGTGACGTGGCTGTCAAGCTAGCTCGATAAGAATCTGACAGTTACGTCGTTTTCTATCTGGGCTTTCAAAATAAAAGTGTTTACGCTTGGTTCAGATGTAACTCATCTAAAATAGCAAAGAAAAAGCCTCATACACGCGTTTCACTCAGAGACAAAAACATAACCTGTCGTTTGTGGTCATTTTAAGCTAAAATCTATGTGTGTTTTGTGCAATGAAATTGTAAGCTTTTATGTTGAAAGCTCATCATTTTATACGGATTTCCTGTTGTTTTTTCTTACTGTGTGGAACTTAACAATCTAGAAGACACGGCAATTTAACCTGTAAATCCTTAATTAAGCAGCAAGTGGTAGCATCTTATAAGAAGCTACTACCCGGAAAATATGAGGACAAAAACATTTCTTATTCAATAAATTAGAATATATGTCTCGTTCGTCAGATTAAAAGTGCATGTTGAAAATAACAGACTTTAAACAGCTAGTTGTTGTTTTTTTTTGGTTTGATGTACACTAATTTTAAATGTCATGTTTTCATTAACTGTAAGTGGAAAATCCAAATGAACAGAAATTAAGATTTTCAAACATCCATTTGTGTGTAATTAATCGATATCACGTGTTTCTCTTAGTAATAAAGTTCCGGAAATGGACTTTTCAATAATAATCTAATTTATTGAATGAGTCTGTCCATCCATTTATTTTATTTATTTTACAAATGTTTGTGTTTTTCTCAGACAATTGAAAGCAACACATGTGTCGCAGAGGAAATCCCAGACAGAGCTGACCCATGTGAAGACTGCCACAATAACCGTGAGATGAGCAAAAGGTTATGGGAACTAATCTGACACCCAGGCCTGATTAGAAGCTATTTATATATACACACAGCATGATGAGGGTGCCTGACTGCTTGTGTTTTCCTCAGATGATGGAATGTGGACACGTTGGTTCGTCATATTTACATTGTTGCAGAAAAAGATCCAGTTAGGTAGCTTTTAACCTGGGTGTGACACTTCCCCCATCGAACAATGTGGATATGTTTGAAGCTGCCATGTACAAAACACACTACAACCACAAATAAAAGCATTTGTAATTATTGTAGTGGATTTTATGTAATGGATCAACTCAAAGTTCAGAATGTGGAAGGAAAAAAAAGCTACCGTACTAAACACACTCAACCATTTCACTGATTTTTGTCAATCTTCTCGAGTATGTTTCTATGAGCATATTATGTCATGAAAATGAAATGTATTTTGTACTTGGGGGGAACTAATTCTTTTATTTCATCATCTGATATTGTGGAGAAATTACATTTTAGACAGCCGAGTTTTGGCAACTCGTTTGTTTTACGAAAAAAAGCCGAAGAAGACTGGACTGCAAGCTGATCCTCACTATGCTGGACTTGAAGATGTGGACTGTGAATTTTGCACTCCACAGAGATGAGAAAAAAAATCCAGCAGATGATCCAGGACAGGGAGGAAGATGTGAAGCTGCTTCAACAGGTGGCCATCAACCGCTCTGCTGATAAAACAGTGGAGACGCCGAGCTGATCCGTCTCCTCCAGAAAAGAACCGCTGAGGTGAAGCAGCAGATCAGATCCCACCAGGAAACTGAAGTGATGCGTGTCAAAGATCTTCAGGAGAAGCTGGAGATCACTGAGCTGAAGAGGAAAGACGCTGAGATGGATCACAACCAGTTTCTCCTCAACTACCCCTCACTGCCATCACTCAGTGAGTCTACACACTCATACAGCATCAACATCCATCCTGTTAGACACTTTGAGGATGTGACAGCAGCTGTGTCAGAGCTCAAGGAGAAACTACAGAACGTCCTGAGAGACACATGGACAAACATCTCACTGGTGGTCACTGAGGTGGATGTTCTACTGTCCAGGCCAGAACCAAAACCAAAGAGCTCCAGCACGTTTGGTCAGCTGGTTTTACTGCTGTATGTGCTGTACAATGGTTGCTGGAAAATACTAACATTTTGTTGTTGATTTACCACCCAGAAACCACTTAGTGCATTCTTGTTGGTGGTACAGGAGGCTCCACTTCTGCTTTTCAAAGATGCTCAGTTGTACAATTGATCTGTTTGCAGCTTACTTCAAGTGCGAGTGTAAATGTTGAGTTTACAGCAGCAACTATTTTGTGTGTGTGTTTTTTTTTTTTAATTTAGGATCTTCAGCAGAAATCTAGCTGAAGTAACACGTTTTCTTGTCTTTCCCACTTTGAAGAGTGCATAGAAGGCATCGGTCTCCCGTGAAAACAGGGAGTCACAGACTGTTAAGTGAAAGTTTGCAAACACAGCAATCAACTCAAAAAAAAGGTTTATTACAAATTATGAGAAAATATTTAGGTAAATTCATTTTACAGAGTTTGCAAGAAGAGATAAGGCTGATGGAGAGGATTTTTGTGCAAACAATAAACTTATTATTATTTTATTTTATTTTATTTTATTTCCCCCACAGAATAAATGCACTTCAACAATAAAGAATGTTTTTTCTTTCCCCATATCTTTACCAGGGGTGGCTGTAAGTAAGACGGATGCTCAGACAGGCAGGGAGCTCCTGATCGTCTCCTTTCCTCTCCGTCTCCCCCTCCCATCATGCCCTGCACTGATTGACGCAGCGCTTTCAGTCTGTTCTGTGAGTTCACGCAGCACAGTAGAGTAGACAGGATTACAATCAGTGAAGGACAATGAAGGATTAAAAAGACAAACACAACTGGGATGAAATAAGAGACACGCAACAAGCGTGAAACTAAAAGAAGTAACTAAAAAACTGCAGGAATAAAGGAAAATTACTAAAAAAGGAAGAACATGGGAGCACCGCCCTGAAAAGTGAATGCGAGGTTAAAAAAGTGAAAGCCTGAACATAGGAGGATAAAACATATCCCAGCAAAACAACAACTGAACTGCAGGGTGAGTAGAGCTTTTGATCAATTCATGTCCTTTTTCTTTTTCTTTTTAATCTTCAGAAGATGTGCATATGAGGGAACTTGTGTTTTACTTCAGATGTTTGCATTTCAGCAAACTGCTCACACTTTATAAGCTCAAACAGCAGCCGACAATGTTGGTGTGCCTGGTTTTTGTTCAGAGAAGCCGTTGCTTCTGCCACCTTCAGGAAAGAAAAATAAGGAGAAAAAAAAAATCAGTCTTATTATTCAATAAAAATGAAAAAAAAAAGAGAAAAGAAATCACTGTTATTATTATTAAATTAAAAGTGGTCGGATTTAGAGATGTTTATAAAGCAGAAGTGTTAAAAATTACATGAATGAGAAGCTTTTAATGCAAAGAGTTAATGGTCTAAAATCCAAAAAATGAACTTAGCTGAGTTGATTGAATCTACATCTTTATTTCAAAAAGGCTTTTTACCCCTCTAACTGTTCCCAAAAAGGTTGAGAAACATGACATAGACCCACGATGTCACACAAGGGATAAAAACTCAAGAGGAGGAAAGTTTGTTGTCATAAAAACAACAACTAAACAGGTTTCCTCAGTATGTTTTTCTATCCTGGAAAAATGTCTCTGTATTTATGCTCATTTTCAAGATAACCTATTTGCATAATTATGATCACACATTAATGTGTCTGAGCTGCTGCTGGCCACTGTGCCAAATAAAATAGGAAACATGACACTAATTATTAATGTGCCAATGTTTCTGAGTTCGACAAATTTTAATAAAATCAATCGGAGCAACACAAATGCAAAAGTAATTTTCTATTTAAAGCCACTCAGGAAACCTTTGTTCTATAACTTGCCACTGAATGTGTCAGGTAATAATTCAAACCTTTTCCAAGACAGTGACTTCATTTCCTCCTTTTAATGAGCTGCATGAAGACTACTTTGCATAATTGCTTCTCTAAATGCCATTTGGCAGGAATGCCCCCATCAGGGCATAAAACTCTGCTCTCCATACTGTGCGAGTCATGCTTTTATCTTCTTTCTTTTTTTTTTTCTTTTGAAAGCAGACTTCCACTTCTGTCACCAGGTACTTTTGTGGTTTTGAGAAACCGAAACAGAATATTTCGGTTTCTCGTTTGGTGGGAAGTTCTTAATCTTTAAGGTCTTTAAGGAATTCTAATGGCTGGAATTTTTTTTTATTTTGCGCCAAATTTTTCTTTACAAAAGCTCAGATTGCACGAATAGTGTTTATTGACGTCAACCTTTTAAGCCTTGTCCCAGATTTTTGATTGGACCGAGGCCTGGACTTTCATTGAGCCATTTAAGAATAATTTCCTCAAGACTTGCTTCTGGAACCACAGCAAAAGATGGTTCTAGAAAGGGTCCATTAAAGTGCGCCGAATACAAATGCATTTCAAATGTATGTGTGTTATAAAAATTCAAAAACGATCCTTCAATCCTTTTCTTCTCATTACAACATTACGTACCATTTTGTGTTGGCTTGACACAACAAATCCCAATTTTAAAAAAAAAATACATAGTGAAATGTGAGACGCTAAGATAAAAATGTGAAATGGGTGTTTAAGGACTGTGTTTTTTTTGTGTTTTTTTTTAGCTTAATTTTCATCTCAATGCAAAACTGATCTGAACTTCATGGAGGAATGTTGAAGGTTACAGGTGTGCAGCTACATTACCCCATCTACATTTAGCAAACCATAAAGAGACGTTCCCCCGAGTGAGGTGCTGTGACGAGATAATCCTGTCTTCACTCAGTTTATGCAGAAGAGAAGGTCAAAGGAGTTCACAGAGCCTTGATATATTTTACATGATTGGATCAAAATGAAATCTAAATCCAGATTTTAGCTCACTGATTGAAATATCCAGCAAGCCTGCAAGGAGAAGGGGGGAGGGAAGGAGGGAGGGTCAGACAGATGGATGGATGGATGGATGGATGGATGGATGGATGGAACACCAGTCAAAATCAAACCCAACATGTTCAGTTCATGAAACCCAACATTCTACCGAAATACAAATGACGAGTTTTACAGTTGTGTAAAATGCAATAATTTAAGATTTTTCGTGCCGTATCTTTAAGCGGAAAGTTAAAATTCACCTGGCTGCAACTAGCAATCATGCGACTGCTAGTTGCAGTCACCTAGCAATTCCTACACAATTCCACTTGGTTCTCGTCTCCATCTGGGTTTTCTCCCATTGAAGTGGATTCCTATAGTAGAATTTCAACCGGATCAATCAGAAAGTTGGTCATCATTCACAAGGAGAAGTTGTGAACGATGATGCCGTTTTTCTGCACTGTTTTATTATTGTAGTCTGCCGTAGTTTTAGCAGTGGCAGTGGAGGAAGTAATCGAAGCCGTTCGGTCCGCGTTGGCCATGCTTTCAAATACTGATAACAATAAGAGCCATTTTGTTTGGCTTGGGCCTTTTATTTTCACAGTCAAGGATGATTGTTTACATCTTAAACTTTATACTGTGAAGCTGGATCATTACATATATCAATGTTAGCAATTGAGTAAAGTTTCAAACTTCAACGGAGGAAGCAAACGTTTCCCAATAACCAACCGTCTAGACCCTCTGTAGAAAGCAAAGTGTAGAACAAGGGGCTGGTTTTTACCGAGCTACATTGCAGCTATTCTGATTTTGAATCTCATTCACATTTTGCTTTTGTTTAGGTTCTTAAACTCTTTGGTGGCTCTTCAGATGCACCTCATCAGCCACGGAGACCTAACGTCAGGGGGTACAGCGCAGTCTGTCATCCCACCGCTGCCCATTCACAGCAATGACAGGTGCCATGGGAAGTAGATCCAACAGGTGCGTAGCCTCCATCCAGGTAGAAACTGCCTCCACCTTTAGGCTTTGTTTGACTGACAGGATGTTGTTTTTAGTTGTTATAAACCCTTCTACTGAAGCTGTGGCTGTCTCACATTGTACTGCGAGAATATAGAGGGCTTGTTAATATGGCTTGGCTGGGTGAGTCAGCCCCAGCTCAGGGGTATTTACAGCAAGAGGATCTTCAGAAAGGCCAAGGCCACCCTAAATTGTCCTGCATGTAGGCAGGCAGAGATCTACATCGGTTACTCAGCTGAAATGGATTCACAATGTTAACGCAGACAGTTTAGCGTAACTGGGTCTAAAATGTTCTATACTCACGAGGTTCTGATTGCTTACGTCTTCTGTCTCGGGGTTTTGTATGGGTGTGCCAACCGAGTATTCATTGACTTTGCTAGTGGAGTATTTCCCCAACCACATCGATTATGTGTCAGTGGGTAAATGGATGATCAGCTGCGAGTTTTGTCATTTACGTACATATGGAAGTGACATAAACACACGTCACTCTCGAAATAGGTTGTCAGACTGACACTGATTCAAATCTAATCCTGTAATCTGATGACAGCAATCCGTCTCAGATCGTTAAACTGAACTCACCTTCCCAGCAGGTAATCCTCCCGGAGAGACAGGTTACATTGGATGAGCCACTCTGTCGAACAGTAATTTGGCAAATTTGAGTGGATAGTGTCTAACTAAGCGATAACTCGGTGCTCTATCTCTCCATTTGACTGTGTGACATGCGGTATGTTTCCATGCATGTTGCTATGAGATTCTCTATGTTTCCTAAAACATAATCAGATAAGTGATCTTTGATGTTTAGTCCTTTGTGGTATCCGGTGCACAGATTATTTTCTGCTGACTTCAATTTAATTTTTGCATTTGTACTTATGAGGAAGCGTAACCACTCTTTTGTAGGATTTTTCTCTGCAACTTGAACTTGACAGTTGCAAAGCACACATACTTTTGCATCAAAAATATCTTTATGATGTTCTTTCAACTCTTTCATGGTATTATTCTGTTGTCAGCAAATGTCAGGATATGTGTTTATGCATTAATCTGTAACTTACAACGTGGATGAAATATTTATGCACCCTAACCATGGGAATGTATGTCCTATTAGTTTTGAGTTTTGTTTTTTGTTTTTTCCCCTCCAGGGGGTCTTTTTGTGGGCTCTAGTGTCCCTTATATGACAGTAGGCTGACAGGAAAGGGGGAAGGAGAGGGGCGAAGACATGCGGCAAATGTTGTCGGGTCCGGAAATCAAACCCGCGACGGCCGCGTCGAGGACTCAAGGCCTCCAAACGTGGGTCGCGCTATCCTCTACGCCACCACAGCACGCCCAGTTTTGAGTTTTTAATAATAAATTTGAGCCATTCATTTTCAAGTGTATGAGTTACTTAAGAGCATATGTATAATTGAAAAAAACCACAAAAAAAACATAATAAATTCAAACTCCTGTTTCTTTTTATTCTGTCAAATGGTTTCTTATACAACCACTTGACCTCAACAAAAGAAAAACTCAAAAGGTCTAACAAGAAAGTGACATTCATGCAGATGCTTGAGTTTACTTTAATACTGTAATTGTTCCTCAATAGAACATTATTATTATTGCTATATTTTATCTATACATATAAAATATTTAATGTTAATCCTTTGACAGGTACAGCATTGTGTCAGACATCATACCGGAGGAGGAGCTACAGAAGATTTCTAGCCTTGCGCTCTACAACGGTCACGGTTCTGCCAAGGTGAAGGAGCAGAGCGACGCAGAAAGAGAGGACAGCAGAAGGAAGCCCGGAGCCTCCACTGTCGTGTCCGGCTCCAGCAGACAAAGAGGCATGAACAACTACAATGGGAAGGTCCTGACGAGGGGCTCCAGCCAAGTCCGGAGCCGTTTTGTGAAGAAAAATGGGCAATGCAACGTGGTGTTCACCAACATGGAAGACAGGAGTCAGCGCTACCTTGCCGACATCTTCACCACCTGCGTGGACATCCGCTGGAGATACCTACTCCTTATATTCTGCACCAGCTTCCTGATCTCATGGCTGATCTTTGGTGTAATCTTTTACAGTGTTGCCCTTGCACACGGGGACTTTGATGAGCCCACTACTCAGAAATCTAATGTGCTGGTGGCAGGAATGTATGGAGCCTCCTCTGGGCACACAGTCGGTGGGCAGACACAAAGGATGCCCTGCATACTGCATGTTCATGGCTTTGTTGGGGCGCTCCTCTTCTCCATGGAGACCCAGACTACTATTGGCTATGGCTGGCGCTGTGTTACAGAGGAGTGTCCTCTGGCTGTGTTGACAGTGGTTATACAGTCTATTGTTGGTTGCATCATTGACTCCTTCATGATTGGCACCATCATGGCGAAGATGGCACGGCCAAAGAAGAGAAACCAGACCCTGATGTTCTCCAAAAACGCTGTCATTGCTCTTCGCGATGGAAAACTGTGTCTAATGTGGCGAGTGGGCAACCTGCGGAGGAGCCACATCGTGGAAGCTCACGTCCGCGCGCAGCTCATACGATCGTATGTCACAGCTGAGGGTGAGTTCATCCCTTTGGAACAGATGGACCTCAATGTGGGCTATGACGAAGGCACGGACAGGCTGTTTTTAGTGTCTCCGCTGGTCATAGTCCATGAGATAGATAAAGATAGCCCCTTGTACACCTTGAGCCGAGCTGATCTGGAAGCAGACGACTTTGAGATTGTTGTGATCTTGGAGGGGATGGTGGAGGCCACAGCCATGACCACGCAGTTCCGTAGTTCTTACCTCGCGAGAGAAATCTTCTGGGGTCACAGGTTTGAGCCAGTGATCTATGAGGACCGGGACCGCTACAAGGTTGACTACGCACGATTCCACAATACCTACGAGGTCACGTCAACGCCCCATCTCAGCGCAAAAGAGCTCGATGAAGCAGCGAGCCGAGCGTCCTCCACTGCATCTCCTGCATCAGCACATAGGTCTACGCTAGACTTGATCCCGCGGTCTTTGACTGCCTTCTGCTATGAGAACGAGGTAGCACTGAGCTGTGCAGAGGAGGAAGAGGAAGACATATTTGACTCCACACAGATGGTAGGGAAGGACAGGGCAGAAGAGAGGAGGACTTCTGTTGACTTTCAAAGTATGTTTCACGACACAGCAACCATAACCTCAGGCAGTCACCATGTCATGTGTGTTCTGGACATGGACAATAACCAGATGGAGTTTGACATCCTACAGACTACGATTCCTCTTGATCCAGTCAGCTATAAAAGTGAGCAAGAGGCCTAGAGAGTGGGAGCTTGGGTTGTTTGTCCAGAAAGTTGGACATCTGTTCAGCTTACATCATCAAGAACAAGAGCTGTAGCTCATTTTGCCTTTCCAGTGCTTTCTTTCTTTTTTATTGTTATCGTCTTTTCAGGTATTGTGTTAAAATTTCAGCAGTATAGATTTTCCAAGACTGCAATGCTTGGAGGGCCATAGTGATCAAGGAGACTGATTCAGCATGTGGACAGAATATCTCTGATAAACTTTTGGCTTCATTAAACTGTGAGTTCATAACCAAATGAAAGCACAAGCATGTTAAGACCAAGAATTTTAAAGTATACTTTCGAACAGGGGTGGGCGACTCATGGCCTCGAGGGCCGGTGTCCTGCAACTTTTAGATGTATCTTTACTTCAGTACACCTGAGTCAAATAATGAGGTCATTAGCAGGACTCTGGAGAACCTGGCTGCATTTGGGAGGTGATTCAGCTGCTGGATTCAGGTTTGTTGGACCAGGGAGACAACTAAGAGTTGCAGGACACCGACACCTCAAGGACCTGCAGTGCCCACCTCTGCTTTAGAATGCGTGTATATTTCCTATGGTTCAAAATTACCTTTGTATAAAATACTTTATTTGAAATGTAACTAAAAGATTTTAGAAGAAAGCAACTGATTTAGTTAAAATTTCTCTGTCTTGTACTGAAAAGCTTACAATTTCAAGGGGAGGTTCTAAATACATCCCTGAAGCAACTTAGCCATTTCAGGGCACTCTCTAAGTGTAGCAGATGGGTTTATTTGCATTTCTTAAATCAACATTTCAGGAAGTTCTTCAGTGGAGTTGTGTGGAATAATTATGACCAGTCACAATTTAACCTGGAGCAGCAGTCAGAGCGATCTGAGGAGCTCAGATATGAGAGAGTCAAGCTAACAGCAACTTACCGTAGATATTAGCCAGCTGTAGCAATGCTACATTAAAATGACACACCAGTTCAGATGGATATAATATTTAGAGATTCTTCAATTTTGTTTTTAAAACTTTCTTGCAAATTTTTAACACCGATTATCCAGTTAGCCTCACATCTGACAACCCAGGCCTCAACAACCAATATGGCCGCCATGTGTTTTATACATAGCGATTGTTGCAGTAGTAAAAAGTCAATTTGTTCTTTTTGTCTCTTGCAATTTGTTCTCAGTAAGCCACTTGCCATTCTTAGCGTGTACATATTGTGCTGTTGAACGCTTTGCTGTGTTTGTCATTGCTTGCATTGCTAGTAGTAGTTAGCTTCAGGTAAGAATTATTATTGTAAAGCATGAAAAATATCTTTGTAATATTTTGTATGTGTACACTATTAGAACTATTGCTATTTATGCCTGATCCTACAAACTCCTCTGACTGCTGTCTAGTGCAGGGAAGTTACTGACTGCTGCTAGCTGCTCCACGGAGCCCCACACAAAAGCAAGTAAACAAACTTCACATCTAAGACAGCTTTTTTTATTGCCTGTTTTGAATTTTTGCAAAAAAAAAAACAACAACCCACATTTCAAATGTTCAATGCTTAAAATGTAAATTAGATTTCAGATTCTATAAAAACGGAAACAAATTGATTTGCTAGGATTGAAAATAATCAAAGTAGGAGTTTTTTTTTTTTGGTTGATTATTCGCTTGGTTGCAGATATAATTATGTTTTTCCAGCTTTGTTTCTAGTGAAGGTGTGATGAGAGAAACAACACTGAGAAGTGGCTTTAAGTTGTATTTGTGCTGTTGCTGTTTGCCAAACGTCTGGAGTTTGGAAGCGAAAGGCGGAGGAGTGCCTCTGATTCCATGTGTGGGTAATGTGGAGAATAGAGCAGTTTAAGTGTACTTGGTTTCTGTGATGGTAGGCGGGGTGAAAGGTCGCCGCGAGGCCCAAACAGGAAGCAAAAGGGATGAAGGCTGCTGACACAGTCATCGGAGATGTTCAGCATGTCGCTGGATTTGCACAGAGAGGATTAATTCAAGAGTAACTGAATGTCATGGGAAGTGTTTCGGTCTGATTGTATAATAGATGATATTACAGGACGACAACTCTTCTCAAAGGGACAGGATGACGAGAGGTTTGGATGCTATATGTGATCTAAATCTGATTTTAGGGACTTTGTGCATAAACAATTGTTTGTTAAGGATCAGAAGTCGTTCATATGGTGTAACACCAAACCAAGAAAGCTGATTTGCTTTTGAAAATGTAAACAAAAACAAAATTATGAAAAAAAAAATGAAATCATTAACAAAATGTTGGAAAAGAAAAACAAAACATGAAAGAAGTTACGTTTGACATTTTGATTATATCAGAATGTCTTTACAAGCAGCTCCTTAAATTACAAAAATATTTGAAATTGAATTTTGCCATTTGTATGGAAGCCAATAAAGGCTAGCGGTTACATGGGGAAAAAAAAATATCTAACACCCTGTGAAAGAACTGTTGGAACGATGTCCTATGAGCAGATGAGTGTGAAATGAACTATTTGAACACAAGCAGTGGATGTTAACCAAAATGCAGAAACTTCACACCCACTGTGAAGCACGGCGGTGGAAGAATCATGAGTTGGGGGTTATTTGCAACGGCAGGATCCGGTCATGTGGAATCCACCAGGACTTCCATCATGCAACAGGAACATCTGTGAAAACATGAACATCTGTGAAAACATGAACATCTGTGAAAACATGAACAGTGAAACAGAAGTGTGGCTTAAAAATGACCAAAAATTGACCTTAACCAAAAGAGTTTAGGCAATGAAAAGTCAAAACCAATTGCATTGAGATTATTAAAATGCTGTGGAGTAAGTAGCTTGTCATGGTAGTTACAAGAAGACGGGGTGTCCTAACTTTTTCTTTCTCTAGAAAATATAATTTGTTGACATCTCTTCCATTTTGCAGGTAAATTCCATTGAATTTACATTGATTTGTAAACAATTTCCTGAAAATGTACTGTACCCAAAAACTGCTTTCAGTCACTGTGGTAATCCTAAGATTCTAATTATTTTCCCTTTTCATGTGAGATTTTTTTTTTCTACTTTAAAGGAAAAATGTTGTTTTAAATTATCAAGTTTTTGTTCACTTGAGCAGCAAGCAAACGTAGCGTTGCCGCTTTACAAGAGACAGACTGTAAATTGTAATCTGAAAGAACAGATTTTAATCCTTTTCAGAATCGCAACCACATTTTTTCCTTTTCTTTATAGCAATTGTATGTCCTTGCATTTATTGAAGGAAAGTATCATCACCCAAATCTGAGTAAAAGATCTTAATAGAATATGTTTTTATAAATGTGTGAAGTTTAAATGTAAAAAAAAAAACTTTAAGCAGAGACATTTATCCTTAAATTGAAACAGGCACACTGCCAGTCAAAACATGTTGTTCCTCTTTCTTTTTTTAAATAAATGACAGACCTATGTTTATCAGTCTGTATGCCTAAATTTATTTATTTTATCATCCATATTTTCGTATTACATTCTTCATTGACTGGACAAGCAAATTAGCAAAAGAAGAAGAAACAGGTTTAATTTATTATATTTTTTACACCGCCTGTGTCGCCCTCTTAGGGTGGCGCCCTGAGTGGTGAGCCATATCCCATGAATCAGAACCACCTCTGATGATATTTATAACTTGGTTTTATGTTTAACTTTTTGCTTCCATAAGATGAACTCTAGAAAATCACAAAAAAATGTATGCTGTTTTGAGCTGTATTATTTGACATGTGCACAATGGAAATGCATATCTAGATTATATATATATATATATATTATTATATGTTTTTTAATCTATTTTGCTACCAGGTTCTTCCTGAACTGTAAAGCAAGCTGATTTTTTTTCTCGCTATTCCTATTACTTAAATTCCAGTCTCTTCTTGCAAAGAACATGAAGCATAGCTGAAAGAAATGTATTTTATTAATTTATTTTAGGAACACCTGAAATACTGAGCACTTTACTTTTCCTTGTTCATCTTTGACGTTGTTAATAAATGTCTATGTTATCCTATCGCTTTGTTCTTTTTACAATAAGATTTGCTGAGATCTTTATGCTATATCCAACTCCAGCCACTAGATGTCCCTGTGGTCGTTTTAATACGCAAGAAAAGACGAACAGAAACTCAAAACCGGTTGGAGAAAAATACTATAAAGCACTTCTTTATCTACAGACTTTTCTACAGACTTTTCTTTTAAAAAGTATTGCAGACTAAACTTTCAACAGCTCCCCTTCCTTTGCATTGACCGCACAATAAAACACTAAAGTTCATTTAGACAACAGTTTATAATCTAAAAAGAAAATAAGAGACTGGAAGGAGAAATGAAGCAATGAAGGAAACAAGTAAGAAGGGAAAGGCATAATAAGGAAGGTAACATGGATGAGGTGAAAACTACGTCTAATTCTGCTTCCACTTTGCCAAAACACAAAGAAATTCAAACTCTTTAAACCACTGAAGGCGACATTTAGTGGGACATTTTCATTGGTGTAAAGAAATCTGCTTTGTACCTGATTTCTGAACAGTATCCTTTTTTTACCCCATTACAGACAAGTTTGTACTCATGCATAGTTAGAACTGAGATTTTCTCTTGATGAACATAGCAGACGTTACTGACAATTCTACATGATTGTTTAGGTTTGGTTTCAGCTCTTGGGTAAAAATGCAGAATTACATATTTTTTCCCCTCCTCTGCATTTATTTTACCCTCATTTACTCAAATTGAACAGAATTAAATTAATTAGAATTGCTCAAATTTTCAGGAAACTTGAGTAGAATTTCCTCACAAATATCGAGTTCTGACAATGTGGAAAAACGTTTCAGACATTTTAGCAAATTTACTAAAAAAAAATAGAGAACCATAATGTTATCCCCTCATCTAAAACATTCCTGGAGTGTTGCTTTGATGCTTTGATGCTTTGATGCTTTGATGCTTTGACGCGTGTTTAAGAAATCCCTGAATCTCCATGGCAACCATCCAGGTAGATTCTGTGGTGGACTTAGCGCCGACTTCCAAGCTGAGCTTCCTCCTCCAACGCGACTCTCTCGCTCAGCTCCTTCAGACTAGCCAGCAGCAATTAGCAACCACCTGGAGGAACTGCGCATCTACTGACCTCATTATATGAGCTTTTTCTCAGCTGGTAAAAAAAAACATTGTTAAAGGGTTAATAATAGAGGGGCCATGTTGTGGTGACTTCCTGAAGGCGGAGTTTCAGAAAGAGCAGGAGTTCTAAAGAAACATAGGCCTAATTTAAAGAGGTTAAATTACAAAATCAAATTTCTCTTAAGTCATATTTGACATATATCAATATGTAGTATTTTTATAACAACTGAAGGTCACATAATTACTTAATTGTGCTATGTAAAATGGCACTATACCTAGAAAATACATAATATTGCCCCTTTAAAATTTCCGCATACTGTGTTGCCATGCCGACATGGATTCCAACACACATCCTCCTTAATATTTTCACTCTGAGATTATGTTCCTGTAATAAAATACAATCTTTACCACAAGAAAAAATGTAGGTCGGCTCTGATAGCTCAACCTCTGAAACTTCTTCTGACCAAGAAAGTTTTGCTCTGAGTCGTCATGAAGGTCCAGTCCTGATCTTTCTTTAATTAAGCATTCCTTATCTTTTGTCGGTCAGTCTCAGGATGTTTCTATCAGAACTGTTAGTCCTATTTAGTCTATTTTCTGAACTATAAACTCCCAAACAACCAGAGAAGGATTTTCTTATTCTGGTGGACGAACATGAGGATAGAGGCGCCAGCAGCTCAGCAACTTTGGGCCTCGAGGCTATCCGCTTTTCATTAGCAAGTCAGAGAGTGAGTGAAGGAGTGTGATCGGCTGAAGGGTAAAATACGAGAGGCCAATCTGGACCACATTGGCTATTAAGATGATTTGGGGGCTCCTGCTGACTCCTGTTGTGCATTGTCTCTGACGTGAGCAACGGGAGCCCGACAATGAGCCTTTGTGCGAGCCGTATAACTGCCTGCTAGCATGCTAATCATGGGATGTGCGTGTTTCTGTCTGTGCCAGTGAGAATCCATCAGATCCTGGTATTTTCCATCCCTCTCATTTCAGTCATTTCAATTCCTCTCGTGGAATTTACACTCGTTCAATTCACCTTTCTCCTCCCCATCTTTCCCCGAGGCACTGACACCCCACTGCTTTCTCTGTTACTGGCTGACCTCTTAGGTAGCTGCTTCCTTTCCCCACTATTCATACCATCGTGGACAGTGATTTTTTTTAACAACATGCTAATCAAAAGCTAAAGAACTCTTGAACAACTCACAATGATTTCTCTTGTTTTTTAACGCACTGCTGGCCCTTGAAGCATTTTGTAATTTTACATCTTCTTGAAAAGTACTATTTTTCTTTACTCAAAACTTGCTATATTAGCCATGTCCACACCAATACCCTCATATTTGCTATTTTCTAAACCAAATGGCAATCACATTGCTGCATAAAACAATAAAAACAATCTTTTTTTCTACTACTGGGCGTTGTTGCAGATTCCAGAGAAGCGTCCCCTTTGCTACTTGGCTCAGTGACAAGGAGAACAGGCACAAGGGGAAGGAAAAGCAGAGCACACGCGCAAGATTTATTTGACATGAAAGCATCATACGGCATCATTTCATTGTCCACATTGGCTTCACATCACTCTGACGTTCACACAGGCTTAATTTGACACAATTAGATAGTGACTTAAAAAGACAAAATGACTTGTCTGAGTCCATGAAGGAAGCATCTGGACGTGACTGCAATGTTTGCCATAAAGATGCCTCAGGTCTGTGTCAGTGAATGAGTTGCATCCCCCATAATGCTATTTAATGCCGGCCAAATAAAAAAAATTCTACAAAAATAAGGTGGTCTGTTGAATGGCTTCAATCAGCTAAATACGTTGTAAGTTCTTTGGGGGGGTTTCTAACCCCCACTGCCGTTTGAGTTTCAGACGTGTCTCTGCGGATTAAAAGAATTGATTTAGGCTTTAAAAAGCCTCCCCGTGACATGTTAAATCAGCCAATAAATGAATTTGCTTGTTAGTTTGTTTGTTTGTTTTTTGTTTTTTTTTAAAGCCTGACTCGTTACCCTCACAATGTATAACTGTTCTTCCAAAGAAGAGCGTCTTGTTTCCAGCTCAGTACCTTCAAGTCAAGGCGGTTCCACACAATTCCACATTTCTGGTCATATAGCCGGTACGTCTGCATACGTTAGAAAAGCATGTGTTTGGGAACAAGCGAACATGAATATCCACACGGATGTGCAGATAGGCGCAGCTGTGGGTCCTGCGTTTGAACCCTGGCTCACATGGGCAGAACGAGGGAGGGCCGCAGGGTGAGAAGGCGAGAGGAGACTGATGCTGGTGCAACTTGACATCTTCTTCTTGCCTTTCATCTTCGGCTCCCAGCGTCAAACAACGGCCCCCTTTGATTCTGGTCAACTGTGCAACCAGCCGCCCCCGGACCCCGCAGGCCTCCGAACGTTCACGCTGCTTAACTGGATGTTCCGAGAAAAACTCATGATTGGAAAATTACTTCTTCTTTTTTATTTTATTTTCCTCCCTGTAGATAAATTCTCGAAGAAAATGTCACTGTATCTTCCTGCTCTGCCCAATTAAGTCAAAACAATTTTTTGCCCCCCGTCAACTCAAAGGAAGTAAAGCTGAGGTCAACTTTTAAAGCACACAGTGATACTAAAAGAGCATTTAAACCAAAAAAAAAAAAAAACAGATACAAAAAGGCCAGTATGATGGAATTTTGAGAACTATTTTAATACAAAAGAGAAAATGAAAGTCTCTGATGGTTGTCGGTGAAATGTTCAGGCTTGGATCACTGCGCCCAGTTTCTTACATGTATTAAAGCCCATTTGAGCTCTTCTTCATATATTTTCAGATGATCAAAATGTGATAATCTGTTCTAACTGTTTACTTTTATCTAACACTGGGGAAATGTTTTTTTCTGTTCTAGGTAAACAAAAAAAGCGTATTGCTTGACTCATCAAATACAAGATATCAATGAAATGTGTTTTTGTAACTAAGAAAAAAGATCCTTGTAGAACATGAACCAGTTTCTAGCAGCGTATCCTCTGACCTCGAAATTGCACAAATTGGAATTCTGAAAATAAATTTGCTTAATAGAAAAATGCCAATTTCTAAAAAAAAGATTTTGTGCTGTGATGAGGTGGTTTTCCAGTTTTATCAAAAATAAATATACTTCACAAATATATTAGTATATTTTGCAGACCAACTTACTTTGTAGCTCCCACCTGTGGGAGCCACTTCAAGCATCCAGCATGCTGAGGTGAGGGAGTGTTCCGTGCAGACAAATAGTGTTGCATAAAGGTAAATCTCTTGTGTCGTTTCTGCGATATTTGAGTAGCACCTCTGTAAATACAGTATCAGTGGAACCTATGAGCAGTACGTTCAAAAGGGTAAAGGTCAAATTAACTTTGCTACATAAGGATCTGTAAAAAGATTATGCTTAAGCTTTACTGACTTAAAACAAGCTGTCATCATAGATCTGCAGTTAAATGAAAGATAAGAAGTTGGTTTACGGATTCATTTTCTAAATTTAACCCACGTTCAAACAAAACTTCCAAAACACAACAATGCATGAAAGAGATAGAATTATTTTCTTTTTACTAAAAACAAAGTGGCTGTTTTACCCGTTCTCATGTAAATGATAAAGTTTTATAACGCAGTGCAGATTGGAAACTTACTTTAATGCTAAACATTTCTGAGAATAAACTAACTGAAAGGCGTTGAGAGATTCATGGTCAGTTTGAGGAGCTGCGTTTGGCTGTCTATATCCCGCGCTTTTCTAGTCAGTGCTGCTGTATTCAGATCTAAGTGCAATAATTACCCGGCAACACTGAATTTGCCTTGGTATTAAGCCAGTTCTAATCCTGATGTTCTACTGTCATAAGATGATTTTTTGATTTTTTTTATTTATTTGCAACGATATAGCCGAAGTGAAAAACATCTCAACTACCCACATTTTCTTTGGTATATTAAGACTAGCAAAGCACCACGAGCAAGAAAGCAAATTACCGTCTTACTTATTAACAACACTTTACTTTTTCCATGTTTTGTTACATCACAATCACAAATTTTAACATATTTTACTGGGATTTTATTTGAAAAATCAACACAAACTATAACATTTGTAAAGGGTAAGTAGTCCACGGGTTTACAATTATTTCAGAAATAAAAATCCGCAAGCTGTGGAGTGTGTTTTTATTCAGTCCACTGACTCAAAACTTTGCAGAGCCCCTTGTTACTGCAGTCACAGCTGCAAGTCAACTACAGTATGTTACCACCAGCTTTGCAGTAGAAACAGTAGATACATTTATATATCTACTGTTTGTAAAAACAACTCAAAGTCAGTCTCTGCAAATAGCAATTTTATTGTCTTGCCACAGACAATCAACTGAATTTAAAGCATTTTATATAAAATCCTGATACTAACTATGTTACCATCAGTTGTAAAAATGCTACAAAAAATGACTTCGAAATTTAAAGACTTAAAATTAGGCCTCTGTCTCTCCAAACACTTGTGTACTTTCTGAAACTCCGCCTTCAAGAGGCAGTTTAAGCTCGGAGGAGGAGTTACGCCTTGAAGGCGGAGCTAGGTCCAACCAGATGTTTTGTACAGCTCAACAGTTGCCGTGGAAATGAAAACATTTCTGAAACATGCGTGACAGAATAAAAGCAACACTCTGGGTATGTTTTTGATGAGGGAATAACAGTACAGCATGATGTATAGCTAAAAAAAAGTTGATTTTACATAACACTGCCCCTTTAAAAAGAAGACACAAACTTTTTCAGATTTATATTTAAATTTTCCATTTTCTATTTAATCCTTTTTGAATCTAGTGGAATTATCCACTAGATTCAACAATCCACCAGATTGTGTTGGCTTAATTCATAACATTGCAATGAAATACAATGGAGTTTGTATTGCAAAAACCTTTGCAAAACTGTCTAACTGAACAAAATTTAAATTCCTGACAAAAACAAAAAATTGTACATTTCAACAATAACGATGATGCCAACACAGTGTCTGCATGAGTCTTAAAAGCACGTTGTTTTGTTCAGTAACCAGCAAAGTTACCAACCTACTAAACGTGTATCTTACAGTTAATGCTGTAAATCAGGGATGCCGGGTTCTTATACTGCGAGGACCAGGGAAGCAAGTTCCTTGTGGACCAAGGACCGAACTTGTTCTATGTTTACTGACACATATTGCTATGATACATTTATATGTCTGGGGTAAGGCCAGGTCATTATGATATGACAGCAAACATTATAATTTTGCATTGTTTTCAATTTCACATTTTTGGTTCTAAAACATTGAGCTTGTCAACATGTTCTATCTGATCTGATGTACCGCCACTGAAGCACAGAACAGGACAAAGTAGCATTGTGCATTTCAGTTTCATATTTTTTTTTGTTAAGTATATTGTATTTGTTACTGTGTTCATATATTTACGCATTTTTATTTTATTTTATTTTTTCATGTCTTTCACCTTTTGTCTGGGAACTGCAAGTAAAAATTCAGCCTTCTTATGTACAGAAATGCTAGTAATATGCATTGTCCCTGTAATAAATAAATAAATAAATAAATAAATAATAATAAATTATTATTATTATTAATAATAATAATAATAATAATAATAATAATAATAATAATAATAATAATAATAATAATAATAATAATAATAATAATAATAATAAGTTACCAACCTACATGACTGTTTTATTGAGAATTTCGTTTTGTG
The DNA here is from genome assembly GCF_019740435.1 of Gambusia affinis. Classification (NCBI taxonomy): domain Eukaryota; kingdom Metazoa; phylum Chordata; class Actinopteri; order Cyprinodontiformes; family Poeciliidae; genus Gambusia; species Gambusia affinis. Next base: position 6,082,683 of record NC_057886.1, read on the forward strand.
TCCACGGGGGCGGAAAACCATTAAAACGGAATATTTTTAGAGGAGCACATCATCGCTGTGTGATGAACTCCAAAACAGCAACCACTGAGACATGAGACAGAAGCCGTCCAACAAAGGACACTTTTGTTCCCAAAGCCGAATTCTTGAACATCGTTTTCTACATTTTCCTTCAAATGACTCAATCGCCTCTCATTCGGCTAAATTGTCATTCTTCGACCACGTCCTCCTCGTCCCACGGAGATGTGAGCTGTTTGGGAGGTTTTCTCTGTGTTTCTCCAAGATATAATAAGTACAATAAGCAAACAAATGTACTAATTTTCCCTCTATGGCACACGGAGCAACTCGGTGATAAAAAATTATTTGCTGCTTTATCCCAAGGGAGAAAAGGGACACAAGGAACCATTGAGGTTTCTCATTTGTCCTCCACCCCCAGTGAATTTCTGGCCTCTTGTTACAGATGCAGCTGCATCCGAGCAGCACACAACTTTATGGTTTGCCGGTTAATACAAAAGGACTTAATGTTGGTCGGCGTGTTACAGGGATGCTCAGAGCCTCTGGCTGAAGCTGTCCCAATGTCTAACGGTGCACAAAGTGATTACAGTGGACTTGTTTAACGTGTATCTGTGGGATTATGTAACAAAGCAAGGGCGTATTCTTCAGATTTATGTGTTTTTATAAAAAAATTAAGTCTAGCATCACTTCTTTTCTAAACAATATCTGTACTTGTTACTTGTTAAGCTCTCATGACTGCATATAGTTTCAGGAGAGCAATCAGTCGGCAGCAGAAGCGCAGCAACACGGGCAGAGCTGGAAAAAGGATACTAGTTTAAAAACACCTACAAAATAAAAACACCTAAATCCTGTTGTGACTTTTTACATGGCATTTGAAGTTATGCTGAAAATCTGCAGCAGCTCACACATCTTGCACATTTTTTTACTCCAATTCTGACATTTGCTTCCGGCCTGTTATGACTTTGAAGCATGGAGGGGACGGTATGGTGATGTGGCGTCGGTTTTCTGGGTGGCAGAAATATCAGACCCCTCAAAGCTGAGGGCTAAGAATTCCCCTCAGTCAGCTACTCGGTAAATCTGTGTAGATAGATATGTGTGTATACTGCGGTCCAGTAAGAAGATATCAAACGTTAAGATATCAAACCACCAAGTCATCTCCCAGCTGGACACGGTGGCATTAATCAGCAGAGCGGTTAGCAGGGTCATGGTTACTCTGGAGGAGAATCTGTTGCTAGAACGGCTATCAACTGTACTCCACTCATCTGGTTGCTATGGAAGAACATTGTCGGATGAAAGCCAAAAAGAAATTTGCATCTCGCCACAGCAAATGTGGAGGAGCAAACGATCAAGAGGATGAAATTAATCTGGTCAGACGATGAAAAAATTGTTACATTTTAGCATACATACAATGTAATTCCAGGTGTAGCTGTAGCTGACTGTGCGGTGCTGATTACAAATGCCAACACATTGTTTGTTTTTTTTTGTATTTCGAAAACCATGTCCATTGTTCCTTTAATTGCAAAATTATGCAATAAGTGGGCGTGCTGTGGTGGCGTAGGGGATAACGCGACCCACATATGGAGGCCTTCAGTCCTCGACGCGGCCGTCGTGGGTTCGATTCCCGGATCCGGTGACGTTTGCCGCATGTCTTCCCCCCTCTCGATCCCCCTTTCCTGTCAGCCTTCTGTCATATAAGGGCCACTAGAGCCCACAAAAAGACCCCCTGGTGGGGAGAAAAAGATAAAAATTATGCAATAAGCCTATCATTGGTCTATTCGCTAAAGTCTAAAAATGTCAATCTGTGGTTGAGACATGACAAAGTATGAAGACGGGATCCTTTGGTTTTGATTGGTTGCTACAAAATAACAACTGGCAATCAAAGAGAGATGAAAACTAACAGCAATCCACCGAATCATTAACGCAACACAAACAATAAAGTTTCTGTTTAAAATTAGCTTGCTGAGCAATACAGAGACATGTTGGTTACGACCGAGCGGTAACATTTATGTCGTCGGGTTGACAGAATCAGCTTAGCGAAACTCTACTTGCTCTCTCGTTCTCATCTGGGACGCTCGCCCCAACTGACCCCTCCGCCCCCCAACCCACATTAACCCCCATATATCAATTTCCTCTAGATGTTCCCCCTCACACAACAAGAGGTAACTGGACTCTTTGCCTCGGTTGGTCAGTGCGCACATGAAACAGAACAACACAATGGGCTATTCATTAAAGCAGCGAAACGCAAAGACACACACCAACGCACACATATTCACAACTCTGCTCATACCCACAGACGTTCATCCATTCATTTAAGAATAGAAAACGGCCTCCTTCCCCAGCTGCAGTACATTATTGAACCCAAATACACCATTTAAACACTTTTTTTTTTTTTTTTTTGCAGCTTTCTATCGGTAAAATGAAACCCTGTTGTGATTCTGTACGCTATTCTCACACTGTTCTTCCTTCAGGGTTGGAAAATGAACAAGGATCGATCAGTATCTTGTTAATATCTCCTCTTTTGTTTTTTTTTTTTTGTCAGAGGAAGCCAAGCTAGAGTTACTGCAAAAAAGGCAGTCTTGATTACATTAGTAATGACTTAATAACTGTTATGTTAATAGTGCACCGGATCCACAAGGGTTGGCTGATCCACTTCAGTGAGGGCACTTAGAGACTCACCTGCTTTGTCCCACGCAGGTGCATGAGAGAAAAGAAGACAGCCCAACACAGAGAGGTAGAGTCAGAGCCACTCTGATGTAAGCAACTTTCAAAAATATATATATCTAGATTTAGATTTACTGAATAAAATTAGTGCAACAATTTAAATATATTTAATTTGGGTACATTTCGATCACTACTTCAGACCAGAAACGACGTCAGTTTAAACGTTTAAAAGTTGAATAAATTGTTGAAATGCACAGCAATTGCCAAAGTTTACCTACTTAATGCAGGCTGAGATCCAAAATTAAGCATTAAGATCAAAGTTTGTTCATGTTAAAAAGCAACAAGTGTTGATTTGTGACGAGGCCATAAAATAGCTTTGAACTTCTTAAAGCTATTCCGAAGAGATGTATTTATTTTTCCCTGACAACAAAAGCTAAGGTGTAGCAGTGAGCTTTTAAACTCCATCAGGTAACAAATTTATAGTTGACAAGCTTGACATTAACAACAGCACTGCAGCAAAGCAAGTTAGGCACAAAATGCTACTAAATTAGTAATACATATTTGTGAAATGTCTATTGTTTGCGCATTTTCAAGCTCTTCTATAGAGGAGGCATGTGAACAGTTTATCCTGATGTCTAGGATGTGGCCTTAATTTGTGTTAGCGCTTTGCTAACACGGGTTGTGGAGATTAGGTTATTGACATGGAAATACAAATTTCAAATCTGTTCTAATAACCTTTTCAACAAAAATTAGCACAGAGATCAGTGGCTCATCTTGCTAGCAAATCTGGGTTGTGAATTAGCACTGTGGCTAAATAGCAAGCGTAAAAAGTTACTGAAAGATTACTTTTTTTAAAAGATTTAAAAGTAATCTTTTAAATGGATTCTAGGAAGATACCACATGTGTGATGACTCCCTCAGGGGTAAGAAGCAGCTCGTCAGACTTTAGCGGTAGCGCTATTGCTAAATTTTTAAAGCTGGATACAAATGGAGGTTCTTGTCCTAAAACAGAAACGCTCAGCCACAAGGCAAATACTAGTTCTTTATATTTACTACGTTTATTTCTTCATTTATTTTTGCAACATATATATATATATATATATATATATATATATATATATATATATATATATATATATATATATATATATATATATATATATATATATATATATATATATATATATATATATATATATATATATATATATATATATATATAAAAATCTGCTTTACTGCTGAGAATAACTATTGTTGACTAAATCCTTTACAATGGTGCTCAACATATCAAGGTGGGATTTATTTCCAAAAACAATACCTTAATGTTGAAAGAATCGAACCGTTATTGATAGTTACGTTTACAAATTATTCTGAGTTTTAATACCTAATATTCACAACTTCCCGAAATCTCTTCCTATAGTGTACAGATACTGCAGGGACATCATCAGAAACCACTTTTGATGAACTGAGTTAAGATTGTATTTGTTTATTTATTTAGACTAAATTTATGTGAAAAGAAATATGAAAATATGATGAAACGGATCTCAGGAATAGGTGTGCCTTCGTGTTAATAACTAAGAAAAAGTACTGACAACAATGACTGTTCCTTTAGGCCGGCCCACAACATCTATAGGTCACATGGTCACAGAGAACGACCTGCTGGCAAACAGACTGCTGGTCTACTGGTTCAGTTTGCAAATATGCATCATATTTTTGCTGAAAACAACAACAACAACAAAACTTTCAGGCAAAACAGAGTGCATCTTATAGAGATCGCCCCTTTAACAAATCTCTTATTGTAAAAAAAAATAAAAAAACCCCTCCACATTTCCATGGAGATATTTTCATAAACTGAAAAAAACTATAGCTCTTTTGTTATTATAGTTTTCTAACTTAAATTATTCTCATATTTTATTAAGAATAATTATAATAATAATAATAGTAATTATTATTATTATTATTATTATTATTATTATTATTATTATTATTATTATTATTATTATTATTATTATTATTACAACAACTTATGGCCTATGTTCCTTCTGAATATTATTTGTGAGAGTTTTGTTTTCAGTGCTGTTCAGATCCTTTTTTTCTTTTAAAAGGAAGGAATTTTTACTGCAATTATATATATATATATATATATATATATATATATATATATATATATATATATATATATATATATATATATATATATAATTCATAATCTAGTTTCTTATGGGTCTTTATAGAGTCAGACTAAAATGTGACGAATTCAAAATTCACATCATTTTTTTTTCAAAGCGCCAGGAATTATGACAATTTCAACACAACGCCTTCCGTCTACTCCATTAGCTCATAAAAAGAGAATTATTCTTCTATTCATCTACAAAATATCAGTTTGTTTACGCCTACGTGTGTGGCACTTTTTAATTTTTTTTCTTCTCAGCCATAACTCCACAAACACGCACCCAAAAGGACTCACAGCAAACGGAGGCCGAGCCGCTCATCCTCAGCTCCATTCTGGACCAAACTCCCGGAGCGGCGCTCCGACGGTCCCCCGGTTCACAGCACCGCGAGGCGGACTGTCCCAGCGCAGCTCCCCGGACCAAGCCGTCCTCCCGGAGGGTCTGTCTCTCCGTGTCAGGGTTGAGTGGCAATGGAAAACAAGACACAAGCCTTTTTTACTATTTTCATTCCGTCTTCTTTTTTTTTCTCCCATTCCGTTAAACAAAACTTCTTTTTGTTCATTTTTTCCTCTTTTAACATGGGGAAGGGGGCGCTCGTTTTTGATCACATGATTAGAATTCACCTGAGATGGAAACACATAAAAGAAAAGGAGGAGAGAGAGGAGGAATAAAGGAGGCACAAGATCATCATTGTTAGGGCCTCTCTTATCAGAGTCAACATTCATTGCTAATGAAAAACGTGGTGAATTTTGGATTGGGGGCCGGTGTGTGTGTCGCATGGCAGAGATACAAGGGGTCATTGTAGCGGGGAACAGCGCTTGTGTTTGTGTCTTAGCGACCCATAATGTCCCCTCTAGTCTCTCCTTTCTGTTTATATACAAGTGATGCTTGATTTCAACGAGCGTTCATGTCTCAGTTTGTTAAAAGGTGCTGATCCAGTTAGAAAACACGATAAGTCTGCATAACGCGTAATGCGCCATGGACACAAAGAGATATTCTGTTATGCTGTAATACAAATAAATAAATAAAATAAAAAGGTAAAGCCCAGACAGAATCTTCAGCAATGAAATGCATTCCGGATGATCTGAGACAGACCAATAGAAAGCAACTCTGTTAGCTACGCCAGCTAATGGTACGCCGCTAGCATTAGCGCATCTTAAAGGTGGAATTCCCAAATTTAGTTGTAAAAAAAAAAAAAAAAAAAAAGCTAATTAAGTTTGAACAAAACTGCCAAAGAAATAAAAAGAAAAAAGGTGCTTTAGCCTAAAATAAAATCTCTCAAGGGTAGCCTAAGAAGCTATTAACCAAACATTCTCAGTAAATATTTTGTCTGCCTGAGAAGGCAGAAATGTTCACCGAAGTTGATTTATTTATTTATTTGTTTATTTGTTTGTTTGTTTATTTTTACAAAATAGGTAACTTCAAATGTGACATTTTTTTAAAGTTCTTAACGTTCTGGTTAAGAAGCTCAGCTTGTTAGCAAGCTATAGCATTAGCGCTAGCATTGACGTTTTGGCACAAATTGGTCAAATCAAGCCAAAATCAGTATATTTATTTAAATTTTTATCTAATTCTAATAAAATACTTCATTTAGCTATATCGCAATAAAATTAAATGTCACAATTCATATAATCCATAGATCTTTAAAGAGACAAGTGCTAATATTTTATGCAACTTTCACTAACTGTCTGGCAGCCATATTGGAAAGTGAACTTTTGACTGCTCAGCAAGCTCTGACGTTTCTAGTTAGAATTCAAGTTTCATGTGACGTTCTTTTCCGGTTGGGAAGTAGGAAAATCCGACTTTCAAGTGCAAAGCGGTGGCCCCATTAGGACGTTTCTTAATGTTTTACTGAATTTATCCATTCACCCTTAATACAATAAATGTGGACAGGCTATTTGTTTTAACATTCTCTGCTGGACACCACAGCTAACAGCAGACTGGGGTAATTAACCTCTAGAACCCGACGGACCCACCGGTGGAACCTCAAGGGTTCTAGAGGTTAATATCTCCAGTTGGATTCTAACAACAAGTGTCGATTAGTTGCCTCAACAGAACGGCTAAGGCTGCTGGAATTTAGCAATTTTTTTGAACACTTCGTGCTCGATTCATATTTTAACCAAGTCAACCCGAGGATTTAATACAAATCTAGAAGTTCTTGGTTGCTGAAAATATTAGTCTGCAGCTCCATGAAAAGCTGGGGACCAACATTTTGAAGCTATTTTTTAGCATAACAAATCGATAAACAACAACTAGCATGTGTGAATCTTATTTCTCAACAAACTAAACTGAACATATGAGACTGTAACGATAGATAGATAGATAGATAGATAGATAGATAGATAGATAGATAGATAGATAGATAGATAGATAGATAGATAGATAGATAGATAGATAGATAGATAGATAGATAGATAGATAGATAGATAGATAGATAGATAGATAGATAGATAGATAGATAGATAGATAGATAGATAGATAGATAGATAGATAGATAGATAGATAGACTTCTCTGAATTTGCATATATGCGCGCTGCGACTTTAAGACCCGTCCCCTGTATCTTTTTCTTTTTTTCCCTGTCTCGTCTTCGCACAAGGGGCTCTTTAAGCCCTGGCACGGACACACAGAGCCAGCATTCATTCTCGGGCTGCGAGCGAGGGGGCTGGGGAGCGAGCGTCACTTTGGAGACTCGGGAACTCACGGATCCTCGTGCTAAACCGGCGACCTCCTTTTCTCATTCCCGAAGTAAGGCGCTCAGTATTTCCAACTCTTTTTGGTCTCTGCTGGCGGCGGCCGCTCTGGCTCCGCGATTTGATCGTTTTCTCCTCTTCACAATTAGAAATGTAATGTCATCGTTTTGATTGCTGATAAAGAGTTATGGAGTAGTTTGGTTTGTTTCGTGTTTTGTTTGACGTTTTAACATGTTTTGCTCTGAATGGTTTTTAAGTCCTGTTTCATTATTATTAAGATTCCTGAAATCATTAGAGCGACAAGTGCTTCTGTTGCAGATGGATTTCTTGATTACAACGTCGACCATTTATTTTGTTTTTATTAATTTATACCCTTTTTTGAAAACTATTTAAAAATGTGGCCTATATTCGACTGTTTGCGCACTGTTTAAAATCATATTTTGTTCTTTTATTGTGGTATGTTGCAGCTTGGATGAACCTAACATAGGAAACAAACAAAACAAAACAAAGTTTTTGTTTGTGTCGGAGCTCGCTGCAAAGTTTTGTAGCGAGCAAATTAAGGCCAACTCATTGGCCAGTCAGGCGGTGATAACGAGATCCCGTCCCCCAAAATTCATTATGCCCAGTAAATGTGTTTAATAGACTATTGAAAACCAGCAGTAGATTCTAAAGTTTTCCTTTTTTCTCTCTCCAGAACACAATGCTGACAATCTGACAATAAATACGAAACACAAACCACCAAACTGTGGCGCTATGCATGTCGTTTGGTACCTTTTACGCACGGCTTTTACGCACTGAAATCTCTTGGGACCTAATGACAGCCTGCTAATTGGGACTTGTAGTCCAGGTGGTCAGCGAGTTTCCAGACGTTGGACAGGTGGTGGAGCTTCATTCGCCCGTTTTCTGGAAACGAATACCGCCGACACCCGCTAATTAAATGCTACTTTTCGTAACACATTTATCGAGAGATACGGTTAATGCATCCACCTATACTGTTAACGAGAGGAGTCCATTTCACTGAGAGAACGATTGTAGACCTTTGTCTCGCTTTACAAAAGCGCTGTCTAGTTTGCTAACACGTAAAGGAAACGCACGCGCACGAGGTTTATGTTTCCAGGGCCAGTCGCCAAGTCTTTACCGCTTTCAGTAAATAATAATATTTAGCGAAAAAAATAAAAACGAAAACCACAGTGTGACTTAATTAAAGGCGTGTTGCTATGCAAAAATGCTTACATTATTTAAAATTTTGTAATCCACCTTAGGAACTTTTAAAAAAACTTTTGACTTTATGTGGTTTGTACTTTCAAATCAGCTCATTTTTAGTCCCACGTTAAAGCAGTGTCCATTTAAAATCCTAGAACGAACAAAGACCATTTCTCATTTTAATAATTTCAATTATTAATTTCACATTGTTTCTGCATGGTTGGCTAAAAGATTGAGTGGAGAAAAAAACGAGAAATGAATTAAGAAGCAAATAATAAGTCAAGGAATTCAATTCTAAATTCTTCTAAATCATGAAATTAATTTTTATGAAGAACATCGTGTATGCTTTCTGGAAAGTTAGGCAAATTTAAAGGCGCTGGGGCATCCACTAGGTGGCGCAACAGCTTGTTTGCGGGGTTGGCAGCAACATTTTATGTAGAATACTGTAGAACATTGTTGTATAGCTTTACCGAACTGTTGCAATGAAGATATTTTTTTCTGTTATTTCAACTTGGCTTTAAAATGTATACAGGCAATGGAGAAAATGTACACACAGGCACAATATCTTTTTTGATTATAAATTTAAGAGTGGGAAGGGCAAGTTTTAATGAATTTTACTATTTATTTATTTGGTTATGTTGCTGTGATTATTTTTGTTTTCTTTGGCCGGGCCCCCATTAGGTCTAATTTTTACGGAATGTTCTGGAGACGCCCATGCTCAGGTTACACCAACACTAGTGAAATAATAGTAATAATAATAATAATAATAATAATAATAATAATAATAATAATAATAATAATAATAATAATAAAAATAATAATAATAATAATAATAATAATAATAATAACAGAGAACTTTTTCCATATGTGGTGGAATTTCACACGATAAACCAACGGGATTTGCTCAGCTGAATGTTAAACTTAAACAGTTTCTGTTCCAGGTCCTCGCTGTTGGATTTCGACCGCAGGACACCCGCAGGAGAGAGAGAACGGGAAGTCAGAAAGGAAGTGGGACTGGGTGAGTTTGGCACGGACCGCTGTCCATTAGCAGGTAAACTGGGGTCCAAGGTGCGCACTGAGCCGCCTATGATACCAAGAACACGGATGGAAAGAACTTTAATGTGGAACCCTCACAGAGTTTTGCAACGCAGGCTCAGAGTAGAGACAGACTGGCAGTTTATATTGTAACTTCATTGGAGGCCAAAGAGACAGAAAGCAGAGCTGCCGCTCGGTGAGTCATTCTAAGCTAAATAGGCAGAAGCCGGAGCCTGACAGGTAGAGCTGAGCTTTCAGGAACAGAGTTTGGTACTCCGGAGGAGAGAGAGAGAGTGTGTCTAAGAGAGAGAAATAGAGAGAGAGAAAGCGAAAGGGGGGCAAAGAAGATGTCCAGAGAGGAGCAGAGCTTTTCAGAGGTGGAGCTCAGTCCCGGCATCTCGGACGACAGCCGCTCCCTGTCCCCGGGTCATTCCTCCAGCGCGGCAGGTGGAATCGACTCGCCTCTCTGCGGGCAGGAGCCGCAGCTGACGGCTCTGGACGACGCCTCGGCGGGCTGCTCCTCCGTCAGGTCCGACGACGAGGACGAGCGCTTCCCCGCCGGCATCCGCGAGGCGGTGAGTCAGGTGCTCAACTGCTACGACTGGACCATCGTGCCGATGCCCGTCCGCGTGAGCGCCGGAAGCAAGAGCAAGTCGCACGTGAAGAGGCCAATGAACGCCTTCATGGTGTGGGCGCAGGCCGCGCGGAGGAAACTGGCCGACCAGCATCCCCACCTGCACAACGCGGAGCTCAGCAAGACCCTGGGGAAGCTGTGGAGGTGAGGGGCCCACACCGCGCTGCTGGTGTTTTATGTTACTGTGTTGAGTTTTTGTGGGATCATGAACTTCTCAATATTTTTTAATTTCTTACTAAGTCTACTTATATGGAACGTTTTCTGTTTACTTTCCCTGAACTTACCAGGAACTACTTTCTCTGGACTTCCAGATGTTTCTATATATTCTCCAATATCAGGAAAATGACAGTCCAAAGTGCTAAAAACGAACTGAATTTCTTTTCTTAATTCGAAAAATGTTTCACATCTAGCCTGAAAGCATTCTTTAGTTCTAATTATAGGCTCATAAGTTGTATTTAAATCTTTTTTTTTTTTTTTGTTTTTTATCCTGAATGGTCGTTAAATGTTGTAACTTATCCAAGGTTCTTCAAAGAGTTGTTGTAGATGCTGATGGCAGTGGAAAGGAAGAAACTCCTGTAGCAGTCTGTGTTACAGGAAATGTGTCAGAGCTGCTCTCCATCATGCTGCCACCTTAAGGTGTGCAATTCTGAAATACTCTAGAATTGTAATAGATGAAAGTCTATTAAGTAGTTGATGAAAGTCGCTAGGAAGTTTCTGGAAAGCAACCACAAAGTTAAGTAGAAGCTCCTGCAAGTTGCCAAAAGCAAACTCTTAAGTTCTAGGAATCTACAGGACCTGTTACGTAGCGGCACCAGCAAAAAAAACAAGCAAACATTAATTTCAAAAAAGCCATATGAAGCACTGAAACAGAAATGTGCATGAAGCATTTGGATTCGCCAGTTATCAGGAAAAGGGATGATCTACGTGTTTTTTAATATCCCGTGGTAAAAGCTGCAGTGGTGTATAGTTTGTAAGGTTATCCAGCTTGTTTTACGTGTCACAGATTCCATTTACATTTGGCCAAACAAAGACACTGAAAGTGACTTGGTCAGTCCTGTTGACAATCTCCAATCACCCACCTTTACATTTAATTTTGTGAATTTTTTTTTTTTTTTACTACTCACTTTTTTAGCAACAATATTAGGTTGTTCAGATGGAAGGCCAACTTGTGTTTTCTGTCTGTTCAACTATTTTTTGCTTTGGGGAGAGGCTGCAAATACTTATTAATTTTCCTCTTGCCACATAAAGATACATGCTATGCTTATTTATGAATAAAGAAACAGTCCAACACTCACTTTTTTTTCTAGTTAGCTTGTATTATCCCAAAGCATCACTTAGGAACACAGCTCCACCGTTAGCATTTTGTTGGCCTCGTTTAGACACAGCTCACCAACCTACTTCCATCATGATCACATGACCATGGCAAAACATTGTCAAGGGTTTTATCCTCTGTTAAAAGAGGGATTTAAAATATCACTACATGTTTATTTCAAAACTTTGAACTGAAACCAAACGTTATCCCCAGAAATCATATTCTAAATTTCATGCTGTATCCAGTAGCTGAGAATGGTTTTCTAGATGCTCATCTTCACATGCAAACACCTTACTAAAGTTTCCTTTGGACAGCTAAGTGTGATCGCAATACTCAATTCAAGGCATAAAGGTCACCAAAGTTAAAGGAATTAAACTTGATCGGATCAAATATTAATCAGATAAAAGTTGACCTTGGGCTCAGTCAGGATGAGTTAATTGGTCCTGGAACACGATAAAGAGGGAGGCTAAGGGAGGTCAGGGGTTTCTCATGCCATCCCCCTTCCAGTCGTAGTGATAGAAGGAGCTCAGTTCCGTGTTCACAGACAGGATGTGACCGTGGCCTTTTTATTTCATTACTGTCCCGCAGTCAAAAGCCCCCTGGCAGGCAGATCAGTGGTGCACTTGGATTAAATTAAGCTATCTGGGGGGAAAACAAAGAGAAAACGACACTCAGCACAGTTTGTTAAAATGCAAAAGCACATTATCACACATTTATCTGAAGTAGATCGTATTTGAATCGACTTGTCCTTATGGTGTACAGTGATTCTCAAAAGTGATTCTAATAAAGGAAAACAAACTACAGCATCACCGTGTGTTTATATTTTTTATTTTAAGGCTCACCTTCCAGACAAACACTGACCCTAAATGCCCTGACCTCCGATTAGGACTGGACTGCATGGAATTAAAGTCTTATCACGAAATTTTGACAATAAGAAATATTTATTACACTGTCTTTTAGGTAACCATATGACTATAATTGTGTGTCACAGCAATTATCGCCCCACAAACACAAATACGGCTCTTCAAAAACATCTATATTTCTAATGTGTTTCTTTAGGACTCCAGTCACATTAAGAAATGCAATTTGTATCACTAAACTGCACATGGTATTTGCATTTTCAAATTTACTAGTATTTATTTATGCTTTCATGGAACAAACAAATATAATAAAAACATCAAACTCGACAATAAAGGCAGTTTTGGGAGGGTTTAAACATCATTAATTGGGATTTACCATAAGAGTGATAAATCAAAAATCACATGATGATAAGACATTTATCACGATAAATGATAAACGATACAAAGAGGGATAGGAAGACATTTCAGTCTCTACATGTGCAAAGCTGGTAGAGAAATATCCCAAAAGACATTTGAGTGAAATGCAACTAAGGTCAAAAAGTTTAAAATGAAGACCCATATCTGACTTTGCTAATTTATAGTGCTATGTAAAGTTCTTTGAAATTCTATAGGCGTATCCAATGTAGGATTGATTGCATAGCATTTATTTTTGTAAGCATCCCTTTAAATCTCTTCTTCTTGTCCAAGGCTTCTCAATGAGAGTGACAAGCGACCGTTCATCGAGGAGGCCGAGAGGCTGAGGAAGCAGCACAAGAAGGATTACCCGGACTACAAATACCAGCCGCGACGCCGCAAAAACGGGAAGGTCGGCTCCGGGTCAGGAAGTGAGGCCGATGGCCATTTGGAGGGTGAGGTCAGCCACAGCCAACCGCACTACAAGGGGCTCCAGCTGGAAGTGGCCCACAGCGGGGGAGCTGAGTCACCTCTGGCTGATGGGCAACACCCTCATGCTGCAGGTGGGCTGCAGGCTCCCTCCTGTTGATACCCCCCAGATACCGTCTCTGTCACACTGTTAGAGTGTTTCCACACTTGACAATCCGGTAGACTCGGCTGAATTACATTTTCAGCTGGTGCGATTTGCGTTCACACCGCACTGTCAGATAAAACAAACATTTTGAAAAACCTGTTTCCCTCCCCGCCTGCGGGGGCACTGCACCGAGAACCACTAGAGGAAACAGTATGAAAACCTCTGAAGAAGACACGGAGTACAACTTCCTTCTTTGTGAAATGTAAACAAAAATGTAGCATTAGATTTTAGCAGTTGTAGGATTTCTCTTTTGAGTTTTTAAATGAACACAAACCATTTCATCCACTAGCGATAGACACATGTGTTTTGGTTGCATTTACCAAGAATACCCTACGTTATAATCTACTTCCTGCTTTTGGAGGTCCACCCATGCAATCGGACCAGAGTTCACTTTTTTGGACTTTTATCAGAGTTCAATTGTGCATCCATACATCCCCAAATGAATTGAACTTTCTAGGCAAATGAACTGGAGTCCAATAAAAATGGACTGAACAGGGACTGTATGAATTCACCCTTAGATTCAACTGCAAAAGAAGGCACAGTGTTTGGTAAATGTTTTTAGTCTGCAAAACTAAAAATGGGGTAACAATCTTACTGTGTGTCTACAGGTCAGAGCCACAGTCCTCCCACACCTCCCACCACCCCCAAGACCGAACTTCAGTCTGGAAAGACAGGAGATGGTAAGAGGGAGGGAGCTGGGAATGGCGGCACGCGGGGGACAATGGGAGCGGAAGGCGTTCCTGGATCTGGAAAACCTCACATTGACTTTGGTAACGTGGACATTGGTGAGATAAGCCATGAGGTGATGGCCAACATGGAGCCGTTTGATGTCAATGAGTTTGACCAGTACCTTCCCCCCAACGGGCATCCAGGGGTTGGTGCAGCAGCAGGAGGAGCTGCAGCCTCTCCGGCCTCTGCGTTTGCCTACGGTATTTCGTCGGCTTTGGCTGCAGCCAGCGGTCACTCCGCAGCTTGGCTCTCCAAGCAGCAGCAGCCGCAGCAACATCACAGCTCCCCACTCGGCTCAGATCCATACAAGGCACAGATTAAGAGCGAGGCCGAAGGTTCCGGGTCTCACTTTGCAGAAGGAGCTTCAGCAGGCGCCCACGTCACCTACACGCCGCTCAGCCTTCCCCACTATAGCTCTGCTTTCCCCTCGTTGGCCTCAAGGGCTCAGTTTGCAGAATATGCCGACCACCAGCCTTCGGGGACGTACTACAGCCACTCCGGCCAGTCTTCGGGGTTGTACTCTGCCTTCTCTTACATGGGGCCTTCACAGAGGCCTCTTTACACTGCCATCACTGACCCAACCAGTGCGTCGCAGTCGCACAGCCCTACGCAGTGGGAGCAGCCCGTCTACACAACATTGTCGCGGCCATGACAGACAGCCAGAGCAGAAAGCGCCGGTGCAGGTTCAGCCCCAGTGTCAGACCAAAGCAGGAGAGGCGACTCTGTTTGCTACGCCAGAGATAGAAGTGCTCTGGTCTGGGGGGAGTGGGCCGGCACTGGGGAAGTCGGCTGGAGACCCAGAGGGGGAAACACCTTCTGATCTCGGCCAGGTGGAGCGGATGCTGTTACAGCACACGACTGAGTACCGAATGTGGAGCTTTTAATCGAGTTTAAGTCGCCGCCGGCACTCGGTGTAGGAGTCTGGGATTGTAATACCTTGGTAATGCAAAGAAAAGCATCCACCCAATAGGACTGCAGCAGAGTTTCTGACACTTCAAACATCGAAGCTGAGCATGGCATCGTGTTCCCGTTGGTGTGGAAGCTTCACGTGAATTACAGCTGGCACATTGTCTTTTACAAGCCTCTTCCACTGTAGTAAGGTCTTGATCAGGGTTTGAATGGTGTGACTAAATGCAAGCCAAATTCTTTTTGTTACGAAACGCATCAAATGCCACACAAACCAAGGGCCAATTACTTCGTCGGCTCTCCACTCCAACTCAGGATTGACCTTTAATTACACAAAAAAACCTAGAAAGCAGGATTCTACTCAGCTTAGACATTAAGATATGTAAATCTGACGTCTCTTTATAAACAACATGAACAGTTAGACAAAGTGCGTTGTATATCTACACAAAACCAACTTTACAACTTCACACTATCATCGAGAAAGACGACGCAGTGCATGTGAAGCTATAAATGCACCTGTCATTTATTTATGTAAACTTTATGTAAGCTGACCAAAGTTTTATGACCAAAACTTTTGATGTTTTCTAAAGAAGAAACAGAATTTTTTTTAAAGATGTTTCTCCCAACGTGACATCCGAAACTACCTAAGTAGACCTTTCTTGTCTGTTTTACTGTATAATTTTACTTGTATGTGTCAAAATCAACTTTTGCCTCGTTATTTGTCCATTAGCACTAATTTCGATGATGAATTATTTCTCTGCATGTCGATTAACTATTTTTGTTGGTGGTGGAAGTGGGCCATCGAGAACACATTTCTAGCTCTAACCGTTTGCTCTAATTACACTGTTGAATTTATGTTTGCCATGATGACATAACTACACTGGAAGCCTTCACTGCTGTCTTTGCTTTTGGCTTGAGCGTTATTATTCATTGTTTATGTAAAAGTTCAGTATTCAGTGTTTGACAGGCCAATACTAAGAAGCAGCTGCCACTTGTGTATTAATGCAGTCTTATATTAACTAGAAAAAAAGTGTGTTGCCCTTAATAATGCCCGCTAATAATGGGTGCAGAGGGGCAACAAATTCTAGACTATTTCATGTTCTTATCATTGAGTTTTTAAATTATAACTTTAATGTATCTCTTTCATTTTATGCCTAATCTTTCCTTTTGTAATTCTGACATATCTGCATTTCTGAGGACCTAATTAACCCTAAACAGAGGTCAAATAATAATAAAAAAAATAATTTGCCATGTCTTGTTAGTATCACCATTTTACAGCATATCCAAGCTGTTTATTGTCATTCTCTATCTAAGCTGTTTGTGCTTATTTGAACATTTACCTTCGCAATGAGAGACTGAGGTGTTTTCTGAGTGCTGCACTTCTTATTTATGTGTGTGTTTTGTATTATTTTGCACTGTTTTTTCTCTTTGTTATGACTCATTTTACTGATATGGTTTGTGTTTATGTTTTTTAGAAGCAGAGTATGGCTCAACTACATAAAAACAGGAACTAAAAGCCTTAACATGTGAAAATGTGCTGTGCTCCTTTACTTTCTACTGGAATAAAGCTATTCGTCTGCTTGGACGTAACACTGCCTCTTTAATTATTTCTGTAATAAAACCTGTTTAACTGACCATAAACTAAGAAAAAAGTCAAATACAAACTAATACCACAGTTACATGGCAAATTGAGTTGCCTGATCTAAATGCCATTATTTGAAACAGAAAAGTAACATATATATATATATCTGGACACCAAGGCGTTAAGAGAGGCTACTGCTGAGAACTGCGTCATCTGTGAGCGCTTTGGGACGGGTGAGGCAAACACCCCGGGTAACACCCGCGATTTATTTAGATGAGTTACGGCGATATCTTCTTTTACGTCACACTCTCCAGTAGCAGAAGATTAAGTTAGCAACCTATTTGCTTTGTTTGTATGAGTAAAATCGATGCGTTCGATACATTTGAAACAAGATTTTACTCACAATTCTAGTGATCTTGGGCGCCCCCTGCTGGTGTGGCGACCCATAGCAGCTGCTTAGTTCACTTCAAAGTTAAAGTATTATGTTTTCAAGGCACATAGTGCTAATTCATAGCATAATCAAGTAGCTATGTCACCTTCAGTTGTTACAAATGCTCATATATAGAGCATTTGTAATACAAATGCTCTATATATGAAAAATGATTTAAAATAAATTTTACTTCCTGATTAATGCTTTGAAATCAGGTCTCTGTCACTTTAAAAATTCCTGCTCTTTCTGAAACCAAGAAGTTATCTGTTTTTCAATTAATAATTGCATTGTATTTCCACAGCAGAATGACACTAAAAGTACCAACAATATATTTTAGATCTATTTTTCTAATTTGTTTTTCCCGCAGACGACCAGCATAAATTTAGAAAATGCATCAATTTATGCAAAAGTTATGCATATGCAGATATTTACCAAAAACATGAATTGTCTTTCATGGAAAAAAGAAAATGTCATGAAACATTAACTGTTTCAATTTAGCTGAACTGAGGGATAAAATTCCTCCTTGGATTGTAAATGTTGCACATCCTATTCTGCTGAGTCAATAGAGGCACCTGAGTTGTGAATCGCTGAGGCTCTTCCAAAGCTAACATGGGCCTTTCGGCTATTTCTCTGTTTATTGCTCTCCCTAACTTGAAACTGCTGTGGTAAAAGAGGGAAGTATAAATATTAAATCCAAAATTTCCTCCAAGTTGACTCACATGAGAGATTCAATAAAGTCAAGACCCTAATTGCAATCCTTGTAATTTTCTCTGGCTTTTTTTTAATTTTTTTTATGAATTAATCAATTAATTTTATTTTTATTGAAGGTATAAAAGCTGGCGATAAATATTGAACAGAAGTAGCCAGTTTACTCCGGCTGATAAACAGGTTTGCTAACTGTCCCGACGAGACTTTCTGCTCCTCACCACGCGCATGCAAAGCAGCCAAACAGTCCCTGTGTTGTTGTTGATTTTGTGGGAATGAGTTTGCTGTTCGGGTGGAAACATGCAAGCTGAGGGGGTGGGGGAAGAGAGGAGGTTTTAGAGTTTGCCAGAAATAGGATTACCAGCTTTGTTGCAGAAAAGAATATTTGTGACTCTGGGGAAAAGATCGAAGAATCATCTGCTTAACCAGTGTGTGTGCAGTGGCATCTACAGTGGCGCGAAAATTGTTTGTCCCATCACAAAATGGCTCCTGTTTTTGCGTTGTGGTCACATTTAGTATCAGACAGGAGTTTACTTTCTTACTTACTTCTGCTTACAGATTTTCAGGGCTTTGTGACAGCCAATATAAAACATTATTATTTTTTTGTCCCTTTGTAATTAATGTGGGGGTGTGACCAGTACTGCATTTGGAAGACCCAAGTTTAGGATTCAGAAGCCTTTCTGGAGACGTTGCCTCAGGCTGATGCTGTGCTCGTCTCATGAGAGGGCAGCCCATGTGATGCTCACCCTACCAACAGCTGTGAGGTCATCAGCCCACCTTAAAGCCAGCAAACAAAATGATTTTGTAGCCGAATCTTCATGTTTTGTCCATTAGTTTCCTCAGTTATGGTTGCTACGGTCTCTCTGTGTGGTTTGTTCAGATCAGTCACGATTTCTCTTGGTCACTTGTTGCACTTCAGGAAACGTGATTTTATATTTTCTGATCAGCTGGCCTAAAAACAATGAAACGTATTGAGAATGGCGGACTCGTAATAATCTGGTTTGTTTTGTTGTTTTTTTTAAGTTTTCATCTGCTTTTTTTTTTTTTTTTTTCCCCAGTTATTTTTTATTTTTATTTTATTTAGTCAACCATCAACAACAGTACATTGAACACAGGGACAAAGCAAACATGACATTGGTCTTCTTTTTTTTTCTTCTCCCCTCCTTCCCACTCCCCATCCTGTGGTCCCTTCCTTTACCTTCTATTTATTCTATCCCCTACCCCTCCCCATCCATCCGTACCCGGCTGCAAACAATAGAAACAGCAAAATAAAGTAATAATAATAAAAAAAAGAAATAATAATTATACAGCTGAGGAAACACAATCATGAAAAACCCAGGGGACTAAGACAGAGTACAGAAACATGGACAGCATGTAAAACAGGCGTCCACGCAAGCGTAGGTACACAGATCAAGACAGAACATGGATATTTAAAACTGCACAGGTTGACAATCACTATCGATAGCCAGATTCACAAGGAGCCGCCGGACCGGGGGGACAGGCAACTACAGCAGAGCTGGCTTCTATGCGATTTTCAGGCTCGAGGGAGGGTGTCTTTCAAAATAAGATAATAGAGGGGCCCAAGTTTTATAAAATTTTTGGATCGAACCTCTAAGACAAAATTTGATCTTCTCTAACTTAAGGAACATGGATAGATCTTTCAACCAAAGAGAAGCCTTGGAATAATCTGGGTTTTAATTGAAATTGTTTTGTCTACATTGTTGTCGCTCTGCTCGGTGTCAGATTTCGTCTTTCAACTCAGTCCCATTTCTTTGGTGCGATCCGAATTCTGCTTCTTTGGACTTCTGACAAGGATTAGCTACTTAAATCAAAAATAATGTTAAAAAGTTGCCGGCCCTAAATATTCCTTCTGACAACCAGAGTCCAAACTTTACTAAGTCACAACAGTAAAACGTTGTGCGTCTTTTACTCCATCACAGAGTGAACCTGACAAGCAAATTGGGTTTATTTTGTAGGTAAGCATTGGAGAAAGCGACGGGGAGGGAGAGAGGAGGAAGGACTGCAGCGAGTAATGGTCCCTTTGTGTCCCTGTGAAGCTACAGGCGAGGTAGTTAGTTGGGTAAGGCTCCCTCTTTCCTTCCCTCCTCCCCCAACGTTCCCATCAATGGCCCCCTTTGTCTTTCCAAAGTATCACACAGCCGATTAAACGGAGGGAATTAGGAGTCAGGCTTAACCGCAACACACCGGAACTCTGAATTATGGATCCAGGAATCCAAAGCCAACGCATCCACACCAAATACGTCAAAAGTCTTAAAGGGGCAGTATCATGTAAAATCAACTTTTTTCCCTTTAGGTTTACATCATGCAATAATGTTATTCCCTCATCAAAAACACACCTGGAGTGTTGTTTTGATTCTTTCCTGAATGTTTGACAAATCTTTTGATCTCTATGGCAACCATTCGGGGACCTACCGCCACCTTGTTAGGTGCAGTTCCTCCTCGTAGCGGCAATTTCCAAACTTCTGTAGCTTCCGGCTCACAGAGCAGCCCTCCTCCATTACTACCTCACTCAGCTCCTTCAGACTAGCTAGCAGCAATTAGCAAACACCTGTGCATCCGTTCAGCTTATTATATGAGCTACTTCTCAGTGGAAAGCTGGGAAATAAATATATCGTTAAAGGGTTAACAGAGGTTAGTAGTGGCTCTTTGGATAATTCAAAGAGCCACTACTTAAGATTCAGGATATTAGGGAAAACATAATTTTGTGACAATATGGCTAATCCTGTCATATTAATTGTGATTAACCCAAATCTTTCTTATTAAACTCTTCTTTTTCCCTGTTGTAATAAAGTTTGGACCATTAACTCACAGCTTTAGGACGCCTATTGCAATTTAATCTGTTAGATTAAATCATATTTATGTTAAAAAATGACTCATTATGTTCCCAGAATGTTTCAATCCAGTTTATAATAATCATCTTGCCGTTTTGTGACGGTCTTGTCACACTAAACAGAATAAACTGAAGTCTGTGGTCACAACAGGAAATAATGAGCTCAGGGGGTGTTTTGTGGAAAAACACAAACGTGACACGGCCACTGCCTAATTGCATATTTATGTAGTCAAATTGTAGACAAATAACTGATATTTCATGTGCAAATTGGAATCCACACCAACCCTGCGTGACACGCAGCAGTGTAATTAAAGCAAACAAGAAACCACATCTTATAGAAAAGAGTTTATTCATAATAATAATAAAACATTTATTTTACACAAATTATTTCTCTGGAAGAAAACAACTAATGGAATCTTACAACACAGCACTATTGAATGAATAAAAAAAAAAAGAAGAAAAAGTTATATTTCCCTCTTGTGGTGCTTTCTGGCAACTACAGCTGTTAAAATAGTGAGGATAAATAAATTCTTCTACAGTGTGAACATGTGGCAAACTGCAGCGCAGAAGCTCGCGAGACGCCGGACGTGATGCGAGGAGCCGAGAGGTGATCGGACCGACCTCTAGTCGCTCACGATGAGCTCGTCGCAGCCCCAGTCCTCGTAGCTGCCATCAGGAAGGTACCGACGGATGATGATGGGGATCTTTCTGCTTCTGTTGGAACGGAGGGGTAAAAAAGTCTTTACAAAAAAAAAAAGAAATTTGGTTCTCAAATGTTGTGAGAGGAGAAAAAGCACAATAGGACTTACTTAAGTTCCTTCATGGCTATCTGCAAGGGGTCCGTTTCTCCTTCCAACTCCACCATGACCGGAGCGCACATGCTGCCGAAACAACACGTCAGGGTGAGCTTTTATTATGAGAATTTAGTGGATCAAAACTCCAGTGTCACGTTAAGGCGGTGAATGTAAACACAGAATTAGAAACGTAGCGTATTTCCTAATAAGCACGATGGAGCACGGGAGTTCCCCAGACCGTTTTTAGCAAGCAGGAAAACTTCCAGAGAAGGTCATTGTCTGGGCCAAACTCTAAAAAGGGCAGTAGCCCAGGGCAACAAATTTGTGGGGAATTCCGCCACAAGACTATTTTTTTTTATTTTAAATTTATGGATGTTTTGCATTACACTTTATAAAAAGCTAATAAGCCCATATCAGAAGGATTGTGTTGACATTCTGGGATTTTTATGAATATAAATCATATTAAAGTTTTTGAAAATTATGAAATTGTAATATTTGAGGAACAACATGGCGCTTCAGCTCGGTATTAAAGTTACCATTCATCAATTCATGTATAGGACTACCTATTCATGCACTGCGATTTGCATTAGTAGAAGTTTTTTTTTTTTCGTTCTAGGGAACCAAAGCTGGCTCCAGCCAAGGGTCCCACGTCTTTGTGCATCCGGCCCTGGGCCTGGTTGAAATCTGAGTCCTGGGCACTGGAGAACTGACCTAGATATGGCTATGTCAGTTCCATAAGCTCATCTCAGCTTTGTTGACAAAAATTATTGGAACATATGACGTGGATTAATGAAATGAAAGGGAAACTTTCATTTCATTAATCCACAGGATGCACGTAACAGGCGTGCCTCCTGTTACGTCTGGCATAAAACTAATGCTGCTTTTCAGAAAAATACGGGTATGCAGGGTAAGTTTCCATGAGGGGAGTAATCATTTAAAAATACTTTTTTTTATTTACTCGGGTTATCTTTGTTGGACAATATTCGTTTGATGATCTGAAATATATTACATTTATAGGAGACAGTGACGCTGTGCTGTCTCAATATTGCACAGATCATCTCAGATTTGTTGACAAAAATTCAACGTGCTGTGTGCAAACACTCACGCTATCTGCAGAGCTCGGGTTCCCAGCACTCTGGCCCTCTCATACTTGGTCATGTACGGCGTGGTGATTCTCTTCTGGTTTGCCTGCTGACCCTCTCCTGCAGGAAGGATCTGCACATTCTCCTGATCTTCCTGCTCAACAGAAAGAAAACGCACAGATTCGGACTGAGCTTGACCACAAATATAATAATATCCAGGTTGGATGTACCTTATTATTTATCAAGATGTTTTGGGTTTTTTTTATCGGTACTTACGTCCTCAACGTTCTCGAGGTCATCTAATCCTTCATCCTCCTCAGCGTAATCAAAATCTCCATCATCGAAGCTACAAATTTATTAACATGTTAGCTAAATCGCTAACTGTCTGTTAGCATCAAATTTAGCTCATATACAATATTTCCGCAAACACCGAGCTTAATGTTTACTGTTAGTGCTGAGTGAGTACTTACTTATCTTCGTTGTCGGACATGTTTTATTTGGAGACGTTTGTATATTCCTGTGTTATTCTCCTTCAGGTACTCGTTTTGTTGTCAACATTGGGCCACATGAGCGGTCTATGTAACTTCCGGTTGATTGGTACGCCGGGAAATATTCCGTGCGCAAGGACGATCAACATTTGAGTTCCGTTTATTTTTAAAAAAAACTTCTTCACCTTTTAGAAGCATAAAGTTCGATAGTCTTTACACATTTCTTGTCCGTTTTATGAATAGTTTTGCTCAAAATAATTAATGACCCCAAAATTATTAGTACATATTAGACTGAATCTTAATTTTCATCCAACCAAGCCAAAATTTAATTATTAGTCGTTTCCGCTACGTCAGCTAAAGGTTATTGTGAATAAAGAAATCCCCTCAGATATTTTTTACAAGTTCTGTAATTTATTTCTTGCTGACTTATTTTTCAGCAGGACTTTTGCTCATTATCTCGTTTGAATCAGAGTACAACAGAAAAGTAGATGCATTTTGAGTAATTCAATTCCTAAAGTGAATCTTTTATATACTAATTGCTTATTACTGACCTTTTCATTTAATTTCTATGATTCTGACAAAAAAAAAAAAAAAAATGAAATAAATTGTTTTCAGAAATTAAAAGTTTTCCAGGAATTAAATTATAAATTATGCCTTTCAGTTTTAGCCTCTCTTGATACCTTGATAATTTCAACACATCATAGGACACCAACTCTGTAAAAAATATGTATATTTATCATTATAGATCGTCGAAAGAATACAGATGGGAGCACATAATAATGTTGAACTGGGAAAAAAAAAACATGACATGAAATGTGAAGCAGTAGACAAAATGTAATTATGAAGCCAGTCGAACGAAGCTGAATCCTTTGTGAATTAAAATGTTACTGACCAAAAAGTATCAATGACATTATACCATCAGGTATCAACGGGCTTAAACGCCCAGGCAGATATTTGGACAAAAAAAGTGGCATTTTACAAAAATAAAGAACATAAATACATAAATTTAGCACACTGATGTTGCATGTTTTTATAACAAACTTGAGCTGAACATGGATTACGGGTTGTTACTGCGGTGGGAATGCTTTTTCAGCTCTTTTTCTCCACGGGCTCCTTGCTGCTCTCTGGTTTGTGGTTCAGCATTTTAAAGACTTTCGGGGCCTTCAGCTTTCCTTTGGTCTTCTTCGACCCGTCCTTCTGAAAGCCTGATGAAAATCCAGGAGAGTTATCAGTTTATTCACAACCTAACACAAAATAAGTGACTCTGGATGTAAAAAAAAAATAAAATAAAAATAAAGCTTTTTATCTGACTCACTCTGATTTCTTGTGCTTTCCATATCTTCGTCTCTTTCTCTAATGACAAAAACAAAAGTTTTCAGCCTGTTATTATGAAAGACTTTTTTATTTGTCTCCATGTACCTGTCCTGATCCAAGCTGCTGATGATCTGGTTCCTCTGTTCAATGATGGTGACCAGCTCAGCCATCAGCTGCTGTTCCCGGCCTCTGTCTTCCTGATCCCAGTCTTTCTCTGATTAGAAAACAAAAGGAAAACCATGGAGACCCAAATCGATCGTGTTTCCACTGCCAAGACAGCCGGTGTTGGGCAGAAGGGACTCAAAACCTACCGGGCTTATTGAGGAGACATCTGAGCTTGTACTCCACATCCGCTTGCCTGTCCTCTAATATTTGCTGTTTTGTGCTGAAAACAACAAAACAAAACCATCAATTAGATCACCAAACAAAACTAAATTGCTGAAAGTAACTTTTCAGCAAGAAATAGCAGCTTGTTTAAAGTTCATTATTCCTTAATAATTATGAAAAAGTACCAGTTAACCATAAGTATGTTAGTCATAAGAACAAATTTTGTTGGACGATATACATCATCCCAGAAATTATCGCGACAAATAACATGTGCTAGCTACAGGTTGTTTCACTCGAAACTAACATTTCTCCATCAATATTAAGGAAATATTAAATTAAAACAAGCCTGTAAGTTAGTTTTGTCTTATTTTTAAGATATTTGCAATAGAAACGAGACCAAAAAACGCTAAGATTTTGTGTTTTTGCAGTGCGACTCGGGAATTCCTTTAATCGACCAACACAAAGTAGCGCAGAAGTTGTGAAATGGGAGGCCAGTAAAACACGATCGCCAACATTTTTACCAATACACACATGAAAACCCTTTTCATTGGATCGCCCTTACAGAGTCAGACGCAGCTGTTTTGATGGGAGCGTATATCAAGCAGATCGCACACATCTGACCACTGAGTGTTTCTCTAGTTCTTCCTTGCAAAATATTCTTTGCAGAAAAAGAACTGAAATTAGTTTCGGGTGTTTGGGTAGCTTCTTTTTTTCTTTATAGCAACAATATTTTTGGAGGCAATAAATTTGTGTTTCTACCAGTTCCATTTGGTCCTTAAGAGTGAGGAATATAATCTTGATTATTTCTCTCTTTAACAAATCTCCACGGCCTTCAGAGAGCAGCTGGAATAAAATACACGCAGGTCTCTCCACTGATCGGGTAGCTTCTGGAGGCTATTGGTTGGACTGGATTTTATTGAGGGGCATGAGAGTAAAGGGGGGCAGATAATTCATTTCGGTTGAATTCGAAACCATGTTATTTTTCTTTCGTTTCAATTCTGCACGTCTTTTTTTTGTTGCTGTTGTTGTTTGTTTTGTTTGTTTTTTTGTCGGTTTTACCGGGGGAAGATCCCGAGAAGGTTCGACAACGTTTGTGTTTTTAACGTGGAAGAATTTCAAGGCGCCGCATCTCACAGCTGGAACCTTCGTCTGGTCCACTCACAGGTAGAAAAGTTCTTTGCTTTTGCGCAGCAGAGTGTGTTGCTCATGGACGAGGCCGAACCACTCGGTCAGCATCTGCTCTTCTTTACCTGAAACAGAAACAAACACATCTGCTAGAAACTAGGAGCCACCGTAGAGAAGCGAAGTTTACGTAGAAACCCTCCTGGTACGGAGCGTCAGCCCCGTACCCGTCCTGCCGTCTCGAATGCTCCTCTCCAGCTCCACTCCTCGCCGCTCCAGCGCCTGCAGGTCTCCGTCCAAGCTCCTCATCCGCCTCTGCAGGTCTTCCGTGGAAACGCCCCGGTCCGTCCGCACCTGTCGTGGCGACAGCGTGTCGCCATTTTGCTGCGGGCAAACGTCGATTACGAACACATCGGAGGTTTTTTTCTGTACCTGCCTCCTGATGAGAGGGAAACCGTGTCCCGGCGCCGGCCCACGAGTGGACGACAGGTTCTGAACCGTCTGCGACCGGGACATCTCAGGTCGCTCCGAGAATGGATTTTCTTTACAGGCAGACTGGAAATGGGGAGAAAAAAACTTCAATACTGATGAATTCCACTTACGGTGGAAAAAGAGCAGCAGCGTTTGGTAGGATAAAATATTTCAAGTGACATTTTGCCTGCAGATAATGTGTCACTGTAACAGATTTCACTGACGATAAATCATTCCAGTAATTATTGCTACTAAATTATAATATTGTCATTTTGACACCATTTTCAAGTAATGTAATAATGATCATAATGTCATATTAATGCAATTATGCCCAATCAAAAATAGCTAAAAAAAAAACACCTTTAATTTCTGACAAATATTTGACACTTAAATGTAACTGAAAAACATTTCAAGTATCCAAAATTTAAAAAAATCAACAACAACAAAAAAACAATAACTACAATGTATTATGAAGTCTCTGTAATCAAACCTGAATTTAAAAAGAGAAAAAGAGAAAACAGGCAAAATGGGAAATTAGGACCGTCGTAAAAAACAAAACAAAAGAAAAACGAACCAACTAACCAACTGCTTCGCACTATCAAATATTTGCAGTGTTTCACAAAATGCCAATACGTTAATGGCAAGACAACAGTCTTTAACGACTGTTGTCCAACTGTAAACGGTCAGGTTCATTACGGTCAGGTTCATTTTGACTTATCATGCCATTAATTGATTTATTGCAAACACGACTCGGGTTTTGCTTGCAGAAAGGGAACTAATGTCAGACAGTGAGGAGAAAAAACAGGCTGTGTGTCATTTTATAGTTCGTGTGTAAACACAGGAAGCTTGACAGTCGCTGAGGCGATCTCTGATGAAACTGATATCACTAAGCAACTCATTTATAGAGACAGAAGAAAACAGGGTCTAAAATAGATCCTCGAGGAACACCATCATGCAACGTAACAAGGGCTGGTGCATCGTTTTTTTATGATAGTAACTTACCGTTTCTTAAGTTTCTTAACGTAAAACCTTCTTGAACCAAGCAAGTGAGTATTAATACATATTTAATTCTTTCCTGTAGTAGTTTTGTGTCGTACCTCCCCTTCACACGCTGAGACGGACCGGTCGGCGTCACGCAGCCCTGCGGCGGCGGCGCTGCTCTCGGAGCGCTCAGACGGCATCGCCGGCACGGACAGACTCCTGGGTAAAGCGGCGCTCCTCTGTGCGTCAGAGGACCTCGGCTCTGTCGCGTGTGACGGACCATTCTGACCCCCGTCTGCGGCTCCTCCGCTGACGATTCCCGCCGAGCTGCCGCCAGCGGTCGCTCCCGGAGCCGGGTCCGGCTCCGCTCCTTCACGTTCCTCTGTGGAAACACACACGCGCCCGTCCCGTCCTTCGTCCGCCTTCTGCTCAGACTCGCTGCCGGGTTCTTCTCCGCCCTGGACGCGAGCGATGCCGCTGTCCTCCGAGGGACCAGCAGGAGGCCCTTCATCGACCTCCTCCTCTTCCTCGAATGGATTAAGAGAGGGCGTCCTGGGTCTGTTCCATGGCGTCTGCGTGTTGGAGACGGATTTGGACCGAGGGACGGGTACCGGAGGTGGAGCCGGAGGCAGCTGGGTCCAGGGTCCAGGATGCACGATGGCCATCCAAGGGTGGTTGCTATTCACTTTAGGGCTCATGCTGGTTACACAAGGAAAGAGAAAACATGGAATATTGGAGGTTTCTGATCTCCTTCGCTGCAAAAAGCAGAAAACCACACCAAGTATTTCTGGTCCAATTTCGGTTGCAAATATCTTAGTTCACTCGAAATGAGACCAAACTAACTCAAAAGTAACTTTTCATCAAGACATAGTGGCTTGTTTTAAGTCAGTAATTTCTTAATGTTGTTGGAAAAAGTGGTAGTTCCACTGGCAGATTATTTCACTTGTAACATTGGAAAAATGATTTGTTATAACTGAAATAATCAGCCGATGAAACAAATACTTTTTCTTCAATATTAAGGAATTATTGACTTAAAACAAGCTGCTATAACTTGCTGAAAAGCTACTTGTGAGTTAGTTTGGTCTCATTTCAAGTGGATATTTACAAAACAAAAATACTTGGTAAGATTTTGAAACTTACTCTTTTCCTGTTTGACCCTTGAACTCTCATTTCACTTCTTTGTTACAGTCTTTGACTGGAGCTCCGCTGAGCTCTTAAATGAGACAACCCCCTCCACCCCCCACCACCCCCAAAAAAACAAGTGATCATGAAGAAAAGCTCTTTTCATCATTTTTAGAAAAATACTTCAGGAATCCTTTTAAGCTTCACTACTGAACGCCAGCCTCGTCAAAGTTTATAAATGTGAAACTAGAACGGTTCCAGGTTCGACATGCCTTGACTGAGGAAGAGGACAAGTCGAACAATCACATCTGAAACTCCAGGTCTTGTCAACTGTCCGCCTTTCAATTCCCTCTGGCTGTGAAGTCGTGCTCTGATTGGTGGGAAAAAACTTCTGGCTGACCCGGGTAGATCCTGGCAGTCCGGTTCTGGAGCGAATGCCAAGCACAGCTTTGGTTTATCTGGCGGAGCCACTCAGCACTGATCGGCCTGTTTGAACTGTGATTACTATAAATGTTGAATTTGTATTGTTTTTGGGGTTTTTTTTTAGTGCATTTTAAGTCTCTTTCTGATGTGCGCTTTGCCTCATTTAGGGCCAGTTTACGCATAAGGTGCGTATTTATAATATAACGTTCTCGTCATGATAAGAATTTTGACTCATCATTGTCGCAATAAATTTCAGCTAATGTAAAAAAAAAAAAATAAAGAGACAGGAAGGTTTTCTATCTTCCATTCTGCAAACACTTTTCATCAGCTTGTTCAGTTTGTATCGCAATTTTGATTCATAATTATTGTTTTATTCACTTAAGTTCATTTAGTTATTTGCTGCACTTAGTTTTCGCTTTGTGTTGCATTTAAATGAATGACAAGATCTGC
This sequence comes from Gambusia affinis, assembly GCF_019740435.1. Lineage (NCBI taxonomy): Eukaryota > Metazoa > Chordata > Actinopteri > Cyprinodontiformes > Poeciliidae > Gambusia > Gambusia affinis. Next base: position 6,112,065 of record NC_057886.1, read on the forward strand.
AAATAAAATCTGACAGACTGTAAGCAGATGGAGATTTTACAAAAAATCATCCAAACTAATGCATATGATATATATATATATATATATATATATATATATATATATATATATATATATATATATATATATATATATATATATATATATATATATATATATATATATAAAGGGGGGACAACTTTTAGATTTCTCTTTATGCAAATTTTAGATCCTTTTTATGGAGGAAATCTCTTCTGGGTATTTTTAAGATTTGATAAACCAGCCACTGGAAACTTAATTAGAAGGTAAAAATGGGCTTCATTTTTACTGTCATTTGTAAATATATATAATATATATATAAAAAAAGTTCAGCACACTTACAGGCCAGGAGCTTGAGGTGAAGTCTCTGATATCCATGCGCAGAAAAACAAAAAACGAGAGAAAAAAACAAAACAAAAACAATTTATTGGTCTTAATTTCTGAACGGAGACGCACGCCGTCATTTAGAGAACATTAAGTCACGTAAAATCTTGCTCACCTCCGGCGGGGGAGTCACTCCTTGTCTGAGCGGTTCTGGACCTGGGCGCGGGAACGGGAGCCACAGAGGAGTCCGGGCCTCTCCTGGGAGCCGGGACAGGAAGTCCTCCTGTCCGCGGCTCGGCGTAGCGAGGCACACTGCAGATGGCCGACCCGCTCAGAGAGTAGAAACCCGTCTGGATGGGACGACCGGGCCGATGACCAGCAGACCCGAGTTGCCGCTCGCTGTCGACGCCGGCAGCTTTTCTGTCCGTGGCATGATGAGAGCAGATGAAGGATGTCTGATCGCTTCCTGGAGGGCAGGAGCCCGGCAAGAGAGCGCAGCGGCACACTCTGCACCTGAAAGACAACGGAGCAAATACAAAGTAGTTTACAAACACAAAACATCAGCAAGTTAGTTCTGGCCTATTTTCTGGTGCACATTTGAAATAAGACTAATAATTATAAAAGTAACTTTTCAGAAAGATACAGCAGCTTGTTTTAACTCAACATTTCCTTAATTGTGATATTTAAATAGTGCTAGTTCTACTGGTAAATTATTTCACTTATAACCAGTAATTTGTCATCAATATTAAGGAATTAGAAACTTAAAACAAGCGCCAATGTCTTGCTGAAAAGTTACTTGTAAGTTACTTTTGTCCTATTTAAAGTGTAATGAGATATTTGGACAAGAAACTAGAGCAAATATACTTGGTAAGGTTTTGCCCATGATTGTAAAAGACACATGAACTGTTTTTTACAGCAAACCTTGGTGTATCTTATTGCGATTTCAAGACAAACCAACACAGATTAGCGCCAAATTCTAACATAGAAAGGAAAAGGACAATATTTTTCACATATAATCTGGAAAATGTATGAGTTGTTCACTCCACAAATGGAGGACAGGCTGTGCGAAACCCATCGCTGCAAGGTCAACATTCAAGTTTTCGGCACACTTTCAAGCCGCCTACGTTTTGTGAGAAGAAAACGTCGTGACGTGATGCGTAACTTGTGTTAGAACGGCCTAGTCAAATTCCAGAACCAGAAAACTAAAGTCCACACGCGCTCTCCGTCCAACCTGACTGATCTTGACCTACTTTGCAACAAAAGAAGGAGAAAAAAGCTTCAGTCTCCAGAGGATTTTTTTCCTACTGTTTAATCAAAAGTTTAAATAATCCCAAAGAAGAACATGGCAGATAAAACGCAAAACGCATCAAGAGAGACGGACACTTCAGGCGTGGAGGTCAAATGTCAAAAGAGGTGAACTGAGGCGCGTTAGAGACAAACGTCGCGTTCATTCCGACCAGGAAAGACGAGCGTCTCTCACCTTAAGCAGCCGCGGTGGTAAACCTTCCCGTCAGCCAGACGCTTCTGTATGAGGTGAACCGGCTTGAAGCAGAGGGAACACAGCACCGCGGGCCTCAGGCCAGCATGAGCGTCCTCTTTACTGGTTTCCAGTTCAGTCAGGCTCTGAAAGCAGAAGAGAAACCGGGCAGTCAGACGCGAGGCGAGTGAGAGAGAGAGGGAAACAGAGAGAGAGAGCGGGAAGCGAGGAGGCGCCGTACCTTCTGGCTTCTCAGAGTTTTATGCACCTTCGTGACGTTCAGGACTTGCGACGACCACGACCTGCAGGGACCTGAAGTCAACACGGGACAGTTGGGGAAATGAAACCGTAAATATATTACAGTTAATTAAAAAATACAAAAATCACGGTCACTTTATAGATTGCTGCTTTGAAAAGAACACTTTTCAAAACGCTGCTTGTTTTTGTTTAAATCCTGCTGCACACATGCTGGCGGCTATGCTAGTACCGTCGCTAACTAGATGAAAACAGCTCTTAGTTAACTAGTTACATTTACTCAATTACATTTACTTGAGTAACTTCTTACTCAAGTACATCCAGAAGTATCTTTGTACTTGTGCTGGAGTAATATGATATGAGTGAAAGTCCTGGATACTCGATACAATTCAATGAAGAAACAGTAAATATATCTTAAAAAGAAACCTAGGAGACACAGACACACACCTGCAGATCTCCATCAGCCCTGTTGTTTTAATGTTATTTTTCTATCTGCTGAGCCTATTGGGCCATTTGAAGATTAATACAACACAGAAAACAAAACATATTGCCACAAGAGGTAGATTAAATTGCTCTAACCTATGCACTTTGCCTTCTGTAGGTGATGCTTTTCAGTAAAGATTAATATTGGAAAAGTTTGGAAAAGTGTTTCTTCTGCCTAGATGTGTTATTATGTATTTATTTGTAGTATTAGTTTTCATTTTCGTCTTAAAAATGATTGGCGCATAAATGTATATTTTGTATGTTGATGGCGACATTTTTCAAAATGTTAAATCAGATTTTTTGACCAGTGCCCAAATATTCTTTCACTCGTGCTCGAGTCATTTCTTTGGTCGGCTACGTTTTCCTTTTGTTCGGTAGTAGTGCTACTCTTACTTTATCATAAACTGCAGCATGTTGTTGTCGTCAGAATTGAAACGGAGTGGGGACAAAGCAGCTGCAGTCCAAATGGGAACTCATTTTAAGAAATGTTTTTAGAAATGTCTAATTAATAATTTTTTCATTATTTTAAACTGGGGTCCAAATACGATGTGACACAGAAGCCTGTCCCTTTAAGGCTGGACTCTGACCTTTAATTATCTTTGCCACCAAAAAGATAACAAAGATCTCTACAGTATTGTTAGAAATCTGGAGTACAGCGTCTCCATGACAACCAAACCAATTTGCGCCATCTTTAAGCCATCTGACCTGAGCTTTCTTAAAGTGCTAAAGTGAAGTGGAGGATCTGTGATGCTGCGGACCAGGAGTCTTTTAATCATGAGCTTTTAATTTAAAATAGACATTGGGGTTTTTGATTTTTTTTTTTTTGTACTAAAACGTGTCTGGAGTCATTAATGGTTTTACTAAAGCTTCTTTAGGTCGGGAATACGGTTAAAGCTCTTCATTAGCGAAAGGTCACGACCCCAGTCCAGCAGAAGTGTTACACGACATTTTGTTGCCAATTTTACCATCGAGAGTAAAGTAGATCCAAGTCAAGGCGAGGAAGAGAGGTGAGCAGTTCACAAGCTGAAAGTGAAACATATGCAATCAAAGACAAACACACAGAAACGCAGCAACGGACCGGGAGATTCTCCGCTGAAGAAGTTGTAGTATTGGGAAACGTAGGTGATGACGGTGAGAAAGTCAGGCGCGTCCGTGGAAACCATGTCCTGCGGGTCCAGCAGAGGAGGGATTCCCAGCTTCGCCTCTGCGACCTCGAAAGCCTGCAGAGCCGAGAGGAAGAGCGAGTTTTCACCGACACGCGGTCCGTCGGACACAATGCTGCCCGGGAAACTCCTGCCGGCCTGGACAAAGACGCGAGTGACTCACCAGCTTGTTATTGTGATAAACATTTCCCCTGGACAGAGAGCTGAAGTCTCTAGAGAGAGGCAAGAATAATAAGGATTACAAAAACTGTCAGAAACTGTCAGAGGCAGGAGAAAAGAAGATCACAACTGGTTGGACTATCGTAAACCGAAGCAAGCTAAATGTATGAATGAAAGATTGCACATCAGATTAAACTGGAGTCAGCAACGGCACAGTTTCTTAAAAAGTACCAACGTGAACATTTATGACTTTGTTTATTGCATTTATTGTAATTTCATGGTTTGGGAGGACAGTGGAATCTTAAGAATGTTTTTATAAATAAAAACTTTTCAAACCGAAGCCTTAAATAAACATTTGCCACTGGAACTGGAAGACATTTTAAATATCCAAAATAAATAAACAAAACAACAAATAAAATGAGTTATGAAGTTTCCAAAAACTATTATTATTATAATTTGTTTTATCATTCAGTTTGTGGTAGAAACAGAGAGAAAAACGTGAAAAACTTTATTTCAAATGGAAATGATTGATCAATTGCATTTATCATGCAATTAATTCACATATATAGGCTATATGTTCTTTGCACAAGACTCGCAGTTGTAACCGCCACAAAAGACTGTTAGGTGAGCTAAATATAAATATACGCCACACTTTTCAGATTTTATTTTTATTTTTTGTCTAAAGTTTAAATTGTACTAAGACTTTTACAGTGAGAAAACACGTCAGATGGTCCCTTCAGTCTGGGTCTGGAGAGGTTAAGAAGAGGGATTAGTCCAGCAGATTATAATCTCCATTTAAACGAAACGAGCCAGTTCTCTTCAGCTCAGTTTGAACTGAAAGTCCATGTGAGGAGAGAGGAAAAAAAAAAAAAGATAAGAAAAGTACACGTATTTCAGACGAAGGGCCTTTGGTCTACTTACATCAAGCCGGGTCGGTGTTTGTGGATGATGGCACAAAACGCCAGCCCATCCCTGAAGGAGGCTGACATGTTCTTCACTTCCACACCGGGGTAGCCGGCGCATGTGACGCGGCACCACTCCAGCAGAGCCTTCGGTGATGCTGCCATCATTTTGCGCGACTTTCAGTTGCGGACGGGAAAAACATTTCCCTTTTTACGGGTGAGACATCAAACAGAAAGAACAGCAGAACGGTTTGGTTTGGTGAAGAGAACAGGAAACGTTCACCCTCTTCTGCCAAACCACCGATCTGCACAAACAACGCACCGATCCAACGCAGCAAACAGGAAGGAAGTTATTTCTTCACACTTTTATGTGCATCTTCCCCACCTAAAGATATCCACGCTAGAGTGTATAAAGAGCGTAGCTTTCTCCCGCCCCCGCAGATTTTAGCCACGACCAAAGTTAAAGGAACGGTTCTTCTCACGCTCACTGAGCCGCGGACTCGGTTTCTCCACTATAAAACTACCAGAGAGTTTCAACAGGGAGGAGAACTATTGCCTGAATATGTCCAGTGCCACGAAATCTCCCGAAAGACCTGATAAAATAGGTGATAATTTGAATAAAACCCAGCAAGTCGCTCGCTCCTCCTCTTTGTGCTCCACAGCCCACACCACGCCGCCGCTAGAGGGAGACGTCGAGCCGCTCTTTTTCTATAATTAGGAGGGAAAGGTCTCTAGTTACGAGATTACTGTCAGCAGCTCAAAGCACATTCTTTCTAACTCACGATTAAATCTTCTTTCTTTTTCATTGTGAAGCCAAATGTGTTTTTTTATATATTTGTATGATGACGTTCTTTATTCTTATTCTTATTATTTTTTATCAGCTTCCCTGTCTATGCTAAAAAAAAAAAGGAATTGTTTTTTTTTTTGTTGCATTATTCCACTCAAATAAATTCAAGAAAATAGACTAAATGTTGCTTCGGTAGGAACAATTCTGTATTTGTTAGGTTGTTTGTGCTTATTGCAAGTTGTAGTTCCATAGAGACATAAAACAATGCCTAACTGTGACTTCCGTGTAGATTTAAATTTTCTTTTTAGAAAACAGTATTTACAATTAAAGACTGCCTTACAACCTTCTATTATTATCCTAAAAGTTGTGAAATAGCATTTAATGGTAAATATAGTTTACTGTTAAACTATGGAGCGCAGAACCTGTAATTACACCATCATTACTGGACTGGAGGCGGCTCAGAAAATACTTACATGTTTATTGCAAGACATACAGAAATATATGTATTCCAGTTATATATGTAGACATATTTTAAAAAGAAATTATTTAAACGTTAGATTTAATAGCAATGTTAAAACATACTTAATGCCTGCATGTGGCGCTATATAATTAGGTTTCTAGTGATATAAATATTTGCAGGCATATTAAATAACATAGAATGTGAATTCTGATGAGGCACACTTGTCAAATTTTAGGCAGACTTTTTGTCAAGCCCACATTTCTGAATTATAATGCTTTTATTGGTCTGATGCAATATTCTAATCTTAAATGTGCTTTCATCAACTTTAAGATGAAAATCATCAAAATTAAAGGCTTATGAAAGTAAAGGTTTGAAAATATGTTTTTTTTCTACTTCTCAGTGAGTTATCCAACATAATGTGGAAATAAAATAGAAAATACACTTTCTTGGATGGATAGTTCTCCTTTAATGGGAACCTGACATGAAGGCCTCTCATTGTATGATGGGACAAATCAGGGCCGGCCCAAGACTCCATGGGACCCTAAGCGAAATTTGGTCTGGGGCCCCCTAGTTCTGCTAACAATGTGGACCAGCTGCAATCAGCAGTCCGATCATTAGATCATTCACCCACCTGCTATAAACTTATTGCATCTCTCTCTGGCAGTGCTGTTTACATTATAGACATGTATAATAGGATAAATTTATTGGCCAACTGATTCACCGACCAGTTGATCTCTGGGTGCCGATTTCCTTAATTTTGGGGGATTGTGATCTGCTCATAGTTATATGTGAAGCTGATCTTATCTCCTAATCTGATCTTCATCAGCTAAGGGTTAAAATCAGTCTCTGTCCTCTTCTGCTCTGCAGACCCACCAGGTCAGGTCTGAACATTTGCAGTTAACAATATTCACCCCATCATGCATCATTTCTACATACATTACCAAATATACATTATTGAAAAAACAAATCAGTTCATGGTGAAATTGTGTGTTTTTGATATTGTAATGACACAGAAATTATTACTAAAAAAACCCAAATAAACAAGAAAATAAATCTGCTCCACTGTAGTGGCCCTAAGCAGCTGTTTAGTTTGCTTATGCCTTGGCCCGGCCCTGAGGCAAATGTCTTTTAAATACAAAAACAAACGCTAATAACTTGGAAAGAACAATGAATTTGGATGCAATTTCAAATTTTCATAAAAAATATACCAAACTAGGTTCCTTTTTTCCCCATTTTCCTTTTATAAATTAAAACACGTCTTAAATAAACGTGTCTTTAAACAAACTTGTTACACTTATTTTACACTTAGTAATAATACTATTTTCATCTTGCAGTAATAAAACACGATTTTAAGGCATTACGTAACTCCACGTAACGCAACTAAACTTGTGTTTTTTCTGCACACTCCTCTTTTACGCAGCTTCCGCCTCGCGCTACGTGCCCCTACGTACATAAATCTCGCAATGATGGCTGCGCCGCCCGATACGGAGAGTTTGGAGTCTCATATCAGTAAGTCTTTCAAACGTACCCCTCAGGGTCGGTGTTGCCTGTTGCTCCGGACATGAGCTGTTCATTATCCACGAGGTGTGGGTGAAATAGCGGCTCACTGCAGGCTTACCTGGCGCAGCAGTAGGAGCTCAAAGCCCGCCTCCACCTCCAGGATGCTAACCTAGCTGCGGAGCTGCTGTACCTGCCAGCTGTCAACGCCACCGACCACATTCAGGCTAGCTTTAGCTTCCCGATAGACACCTGCTACCAGGCTGTGTGTGTCAAAATCACCCGGGCAGCCTTTGTAGAAAATCACACGTGTTAGAAAATGCGCATGACTGATTTTTTTTTTTTTTTTTTTTTTTATCTCGTGAGAAAAACCGGAGAAAAGACTACAAATGCTGACTGAAAGCTAGCTACAGTGACATTGTTAGCACCTGAGGCTCACTCAGGTGACACACTGGCAGGTTTGTTCCTCTTTAAATTGTAATGTCGAACAGCTGGTCGCGTGCCTTTTGAACTAAATAATTGCGCATATTTTCACTGGAAAAAACATTTCATGTCAAGCTCCAAACGACTAAATTACCACAGGTTTTTGAATTATTATTGAATTATTATTAGCAAACCTAATCTCATCTGAGTCTTTTATGTCCTTCTTAAATAGTTACGCAACTTTTTATCAGTTTTATTGGCGGTTGATATGATTTTCTTTACTTGCATGACATTATGTCAAAAATATATATTTGATAGAAGGTATAACAGAGAAAAACGACATTTGTTTCAAATAAATACATATGACAAGCTACAGCTACGTCCCCACAAAAGCATTTCCAGCAAATGCTTTTGTGATGCATTTTTTTGTTCAACTTACCGACTGGCCTTGCTTTGTTTGACGACATTTCAGACAGAGCCACAAATCCCCTTAACAGAGACACAGACTGGAGCAGCATCAATGCCTTCTGTGACCAGCTCAACAACGAACTGGAGGGGTAAGAGGAGACTCGATGCCTTTTGAGTTATTTTATAACCCCCAGACTGACTTTTCTTAGGTTTATTTTTATAAAGAAATGTCTTCTCACCTTGAGAAATTGACCCTGTTCCAGACCTCAGCTGGCCACCAGGCTCCTGGCCCACAAAATCCAGTCTCCTCAAGAGTGGGAGGCCATGCAGGCGCTATTGGTGAGCTGACACCCGCTCAGAATGAGCTACCTTTCCAAACAAACACCGTCCTTCCTCCCTTCTGCTGCCTTTCATTGCCTGTGCTTACCGTTTCAACTCCAGGTCCTGGAGACGTGCATGAGAAACTGCGGGAAAAGGTTTCACAGCGAAGTGGGCAAGTTCCGATTTCTGAACGAGCTCATCAAAGTAGTTTCACCAAAGGTACGGCCCCCCGCAGTCTGCCAGATTTAACCCGCAGCCTTTTATTTGATAACGAGTGAACTGACGAACACGGCGTTTTGCTCTCAGTATTTAGGCTCTCGCTCTCCAGAGGCAGCAAAAAAGAAAGTTTTGGAGTTGATCTATAGCTGGACGCTGGCGTTGCCTGATGAGCCCAAGATCTCAGATGCTTATCAGATGCTAAAGAAACAAGGTAAGAGGCTGCTAGCAAATGCTACTTTTTTTATTATTTAAGCTTTTCTTGTAAAGTTTTTTTTTTATTATCTTGTTGGAGTATAAAATTATATATATATATATATATATATATATTTTTTTTTTTTACTGTGTCTGTAAATCAGGTATCATTAAACAAGACCCAGAGCTTCCCCCAGACAAGCTGCTGAACCTTCCTCCTCGCAGACCTAAAAATGCCATTTTTGAGGATGAGGAGAAGTCAAAAGTAAGAACCTTTTGTAACAATTATTGAAATGAAAGTGCTGATTTGATGCGGTGGAAAGCCAGCTTAAACTTTCCTTTTGCCGTCATTGTTTCTGTTTTTGCTCTGGTCAATAACATTTTTCTCTTTCAATGTCGTTTGCTTTAACAGATGTTGTCCCGCCTGCTAAATAGCTCACACCCCGAAGACCTGAAAGCTGCTAACAAACTCATCAAGGAAATGGTCCAAGAGGTAAAGCTCTGTTGTATTTCTGCTGCGTTGTGTATCCCATTTCTTGTAATTTTTATTTGAGTTTTAAAACTTCTAAATGCTGCTTTTTAATCTTTCTTTTCCTGATTTGAAAGATTAATCCTGAGATCCAGCGTTGAATTCTACCAGCAGGAATTGGATGCACAAAGTGTGAATTTAATGCAGATTTTCTCCACTTCTTGCAGCATCAGCAGTATAAATACAGGCTGAAATGTGTACCTATGTGATGTGTGTTCTTCAGCAAGTTGACGAGAACCCACACAGCGCTCTGGCATAACTCTTGGATTTATTTGAACTGGTTTGTTTTCTCCATGAGGCTTTCAAGCAGAGAAGTGCTTCTCTAACTGTGAAGCATGGTGGTGGTGGCATCATGCTGAGGGTCTGTTTATGTTCCAGTGGTTCTGGTGTGTGGTAAAAAGTGGATGGAATAACAAAACGGATGACTTCAACCAGGATGTCCATGCATCCTTAAAAAGTCTTTGTGTCTAAAATTCAAGCCTTAAAATGTCTTAAATTAATTTAAACAAATACAGTCAGTCTTTATCACAGGTTTTAAATTGTGTTGCAGCAGGACTATTTAATGTTGTTTTTTTGGGGGGTTTTTTAATTTTCTGTCAGGCAGAAGTTTGAGTCAGACAAACATCTTCTTTGCGTTTCCTCGACTCAACACGGTTGAAGCTACCGCTAACTAGCAGCTAATAAACCCTTGCTAGCTAGCTTTTCTGTCTTTGTGATGGGCACAAAGCTGGGTTCAAAGTTTTTTTCTACGCTTTGTTGACGTGGATCAAGCCGCCCTCCTTACCCCCCCAATCATCGCTTGTATTTATATTTTTTTGGTCTTAAAATTAAATTCGAGATGGCATTAAAAAAAGGTCTTTAAAAGTCTTGAATTTAAGTTACTGTCAACCGAATTCTTCAAACTTCATCGGAAAAGGAACACACGGCAAAACAGGTTTAGCAATTTTTAAAGGTAAACTCTACACTTCTGTTCCAGGAAGCCAGACAATGAAATTACTTCTGATTAGAGGAAGAGCTGTCAGATTTCCAGTCAGAATTATCCCTGGAGCTACAGAAAGTGTGTGTGTTTTTTGCTTTTTGTTTCTCTGCTGCCTGCAAACAAAACACAGTCTGCGGAGAAAACCCCGACCACATATTAGTGAGGATGTCCTTCTGAGCCTGTCTGAATACTTTTGGGCAAACCGATGTCCTGACTGTCTGCTCAGGATCAGCGGCGAGCGGAGAAAGTGTCGAAACGCGTCAACGCCATCCAGGAGGTGAAGGAGAGCGTCGCTCTGCTGACTCAGCTCCTGCAGGACTACGACGCCGCGGCGACCAACCAGGACAACGCCGACCTGATACAGGTGATCAAAACACTCGCACAGGATTGATCATCAATGCTTGAATTTCCGTCAGGTGGTTTCAGGGTTTTGGAAATGCTTGATTTCCGTACAAAGTTCTTGAAAGTGCTTGATATCCAAAAACTGTGCAATCAGATACAGTTAAATCCAGATATTTACATACACCCAAGAAAAACGGCTACATTTCTTAGTTAAATCGGACTAAACTTTTCTTGTTTATATTTGCTAAATGTCCAAAATGTCTACTTTAACCAAATTGATTGAATTTTAAATTTTTCGTTCTCGGACGCGTCGGGTGCGTAGGGTGTGCTTTTAGAGAGATATTTCAAATCATAACATTTTGTTCTATTTTTAATTTACCTTTCCCTTGCTGTGTAATGTAGATTATTATCACAAGACATTAATAACAGTAATGAATTGTATCCTATTGAAACTGCCTTCTTTGGTTCGTTTGTGTTGTAAAGTGATGCTCGAAACGTTTGAATGTTTTACTCAAAAAATGCTTGAAAAGGGTTTGAATTTCACTGTGGGAAAAGTGAATGAACCCTGAACATGAAACCCGTCTTCACCGTCAGGATCTGTACCAGCGCTGCGAGAAGATGAGACCGACGCTGTTCCGGCTGGCGAGCGACACGGAAGACAACGACGAAGCTCTAGGTGAGCTGCCGCGTCGTCTCCTTTGCTGTTGAGGATGAGCGGCGTCCATCTCTGTGGCGTGAAAACCGTCACCTCTCGCTCTGCTTTCTGCGCAGCCGAGATCCTCCAGGCCAACGACAGCCTGACTCACGTCATCAACCTGTACAAGCAGCTGGTGAAGGGCGAGATTGTGAACGGAAACGGCACACCAAACGCGCAGAAACCCGCCGGTGGGTCAACATCCGAGACTGAGGCGAAGAAATGCTTGTCTTTGGTGTATGCTGATTAAAGTGCTGCCTGCTGATTCAGGAACGGCTCTGCTGGATCTGTCCGGATTGGACACTTCGCTCCAGTTGCCTCCTTCCTTCCCAGAGTTCCCCACTCCCACAGACGGCCTCCAGGCTCCCTCACAGGAGACGGGGATCAGCCTCCTGGACGATGAGCTCATGTCACTCGGTAACGTTTCTATTTCCCCACCTAAATGTGAACTGCTCTCGAGGTTCGCCACAGCAGCTGCGTTCCCCTTACAAATGTGTGCAGATCTTGGTTGATTTTCTGCTAATCCCGGGGGGGGGGGGGGATCACAATTTTCGGAAATGTGGTGTTTCCATTAACTAAGTAACGGAGTTAAAATCAGATCGTGAATTAGCTTACTCTTTGGAATAACGTTGCACTGGAGAGTGGCTATGCATAGAAGTGGTGCTTTTGAAAAACTGTAATCTGCGATTTTTGCCTAAGAGCTACGGATACAACACTTCCTGTCATCTTTTTTTGTCATTTCCTCCAGTAGTAACATCTGCTTGTTGATCATGTGACTGTTGTGATGTGAAAAAAGTGTTCCCATTGCAAATCTGTGAAATGCATCTATTATACACCTTATCGTAGCGCAAAAAACGTTTTGAAAAATGTGTTGTTTTATTTATTTATTTTTTTTCTTAAATTGGCGCGTTCCCATTAAGCAAATTTATCTCCGTAACTTCAAGTTGCGCAATTTTCCGTTTCATGAAACGCAGCCAACGCGAAACATCTTCTGAGCGCCGTCTCTTTTATGAAGGTTTAAGCGAAGGGACGCACACCTCCAACCCCCCGTCACAACCAGAGGACTCCACAGCCTGGGACTCCTTCCAGGTGAGCCGTGGAAAAACGTCGCAGAGCTTCAGGATCTGCTGCTCCGGGTGCAAGAATCTTATGAAAACTCACCTTTTTTTTTTTCTTCTTCTTATTCCTCCTTCCAGTCCTCCGACAGCATCGACGCGGATGTCCAAGCAGCTCCTGGCCTCCTGCTGAGTCCTGACCCGCCGTCTCACTCTCAGCCTCTGTCGTCGCTGGATGAGCTGGACCTGCTGGGGAAGGCTCTGCTGCAGCAGTCGCTGCCTCCCGAGGGTCTGCAGGTCAAATGGTACGCGCCTCTCACACGCACGCCGCTCGGCTCGGACTCCAGCTTTGTGACGGGAGTTTTGGAAACGGTTCACGTCTTCTGTGTCTTTTGTGAAAATGAGCTAAAGACCACAACTCTGACCGGTTTAGCCTTAAAAAGGACAAATTATGCAACATTCTCACTTTGCAGGTTCTTGTACTTCCGTTTGAGTTTCTACTGATTCTACTCGGTGTCTTTTGGGCCATGAGTTGATGTTTTTTGGCGTCTGGAAAATGAGCTGTTTCAAAAACCTTTTGAATGTAACGTCACAAATCAGCAGCCACTGCCCGTCACCTAGCAACCCAAACTGAGCTCCAAGACGTTTGGTCAGATGCACAATGGCTGATGGAAAAGACAAGTGTTTTGTTGTTGACTTGGCAACCAGATACCACTTGTTGCATTCTGGTTGATTGTGCTGGAGGCTGTACTTCTGCTTTTCAAAGATGCACGATTGTATAATTGTGCGTCTGTTTCCAGCCATTTTAACGTGACCTTGAAACCACAAAAGATGTGAATTAAGGGCCTTGAAATGTCTTAAATTCATTAAAAACAGAGAGAGGGCCTAGAATGAGTTGGTGGGTCTTGTATTTTGTTGTGACAGGACAATTTCATCTTGTTTGTTTATATGTTTGGTTTGGTTTTTTCCCCTTGCTGGAGTTTTACTGTCAGGAAAAGGTCTGAGTCGTCATTGTGTTCTGTGACTCAAAGCAGCTGAGGCTACCGCTAAATAGCTGCTAATATACCTTGGCTAGCTGTTTTGCGTCTGTCATGGGTGAATGCAAAGTTTTGACCAGTTGGCTGGACGACGTTCACACATTTGAACAAGTCTTAAATTCTGTTCATAATAACCTTAAAAAGTCTTACATTTGAGTTGGTGAAACTTGCAGAAACCCTGCTATGAGCTAGTAGTTGGTCACAGCAATCTGCTTATGCTAACGGTAGCTTCATAAAAATCAGTCCAGTGATGCATCTCAAAGAGGACACTGACCAGGACCAGCTTAACCTTCGTCCAACATTAAGATGGAACCACTTCTGTGGCGTTATAAACGGAGAAGTGTTTTCTTCATCGTAGGAAATGGTGGTTAAAATATGTCCTAAATAGGCCTGCTGCTCGTCTTCCTTCTTGAAGGGACAAGCAGCAGTCCAAGCCGACTCTGAGGGATCTCCAGACCAAGTCGGGAATCAACGCTAGCCCTCCTCCTGTCGTAGCCGTGGCGGCCGACGCCTCCGGCTCCGGCCTGGTAGGCACACTGCTGGACAAAACCCCGGCTCACGCAGCAACTCCTCCCCCTGAAGCCTCCTTGGCTGAAGTTTTTGTACCTCTAGAATCCATTAAGCCCAGTAAGTACAGAGAAATCAAATGTTCTTTGGATATATATGGCTGTTATTCGAGCTGTAATGATTTAGCCTTTTTCTGATCGCTCCTCCAGGTAGTCTTTTACCCATAACCGTGTTTGACGGACACAGTCTGCGGGTTCTCTTTCACTTCGCCCGCGACTCGCCCCCGTCCCGCCCCGACGTGCTGGTGGTGATCATCTCCATGTTGTCCTCCGCCCCGATTCCCGCCACCAACATTCACTTTGAAGCTACAGCCCCAAAGGTCAGCAGCTCTGTGTCTTCTCCTCAGATGCTGACTTTTAGACTCTAGATTAAGGGAAGTGGGTGCCCACGGTTTTATTTAGGAGTAATAGAGTAACGTCAGCGGTTAACGGTTTGTAATGCGACTATGTGGGGAAAGGTTGAAGGCGTGTGAACTTTCTGCCCTGCAGTTTCTGCGGTTCTGTTTGCACCAATTGCAGTTTTCTGCACAACACATTTTCGAGCTGTAATCATAACACAGTGAAGCTAACTAACCTAAGGTCATCTGACTGTCGTGTATTCGTACGGCTCATGTCTAATCTGGGTTAAAGATTGCTGATGTTTTTGTGTTTTTTATCTGCAGTCTGTGGGGGTGAAGCTGCAGCCTCCATCGGGGTCAGAGCTCCCAGCTTTTAACCCCATCCTGCCCCCTGCTGCCATCACGCAGATCCTGCTGCTAGCCAACCCTAACAAGGTAGCTACTAGCATAATGTTCCTCTTAAAAGTTATTTCCATGAGTGTTCTACACTAACAATAATATAGTGCTAGCAAGAAACTTTGTCTTATGTTTGTCACTTTTCCATTTTTCAAGATGGCCGCCATTTTGGAGTCTTTTGAACCAACTATTAAAACAAGGTGTTGCACGTTTTCATGACCTGGATGAACTTTATGTCGCGTCAGAACTTTTGTCAGCCTATGAAGTAAAAATATGCAGCAAAATTAGAAACTGAGGACTTTTGCTGTTTGCAGTCTCACTCCAGTTGATGAAGATGGACTGTTAGCATTAGCTTCTGCTAATTCTTAATCTTTTTTTTTTTTATGTGTTTAGCAGTTTAGCATTAGTGGAGTTAGCTGAGCCCACCGCTGGCAATAACTACCACTGATTTTAGTGCAAACACATATTCTTCATCACAACCCCGGCAGCCATTTTGAAATATGTCCACCACAAACAGGAAACAGGAGATGAAGAAAATCTGATTTTTATGGCTCAAGACATCCAAGTTCTAATTTGGCACCAAACATTTGTGCTAAATTTTAGCGCAAAAATGTATTTTCCATGACAACCATCTTGAAAAATGATCAGCAAATCAGATTTTTACGGGTCCAACTGTGCATCATTTGGCACCAAAAATATTAGTCTGTCATAAATATTGGCAAAATTCACTGCAGAAACAAATTTTCCTTGACAAGCACGTTGGACCTCTTGATAAATGTACAACTTATTTGCAGCTGATGCATGTAACTTTTCTTTTTTGGAAAAACCTGGACACATTCTTAGCTAGACTCTTGTATCCGCCTTTGAAAGATTTTCCTGAAATATTAAATAATCTGCTGCGCTAAAAAAAAAAAAATTCTCTCCTTGAACACTTTTAAGAATAGTGGATGTTTATTCTGAATTAGAAATTAGAAAAAAATGAGTACGTTATTTCTGCAGCAGTTGGAATAATTACTCCTTCTGTTTTTTTTTGTTTGTTTTGTTTTTTTTGTTTATGCTTCAGGAGAAAATCCAGCTGCAGTACAGACTCTCGTTCTCCATGGGCGAGCGGCAGCACAGCGAGAGCGGCAGTGTAGAACAGCTTCCTAACCCTGAGAAGTGGGGGAACCTATAGCACCTGAACTCACCCCGACAGACTCTCTGCTTCTGGACTCGGCCTCCCATCCTCCCATCGGCGCCGTCTTCAGACACGTTTCCTTTGCGGTCATTTTGGCGTACATCGGTTTGGACGGCGGTGATTTGTTTGTTTTTTGAGCGGTTCTCCTCACTCACTAATGTGTCTGCTTTGCTCTGAATTAGCCGTCTGTCTCTCTAGGTCTAGTCTGTTTGTTTTTTTGTTTTTATTTGTTTGTTTTTTAACGTGGCTGCGTCCAAACAAACCTACAACCGCACGTCATCGCATTCTGGAAGGAGAGAAAACAAATGTGTGCATGTTTGCTCATTCCGTGTGCTTTGTTTTTTTTTTTTTTTTTTTTTTCTAACTTATCTGCGTTTGCCTCGGCATGCTCTGCAAACATGGGACAGATGTTTTGGACGACTCTTGCACAAACGAGCTACATTTGATTAACACTTTTGTAGTGGTGTTTTCTTTTGGGTTTCTTGCTTCTCTCACGGTGGCTGAGTCACTTTCTGATTGCACAAAGAATGATTCTTCTCACAGTACCGTTGCCCTTTCATCTCGTGTAATGAACAAACTCTACTGTAACGTCGGAGCTGTGTATTTTCTGCCATATGTGCCTCTTTTGCTGTTGTATTATTTAAAGTTTGAAGCTTTTGACTGGAGTTTTTTCCCCCTCCTCATCTGTTACATGTTGACTATTAGACCTCCTGTATACATCTTTAAGTTTTCAAATAGTTTTATTGCTTTGGGTTTTAGTTAACGTTGAAGTAGGTGAAGCTGATTATCGAACTTAAATACATGCAAAATGAGCCCAACTCTATGATATTCCAAATAGAAAATAAAGGATTTTTGTTTTTTGTTTTTGTTTTTTCCTTGGTACTCTTAAGAATTTGTGCTGATAGTGAAAAGTATCCAAGTTCTACCAGAAGGAGAAAAAAAGAACCAGGTCCATGTTTGATTAACTAGTGATCAACTGCAAGCTTGAAGCAAAAGCAATTAACATGAGTCAAGATGACTACAGGGATTAATAAAAATATGAAGGTTAGGCAAAGAAGAAGTGATCGAGGAAGAATTGAAGACGGTAAGAGGATTAAAAACTTCTCTAGAGCAACAGCCAAGTTAACTTCTGCTTCACAATGCGAACAATGACCGGGAAACGGGAAAATATGCATGCTGATTAATCTACTTTCAACACACATCCAGTCTGAACAGAAATATCTTTCATCAGACATTCAGCCCTTCATCCAGAAGAAAAAAAGAAAAATATTTGACCCCGTTTAGCCAAAAATGATTAGAATAATCTAATGCAACCGAGTATGTCACGTTTGTCCACCAGATGGCGCCACTTTTTCCCCCTAAGCTGAAATGTGCAACAGAATTACGCACTTTTCACTGATGTGGGCCAGGATGAAATGCTTCAGAAACAAACACGCACACACACAAAGATGTATACATAATTTAATTTTAGGAGGCTTATTTCACGTTTATGTTAACGTAACAATTGAGCTATGTCTGACATAAAAAGTTTCTTTACTGGAAATTTCGGGGCAATTGTGAACTTTTTTGTGAAAGGTTGATGTTTGGATTTTAGAAAAAATTAATAAGAGCTGACATTACCTTTTGTGCATTGGTGTTAAATAGAGTTACAGTTAACTAACTAGACTGCTATATGTTTTTTATTATAGCTGGGCGTAAAGAGGCCCTAAAACAACTCACTATGTCTTGTTTTTGCTACACTGAACGGTGGTGATGATGAACAAGCTATATCTGAGAACTGGGACGGTGCAGGGAGCAGATTTTCTAATGGTGCAATTTGCTCCAAATGCCTCCCAGGACATTTCCGATGACATTGGTACCACGGCTTTTCAAGTCCAGCAGCAAGAAACAGACTTTAAAGGGGAGAACAGGGCAGAGGTTCAGAAACATTCTAGAAGTAGCCATGGACGGCGCGCAAAGAGTGTCTAGCAAAAGTTTGCTGCAACAAACTTTGTGTTTTTATTTGCGTTTTATGTGATGGACCAACACAAAGTAGACCACAATTATCAAGTTAAACATTATTAGACATTTATATGCTTCTTATTTACAGAATGCATTAATATCTCAGCAATTCCACCTCATTTTTCACTAACTTAAGCAACTTCCATCTACTCTAGTTTTCAAAAACTGCAACACTCAGACTCTTCAAACCTGCTGTGATTGGCTGAATATTGCCCGGCATGTTGGAAATGTGGAGCAATCACCACATAATGTCACAGATTGTTGAAATGATTGTCTACAGTTGAATAATATCTTAGGAAAAACAGAATTTCCCCCCATATTTGCTTTATTTGCTTTCCAACATCGTAGCATCGAAACAAATAACCAATACACATATTCAAAAGTTTTTTAACCAAAAAAAACGTCAGCAAATATAAAAGTGGAACAACTCGATGCTAAAATAGTCAAACAGAACTCTACTGAGCAACTCCTCACTCATTCATGCCCTACAAGAATCGCACAGTGCTTTATATACACAATTAATGAAGCGCCTAGATTTGACAGACTTAATACATAAATTTAAAAAATATTCTATAGTGTTTTAAATCAAGATTCTACAGCCAGATAAAATGTTAACAGTGATGAAGGTTATGGAGGAAGTTCGACTGAAGACTTTATAGGATAGACAAGCAATACATTCACACAAATCATAGCCTTAAGGAATGTAGTTGCAGCCAACAACTGCAAAACTGTTGAAGCAAAAATAATATTCTGTGGTATAAAAAGTCAAAATAATAACAGGGATGTCCTGATCAGTACTTTCTGGGGGGGGGGGGGGGGGTTTCAAATGCTATATTTATCCTATTACTGTCAAGACATAAAACTACAGTCCTCTGTGAGCTCACGTTAGTTGTTGAAATGGTAGATTTAGCTAACGCTAGCATCATTCACTAGCTTCGTTTCATTACAAATGTGCAAAACTTTGTTTTCTTCTCATTTTGGGAAAAAAAAACAAAACAAAACACTTTTGCAATTGCGGTGTTTCCGTTGGACAAGAAGTGCGCCACAATCCACTTACCACTTCCTGTCTCTCCTTCGTCTTTTCCGCCAGTAGTAACATCCGGCTGTTTCCTGAGATTCTGAAAAAGTTTCTATTGCATTTTTGCGAAATAGACTACGCTAATTTCATCCCAGTGCAAAAAAACGTATCAAAAAATTTGACTTTTTTTGAAATTTGCAAATTCGCTATTAAGCGCATTTATTTTTGTGATTCCAAATTGCGTAATTATATGGTCAATGGAAACTACTGTGAATATTACTGTAAACACAAGAGACGCTTGATTTGTGAGGGAAACCCCGTTACTTGACTAATCCCATTTTGCGATCTGGCAACATGAGCATAGGCTGTGGATTTTAATAACTCAGGAAAACAACAAGTGTAGTTGGGTTTAGTTCAAACTCAAATTAAAAATGTGACACTGATCACATCAGATCAGGACATCCCCCCAAAATAATAAAGTTCTCATCAAAATTTCCATCTTCACTGAAACTGTTCATTCATATGAGCTGCACTATGAGGTACCTTGTTTTTGTCTGCAATAATTTGATTGGATTATGCATTCATAAACATGAGGCTTGACAAACACCGGCGACTAATGGCTGAAATGGAAACGTTTTCATCATGTTCTGGAGAAAGGTCATTAAAGCCAGCAGAGGACAGCAAAAACACCAGAAATCACGATTTTCCTGCTGAAACACATTTCTCTTAACACCTTCAAACAACAACAAAAAGTAAAAAAAAAAAAAGTCCACGTGTTGTCATGATTATCAACTCCATTAAAGTTAAAGCCTTTCCTTTATTCAAACGTAGTTACGTCTGAAACGCGCTGCGGCGGAGACGCAGTGACATGTGAGAACCACCAGGGGGCAGCAGGCTCTGTGCTGGACTTGACGGCATCAACCATAAGATTACAGAGTCCAGCATATCACAGCTGGGGAAGCTCAGCAGGAAGCATGGCTTCTTCGGTAATCTGTAATCTGCGTGGGCGTCGTACTTCCGGTCCCCGCCCCCCAACGCCAAATCAAAACAAAACAAAACAATCTCTCCTACAGCTGTCCTGTCTGGGTTGACAGCTGGGTTCACCGTCACTGGTCTCATCAAACAAACCTACAATAACAAAGTACATAGTATATCCAATATATCTGACATACATTTCTCAAATAGTGTGTTAATAATGCGCCGTACACACAGCATGACATATAAAATTATTTATAATAATAATAAAAAAAGAACACACCTAAAGCCAGCAGATTGAATCTCCGTACCTTTCTCTATAAAGCAACTCTAAATCAGTGGAGCTCAGATTTCTCTCTCTGCTCTCTTCTTTTTTTTTTCTTTTTTTTGGCAATGTTCAGAAAAGAAACCAACAAAACCAAAAAAAACTAAAACCAAAGAAAGCAGTGTGTTTTAGATGAAGATGGCACTTATTTTCTCTGCTGTACCATCTAAAGTGCATTAACCAGATGCTAGAAGCAGGCACGGCTATTTAGTACTAACCCATATTCTGATGTATGCAGACATTTAGCTAGCATCTGTAACCGTAACAACCACAGCTGCTATATGACATCACCACGAGTAACAAGTCGGGCTTCAAAAAGCCTCGGATGGTCCCTCCGTGACGCCGCCGGTCGCCACGGTTTCCGACCAGAGCGGTCGTTCTCATCCGGAATGGAAACTAAAAAAAAAAAAAAAAAAAAAAAAAAAAAACACCGCTGAAGGTTAAGGCTTGAGTAAAACGTCAGGAGGTCGGAGGTCAGAACTCGTCGTCGGAGCTCAGCAGGAGGGTTTTCTCGTTGTCGCCGCGGGCGCTGAGGTTGCTGTGGCTGCGCGACAGGGACGGCCCCCCGCCGCGCTCCAGCGTGGACTGCTGGGTGTACTGCTGGTAGGCCGGGGAGAAGTTGTGGATGGCGTCCTGGACCATGTCCCCCGGGTTCATGGTCTCCTTCAGACTGCTGGAGATGCTCTTCATCGGAGCACCGCGACCTGCAGGGCGAGGCGGGAAAAACGACTCAACACTGGGCGAGACGGGGGTGGGGTGTGTGTGTGATGAGTGATGAGTGACAAAAAACAAAAAAAACAGCAAAAAAAGGCCTCGTTTTGCAAAGGAATATTTTTTAAATGAGCAAAAGGATTAAAAAAAATAGAACAGTTCAAACAGAAAGCAGCTGAAAATCCTGCCTGTGCTAACTTCAGTCTTAACGCTCAAATCTTTCACTTTGTGATCAAAAGTAAATGTCAAAGTTGACACACATTTGTTTTTTGGTGTCGTTGTTTTTGGAGCTTAAAGCGGTAACCGTTTCAATCCACAGGACAGATTTAACCCTCGGTACCGCTGAATAACATTAGCTTGGAAACTTAAATGTTGCCTTTTTTTAGTATATTTGCTTTAATTCTTTAATTCAAGAAGTAGATTTTATTTATACAGTACTGACCAAACGTATGGACACAATTGAGCTCAATTAGAAGGTGTGTTCGGAAAAACATTTACTTTTATAGCGTATCTATAAGAAAAAATTGTAATAAGATGTAATTTAAGCCCCAATTAAAAAAATAATAACTACAGGCAAAAAGAACAGTTTCCCAAATTATAATTTGGAAATTCAGTTGAAAAATTGCACAAAAAGCATTTTTAAAAAGTGCTAAAAGAAGCATTTCTATGACATCAATTTTTAAATCTTTTAAATTGAGCACAGCTTAAATGAAAGTAGTTTTGATAAGCATGTAGTCTGCAGGGAGAGGAAAACCAAGAGAAACAGACCGAACTCGGTTTTACAAACGCATATCAAAAGCAATAAAGACGGCACGTTTCAAATATCACAGAATGATCACAGACACAGTAATGAATCGCTAACCACAGTTAAATCAGCCTGCTGAGACACAATACTGGGAGGGGGAAAGACGGGACAGAGGCAGACCTACCGTATTGTCCATAGATGGGAAATGAGCCTTTAAGTGCAGCAGAACGAGGAGCAGAGAAAGAGAGAAGGAACAAAAGAAAGTCAAGCGGCAGAGCAAACAGGAGGAGAAAAGGAGAGCTACTGTTAACAGTTTGTCGAGTCGCGGACAGGAGTCGAAGTGAAAAGCGGGGGAGAGGTCGGTCCTGTCCCGACCAGCCTGAGTCAGGAGGAGTTTGAACGGAGACGGATCCCCCACCCTACCGTAGGAGTCCAGCCTCTTGTCCATGTAGACCTTGTAGGTGAAGGCGTGGCGCAGAGCCACGGCGGCGAAGAACATCTCGATGCAGATGATGAAGTTCTGGTAGCCGGCGGCGACCGTTCCCTCCCCCACGGAGAAGTCGGCGGAGTCGATCTGAGGGATGGCGCCGCATTTCTCCAGGATGGCCAGCAGCATGCCTGCGTCAAAAACAAACGGGTCAAGGGGAAACGTTTTACCTGCTGAGTTTACAGCGTAAAAGTGTTGTGGTTCACTATTAATGATTTTTCTGAACCACTTTTCCCCGCTGGGGAATATTTTATCCAAAGTTAAACTACAAAAATGACCAGATCCATGACTGCTGGGAAGCTAATGCTAACTTTAGCTTCATGAATTTTTCTTTGGCCAAACAAAGAAAGCTTCACCACTCAGCAAGTTGTTTTTCCCCTTCCTGAAGTTAACTTTATGCACTCATTGGAAGATTAATAAATGTTTTAGTCTTTGTCGGGAGGCTTTAAATAATGCAGAAATTTTACTGGGCTTTTCTTTTTCCAGATTCACCTCGACCTGAATCTGTCTCTCAGGCCTGCTGCACGTGGCTTCAACCACAAACGGTTTCTGGTTAAGTTTTTATTTTTTTATCAGCCAGAACTCAGTGACACAAAAAACCCCTTTAAATATTGAAGCAAATGTGTAAATTGACGGGAAAAAATTATAAATTAATATTAAGATACTGGATTTTAGGTTGAAAGGCACCGATTTGAAAATTTGGGCCGATATCAATAACCGATAGTAATTCTCCTACCCTGATCCACAAGACAGGAATCAATATTAGTTATTAAGATTATTGCTAAGATTTACCTACTTAACAAACACGGTTATGTGCATCCCTATTTGAAAAAGCTTTTATTATATTTAGGGATGCACGATATATCGGCCGATATTAGTCTGTTTTTAATTATAATATCGATCCGATAAATAAAGCTGGGCCGAGATTAAAAGCTGACATTCATTTCCATCTTGCTGTCGTGTATTTCTCGGGGTCAGTGGGACGGTACGAAATATCAGTAAATATCAGTTATCGGCCATAGCTGCAACGTTATCGTATATCGGCAGCAATCTTCACATCGGTCTGTCTGCAGTAACATTTCTGCTGACTCGGTTGTGGTTTTCTCACCCTGCCAGAAGGAGAGGAAGATGACCGACTTCACCATGAAGAACTTGAGCACGGGGTTGTAGGGGACGAGCAGCTCGCGCGTTGCAAAGTAGAAGAGGAAGAGCGCGTAGAGCGACAAGCTGACAGAGATGTTGTAGATGATGGTGACGTACAGGTAGCCGCTGGCAACGCTGGAGAGCAGAAACACGGGGAAGGAACAGTCTGATGAATGAATGCACAAACTGAGGCGACCCAGTGATGAACTTGGTTTGAGGCTTGGGGTATAAAATATTACGTGAATCAAAACACTTTGGGTATTGAGTATTTTTCGTGTGAGCGGGTTTGGCGGTCGACTCTTACTTGAAGTCTCCGTCTTTGTATTTCCCAAAGGCCTGAAGAATGACGGTGATGACCGCCATCAGAGGCTTGACCACGCAGAACTGGAGAGTGGCCTGAGGGAGCAGGAGAGGACGGTGACCGATGGCGGTGGGCAGATAACAACAAGGAAAGGCAGGTGAGGTTTATACACACAGAGACGCACTGAGAAACTGCCTGGTGAGCCGTGATTGGCCGGCCAGAAGGAGCTCGAAAATACACATTTTTTTTCTCCAGATCTTTGAATGAGTGAGAGTTTGCAGGTTCAGATCTATTCATCATAAAGAAAGGGTGAATGAAGATAAAAAACAAACAGAAAAACAAATCGCTGAAATCAGAATCGGCAGGTCAGGCTCCCTTGACCTGAAGATATCTTAAGAAGATACCAGGAAGGATGAACATATAAGGTTGCTGTATTTCACTTTTCTGACTTTTGAACCTCTTCCTGTTATGGGACTTGTTGGTTAGAAAACTACTAACAGCATTTTTCCGTTCGTCCGTCCAAAAGGCAAACATTAAAAATGGACGTTTCCTTTTCTTTCTTTTTTTCCCATTCTTGACTTTGGAGGAAAATTTTCTAAAATATCTTATCAGCTTTATTTTTCTGGCCTTGGTTTAACGGACAAGGCTGACTCTCACGTTATGCAGCAAATGATACCTGTTTGCAAAACCTGAGGAAACCAATGGAGTAGGCCTTTCCCCACAGACAGCAGGTCCCGTACATGCAGCTTGACCTATGGGAGGGCACAGGTCAACATAGGATGAGTTCATGTTTTTAGGGTCATCTTCATGTAAAACAGGTTGAAGTAAAGATTAAAACTGAAACCTAAGCTAGCAGCAAATGAAACTTACTCGATGGGTTTCCCTCTGATTTCAGCCATGATGGCGCTCTCTCCTCCCAGATATTCATAACACAAACTCAGAAAGTTGTAGATGACAAACGCTGCAAAGGGAGGAGAATAAACATGTTATTTTTCAATGCAAACTACCCTTTTTATTAAGACCTTTAAAACTGAATTGACTCTTTGGAAAACAAAGTTATGAAATCGCCACAGTGCCTGACACCTCTCTCATAACTGCAGCTCTGTTTGGCGGATTTTGCCAGATTCCGACTTGGAAATGAATCCCACCCATCTGCTGGTTTTGTCTGTGCATAAACACTAAAGCGCCGGTCTCCAGTGTAGCGGTGGATCAGCGTGATAAGAGGGGACCTCTGGGAACCCTGTTCATGGAAAACAAACTCCTGTTTGCTGCGGAGCTCAGCCACGGTACAGAGAAACAATGCTGATGTCGTGCGGAGGCTTGTTCAGGCGCCGTATTGTATTCCTGCTTGGTGCACGTGTGTCTCTTGCAGGCATGGACCCGGGATTTCAGGTGCAACACTAAGATTTTAGTGGATTTGAGAATTTCTGTTGTTTATACAACTTATCAGCTGTAAGAAAATAAAATAAAATAAAATAAAACTCGGCTCCCGTTGAGCCAAATAAAAATGGCCTATCGGGAAGTATGTTTTGGGTTGAAACAATTAATCGGAGTCATTGTGATTACTCAATTATTGAAATCAGTAATTTAGTATTTGATTAATCTTCAACTGGAGTGTACAGACTTAGAAAAAGGCCATTAGCTGAAAGAGCAAACAAATCTTTCTTTTGTCTCATTTGTTTTACCCAAAACTCCTCGAGTGGCAGTTTTACCTTCACCAAATTTTGTAAAAAAGAAAATCTATGAAATTTTTTTGTCATTCCCTCATTCAACCATAGACAACCTGGAGTGTTGCTTAAATGAAAAATCTACAATGTGCCAATTTTTTAAAACAAAATCTGTTTTATCGATTAATCACCAGAATAATCAGTAGATTAATCGATAGCCAAAATGTGTTTTGAGACTTTTAGCACCTTGCAGAAACCCTGAATGCGGTCGGAAGTAAAGAGGTAGTTAGAAGTTCGGTTCTCAAGCAGCTCGTCGGATTTTGTGTTTAAAAGCCTGCAGCCGACTGGCGACCATTATGCTGCTTGAGCAAACATGTCAGGCACTATCTGCTCTTGTGTCTTTCCAGTCAGGCTGCAAAACGCCCTAAATCCAACATAAACATCTAATTCTGGGTAACGGCCCTTTTGCAGAGAAGTAGATAAACGTGGAAGCGCTGCCTGCTCCCCCTGGTGGAACCCGCAGTTGCCGGCTCCCCTCTGTCTGCGCTCTGTCTTTTAATTTTACTGTCCAAAGTGGCTGAGCTCAACTCTGTAGCGCAGTGAAAACACTCGCCAGAGCACGGTCAGCAGCAGCAGCAGGATCAGCACAGAGCTGGCTTTGTTAAGAGTTGCATAATCACAGATGCTGTTTTTCCCTCTAAAACGAACTCAGGCCTTGTAGCTTGAGAAGGTCAAGCAGTGCATGAAAGCAAAACGCTAATGCAAACGCTCAGGAGAAAATTCCCAAGAATAAGAGTCGCAATAGTGCATAAAACAATCCACTTTTCTTTAGGTTGTAATGTGATGGTTAATACATATGAAATGCTTCGTGTTGCATATTAAAATAGAGAACAGAAACACATGAGGTGAGTCTAAACCGCAGGTGTTTTCAGGTGTTGGTGGAAGAGAAGCCCCCTGCAGGTTTTGAGCTGTCAGTAATCCGTATTGTTCCTTATGACTAACGCATGTTTTTTCCAGCGTGCCAAAAAGTCGTCCTGTTCCTGCTTTGAGAATTCTCTGACACGAAGATCATTGTAGGATCTAAAATACGACCCTGCAGTCACAGCTTATAAAAACCAAACTCCGTTTAAGGCTGTTTGGGATGAAACTTCCAGGTGCAGCGGATGTTTCTGGGACGATCTTTTATGGCGAGTTGCAGGATCTGCTTCGTGTCACTGCTCACTTCCTGCACCCCTATGAATCTAAGTATTCACTTTCACCAGAGCAGGACAAAACAGCACATTTTCCTGGACAGATCAAGTGTCAACTTCCAAAACTTATCAAAACTACAAGTTCTAAAATTGTTTCAGAATACGCTTGCGATAACAAGGAAGCGCTATAAATAAACTTGAGTGACTAGCGAAACAGGTGCAAATAGAAAATTCTGCAACCACAAGAAATAGAAGCGGAAAAGGAAAATAGCAAAAACAACAGCAAGTATAAAACGCTGCAAACTAGCTCCAACAAGTGGAAGTCCTCCAGACCACTAGGGGTTCTCTAGAGTCATTAATGTTACCTGAGTAAATACACTGCTGTTCTTCAGTTCCTGTGCTATGTTCTGCAGGACTGCGTGTTTGAAACAGTCCCAAAGTATAACGCAGTTTTTCTTTCTTCCTCCAACTTTCTTCAAAACATCTCAACTTCACTGATACCGTATGATTTGGTCAACGTCTTCTACGCCACAAAAACATAAAACATGAATCAATTATGAAACAAGCAGTAAACATCACAATTTTTTTTTTTTTAATTGCATCATCGAAATCATTGAGCAAATACACATGAAAGATATTGATCTATCGTCTAATAATTCTGAATCAAAGGCAAACAGGTTGCGTTTTAGCCTTGATTTAAAGGAACTCAGTATTTCAGCAGTTTTGTAGTTTTTTTGGAAGTTTGTTCCCAATTAGAGGAGTGTTTGGTTCTGGTAGAACTTCCGGTAGAAGACCTAAGTGATCTTCTGGTTCCACTCAGGTCCCATAAGATCACTCAGGCAACAGGTCTTTAATGCTGTTGTTGTCAATTTTTGCTCATATTTTTGTCTTTGCAACTTTTACATTAGTTTTTTCTTTTTTTTTTTTGCGGTTGTGTATTTGTGTTTGCATCATTCATTTGCAAAGGCGGTTCTGCAAATTATTGCTGAATACAAATACATGCCACACTTTTTATGTTTGTTTATGAATCTCCTTACTTCCGCTTCACAGTTATATTAACACAATTTTGTGTTTAGTAATTTAACCATCGTCTGATGAGATTGACTGGACAAGTTACGATCAATCTGCCCAAAGGTGGGATCCTTTCTCAAGGATTTGTCCGTGTTCACACGGTTGCTAGGAAACTGGTTTCCCCCTCCTCTGCAGTCCCAACAGGCCTTGGAGACGTGACAACAAAGATGGCAACCTTTGTAAACGAAGACATTACAAAGGCCATCTGCCACCGGGGTTTCACATAAATCCACATGGCCTCATTTCTAGCAGGAGACGCACTCTGAAACACTCAGCTGTTCATTCTGCCCTGACGTTTTTTTGTCTACCAGAGTCAGCTTTGGGCTGTGGCCGTGTACCAACCTTCATAGCAGTCTCTGACTGTGTCGAAGTACACGTAATACTCCTCATTGGTGAAGAAAAGCAGGCTGAGCCAGGAGTCGAAGGCGTAGATGGGGACGATGAACAGGATCCTGACTATGTGTCTCTGCTCGTTTGGAGAGCTGTAGTAACGGAGGTGCATGTAGATCTAAGAAGATTAGGAGAGAAATAATAAGACAAACATTTTTACTCTGATATTTATACAAACTTAAGGTTTTGCAGGTAGTGTCTGAGTAAACAACAAGGTAGCTGCAGGTTTCAGGAAGCTAAATTTAAGACCTTTGTAATGCCATCTTGAATGAAATTTAAGACCTAAAAGCTATAAATACAGGAGCTGGTTGGGGGATTTATGCTATATTACAAGGAAAAATAACAAAAACAGGGACATTTCTGGGGTTGTTTGTGGCTCTTAGCAATGGTTCTGTGCTTCTCACATTGCATATGGCTCTCTACAGCCTTAACCCCCTCCAGCTTAGACCTTTTTTAAAAAAATAATACACCTAGCCTCACACAGGTTAGCAGCATAAGTGAACCAGTGGTGAAGACGAAAGTTTGTCCTTATCCATGATATATGCAAAAAAAGCTAGCTAGCAATGGTATGTTAGCATTTAGCTAACAGTAGTTCCAGAACACAATGAGGATGTCTGCGTGCCACGCAAACTTTTGACTCACAGAAAGGTCCCAAAAAGAAAAAATTGTATGAGATTAAAAAGTTCTGCCATGACACAATTTAAGACCTGTGACTAACACATTTAAGGCCACCTCACATTTTATTTGATGAATTTAAGATATTTTAAGGCTTTCATTTTAGATATATGAATTTCAGACTTTTTAAATCCCTTTCAGGGAGGCACAGACACCCTAAACAAGAAGCAAAGGGTTAATTGCCTAGTAGTAATAGGACACTGGGAGGAACCTAAGAACAAAGTGCAGTAACTGGGAAGACTGTCAGTCAGAGCTCTCGGGTGTCTGTCCCACTGTTTTAAAAAGTTGTTGTTATCGAAAACTGTAAACAAACTGAGCCTGGATCAATCAATCCGAGACCTAAACCTAAGCATGCATGCACCCAAAAGTGACAAAACGCAAGCAACAAACAGAGACATTATGGAAGCCTTGAACGAGTAGCTCTGGTTTGTGTGAATCTTATGCTTTATTGTCTGTTTTTTTGTTTTACAAACAAGGTGTTTGACACTAAACTCAACCTGCTGAAACCCAAATCTTCGCAGAGAGTGTTAACTTGCCGAACTCGGACACTGGAGGCGCGTTAGCCCGCAGGATGTGTGCGTGTGAACCGACGTGTAGGGGGTTGTTTTTAGGAAACTGACACCAAGCTTTTATCACTCCTATTCAGAGCAGGAGACGGCAGGAACAACAGGGTAATCATTCATCACCGGGACTCCTCTGCCTGCTCCATCCGGCCCCCCCACCTCCTGCTTTTCCCTCCTCACACAATGTCTGCACCTATTGCCCTTCCCTCCACCCCCAGACCCTCACCTGGGGTGTAGTGACGACAAGTGGGTGACCATACACCGAACAAGCTGGCCCATCTACACACACTGTTGCTAGGTGGCCTTGGGCTGAACAGGCACGCCCACAAACACGAGCAAAAGACACTCATCTCCTGATTATTGATGAGATGCTAGTGGAGCACCTGTTGCCTGAGCGACAACAGCCTATTCTTTAACTCTGAAAGTGAAGAGCATCGGCAAACAATGAGAGACAAGTAATCTAGCCTTCAGGGTATGACAGATCTGCAGGTCATAAAGGCACAATGAATGCAAACAAACAAACTGAGGCGCAATAAGCTCTTCAGCAGAGCTAACACTGAACATAAAACATCTAGCCGCTTCAAAACAAACTGGAGATCTGGTGTAGTCTTTGCAAATTTGAAAAGGTCTCGACTGCAAACAATAGAAGTTTTTCTTTTTTTTTTTTGTCAATTTTGAGAAATAGAACCATGACTCTGGTTGCTTTTGTTTAAAAGTACATAGCAAAGTTTTAATCATTTCATTAAAAGCAAAGCCTGCTGGATTCCTCACAAAAGAAGACAAAGAGGTCTAATTATTGTAAGCAACATTTAACTAAATAGTAATTTGCTATAAATTTGCCTTGGTTAAAAATAAAAAGCCTCCATCTGCATCAACCAACTGATCAACAGGTTGGCAAGCTTGTATCATGAGTGAAGTGGGCAGACGCCCAGGGCGGCTCCTCCTGCAGGGCGGCATCGTCTCCCTATGAAACACTATGAAACGATTCTGCAGCTAAACCTGTAGCCTGCTTCTTGCTTGAAAAGTAATCATCTTATTAAGAGTAAGACTTTTTTATAACAGTTGTGCAAATTAACTGAAGTGCAATATAGTCCAACATGTCTTATTTAAAGAATTTGGTTTGACAGTTATGTCTTCATCAAAATCCAACTGGATCAGACATGATTATATAAATGATTATATAAATGATTATATAAATGCTGCACTTATGGTGCAATTTATTTCAATTTTGTACTTCTATACTTTTAGCTGCAAATACTGTGTGCTTTAGTAAATGTGTTTACTACAGTACTATTCTTGTTTCTCCCACAATTTGCTTTCAAATATTTATAAATCTATTTTATGCAAATCAGAAAATAACTGCCAACATATGTTAAACAATTCCATTTTTGATGCGACACCACTTCCATGTTTTCTGTGTTTTTTTTGTTGTCTTTCTCAGAAATGTTTCCATTTTAGTGTGCACCTCCTTTTTTGTTTGTTTATTTTTATTTTTTTACTGTTCTCTTACCTTTATTTTGGAGATCAATACCACTGATCTACAACAGGTTGTTAGCCTGTAATGTTTGTATTTTATGCACTGATTGGTGAATTAATAAATAAAAAATAAAATAAAAAGAATGAGAAAACATATATATTAATAGAAATTTTGAGTGTGTCTCTGATGGTACATGGTGACCTAAGTGATCCCACGGTGGAGGATGTTGGCCCAGGGCACCAAACGGGCTAGGACCGCCCCTGGACGGCACTTCCATCAGGAGGCCAAGGACGAATTTAGCTCAAAATGTCCGACTCTTACCTGGTGACACGTGATGAGAAGCGCCGTCCAGACGAAGAACCCGGAGATAGTCTGGGCAGTGGGCGTCATGAGGAAGAAGTGCTCCTCCGGCTTGAATATCAGGGGGATGGGGGCCCAGGAGGAGTTGGACCCCTGAGGGGCCACGGTGCTCGGGAAGCCCGGGGGAAGGCCATCGGGAGAGTCGCTTCCCAACCTCTCCGACAGGCGCTTGGCTCGCCACCAAAGCTGACTCATCTGTTCGGAGACAGTGGGGCCTCATCAGTTATCATGCTTCATGTGATACAAATCAGCCCAAACGCGAGCGGTTCGTCTAAATGACTTATAAATCCCGAATCAAACAATGTCATGTGAAAATACAGCTGAACAGAACTGCACAAGCCTGAGCTGTGACCTAAATCTGCAGCCAACATTCACTGATGTTAGAGAGAGAGAGAGAGAGAGAGAGGGAAAACAGTGAAAGTAGGACAGTGCACAGATCTAAAACGCAGAAGGCGTCGGAGTGGATGTGACGTGAGAGGAAGACCGAGGGGGTGAGAGGAGATAGCATGAGGTAGGTGGGAGAGGAGAGAATCATGGGAATGGCAAAAAAAAAAAACACAGAGAGACTAACGTGAATCAAACTTAAGATTGGTTATTTCTCTGCACCGAGGGCAAGAAGAGGCGTGCTAAAGATAGAAACACCATAGAAACGAGTTTCCACAGAGAGCAGAAATCAGCTCAAAACATGATGTACACCAGAAAAGCTTTGACCACCTTCCATTATTTACATAGAAGCAAATAAATAAAGTGAAATAGGCGTCTCTAATTTTCAGTTTCGTTCCACAAATGCAGACAGAAAAGATTCATAACAAATAATTTCACCGCCGAGTTCATTAGAAAGTTTCGATCTATTCCAGAAGTAAACGCCCAGACTTTGTAACCCGGTTTTAAGCAGATTAGTTGCAGAAATACAATCGTTTTTCCATACCTTTTTATTTTTATCCACACACTTTTGCAGACTTACAAAAACACGTTTAGATCTTTCCCTGACGGCTTTCACCGAGATCTTTGATGCGTGCCACCTATTCGCACAGCACTCAGACAAATGAAAGCCAGGCGGGCCAAACTTGAAAGCTCGTCACATCAAAAAGACGCCCAACTTGGCCGACGCGCATCGCTCACCTTGACGACTACGTCGGCGTCTCGGCGGCGTTTTCCAGGAAGGTGGCGATCGACTCGTTCAGACTGAAAACTCATTTTCGTGATTACTGCCCGAGCCCTTCTGAGTAGAAGCTAAATATAGGCATCTGTGTGTGTGTGCGTGTGTGTGTGTGTGTGTGTGTGCACACACTGCGGTCATGAGTGACTCATGCCCCTTGCTTTGACAGTCAATAAGCTTGTGACAATGCAGAAGCAGGGAGCACACATCAGTAAGGAAGGATGGATGGAAGGTTGTAACAAATAAAACAGAAAACAAAGTAGTTTAGAATTTAAAAGAAAACTAAAAATGTAGAAAAATCCCCATTGTGACGCATCAGAAACCTCCGTCAGATTTGCAGCAGTCTATGTCATGTTTGTAGACTAAGAATGGCAGGAAATAGATTTTTTTTTTTTACAAATTGAATCCATTTAATAAACAAACAAATCTATTCCCCTGCATTTGCTGAGTCACCTGGATCCACAACCAGAGCCGATTCAATGAAATCTGACTCATTCCCGCTATTTTTCATCTCCCATTATAGAAAAAAAAAAAAAAGAAAATGTGTGAATAAAATTTTTTTTATCATCATGTTCAACTACGTTTTTTCTTCAAACTTGTATAGCATGAGAACAGATCTTTCTGGACAATAATTCGTTGCTCTGAGACCAGTTTCAACCAATATGTCGATAGCAAGCGTTCTCTCTCTCTCTCTCGAAGGCCAGCACATTTTAATTTCGCAAAGAACACTCAAAACTGGAACTGGAAGATAATCTAAACACCCAAAATAAAGCAAACAGAGCGGAAATAAAAACAACAACAACAACCCAGAACCGAAAACGTAAATAGAGCAGCTTTTGACATCTCCGTAAACAAACTTTCCCTTCAAAACTGACCATCAGAATGGAAATGACCAAGCTAATTTTAATTTATCATGTGATTAACATTCATATTCAATAAATCTGAATATGTGTGTTGTCAGATTAAAAGTGCCCTTTAAAAACTGATAACCTTTAAGCATATTAAACATACTCTTCGTTAAGTACACATTCTTATTAAGTTATTTTTTTAATCTTTTAAATTTTAAATGTCATGTTTTCATTAACGGTAAGCCAAAAAAAAAAAAAAAAAAATCATTATCATTTACAGAAATAAAGACATCAATATAATGTGATAAAGTTCCTGAAATAAAAAGCTATTTCAATAATATTCTTATTTGTTGAATGGGTCTGTACATCAAATCCATTTCTTTACCAGATTGTTCAGGGAGCTTGAGTTCAGATTTGGATTTAAATTTAGATTCAGTTTTGACTTTTAAATCTGCCTTTTAACAGTTGTTTCTCTGTACACGTTTGTGACACAGTAAGCTCCCTCTTTTAAAGCACAAAATGTATTTTCTTTCTGCTTTTCCTTTAAGGATTTTTGCTGCATCAATAAACTTACATAACTATTGATTAAATTACAAACATTCAGAGCTTCAAATCTGGACTAGATTAAGGAGTCCAAATGACAGATTGAATATAAACAGCAAGTTTTAAAATTTAAAACTGAAAGACGGTGATTTTAAGGCTTTTTGTCTATTTCTTGATTCTAGTTTTCAAGGCAACAACAGCAAATGCCTTAAACCTTATTTTGTCATTTATTCAATAAATATATTTTTTTAAATGACAACGTGTTCCTCTATGGTTTACAATAACCTAAGAATACTCTTTTGTTTGTTTGTTTCACTGGTATAAAATAATCCACATAAAGTTTAATTATTTAACATACTTTAACCTATAAACAAAGTATGAGGGTTAGAATGGCCCTTTAAAATGAGAAAAGGAGAGATGGACAACAACCAGAGTGGGTTAATTTCTGGAATGAGATCCACCGACCACAGCAGCGCACCAGCACTAGCTTGTAGCTCCAGGAACAGCTTACTGGTTCCCAGTGGGCCACAGAAAACAGATAGGAGCAGCTCATCAATCCTGCTGACTTCATCCGAGGATAGGTTTCACAACACGGGTGGTATCGGACCAGCTGTCTTTGGGGTAAAGCAGCGTGTTGTCACAAATGAATCTGCTGTCACGTCAGCAGGAATGAACAAAATCGCTTAATAAGGCAGGAAATCAGAAACGCATACCTTACATGTACGTAAAATGGGGAGAGGAATAACAGCATTAATATTTATCCTAAAGCGGATATTGATTTTGATTACGGATTCAGAAGTTGAGAGAGCCCGGAGATAAACAAACGAAAACTAATATTTCCTGCTGAATGTCTCCGTGTTGCCAATGTAAGCTTACCTCCTTTGTAGATGTTTGAATCCAAGCATCAATTTAGCTCTTCATCTCCGGCTGAATGGTGAACCTTCAGGAGTTCAAACTAAAAGTTAAGGGGCTAACGGCTAATATCGAGTCGACAGCGAGCCACGTATGTAATCACTGCATTATTATCTGAGCACCGGAAGCTTCTCCCTCTCTTCCCATAAAAGCTGTTAAGTATCGCCCGCTCGGCAGCTGATCCGCTCTCTGCTAGCTAGCGAGTAGCAGAGCTTCCCACCGCCCAAAGCCTCGCTTTACATGAAGGGATAACTAAGAATTGAACTCGTGTTAGAGACCCCACGCAAAAGCGGTAGTAAAAAGAAAGAGAACTATTTTTTTTTTTAGAAGCAGTCCCAAACAGAATGACCATAGACCGTTACTTCGCCCACATCATAAAGCTGTGTCAACAACCGCTGGCTGGAACTCTGTTCGGTAGCTCTCTGTTCCGAGAGCGCATGCGCGCCCAGTTCATGGTTGGTTACGTTCAAGTTCTCAACACCACTACCCTCCTCCTCCAACTTCCATTCAGAGAACCACAAGTTTTTAATGGCGAGGTATAGACTACTCGTCAAATATTGCAAATTTCCTAGCTTTCCCTAAACAGTTAAAGTTTATATATACCACCCGTATATATATATATATACGTCCTTATGAAATTATGCCAGCTATTTCTAATCAGTCGTGCTTTGAATAAACGAGAGAAAACCCTGACCGTAATGAAACAAGAAAGAAAAAAAAATTAATCACCCATTTTGATGGACAAATGGGTGGAGGACAGGAGCGATAGTTAGGTAAAGAAACTGATGGAATGGACTGACAGGTGTACAACTTTTAAATAAAGGAAAACGTAATAAAACCTGGACATATTTCTAATATCCTCTCATATGTATCCAGACCCTGAATGTTTTCCTCCCAAAATACAAGTCTCCAGGTCATTCATTCATAAAAAAACAAAACAAAAAAAACAAAACAGATTGTCAGCAACATTATCCATTTTATTACTTCATAAAATATACACAAATACTGTAAATAGTGTTAAAGAACTGTACAGGATATCGGTACACAATACACAATGTGAAATACCTTTTGCTTCATCCTCTTGTACATCATCCTCAAATCTACAACTGCAATGCCACTGGGTCATGGTGGCCTGTATAATGGTAACTATACACAGTGCACTCCATACACATTTACACACACACGCCAGCAGATGCATCTAATGACTAAGTTGGAGAGAGGTTAAATAAAGAGAATGTGGTGTCAACTAAACCAATTTATTTTTCTGCAACAGAAATACTGGAAGTCGGGTTTTTTTTGGGAATAGAGGAGGATCTGAACAGATGAAGTGATGTTATTGATCTTGTAGGTTTTACTGTAGCACTCGACTCACTCACACCTGTTGGATGACCCAGCTGGCACGGCAACAGTCGCCTATCTCCACGTTTATTTCGACGCCCTATAAGTCATTAGTATGCATTTTTCTACTTTACACCTTTACAATAACCACATTTCGGCTTTACAATGAAATAAAAAAATATTTACAGTGGAGTAAACAAAAGAAAAAAAAAAAAGAAAAAAAAGAAATTTGATGCCCCGACCCGCCCTCATGTTCCTAACGGTGACTGCCCCCCCCCTCACCTCTTCGTCTTCAAAGCCCCAAATAACAAATGAATAAAAAAAGTTAACTTTTAAGAAATATCATAAAAATTGCATCCCCTGTTTGTAAGCCAAAACGGGCAGCTGTGGTCTCGGGTCGAATATCGGTATGCTGAGATATTTCCTGAGGAGCTTTCGCTCAAGACTTAGGAGTGAGTCCTTCGAATTTCCACAATCATATTTTTTTTTTTTCTGCCACAGATTAAAATCAATTCTGTAAAAACAACAACAAAACAAAATAGGCAGAGTAGATGTGCAGAGGATTTTCATGTCTAAAGTGGATGTGAGGGGAAAAGCAGATACCAGCTACTTCACCAGGAATATTACAACAGCTAAAAAATAATCACTTACTCATTCGCTTCCTTTCCTCTCTGATTGCCACTCTCTAATCTACATGCCTCCTCCGATTTAGCTTTCAATTATTAAAAAATACAAAGAATAAAATAAGGAAACAAACAAGGGATACTCAACCTTCGATTTCATATTCCTTCATGAATAATGAAGATGACAGTTACCTTTTTCTGGGGAAAAAGGGGAAAATATTTCTAAGTCTGATTAACCATCAATAAGAAACATGCATGTCCCTGAAATCTCTCGCTCTTTTTTTTTTTTTTTTTTTGCCCCTTCAATGATGACTGTTTTCAAGGGAATGTTTAGAGGACCACAGCAAAAACAACAGGGTGGGAATGAGCAACTGTCAAGGTGCAGCATTGTCGTTAGTTTCATGTATTGGGTTGGTGAGCCTACAACGGTGCAGGTAAGAACGCGTGTTGAATACCTTTGTGTATTTTCCTGAATCCTTTAAACATTTAATATCTTGTTGCAGCAAAAAAAAAAAAAAAAAAAAGAAAAAAAAAAAACCCTGCATGTCCATTGAACAGTTTTTGCAATAAACAAAGTATAAAGAACGTTGGGGGTAAAGAAAAATATAGTGACAAAATTTCCTTGCAGCCCTGCAAAAAGAAGAGGAACAGAATTAGACTTTGTATTTGTGTTTCTAACAATAGAAAATGTAAAATTTGAACTCACCTGTCATATGTGTGTGCATGAGGAGCTGCAAAATCTCACTTCCCAATGTGCTCGAACGGCACGCTGACCTGCAAACGACGACGGAATAAAGTTTAAGGCAAACAACTTCCAGTTTATATCATTAAACTGAAATGTAAATGGATGGATTTGAATGGATTTAACTTCCCATAATATAAACTAGAGCTGCACAGTTTTCTGATCCTTAAAAAGGACACCCTGCTGATTCTGATTTTGGCTTTTTTGTCTGAAATGTCACTTTATAACTCCCAACTCAGCTGTGGCTCCACAAGATGCAGTAGGGCTAGTCAATAAATCAATAACTATATATGTTACAACATCTATCAGACATTTTATCAATGTCTGATAGAATATTCAATAGTCATTATTTGGAATATTCGCTGAACCGCACAGCATTCTGGGAGATGCAGGCAGAGGAAAGACTTGAGTCACTCAACCGCTGGAAAAGCTGAGTAAGTAGCATCAACTCACTCACTCACACTCTTTGGTTACCTAGCAACAAGCTATTGAGTAACATGTGCAGCAGCAGTTTTCCAGAAGTGAACTGTAAAAATGTGTTCATACTTATTTTACTGCACTACAAACACACACTTCTATGTTCATATGGAGAATTTAAAGTGAAACATCAAGTAGGGCATAATCGTGAAGTGAAGGAAAATTATACATGGTTTTCATTTTCTTTTCAATTCTACAAAAAAAAATAAAAAATGTAATCGACAGATCTACACAAGATTCACAGCAAAAACCGAATTAACTGAATTTTATTGAGGCATGTTTTATCGTTACACCTCTTCACAGTCCACCATGTGATACACTGAGTTTGTCCATCATATCAAATACATCAGCGTTTGGAGATGTATTGTGGGAAAATGTAGAAAATCTCAGTGTTTAGCAATCTTCCGCTGCGAAACACTGAAACGGTAAGCTGTGATTACCTCCAAAATCTCATGAGATTAAACATCAGAAGTTAGAGGTTCATTGTTGGGAGTCGATCCCAGCAGGGAACAGCGCAAACAACACTAATCTAGAGTAAATCAATTCCGTGTTGCTCTTGTTTTAAAACACAATACGTGTCAAAAAGTTGGGTCTAACATCAAGGATGATAAAAGTTTTGCTTGGAAAAAAATAAATAAATCAGTGCCTTGAATGTTGTCTCACCTGTGACGTGGAAATCCTCGACTGGTCTTGTCGGGCTGTGAGGTCAGAGGACGATACGTTGGCAGGAGCGCCACGGTGTAAACGCATGCTCACCTTCCTCTCCCGCTCAGCGCGGGAAATTGCACGAGGTGACGTGTTGCCTATAGGGAAGAGAAATAATAGACGACTTCTGAGTAAGATTTTCTAGAAAACATTCGTGTTGGCAAAGTTTTCTCTTCTAATTACAGTGATTTAAAAGGGGCTGTATGTGTTTTCCAGTCATCATGGGATCATTTTACAGCACAATCAAGTAACTGTGT
This sequence comes from Gambusia affinis, assembly GCF_019740435.1. Taxonomy (NCBI): domain Eukaryota; kingdom Metazoa; phylum Chordata; class Actinopteri; order Cyprinodontiformes; family Poeciliidae; genus Gambusia; species Gambusia affinis. Next base: position 6,150,969 of record NC_057886.1, read on the forward strand.
CATAAAAATACTGTATATGTCAAAAATTACTTCCTAATTTAACAATTTTAAATTGTCCTGTCTCTTTAAAAAAACTCCGCCTTTAGGAAGTCATCACATCATCGCATCTCCATTAACCAGCATTTCACGGAGAAGCAGCTCCTAAAATGAGCTCAGAAGATGGAAAAATCCACCAAGTGTTTGCTAATTGCTGCTGGCTGATCTGAAGGAGCAGAGTGTGGGGAGGGCCGCCCTGCGAGTCAGGAACTTGGAAAATGCAGCTCTGAGGAGGAGCTTTGTACTCGAGGGCGGGGCTAGGCCCACCCAGGCATTTTGCACAAGTTGAACGGTTGCTTCGGGAGATTGCAGGACTTTTTAAACATACACACAAAATAATCAAAAACAGACTCCAGGTAGGTTTTTGATGAAGGAATAATAATGTAACATGAAAAAAGTCAACTTTACATAACACTTCCAATTTAAATCTTAACACTAGAATGTGTTTCAATCAGTAACCAACCAGACTGCTGGACCCGTGAGGCTGGATTTGAAATGGCTTGCTCTGGTCCGTTCCGGACTCTGTTGGGAGCGCCTGGGGTGGGGCCCGAAGGGAGGCCCCGCGACGCAGACCCCCTGGGGGCTCCTCCAATACGGTCGTCTCGATCGTCCCCGGTCCTCCTGTCGCGATCCCCGTCCTCAGTTGATCGACTGGCGCCCTGAGAAGTGAAATCAGAGATCAGGAAATTTCCACTGAAGGTTTCAGCAAGCAAGGAACGTATGGATACCAAAAAATAAATAAACACATAAATAAACGTACAAATTTGAGCATGTTCCAGTCAAAGACGTAATCGTAGGAGAATCCTTGCCGGTGGAAGAGATTCCTGAACAGTTGGCGTAGGTAGGAGTAGTCCGGTTTATCATCGAAACGGAGCGAGCGGCAAAAATTCAGGTACGTGGAGAACTCGGCTGTAGAAAGAAAAACAAAAACAAACAAAAAAAAGAACAGATTGAGAAAGTGAATATACAGGAAAGAAGCCAGAAAACCTGCAAGTGTCGACACAAATAGTAGAATCTCTGGTTCCATTTTAAGCAGAACGAACTAAACACAGAAGCTGTGGATGCTTTCAGGAGAGTGTGGCTGTACCAATGCACAGGGACTCACAAGGATATCCTTTGCAGAGAACTTCGATAGGTGTGGACATCTTCTTCTCGCTGATTCGCTCGTACTTCTGTCTCTTGGTGGCAGCCTTGAGGCCCTGCCAGGGCAGCGAGCCCAGGTTGAAGTACATGAGGACGTAACCGAGGGACTCCAGGTCGTCGCGTCTCGACTGCTCTGTGGACACGAAGGGTCAGGTGTGCATGAATGAGACGGAACTAAACCTGATGATTTTAGGGACAAATGTCTGGGGGTTTAAAGGATTGTTGCAATTTTAGTTCAACTTCTGGTAATATTATGGAACTAATGTATATGCAGAAAAGACTTGCTTGAAAAATCTCATTTGAAAGAAAAAAAAATACTTTGTTAATTGGGTGACATTGTTACAAAATCATTGAAGGAGCTATTTCTTATTAATACTACCCTTTTCCTTAATTTAAACAAAACTTCTTCACGACTTAATACAACTGACAAAAAGGATGACTGAAGTAAAGGCCAGATTTTGAAAATGCTTTTTCTCATTTGTCAATTATTTTTGAAAAAGAAAAATCCTTTTTTGAAGAAGAAGAAATCAATTAAACTCAAAATACTATGGGGAGAAAAAGGTTTTAAGCCAAGTTCACGGAAAATGATTAGGGAGTTAAAAAAATAAATAAATTCTGACTTTTTTCAGAATTTTGAGATAAAGTCAGAATTCCGAGATTTTTTGATTTTTTTATTCCAGTGGCTCTAATCCTCTTCCGTACACATATCACCCAGCCATAGTCACTTTATTTTAAAACCTCTCTTAGCCTGAACAAAAGGGAGCATCGGCTGTTCATGAGATGGTAGCAGCAAACCCCTCCACATCTGAAAACCACCAACATGTTCATTCACCACGAATATACTTTCAACAAGAATAAAATGAATAAATAAATTTAAAAAAACACACAGAAAACTCCAAGGACAATTAGATCTGTGCATCTACTAAACTCTACCACCAGGCAAAGGTCAACGCGACCCAGATTATCATGTAGCCGTCATTGAGGCAGAACAGAGCGACCCTGATAAAGAGGAAAACCTCTGGGTTTGATGCGTAAACACAGTGAAACAAACGACTATGGCCTCATTCTCCCTCAGTAGATATCACAGCAAAACTCGCGTCAACTCTCACCGATTCCAAGATGCGTGTTGATGGAGGCGTAGCGCGCCGTTCCCGTCAGGTTCTTGTTCTCCCTGTAAGGGATGTGCTGGTGCGTGCGCGCGTCGCGGTACTTTTTGGCCAGCCCAAAGTCGATGATGTACACCAGGTTGCCCTTCTTGCCCAAACCCATGAGGAAGTTATCTGGCTTCACGTCTCTGTGGATGAAGTTCTTGGAGTGGATGTACTCGATGCGACTGATCTGGAAAGGAAACATCGTGTTACCCCGAAAGTCGGCCATGCGACAGCTACTTAAGCAAGGAGGACAGATTGGTGGTGGCAGTGGGACTAATCAGGACAGGAAGGTCATGACCCCACAAGGCTGAAAAGCAACCAATCGGATGGCCATATGGACGTCAGACAGGGCAACGAGTCGGGGGCAAAAGGTGAGTCTAGAGTCTGATCTGTGATACGAAATATCTCAGGCAACACAGAATAAAGCCAAAAACAGGCGAGGAGAGGAGATCAAAACATCTATATCCTTTAAAAAGACTTTAAGGGAATCGTATATAAGGTTTACACACCGAGTACACACTGACCTGCTGCAGAAAGAGTCATTCCTATCATGTTCCTGTACTGGCAGCGTAAATGTCTCGTTCACCTTGATACTGGCTGACTGAGTGTTTCTTTAAGGCAAAGTTTGAGTCTCACCATCTGGTCTGCCAGAAGCAGGACAGTCTTCAGGCTGAACTTCCTGGAGCAGAAGTTAAAAAGGTCCTCCAGGCTGGGCCCCAGCAGCTCCATCACCATGACGTTGTAGTCGCCCTCGGCGCCGCACCATTTTATCGATGGGATCCCGACTGGTCAAATAAAATAAAATGGGAATATGTAGGGTTGAGTGGGAGAACAACAGCACTGCTTTGAAAATAAAATCATTAAAACTGCAGCACAGTTGATTTAAGTTGAATTTTAGCCTTTATTTACACATAAAGGACTGGTTATTCTGCCGTTTCTTTTGTGTAGCAGTATTATCATCTGAACAGTGGTGCTCTGTATTTAGGAAATTAATCAGTTCAATAGAATAAACAGTTACTCTGCCATGTAAACACAGACAGGTTGCTCGTTCTATTACCGTTCCCCGCTTCCCACACGATCATGTTTAGTGAATAAAAACAATTAAACTGCAAGGGTGGTAAGGAAAAATGAGCATTAACTGACTATGTTAATGCTACATATTAATATAGGAAGATGTGAAGGTGAAATTTAGAGGGGTAAATCATGAACTGTACTTGTACTCAGGTAGGGTAAGGAAAAGATCCATGACTTTTTAATACATCAATTTTGATGAAATGAATCCAGTTAGCAGAATCAAAATGACCTTAGTAACTATTTTTTGTTCATCAACCTATATATATATATATATATATATATATATATATATATATATAATATTCATAATACTTTACTGTAATGTGAAAACCTTTAATTGGTTATTTGTCTATTGTTATGCCGACAGTAATACGATATACCCTGGTATTTTTAGTAAGACTCAACTATCTCAATAAAAAAAAAAAACCCAGATAAAAACCAGCATAAAAGTGGTTGATTTCAGCAAGTGATTTCTCCAAATTGAAAAAAAAAAAAATAATTAAAATAAATCCCAGACTGACCTTGAAGGTCAGAAAAAATTAAGAGAATTTGAATTTCATTGCTCGAGCGACAGGTTCGGCAGGTTGTTTACGCGGCGCCACAACGTCTGTAAAGGAATGCGCTGAAAAATCCTGCAGAGCGCGTTGAAGCGGCAGGTGCTCACCTCCTCCCTGCATCATCTTGTAGAACTTGCTTTCAATGTGCAACTGTGGGTGTTTGGTCTTCACACACTCCAGCTTGATGGCGACTTCCTCGCCCGTCGCAATGTTGGCACCTGAGGAGAAGCGGACAAAAATAACCACATCTGTAAGGGACGCGCAGGAGGAGCTCGTCGTGCTGCCTGACGATGGATGAAGGTGAGGAACATTTTCCTCCCCCGCTTACCGAGGTAAATGTCTCCGAAGGATCCACTCCCTATCTTTCGCCCCAGCCGGTATTTGTTCCCTACTCTCAGCTCCATGGTTGCGAGGTGTCACTGTCATCAACGGACAACGTAGATCTACGAGGGGGGGAAAAAAAAAAGCAATGTTTAAACACACATATTCTCAACTCGGTGGCTCGTTATTAAGACATATTTTGGGGGTCAAAATAAAGATGGCCGGTTAACGTGTCGTTTATCATCCATGGTGGTACATTTATTTTAAGAGTTTTGATTTGTTGGCTCGATAAATTCAAATTAATCCCTTGAAACTGTCCGTGTTGCCATTTTCTCTGCCGTTTGTTCAATGAGTGCATCGATGAATATTTTTTTTGAATTAGATATGGTTAAAAGCAGCTACTGTACATCATTATGATTCAGTTTTATTTCATTTCATCAATTGGTTAATAGATACTCAACAGAAGATACTATTTTCAAAAAATGTATTCAATTATTGTGGAACAACAACCGACTCATGCGGTTTTCTCCAAACTTTTGCAGTCGCCATTTTGCGGACTTGCTTAAGTTCCGCCAGGAAAAACAAACTATAAAAAATAAACATTTATTTCAATTTAGATCAAAAAGTTAATCAATAGATTCATAAACACAAAGATGAAGCAGAGGATATCTCTAATTTCAGAATGTTTTAGTTTTACAAATGCATGATATAGTTCCAGTTGGTTATAGCTTTTCCCCGTTAACTACCGTTTTTATTTATTTCAGTCAACAAAAACGTTCTCTCGATTTCAGTTTTTGTCGTTTTGCTCATTTTACTTAACTATAATGACCTTGGTTTAGTGATATAAATAATACTTCTTTGTGTGACTGGTGTCCTGAAGAAGCACATTATAAAAATGAAATGTTCGTCAAGAGCAGAATTTGTGCATGAGAGGCTACAACTGCTGTGCCATCCAGTCACAGAGTTGCATAAAAAGTAGTAATAAAACAGCTCTTATCACTTATATGACAATATTACCACATAGTTTTGTAATAAAACTAAGTTCATATCATTGTCCCTTTGGTCTTTCAGCGTCATAAACGGAGCCAGTTTCTTTATTTTGCCACGTGACAGAATGACTGAAATCTTTGTTGAGACTCGGTTTCTCATATGATGAATTTATCCCAGCAAAACTCACCACATGTTTACAAGAGGATGCATCCTGTTAGAGGGAGACGCCCATCTAGTCTCCAGAACAAAAAAAAAAGAAAAAAAAGAAAGATTGAACTTGCAGGGTAGCTAGAGATGGCGGGGTGGGAGACTGCTTTGGGCTCAGCAGAAGAAAGGAGGAGCGAGGAAAAAAAAAAGAAAAGAAAAGAAAAAGAGGCCAAAGTAGAAATGCCGGGTTAAAACCTGGAAGAGGAACGAGGATGACCTGATGCTGCACGAGCACAAGGCTTTGGGAAGCATGAGGAAATCAAGCGCAATTTCTGATGGCGGCGCGGGATCATCACTTATTTAGCGCTTCGCTCGACCACGCCACGTTGAGCAGCCACTGCCAAAGCGAGGCCGAGCTCTCTGCCACGCTGGGCTGGCAACGCCGAAGGAAAGAAGGCATGAGCAGCCACGGCAACGGAGAGCACTGGCTGCCTGGATCTGTGTCAGAGCCCTCAGACCGTTGGCTCTGTGTAACGAACTCCAGAAAAGCCCAGAGCTGCCGAGCGGCGCTCATTAGACGAGGTTTACTCCCAGTGTTAATCCGGGAACGCCGTGTCGACAAAATGCGCCGCTTCCAAAATGCAGCATGGCTTACTTTATGGAGAACGCAGTCAGACTGAGCCTACCTTACCATTAATTTGTGTGGGAGCTTTAATTGAGATATCAGCGATTAATTGCTGACCATCTGTAAAAAAATTAAAAAATAAAAATTCTGATATCAAAAAATAAATTATGACTAGTCATGTAGTAGATTTAAGATCTCACTAATCAAAGATATCTTGAACAACACCATAATTCAAGCCATCTTAAAAAGCATTTTTAGATAAAAGATTTTTAGATTTGACTAATGCAAATTAAATTGCAGACATTTTTTAAAGACAATACTAGACAAAACTAAACTAGAAATATATGGAACTATAATCCTGGACTAGTCTAAATTCCTTTTCCAGATATCTCCAAATGAATTAGGTGATATCAATTAATTAATTTAATCAATTGAGATATCTTGAATTAACATTCTGACTAGCCAGAATTACATTACTGATATCCTGAGTTAGTACTCCGTCTAGTCAAAACAACTGATTTCAAAGCAATTTAAAACTTCAATAAAACAACAAAAAACACCAATAAGGCATCTCTCCACCATTAGCACACTGTGGTTGATTGTTAGCACCAAGACACTCCCCCCTGGCTCTGATTGGTTGCTTTTGACCAGGAGCTGTACATTTTAACAACAACTCAGGGAAGAGCGCCATCTTTTCACAGATTGTCTCATATTACACTGTCACGACATGGTGACAATTTTAAAGAATGTATACATAGGTATGTATAAAAACATTTTTCATGAAAGCCACATACTGCAGTTTTAAAGTTCTGCTCTCTCTCTGCCTCCAAAAACTATAAACAAACCTTCAGACTTAGTGAAATAGTTTCCATTTAACCTCTTCTTGCTTCTCTGTGAGTCCTCTTGCTTGATTTAAAAGACAACGCACTGACTACATATGGGATATTTTGAAAGGTTGATCACAGGTCAGTGATGGTTAAGCTAAAAATAGTCCAATTATGGTTTACAAGTGTATTTTTTTGTGCATCTCTGATGATTTGACTTATTTCATGTTTTTATCCATAGCAATTTAACATTTATTACCTGTTTAAGATCCAAAAGAAGCTTGCTGTATGCCATTAGTTAGAAGACGAACCCACAAAAATGTAATTATTTAGAATACTTTGGCTACAAGGACATGGATAAATACACCCTCTGGTTTTATAATCAAACTAGTTAATAGAGAAAGAAAAATCCAAAGCACATGGGCAACAATAAAAAAAAAAACATTTTTAAAAATTGAATGTCGGCAGCTGGCCATGGCAGATGTGACAGACGGATCAGAGTTAATAAAGGGTTAGGGTCATTACACGCAAGAGTGTGGAACCGGTGTTGCAACCAAAGACCAGAGTTGAGGAGTAAAATAATTACAAAACTAAAACAGAGAGCACTCAGTTTAGAAACGGAGACGCACAACACTCAGCTCTATTTCTCTGCATCCTTCAGGCCGGTGCATGTACTGTTAGCATAAATGCATTCAAATAAACGCTATTGTATTGGTCTTAGCCTGCCTTACGACTGGGATTTTAGGATTCTCAAAGGTGTGAGTATCTTAAGCTTAACAGCAATGGGAGGAATTCATCATTCTCAGATCTCAGAGACAGTGCGAGTGTATAAGGTGAAGCAATGGGAATTAGCCTGTCACACTGCACTGGAAAAACAACATGTGCTATTACGGTAGTAATCGTCTCCAGGAGAGTGGATTGGTCAGGATGGTACAGTACATATCTGCTGGTTCAAGGGGAGTCTTAGTAGTAGGTGCGAAAACATGATGTTCTAAGGAGCTGGAATGCTATGGTTTAAGCTTTAATACCTCACAGTTTCGGCTGTAAAGAAGGAGCTATTATGCATTTTTTTCAGCTTTCAAATCAACCCAAACAACTTCTGTTTGGAGCACTTTCATATGAAATTATATCTGCCCAAAACTCTTAAAGTAAAAAAGAAAGAAAACAATGTCAGTCACGCAAAACCAGATTATTTCGCAATCACACGAACACTGCTAACGTTACGCCCCTCACAGCTGTCACTACAAACAACTACTTTGTTCTGAATTCAACGGATGCCACATTTTGTGCGCAATTTCCCCCCCCCCCCCCCCCATTTATGCTAACAAAACGACGGTTTTGTATAGCTATAGTGGCACAATTCAGTCGGTATTCCGTTTGACAAAGTGCTGCGATATATTTTTAGAAAATATTTATAAAACATATACAGTCATAGTTTGACAAAAATAATAAATAGGTGCCTTAAACAGCTTATATCTGCTTTTACTAGTTTGCGTTAGAAATAAAAGCCACAGGAATAAGCGTAAATTGACTGTTAGCAGCTACGACTAAGCTAGTAGGAGGAATACGTTACCCGAACTGTGGGACATACTGCTGAAAAGGTTCTAAATTTAAGAAAGCTTAACATTAATACAGTTGAATAAGTCAAATTTTTTCTTACTTACAACCGCACCCTTACATGCATTCAACTAGCCAGGGTAGACAGCCTGTCCTACTACTTGCCCCCTCCCCCTCTCCCGTAAGCCGTGAATAGGAGACTCAGCTTCGGTCGAATCGGGTCTCTTTTCCCCCTCGGTTTTAATGGCTCCCCGACCCAACACTCACCCGATATCGGGTTGGTCTGACAGCTGGTTAAGTGGAGCTTCTGATCCGATGGTTGTCAGTCGGACAAGAACCCGACCAGAGGAGGATGGGAGCGGATTATGACAGCTCTCATACCCCCAGCTCTGAGCTCAGTCGTCGGTTGCGCTGCCTGTTGATAGTCCCTGAGAAGCTCCAGCAGAACGAACGGCTGTTCTCCACTCTGATTTGCCTCCCCTCCTCTCGTTACTTAAAGGCGTACGTGCTCACAACGTCGATGATGTCACCCTCTGGATGTCACCGTGAGTACTAAAACTGGAACGTCAAATCTAACTACGCCTCCCTTATTTAATTTCACCATTCATTAAATTTCTAGTTACCGTTATTCGCCCCAAAAGGAACTACTTAATAGAATTTTGACAGTTAAACGTATTATTTTTTTTTTTATATCGCATTAGTACTTTACAGCATGCAAACAGTTAACTGTAAGCCATTGTTGACTGTAGTTGTGACGTTGGTTTTAAATTGGATTGGTGTGTTGATGGTAAAACGATGACTGACACAGGGCTTGTTGCAAGACTATTAGTTGTAATACTTTGCTAATATGAATATGAGTTAGAACAAACGATACTGTTGAAAATTTACATTTCGAATCGCCAAACAGGAGATAAATTTCACATAATTCTGGTTAGAAGTCTACAAACATTCATAGTTAGCATAAATAGCATCATTTTTATTTTTTAAGTATCGTTAGCTGTTATTTTTAAGGTGAACCAAATCGGTTGAGGCTATACAACCTGGGGTCTTTCCTAAACGGAGTGTGTATATTCTGTGCACAAGTGGGTTCTCTCTGGCGTCATCTCACAGCCTAAACACAGAACCACAATTGTAAATTGTTTCAGTTGTGTTTAATACATATAACACTAAATATTTAAGTGGAATATTGACATTCCACTTTGTGTAGAACACAGAAAAATTCCCCAAAAATGTAAACATGGGCACTCAGTACTTGGTTATAAAAAACAACATTGAAGTTGTCTTTGCATAATGACATTTTTTTTAACTGTTCAACTGCATTCACAAGCACACAATTTATCTGAACATCTATGTCCAAGATGAATTTATGCAAATTTCTGACCAGAGCTGCATACATTTCATGAAAAAAATAACCACGAGGACAAACTTAGAAGCCAATACTTTCATCTTTATTAATCTTGTTCTCATTGTTTAAATAAATTTTTCTTCTGTAAAATCTCAAAACGAAAACACTGAACAGGAGTGTTAAAGCCTGTCTTAATTTAAAACAAATACACAACAAACCATTAAAAACGAACGGTAACGCTTACACTGTATCTGTAAACAACCCGCCCCGCCCCTCCCACTGCACACAGTTTGATAAGATTTGGCATGTCAATTTTTCTCAACGCGTATGCCTTCAGCTCTTTGTGTCATTAAAATGTTTCTTTTTTTTATTATTATTGCAGGTCAGACAATAAAAAAAGACATATCTACTAAAAAACACTTCAAATGAAAAGGGGGGGGGAAAAAAGCATTAGTGCCAATATTTCTTAACACAGTCAGCAGAATACCAAATGCACTCAACATTTTTTTTTATATAGACCTTCTGTATAAGTAAGCAGCCTTGCCCACATTATGACAGGCATTACCATGCACACACGCATCGTCGTCACATTCTCACACACATGCACAGCGACTGCGGTGGTTTATAATCCACTTACTTGGTCTCAGTCTCACTCATACTCATAGTGTGTGTCGATGCTGCACACAGCATCGACACGTGGAGAAATGCATCGTAGCCTGAAAATGCCAGCAATTAAACATGTATCACTGCAACAGTAACAAACATGTCCAAGAACGAATAACAGAAAACAAAAAACAAAAGAGTGCGTGAGATACAACAGTAGGAGGTCAGCATTTTTGAAAACGGATCGATGACTTTTTTTTTCTAGTTTTTTTTTTTTTCTCTTTTCTTTCAAAATTTCACTATTCAAAAATTAAAATCATACATCCAAACGAAACAAGAATAAAAGAAAAACAACAACAAAAACAAACTTAACATACACAGTAAGATACAGCCCTGATCTGGATCAGAGCCGTTTTGCATGTGTTTGGATTCAATCTCTGTCTTTAAGGGGATGTGAATACAAACTGCGCTCCTCAGTGTTCTCTTATAATGATGAAGGTAATGCTGTTTACAGTGCCTGTCTGTCTGAAGGCTTCTCTGTATTTGGTGTGTGCATGTTCATGTAAATCGGTTAAAAAGTCCCCCTACTTACTAAGCACATTGTGATCCAGTCGAGTCTTTAAGACTCACTGACTTTCTTTTTTTCCTTTCTTCTTTTTCATTCTTTTTCAGGTTTCAAGTCTAAGCAGTTGAAATCTTCATGTGTGGAAAAAAAGGCTGAATACACATCTAACAGTCCCTGCATTTGTTTTTGTTTTTTTTATATATATAATAGCTTAAGTCTGGCCATGAGAATGTGTGTAAGCATGTCTCACATTTCTGCTTTAAGTGTGTGCACGTTAATATGCATACTAGTATATGTACGCACGGGTATGTATTCAGTACATCAATATGCATACCATGTAAATATGTGTGCCATATTAAGTACATATGTATCCCAGTGTATGCCCTATCAGTGTGTTCGAATCCGATCGTACTCATTCATCAGATGGAGTCGGCCCCCCCGCCCAGCAGGTCGCCAGGCAACAGTCCGGCGGAGCTGTCCATTTGGTGCCTTTCCTCCATTTGAGGTGCTCCCCACAGGCTGCTGCTCGGGTATCCTGCGTTTATGCCACCCCACAGCCCAGACCGCCCGCTCTCCACCCCGCCGACGCCTCCTTCCCCGGCCCCGTTGGTGCTCCACTGGGAGAATATCGCGAGCCCCGGTCCTTGGGCCGAAGACGCTTCCGAAGACGCGCCCGTACCGTCGAGACTCTGCCATCCAGAGCCGGACGACCTTTCCCCTCCGCCGGCGCCATTTCCGTTTCCACCTGAAGACGAGCCCACCGCCGGCCTCTCACTCCCGGGGGAGCTGCCGCCACTGCTGGCCACGGCCGCGCCCGTTCCAGATGAACCGGGCGCTCCGTTGCCCGCCACTCCTCCCGAGCCGGCCCCTTCAGCCTGGGAATGTGCAAAATAGCGTGCAACCTCTTCTTCACTCACAAACTCAGCCAGGATGGTGGTGTTTCCCAGAACACACCTGGAAGGCAAGTCAAGGCAAACGTCTTTTAGGAATGCAACTGAATGCTACACTATTCATATTCATTACACTTTTCAAAGTTTTCTTATTACTAGGGACGCAAACAACTATTTGACTAATGATTATCCCCGATTAACTAATAACCTCCGCTTAGACCATGCTTTTGTGTTGTAGTTTGGCCGCCATCCTGCAGAGGGCGCCCTGGTCTTCATTAATTGGAGCCAGGTGACACAGGAATTAAGATGGCAGACACACACGAAGGAAAAAAAAACCCGACCAAACTGAGTTCGGCGTGAGATGCAAAAGGGCCTACATGTTTCAAAACAAAAGTGCATAAACACCGAGCGGAGCTATAACGCAGTATGAAGACATAAAATTATGAGAATATAGTCATAAAATTACGAGAGTAATGTCAATATTACAAGGATATTCCCGTAAGGGAATTTGTTCTGGTAATTTTACGAACAAAGTTGTAATATTATTATGGTTATTCCAGTATGAGTTTATGCTCATAATTTTATTTTTTCATTTTTGGTAGTGGGTTCAACTTCCCAACCAGAAATTGATGTGATACAAAGGTGAGGTTAATATAACAAAAAAAAAAGCAATAAAAGGAATCACACAGAACAATTATATAGTGGTGGGATAAAACCTTGGTTGATTTTGAGGACTGCTGTGAGTTAATGCATTTTATGGAGCAAAGTTTTAATATTCCAGCAAACGTAGACGGTACTTATTTACGGTATTTCTGCGTGAAAATCTCTCCGATCACGGGGAATTTAAAACAAGAGAAAACTCAGGTTCTGGCCGCTTATTAGTTGATTGATACGATTAATCAACTTTACATTAACTTCCTCCCTACTTACAACAATAAGCTCTAAAGCATTGTTGGGATTTATTTTTCAAAACAATATTTGAGAAGCACTGGATCCGTGGCGACTGTGGGGCTGCTGGTGAACCTACATGTGAAGAGCACCCTGAGCCTTGGCCGCCTCCTGCCGGCTGTTATATCGAACCAGAGCGCTGCCCTGGGTTAGGCCCAGGTGAAAGGTCAGCAGGGGGCCGTGCTGCATACAGATAGTCCTCAGCGTAGAGCCGTCAATCTAGAATCGGAAAAAAGAAAGAAAGAAAAAAAAAAAAGAGAATGTTTGGTGTAAAACATTTCACCAGGTTCATTAAGTATTGGGCCAGAAAGGGTCAAGGAACGTCAGAGGTTGTGCAAGAATGGTTACGCAGAGGAAAAGCTACGTGTTAATAAAGCAGACATCGCACTTTGCATTGAATTCATTTATAATTTCTTAATCGTTACAGTGAGCTAGAGCACTACGTCTCTAGAGAGATAATCGGTGTGCATTACTAATGTAAGCCCAGAAGTTATCATCTTCATTTTTAAGCTTTTTGGAGAAAAGTAATTTCTGTTCACCCCAACTCATTAAATGGCTCAGTTATCTCTCCAGTCCAGCTCTGGCAGAGTCACACATTAGTCTGTTTGATTTGCATAAAAGAAGAGGTTGAAATGTTTCAAATAACACTTATTTCAGACTTTGAGCATGAATATGCTTACATCTAAACTATCCTATTTTCTTTGTTTAAGGAAATTGATGAGGCTGAGTCCGAATCCCAAGATCCACTTCAGATTTTAGGAGGTGAGAAATTTGGAAAACTCTCCATGATTTTATTCCACTTTAAAGTTACATATCACATTGTTTGGCTCATCACATAACAGCTCAATAAAAGTTTATTGAGTTTGTGCGCAGCTTAAAGGTGTGCCACTTTTGAAAGGGACTGCATTATTTTCACACAGTAAGCATCTGCATCATAAAAAACAAACAAAACAATGTAATCACTATAAAAATGATCAAAAGTAACTTAAAAGTTGGTTATCAGTGAGCAACATTCAGAATTTTGCATATTAGGGATTGTGACTCTGTAGATCTTTTATCAGAAATCCTTTTATGTGAACCTGAGTAAATATAGTTTGTTTACTTGGATAACTCATTCAAAGATTGATGTCGACTAAAATATAAAGGTTACCTACAAGTGACAAGGTTACCTCTGCTACTGTAATTATTGTTCCGAGTTAAATTTCCAAACAAGTGCTGATATTTTTAGTCTCCTGTGTCCTTACGTCCTCTGTCCTTACCTGAGGGGTCAGGTTTCTCAGCAGCAGCCAGCAGCTGCTTCTCGAGGTCCCATCACTCCAAGCTGAACCTAGAAAAACCAAACCCATAACAGGAAGAGAGAGGAATAGAGAGAAACACTTTTATGCTAACCATGCTACCGTGGTCAGAACATAGCTATGATACATGAAGCCTTCTTTTCTTAACCGTATGAAATCAAAACAAAAGCTGACAAAAAAAAAAATAGAAAAATGGTTATAAAATCAATTCTCTCTCCAAAGTACCTGACCCAAATCTTGACTCTTGATTCATCCCTCCCCAGCTCCGAGCCAACCGCGGACCTCCAGTTCCCCACGGGGAGGGCGAGGCCTGCTTCTGATTGGTCAGGCCAGGAGGGGGACGCGGCAGCTGCGAGCTGCTGCGATTGGTCTTCCATAATTTGTTTTGTCCGATGGGCTCTGGAGGCCAGCTGGGCTTGTACTCAGAGTACTTTCCTGGGAGGAGTATGGAGAGTGGGAGAGACAAATGAGTTATGAAATGCAAGTTACACAGAGGCACGTTGCAGACAGCAGATATGACAACTCTGCAGACGTAAAGCCTTGGGGAAGCTTTTCTAACAAACATATGACCATGTAAATGATTTGAATTCCAAATTAATGAGAGGAAAAATAACAAAGGCGTTGAATGCAAAGAAGAAGCAACATAGAAATCAGACCTGTGCTGTGTGCATTGCTGAGGGGGCTGTCTGAGGCACTGTAGGGCCAGGCACCAGGTGAAGGCAGCGAGGTGTTGAGGGAGGGATTTGGCCCTGCAAACGGTTCAAACATGAGCAAAGCAGCAAAAAGAAAGTAACTACTGAGCAACTAGCGCAGTAAATACTGAGCCATTAAGAAGATTGTCCTTGTGTTAGGAAATGGCAGGGCTGAGCTACAGTACACAGACCAGTGAAGCTTTAGTGATAAGGAGTGTTCTCTTTTTTTATTTATTCCTTAGAAATGCGGCATTTCCTTTAGAGTTTATTTAAAATCCTCACAGGATTTAGAGTACGGCAACAGTTGCTGTTAGCTCGACGGGGTTAATTGGCTGCACCTGAGAGAGCACAGATTAACGGCACGCCTAGAGAGGGCAGATCTGCTTGTTGAGGACTTTTATTATTGAATGACTGTCACAAAAAAAAACTATTATCTATTTCCTGGTCAGTTGTCCATTTGACGCTGCAGCTCAATGACCTGAATCAGAACATAAATTGGGGGCTCGTCCAGGATACAAACCTTGAGCCTCTTGCTTTTAGTAGCTACTCTTCAGCTTCACCATGTTTTAGGAAAAAACCTTAAAGGAATCTTTTTATTGACATTTTATAGGATACACATGAAACCTGAAATGTCTGTGGATTTACTCCTGTACTTTAACTGGGCCATTTAAAAAACCCCCCCAAAAAACCACCCCGTATTTCAATAGAAAATGGCTCATTCCCTTTGGAAGGAACCTCCACCCAAATCAGATGAATTTCATTTATGCTTATATATCCAGTCTCAAAAATGCTTTAAGAAATTTTAATAAAAAGTTTCTTTCTACTTTATTATTATGTGTTGCTTTCTGTTAAGCACACAAAATCCTGAGCTTTGGTCATAATGTGAACGAGACTAAGGTTTTGATAACATTTTCACGATGAATCAAGAAAGCTTCAGAAAATCTTGTTGAAGTACCAGGGCACTTTAACGTCTCTCTGCCTGTCTATGTAAACTAACTTTATTCCAAAAAAAAACTGATTTTAAAACCTTGACTGTATAATGCATACAATATAATGCAACAGCAGCTAACAGTAGATGTGGTGTAATAACCACAGTTAGTCAAAACATCATTTTTAGAGTTAGTACATCATGTACCTTTGTCTCAAGGATAATTTGTAAACACTCAAACCAGGAACTAAAAACGGGAATATATTTGGCAGTGAATCACCTATGTTGTCTCGTAGTAATGGGTGGTCCGGATCATTGAGATTTGGGGACGCCGGGGAGCCGAGGACTCTTCCAGGGGTCATGTAGGGGTCAGACTCTGGGTCCCCAGTGCTCTGGATTCCTTTCCATGGCACACCGGGCTGGAACTCTGTCACAACACAAACATAAGTAGCTTAAATGATCTGGATAATTTGCATGTATTGAGATTTAAAGCCTTTCTACGTTCTAAAATCCTCAGTGTTCACCAATTCTGAATTACAATCCTTAATCTGCTGTTATTTAACTTTAAGGGTGAAACAATTAATCAGATTATTTGTGATTAATTGATTATTGAAATAATTATCAAAATAAATTAACATTCAACCATTAACCTGCTGGAAAAACAGTATACTATGAACAATAATTAAGCCAAAACTGTACAAAAATATATACACACTTGCATCTAAGAAAAAAAAAAAGTAAAAACATTCTACCCAGAACTCTTCTTGTAGCAGTTTTAGCTTCACCTGATTCAAATTCTGTAAAAAAAAAAAAAAAGTCTTCTCTTAAGCACTTTTTGCTACCCAATTATTGAACAGTTAATGAAAACAAAAGATCAATAAATCTACAAATAGTCAAGAATACACTACATGAAGGTTTTGTTGTTGCATTTTAAAGAGTGAAACATTTTCTTATTTAAAAAGGAAATTGATTTCTTCATTTTTGATAGTGTAAATAAAAGACTGCAATGAATCAATAATAAAAAAAAAAAATCTGCAGAATGTACCAATTTATCAATTCAATTCCGAAAATAATTGAAGGCTGCAGCTCTATTTAATTTTTAAAAACGTAAGTGTAAAGTTTTCTTCAGCACATTTTTCCTCAGACTGTCACTGATCCTGAAAGACGAAAACAGATAAAATAATAAAAACAGTAGCATGTCCACACCTGGAGGCCAGCTTGAAGTGGCAGGTTTGTTT
This sequence comes from Gambusia affinis, assembly GCF_019740435.1. NCBI lineage: Eukaryota > Metazoa > Chordata > Actinopteri > Cyprinodontiformes > Poeciliidae > Gambusia > Gambusia affinis. The sequence continues at coordinate 6,167,898 of NC_057886.1, forward strand.
CCCATTTTACTACCAGGAGTTCGGTGCCAGCTGTCTGCAGAGCCCTGAGGTGGGATCCCTAACCCTTCACTCCCCAGCATTTCATACTGGGAGTACGGAGACCCCCCTCGAACCTTTATCGTACTGGGTATAGGGCCTTGCGGATAGCACAAAAAACACACAAAACAGCTTTAGTCATTTGCTGCGTCACGCTCGGATACACTGTGAATGGCGAGTGAGTAATGGAGTCGCGGCAGCAGCGGAGGTGTGACTTTTGGAGATGCAGAAAACAGTCCCACTGGGAACCATCTGCTAGCCTACCGTTCTTGTGAAGGGCTGTGTCTGGAGGAGACGGAGCAGGGGAATGTCCCTCCATCATCCATTTAAAGCGGGACTGTTGTCCACTCATGTCCTTCATGCCCCCCATCATGGGGCTGAGTTCTAGTGTCGACAGGTTGCCACCAGCTGTGAGCCCTGACAAGACAAAAAAAAAAAAAAAAAAAAAACACATCCTGGATCAATCCTTCACTCTGGCTCATGGGTGAGTAATAAAAACATCAGCTGTCTGGAGGAACTTACCAGAATACATTCCTTGTGATTTGGCATGAAGATCTGATAAGGGACCCCCCATTCCAGTGTGTGGGAGGGGGTCTACCATGGATTGTTTGGACACGCCTCCTCCCAGGTGAGAGGGGGACAGCTTGGAGTTCCCTCCTCCAGGTGTTGCTCCTCCAGCTCCAACCTGCTGCTGCCTCTGCTGGAGAATCGCCATGATCCTCGCCAGCTGAGAAGAAAAAAAAAAAATACAAGGAAGTAGAATGAGAAAATGTGCAAGTACTGTAATTTCTAGACTAGTTAGCGCGCCTGAATATAAGCTCCACCCACTGAGAAACAAGGGAAAAAAAAGGACATACATTGGCTGCACTTGTCTACATACTTGCTTAGACACGTTTTCCAGTCGACATCATCTTGTTTTATTAGCTTTATATTGCTATACTCTAATTATCTGCAGTTCTATGCATCAAAAACAAACTGGAGTCTGATTACATGTGTATATTGCCTATATCTGCAACATCAGTCTTGTATTATTCAGATTTTGAACTGGAGCTTAATTAAGGGTCATCCAGAATCATCCAAAGCGATGAAATGGCTTTTAACCCCCCCGTCGAATCAGACGACCTCATATCTTCACTTGTTTCACTGCCGCGGTGGCTAACGCTTCAGCAAACAGAAATAAAACTGTCTTCACTCAGCAACCATCACTGTGAACCTCATTGTGTAGTCGTGTCGCTTAGCAACACAATAACCTAACTCAACTCGCTGAAACTTAAGGGTGGTGGGGGGAACGCAACCATAACAACCCTCTCTGGAGAAGCCTGTCCACGGAGATGCCACGCCTCGCTCTGCAACACTTCTGAATGTTTCTGGAAGACGTCGGCTAACAGTGGCAGCCCTGATAGAGCGGCCTCTTTGTGGTGTGATCAAGAAAGGGCAAAGATGTGCGTGGTTAAAAAGACCTCTGAAATGCTCACCTGCTGCGGGTCTGCTGTCTGTTGTCTGAGAGGCTGAGGTTGGGGGAACTTCCTCTGGTTCTGCAGGACCTGCTGTTGCTGCTGCTGCTGTAGTAGCAGCTGACAAGCCTGCCACAAATGACGGCAAGAAACATTTATTAAAATCGCCGTTCAACAATCGACCGATTCGTTCAAGCGACTGCAGTCTCACGAAAGGGTCACCGGCGGGTGACTCATCTCGGTGAGCTACGTAACATTTCAGCGCGTACCAGATGGAACTGCTGCATGTGGGGGTAAATGTTGCTGAGCACTGCAAGCTGCTGCGGGGAAATCTGAGGCGGGAACACTCCTCCGCCAACCCCGCCGACACTTCCAACGCCGCCGACACCTCCCACTCCCACTCCCCCTACGCTGCCGCCAGGAGAGGGCATCTGCTTCAGAATGGGACCCGGCACCTGGAGAGTTAAAAAAAAAAAAAAAAAAACAGAGCGAGAGATTGCATGTAAAATTGGAATTTGGTGACTCTGAAGTGAATCATGATTTAAGAAAAACACAAAAGGACAAAAAAAAAAACAAAAACAAAACAGAATCGCCCTGATTCCAGGTGCTTTGGGAACTTTTGTCACTTATGAAAAAGGTGTTTGGGGTAGAAATAATGTTGGACAGAAACTATAAAACCGTAAACAAGACTTTCTACTCAACAGCTGAAATACGCCACAGTCTATAGGCACGGAGGAATGAACAAACAAGGAAAGTGTAACAATAAATTTTGCTGCACTATAAACTGTCCCAGTGATTATTGCGATAAAAGATAATTTTATCATTTTGAGACCATTTTCAAGAAATTTATTGATAATGATATAACAATACAATTTCGCCCAATCAAAGATCAATAAACAGCAAAGGCTTAGACCCGACCAAACAAAAAAGGAAAAAAAATAAATAAATAATCACTTCATGTCGTCTTTGTATGCATAACGTTGCGATATTTAAAGATTTACAGCTGCAAGTCACTTGTGTTTTTGACTGTCTCCATAGCAACAACTCTGAATCCAGCCGGTGTGAAACCTATATCCTGATGCTGTGGCGCATTTCTGAGTTAAAACCAGAATCAATAATGAACGTAACGGAGAACATTGCAGCCCGACAACAGGTTACCATGGGAACCGAACAAACAACTCAAAGATACCAGCTAAATTGCAATGACTATGACCCTCATTGGGCACCATAAAATGTAGCGATACCAGCAAGATAAACACTTGCGGGTAATTATCTTGTTTTGTTTTTTTTTAGTTTGGCAAAAACAAGAAGGAGAAGACAATAGAGGACAGCCAACCGGAGCAGAAAGGAACTGATGAGGCACTTGAGCCCGTAACCCTGGGGACGAGTTCATCGAATGCATGCCAGGCTGGTGCATCCCTCGAGGCTGAGACATCCCTCCTCCACCTGCAACAAACACTCCATGGCCTCCCATCTAGAACAACAACGTTCCACCAACCATTAGCAACTCTGTGCTAAGAGAATCAAACTAAAGGCTTTGAAGAGTTTCAGGTGACTTGTGATTTCAATGTGATGTTGAAATTATGTAAATATAGCATAATAAGATGTTTACCTTGTCACCATAGGGTCCCATGTCACCAGGGCCCAAGTCTTTGGAACTAGGCATGCGGTACCCTCCTCCTCCGCTTCGCCCTCCTCTTCGCATCTCTCCATTGTAGTCATTTATTCCTCTCTTGTCCCCGTCCATCTTTTTTTCCACGCCTGGGTCATCACCCTAAGGAAAAAAAACAAACAAAAAAAAACAGGATGTTTTTTAATGTTAACCTCTTATAAAAGCGAAGCGGTTTGGGATTTTTGGTGAACTTCTTACCAGAAGACCCATGTTGGAAAACTGGCGAGATACTGGATTCATCCAGCTGTCGCCTCCTCCACTCTGTCAGAAAGAATCCCAAACATTGCTCTTAATCAAAAGCAAGCAAAAAAAGTCTTAAAAATAGTTATTTTTCAATAAAAAATAATGTACATGGTTAAAAAAAAGAGAGGAGAAAAACAAGATGGACACAACATGAAACATCCATCGTTTGCTGTGACTTTTCTGTTTTGGATTGATTTAGGACTGATTGTTTCCACCAATGTGGGAAAACAGTAAAAAACAAAGTGAAAAGATAAGTAAGTAAAAGAAAGAAAGTAGTTCTGCTCCAGAAAAGTCACCTCATTCCTAACCTTGATGTTTCCTCTCTTCCCAGCATGACTCTGACCCCAGCCTCCAGAGTTAAACGACGAGCCGCTTCCCTGAGAACCCGCGCCGCTCCAGACACCGCCGCCGCCGCCGTCCTCGTCGTCCTCCCAGCTCGGGTGCCGGGACGCGGCGATGGAGCCGTCGCCCTTCCCGCCCCAGCTGTCCACTGACTTCACTCCTGCGGCCAAAACAAAGCAAGACGGCTTAAAAAGCAGTCCAGTCTGGAGATTATTGAGCGAATCCTCATTTTTATTCGTGCTAAAAAGTGGATTAAAATCTTCTGAAAGCCACTGGAGCTACATCGATAAATGTTTCAGTTCTTACCAGGTTTGCTGGGGTTGGGTGAAGGGTTCCTCCAGCCAGATGATTTGCTGGAATCGTCCGGTTCTCTCCAGCCGGTCGCAGCGTCTGACGCCTGGCTCCAAGTCGCTGTACCATCATCCACGCTTTGTGCAGCTCCCCCCCACATGCCTGCAAAGGAATTGAACATTTAGCTTTATAATTTGCAATGGAAACCCTTGTAAAAAGTCCAGATTGTTATTCTGCTTCTCTTACCCACGGCCCCACTGCCAGGATTGGAGTTGACGCTGTGCTGCCGTCTCGGAGGTTGTGGTGGCATTGCTGGCGGCGGACCTTGTGGACCTTGATTGGACCCCGGCGCGGTGCTGTTCTTGTCCCACAGGTTGACATTCTTGTTGTTGTAGCGTGTTGGGTCCCCCCAGGCTGATGTGCCATCGTCGATCTCCATCTTCCGGCTTATAGACTGAGGCGACGGTTCCTCCCAGCCGCTGGGCTCCAGTGGGTCCCCCGCGCCCCCGGAGATTTGAGGAATTGGGCCAGAAGTCCACCCCAAACTTTGGTTCTGGTTCTTTGAAAGTTGAGCTCCGCCTCCGACGCTCGGCTGGCTGTTCCACCCCTCCGGTGATTGCTGCTGCTGCTGTTGTTGATGATGATGATTTTGGGCTTTCGTTGGTGCCGCTTGGCTGTTTGGTATCTGTGCTGCGTTGGGTTTGGCGCCCCCCCAGTCCTGGTGGGATTTGCCTCCACCCACATCTCCTCCACTGCCCCACCCTCTTCGCTGAGATCCCCCTTCGTCCAGGTTTCCCCAGGAGGATCCCTCGTCAGAGTTGCTTCCCACTCTCCTCCTCCCGTCTCCCCATCCGGCTCCAGAAGCCGAGTCTTTCTTGCCCCATTCCTCTCCCCAACCGCCTGTTTCTCCTCTTGTAGATCCCTTCCACCCCCCTGTTCCTTTGTCTTCTGCTCCATCTCCCCACCCGCTACCCTGTTGTTCATAGTCTTGCCAGTTTTTCCTTCCTCCTCTGTGACCTCCCCACTGCTGGTCGTCCGTCCTCCATCCTTTGCCCTCTTTTTCGGGTGGGGGTTCCCCCCATCCTCCAGCTGCCTTTCCTTGACTGCTCTGCATGTCGTCTTCCGGCGATCCTGGCTTCCTCATGGTGCTGCTAGGCATAAAAGGACCACCGATGGACTGCCTAGCGCCACCCTCCCAATTATCCCTGGGTGTAGCGGGGCCAGGGTTTAGGCTGCCGGACGACGCATCATTGGACGCAGAACCGCTCTCGGATGGGTACCTAGAGCTGCGGGTGGTGGTAGTGTTTATGGTTGCTGATGAGAATGCAGAGGAAGATGAAGGGTTTCTTTCGTTTCTGTTCCCTACACCTTTTGAGGTGTCCAGGTCCCAGGCCACGTTCTGCTTGATCTGAGTCTGGCCCCAGCCCGTGTTGGACAGAACCCGTGGGTCCAGGTCGGATCTGTTGAGCATGCTAAGTAAGGCCACGTCTGCCTCGGAGGAATGGTCGGAATGGTGCCGCGTGGAGCGCTCCTTCTGTCCGCCTCCGCTTCCAGCGACAGATCCCCCGCCGCTTGACGACGAATGTCCCCCGCCGCCTCCGACAGCTCCACCCTGCCCTCCCGCGCCTCCCCACTCCCCGACTGTCCCGTCTCCACCTTCCAGCTCTTTCTGATTGTCCCAAGCTTTTGTCATAGTTGCTAAGTTTTGCGAGGCAGAGTCCTCTAAACAGCCGCCGCTGTCCGTGCTGCTGCTGATGCTGCTTCCATCCACTTCTCCTCCACTTCCTATTGCTAAGTTAATAGAACCTACACTTTCTGCAGTGCCACCCCAATTCACTTCTGTACTTCCTCCTTCCCAAGCTCCCTGAGATACAACTGGGTTGGTTGACCCTCCGCCATTCCCCTTGCCCCACCCGGCTTTGTCATCCTGGCTACCTAGCCTCCAAACGTTCCCTTCATGCCCCTGAGCTCCAGTACCCCCACCACCCCAACCGTCTGCCTGCGAGGCACCAGCGCCAGGTTCGGAGGTCACCGGAGGCATGGCACTCCAAGACGACGAGGCAGCAGAGGAAGAAGACAGAGACCCAGAAGTATTCGCCTCACCTTCACCACCAACCTCAGAGTTTCCCTCGTTGACGCCTTCCTGATTTGGTCCCGCTTCCCTCCCCGCCCCGTCCGAACACGACTCTGGCCCTGGATTTCCTAAGTGCTGCTGCTGTTCTCCAGTCTTGGCCCCCACAGCGGTTTCAGTGTGCTGCTGGTAGAGACCAGTTTGATTCACAGATGAAAGTGTCTGAGTGGTGATGACAGTGGTGCTGGCAGAGAATGAGGAAGCTGAAGTCACGGACGAGTGTTGCGATGAGGCGCTACAAGCCGGAACGGAGGTCCCGCTCTGCCCCAGGGCGGGCCAGGCAGACGGGTTCACATTAGGGTTGAAATTGGCACCAGGGACGCTGCTGCTGCCACCCAGCGGGCTCTCCTGAGGCCCAGGAAGAAGATGGGAGACTTTGGAATTGTAAGATGCTGCCGAGCCTTGGCCTACCTCCACTTGGGTCGCGGCGGAGGAGACCCACACACCACTTGGCTGAGCACATTCAATAGGCGAGGAAGAAGAAGAAAGAGGAGAAGAGCGAGGTGGGGAGATATTGTCCATGTTCCCTTCTCCTCCTCCTCCTCCTGCAGTCCCTCCCTTCTGCTGCATGTTTCTCTCCCCCCATGAGGCACTACTGTTGTTGTTACCAGGGCAGTCCTGCTCCTGCATCCCTCCTCCGGTCCCTTCAGAACTCAGTTTGGGGCCAGCAGTGATGCTAGGCCAGTCATCCAGGTCAGTCCCATCCATAAACACCTTCCCGCAGCCCTGAGAGGAGGACTGGCCGCTGGAGCTGGCCCCCCATGTGGAATTTGCATAAGTTGAAGTAGTAGTAGAAGACGACAGAGCAGCAACACAAAATGAGGATGAGGTTGGGGGTAACAGGGAGGATGAACCCACGTTGGAATCTGTGGACAAAAGTTGAAGAAGTTATTATGACAGAGTTTTATTGAACATGTTGGGTTCCTCCACCAGAGCGATTCCAGTTTCTAACCGAATCTATTGAAGGATACAATAGTTCTGGAGACTAGATTATTTGAATTAAGGCTGCACCAAGGAATCGGCACAGACTTCCTTAATGTTTGGTGATATTTGCATGTGAAATCAATCTTATCTGCCTTCACAAAGGTCTGAAAATCAGTCACTTTTCCTTTTAACTCTGCCATGAGGGACAGCTGACTGACTGACTCCCCCACCAGGTCAGGACTGCACAATAGTCGTCTCACTGCTGCCGACTTAGCAACTTTGTTGCTCTCTTTAGCAACTTTTCAGACAAAAGAAATCGATATCAGCCAAAATTAGAATCAGCGAGTCAGACTTATTAAATATTGGTGATCGGCCAGAAAAGGGCAATTGGTGCACCCCTTATCAGAATAACATTGGGATTTATTTTTCAAATGGCATTCAGTCATTTACTGAAAGCTGCTTTTCTCTAGATTTATGGTTTCAGTTAACATCAGCTAAACGTACATCGAGATACAGAAATTTGCATGTTTAATTTTGCTGCCCTGTACCTAGTTGCCATTAGCCTCACCTGTATTTCCGTCGGCGTTTGCATTAGGGCCTTCTGCCCCCTGTAAGGATGGGGCAACATCCCAGCCACTGCCTCCTCCCGCCTCTCCCGTACTGCTTTCCCCTCCCCCCAACAGCATGGAGGACAGCGGCGGCTGGCCCCTCTTCAGTAGCACTTTATGGTCCTGCTGGCAGCGAAATCGCGGTGGGACTTCTCTAGACATGTATCGCTGCTGCTGCTGCTGCGAACTCTGACTTCCAGAAGGAGACGAGGCGGAGGAGGAGGGCTGTCCGTTGGCCACAGCAGTTCGCTGCTTTGCATTGTTCCCGCCACCAGGAGGGACTTGGGCGGAACCCCCACCTGCACCAGGACTGGGGGACGACGGGGAAACGGGGCCAGGGCTGGGGGACGCTGAGCCTGGGGTGGCGAGCGGCTGGGAACAGGAGGGCGTGGCTGGTTCTGGCACTGAAAGGTCAGAAAAAGCTCGTTTACGACATCGGAGTACGCTTAGTGCAACATTCACGACGAGGCCCGTCACCATAAATTGCGCCGGACGATCAATTGTCCCAGTAGTTATTGCGGTCAACAACTTTGTCGGTTTGAGACCATTTTCAAATCATATACCGACAAATGGAACAATAATGCAAGTTTTCTCTCTCAAAGACCAACAAACTTTTAGTTTTTCAGAAAACGGATAAAACTGGAACTGGACGATATTGCAAATGACCAAAAAATAAAACACAACAATAAACAGAACTAAGAACCAAACACAATCGAAACCATACATAAAACGGCTTGTGACATCTCTGCAAACAAAACGCAAATAATAAATCTCATTTTATAATTAATTGCGACAGATTTATTCACAACGTTAATGCAGAGGAAATCTTTACGTTACCCATGATATTCAATGGAAGTCATTATTAAATATATACATTTACCTTTGATTTTCTGTTCTGGCACCTAAAAGAAGAAACAGACATTAAAAAAAATCATTTGAAACATCATGTTTCCTTCATAAAACAGCATAAATGGAACAGTTTCAAATGGTTCCAAGCAGAAATCCTTAAAGATCCTCAATCTCTTTGGCTAGTCTTTGGATCTGTGTCTTTACCTGCAGGAAAGTCTACGGTAACTGCACCTTGCGGAAGAATTCAAACACTCCTAAACTTCCTTCTACTTTATTTCTACAATCTTTCACAAGCTCAGAATAAAAATAGAAAACTCCAACAAACAGAGAAGTTTGTGGGTTTTCTCAGGACAGAATGGAAATGACAATCTCACATGTTAAAAAAAAAAAAACAACAACTCGGAGCTTGAGTTACAAAAATAAAAATAAAAACTTATTTCTTTCCTACATGCATAAATGATCTTAATTTCCTCTACAGGCAGGTAGAATTGGTCAATTTTGGTTTAAAAAATAAATACAAATAAAAATAAAAACTTTAGTTTTTTTGTCCATAAAGCGTTTAACACTTCTGGGTCAGAACTCAGGTATCCATGCACATGCTATGGTGTGAGCCTGAATAAACTTCTGCTTTAATTACCTGGACAAATCATTCAGACTGAATCCGTTTTGACTAATGAGAAACATTTCTAGATCCATTTTAAAATATCATTTCGCCTCAACTACGATTTTTTTTATTTATTTATTATTCTTTAACCAACTGAAAATGCGCAGCAGGAGCTCGAAACTGACCTTCTGAGAGGTTTCCCTTTTCTTTTTCTCGTCTTTCTTCTTTTTCTTGTCTTCCATGAACTGCTGTTCCCCTTCTTGATTCTCCTGCCTGCGAAAAAGAAATGCACACATTCAATTATTCATGCTATTAAGGCCACTGCAGTTTAAACGCACGTTTAAGAGTCGCGCCGTCTTCATAAACAAGCGGGACGTTTCGATGCGTTCGTCGGATCGTCTCCGACATTGTCGGCGTCATAAACAGAGAGAGAGAGAGAGAGAAACGGTAACCAGGGCTGGACAACTTAGAGAGCAGGCCTTGGTACTCTGGCGCTGCGTTGCATAATTCATTAACCAGCAAACCATTGCAAGTCCAAACGGCAGACAGTGCAGACTGCAGAAAAAAATAAAATAAAATATAAGTACACACGCGTGGACTCATACGTTTCTGAAAAAGCCGACGTTTGATGCGTTTTAGCAGCAGAGGAAAATTGGTTTTCATGCGGGCTTATCACAGGTGAGTGGGCGGAGCAAAAGTGAGAAAGTCCAGAAAATTTACCACAACGAGAAGGTTTTCTTTTTTCAACAGAAAATTTCACTAGAAACCCAAAAGACTCTGAGACCTCAGCGGAATGTCGATCTGCAGTTATTTCCCAGCTTTGTTTCACTTAATTCATAAAGCAAAAAAGAAAAACCACAACTCCTTTAAGTCTCCTGCAAGAAAAGAAACCTTTTGACTGCTACACTGACCTAAAACAGCACGTCCTGTTATTGGAGCTCAGCTTGCGAACACATCAAAATACTTTTTTGTGTGCTTTATGTCGCAGCAAAACTATCATTTTTTTTCTTTTACATTATCACAACTGCAACATAACTGAGATTCTGTTTTTAGAGACGGGCGTTTGGAGCGTCTAACGCAGGTAATCGAACGCGCTGAATGCTCGTCGTTTAACACGACAAACTACGACGCATGTCGGGGGGGGGGGATTTTAGTATTTTAGAATGTAGTGCACGAATGTGACATGGTTTAAAAAAAGAAAAAAAGTTTTACATTTTAAATTGAAAAATAAATTAAAAAGCTGAAAAGTGTGGCGCACATTTGCAGGGACATAGCTCCTCATTCATTGGGGTATGTCTGAACCAGAGTTTTTGGGATCTAATCCAAGTCAAACTGGAAAGGGAGCGTCAGTTTGACTCTAGCTAGTTTTACTTTGACTGGGCCATTCAAACACCTGAATATACTGTAATCAAAAGTTGTAGCTCTTGCTGCTTTTATGGTTGATGTCCTCCTTGAAGGTGAACCTCCGCGACAGTTTCAAATATTTTTCTGCTCCATCTATCAGCCCCACAGCATGATGCTGCCACCTCCACCTCACACGGTGGAGATGGTGTGTTTTAGGGGGTGTACAGTTGTTAGTGCTCTACAACAGTATTTGGCATTTAGTTCAAAAGCCCTATTTTGGTCTTTGAACGGCTTTTCTTTCAGGAACGTTTTTTTGTTCTCGCCACTCTTCACATGAGGATTTGGGCCAGCTGTGCCGCACCGTTTCCATTTTCGGTTGAACTTTGCTCTACAAAAAGCTCAAAGTATCCAAAGGGGAAACATGCTGGAGTCCAGAAGGGAGTTGGTAGCGCTGCAATTTATTTGGGGGCGTCAGGGGAAGAGTGGTCTCAATGGAAATACATGCAACACTTTCCAGTTTTTTTTCTTCCCCTGCAAAATAAATTTTAAAAAATAGAAAGTCAGGCTCCACTTTCCTTCCTCTTGAAAACTGTGCACCACCTTATGTTGTCCTACTACATAAAATAACATTTAAATACATTGAATTTGTTCAATGTATTTGTTCTAGAGTGACAAAAAGTTAATTTCGCAAGCCAGCTTGTTTAGCTGCACGTAATTAGCACAATGTTCACGTTGGTAGCGCAAGCTAGCTGGATAGCTTGTGGGTTTAATCCCCCACCATGTAACGCACGACATGTCTTTACATTGTTTTTAAGTGCACGCGAGCAGCCGCAGAAAAATTTAACAAGCCTAATATAAATAACACGCTAACGAGGAACAGTGGAGGTTTGGGGGTAGCTGTCAACAGAGCAGCTTTACTCAAAGAAGCTCAACATGGTCCCCCGTGAAGCAGCGGCTGAGCACCGTTCTCTGACCCACAGAGCCGGGGTTAGAGGCGGAGAGCTGTCAGGGAGCAAGGTGTCTCCCTGCGGCTCCGCACAGCCACATCCTGAACGCAGCCGACCAACACCAACGTCACGTTAACTTACTAACAATATGCTGCTTGTTCTCGTTCTCCCTCCTACACACATTTTGCAATTAGACCCTCGACAACCTTTGAAGATTTTCAAGTGAGAGGCGGGTTAGCAGGCTACCCGGGTGCTGGGCTCCAACATTTGCCAGGGTCAAATTTATACGACGGAACTTGTATGACGTTTGTCCAAGCGAAGCTACCCTAAAACAGCGATGTAGCTCGCCGTGTAAATGAAGAAATAGCCGCGGGTTTATCTGCGTGATATGCGATGTGGAAAGGCTCCCGGAGCGCATAAACATTTAAAAATATAATTACTCACCTCGGGAATCACACAGGACATAAAGTGCTTCTGTGCAAGTATTCTTGCAGACCCACCGCTAGCAGGCTAGCAAGGTAGCTAGCCTAGCGAGCTAGTTCTTCGAGGCTTTCAAGGCTAAATTGAATAAGAAATGACATCACCGGTAGGCGAAAAAATGTTAATCGTAGAAAAAGTGGGAAAAAACCGCAACTACCCTTGTTTGCGCAAACGTAGTTCTCAAGCTGTAAACAAAAAATACATATCCTCTTGATGACTGTCTATCGCTGTGTGATCGGTTAGTTTACTATCGGCCATTTTGCTTCTCTGTGGAGGTTCAGCCAGTGTATTATATCACCAGGCTGCTTGTTGATCAGAGAGGGGAGGAGGAGCACGGTGACATCGGCTGTGGACCAGCAGAGGGCGCCTTTGAGCTACGAGCTCCTTCCGCGAAGGTAGCAATTATAGGTTTGGTCCACCAGAGGGCGCGTTTACGTTTAGTAATACACCCAGGGGCCCAGTAAAATTGAGACATTTTATTAAATTTAGCCTGCTGTTACTTAGTTTTGATTAAGAACGAAGAGGAGTGTTATTAGAATGGTGAGGGTTGCAATTATTTAACATATTTTGAAGTAACTACCATCAGTTATAATAATCATAATTCTTATTATTATTCTTTAATTGTATAATGATCTTTATATATTATTCATATATATAAATAAATTATTTTGTAATTGGTATTAACAGTATTTTACTTAGGGGTCAATGATCACATTTTAAATGAGCTTATACAGAGATGCTGCTACTGTATAGAACTTCACATTTGTCTGTATAACTGAGCCACTGAACGCATTATTTATAATCAAAGCGCCCTCTGGTGGTTTGTGTTTAAGTTACTATGCTCAGAAGATTAACACTACTATTAAATAATAGAAAGTAATAAGGATTTAAACCACACATCTTGGAATAGAGGGATTACTTAACACACAAAAGTCCTGCCTTTTATTTTTATATTAAAATCCATTGTTATTTTAAGCTAACAGTAAACAGAAATATTGCAATACGAAATAAAAACCATGATTTTTTCCCCCCAAATGTATATTTATTTTTGTGAAAAAAAGTCACCAGAATAATAAAAAATAAAGAAAGATTACAATAAACATTGGGTTAAACACACACATTTCACTTAAACATGCCAATATCCGTACGTTTTCTTCGTCGTTAAAACATAGCACAATTCACAGTAGTTTGAGAAACACGTGCTCGCTTGTTTTTCTGTACAGATCATACATTACATTTACAGCTTTAGAAAATGACACGCCTTTAATTGTAATGAGGAGCCTGAACGGGTGGGCAAAATTGCGTCATGTAGTATTTGCTACAGGTTGACTTGTATTCACAATTTATAACAGGGTATGGAAAATAGTTAATATTACTAAAAGCACAAGGGCCTAATAGTCTGACTTCCTTGCACAAATACATTGCATTGCAGTCACTGTAAAGATTCGCTCCCATAACAACAGGACGATTAAGTTTGTGCGTGTCATTAAATACAGTGTGCGCACACGTCCACCTTCTACTGCAGTCTGTCAAGTTCCACCCATGCTACCGCCCTCTGCTGCCGCTGGACGGCATTGCGTAGGGCCTCCAGCAGCTCCTCGGTGCAGCTCCAGGTGCTCGGCTCCACGGTGTAGTAAAGCAGAGGCAGAGTCTCCAGCTGCAGCTCCTCGGCCTGGCACACTTCCTCCATTATGCTGTCCTCGCCGCACCTCGGGAAAAACTTCCTGCTCGCGTCACGCGAAGACATTTCGATTAGAATCGTTACACCCGGCGTCGTTCCGCTGACACCGGTAAAAACCCTACCTTAGCTTCTTGTGCTTTTTGTTTTTGGGGCGAATGTGGATGACAATGGGGTAAATCCCCTGCCTCAGCAGAGCCTCGACGCTGGGCAGCCCCAGCTCTAGCAGACAATGCCTGCCCTGATGGAGATAAAGGGAACGAATGGGAGAATGTGTGACAGCGTGCATTCAGCAGCGTTTTGGCCGCTGCTTTGTGTGCGGCGCGGGACAAAAGAACGGCAAGTTGTTTTTTTTTGTTTTTTTTTACCTGACTGATCACATCCTGTATTGATTCCAGCCGTATTCCCAGAGCCTGCTCTGGACTGCAGGAATCCAACAGAAATATCCTTTTGTCCTTTTGTTCCGACGCTTGAATGGGCTCTGAAAATGGGAAACGGAACGAGGTGCATCATCGAAACGTACCGCCTGGTTTTTTTGTACAGAGCATCGTGTAAACGGAAAGAGAGAAAAAACGTCCATGTGATTCAACAGAGTTGGATGTGATATAACAACACAAAGCAGCGCACATTTGTGAAGTGGAGGGAAAATTGTGCGCGGTTTTCAAAGGAAAGTGTGGCATACAGTTGTATTCAGCCTCCTTTACTCTGATTCCCCTGAATAAAATCCAGAACAACCAACTCTGGTTGTTCATCAGAGAGCATTGTCGATCCATGCACTGTATAAGGAGGCACGGTGCTCCTACACACATAAAACCAACATTTGGAAACTGATATTCTAACACACTCTCCACCAAATTCGACTGAGTTTGAGTTATTTGGAGCGACTTTGGTGAGTGGCCTCTAGATGTGCAGAAGTGGTAGAGGTGTATACCCTGTAAAAGACTTGTAGTGATGGTTCTACAAAGTGCTGACTCAGCAGTATGAGTTCAGATACACACAGAATGTTTCTTAGTGAGACAAATGTGGAAAAACCTTAATAATTTCAATTCCACCTCACAATTGTTGTCTAATTGACGCATTTTGATGTGTTGATCAAGGCTTATGAGTTTGGCTGCGACTAACAATTGTTTTAGTAATCGATTAATCGCACAACAAAACGGCACATTCTCCAGATTTTTCATCTAATCACTTAGGCTTATTGTATACAGTATTAAAAACACAGAAAAATGCAAATAAATAAGTAATTAACTTCCTTTTTAAAAGAAAAAAAACAAAAAAAATTACACTTGAACCTTTGTAGCAAAGGATGCGTCTGCAGCTAAAAAAAAAAAATTCCAACATCAACATGTTAAAAGTTCAGCCCTTTCTCCTTAAGTTAAGATCGATGACAAAGTAGCTAGCAAAGTGTCATAGTTCGAGCTGCCTAGTCTGAAATATTTTAGTTATATAGTCATATGTACGAGCTTGAGAAGATGCGACGGGACAATTTATAAACACGCACAATGTTAATTATCTGTTCATTATTTTTTGAAGAAAAGAATTAGCCAAAGGTGCTTAATAGAATTTTTTTTTCTTATAAAATTTGAACCAAATGTCAATTAGGGGGTTTAGGATCAAACCTATTTACAGACACAAAGGTTTTGTTTTTTAAAAAAAACAAACTTAAACACATAAAGTTATTTTTGGTAAAGATGTATACATATTTGGTATTGTTGGCTAAATTACTCCTTTGAGTATTTTGTTCTTTCAGCAAATGTCATCTTTCTGTCTCTTTTTGCTCCACTTAACGATTAATCGATTACTAAAATAGCTGACGATTTAATCAATAATCGATTCCTTAATATCAATAATTGTTTCAGGCTTTATTATGACCAGTTAAAGGTATTGTACGTTTCTACATCCCCCTCACCAGGTGGGCAGGTGTTAAAGTTCAAACCGGACTCCGCCGGCTGCAGCAGCCTCTCAATCAGCCTGCGGGACAGAAGGGAGGGCGAGAAGATGACCGGCCGCTTAGTCTGGACCTTCACCGGCTTCACCAGACTGTACGGGATCAAGTGGTCCTCGTGACCTGGAGAGGGGGATACCGATGTGAATAATACACTGTGGACGGATAGAAGGAGAACGCTCTGGGAACAGCAGCTTACGTTTGCTGAGAGTGTAAAAAATTTGCTTCGAGGAACCAGAACCCCGAGAGTTGTGATCCACTGCCTTGACCAGTCGGACTCGGTCAGATGTTTTCTTTACAAACTACAGAAATGAAGCACAATGAAACAGAGGGAAATGTTATGGATTTAGAGGTTCAACAATAATTTGGTTACCAGCGTTATCAAACTCAGGGTGTTTTCACATCTGATAGTCCGGTACACTCGGTTCAATTGGGGACCAAAATTGCAACATTTGCTACATTTTCAGCTCCTGCGGTTCGCTTTCACACCGCATTGTATCAAACGAACTAAACTCTTTGAAAACTTGTTTCCCCCCATCACCTGTGGTGGCGCTGCACTAAGAACTACTAAAGGAAACAACACAAATACCTCAGAAGAAGACATGAGCACAATGTCTTTCACAAAAATTGGAGTAGCGTCAGATTTGAGTGTTTGCAGGAATTCTACAGCATTTGTTTTGGCTGGATTTACCCAGAATGCCCTGCACCATAGCTCACTTCCTGTTTTTGAAGTTGTCTTCGGTGCGCTTGACATTCACACACTGAAGCGCACCAGAAATCACTTCAACTGAACCAGGGCAAAGGTTTCAAGGCGGACCAGAGTTAGCTTTCTTTTGGTTCGCATCAGAGCTCGACTGCGTATTCACATCTCCCCAAACGAACCAGACTTTTCAGACAAATGAACTTGAATTCGATTAAAGTGGACTAAACAGGACTGGTGTGAATGCACCCTAAGTTTCATTGCATTAGGAACAGACCTACCATCTTCTTCTTGAAGTCCTTCTGCTCCACTGACATTTTTCGTAACCTTATGAGCAACAACTGTTGTGCCCTGGAAGAGAAAAGGTGTCTTACATTTGAAAGTTATTGAAAACTATAAAGCATGACTGAAATCAGTTGACGTCTTTCCAAATGATTTCAAATAAAGCTGTTAAAACCCATTTGAATCTGGCCCACCTGTTGTAGTTGGGCATGGTTCCCGTCTGCAGGGGTACGGCCGTTTCCCGGTTCACCAGCGAGCAGCGCCACTGGTACCTCCCGTTGTGCCTCGTGTCTGTGACGTGTATGATGTCATCGCAGGACACGCCCAGAGATGGCGGATCGCTATGGGGCTCCATGTTGAGATTGACCCGTGCATAGAAGGAGTCGGCGCCCGCAAAGGACGGTGAGGAAAGCTCTGAGAGGAGCTTGGAGTAGCCTAAGAACCGACGGCAGGAGAATGATTGGCATACAGGAAGAAAGTGAAAGTATATGACAGATAAGACCTGAGAGAAGTTACTCCCCACCACCTTCTTGAAGATGAACAAAATTGTGCTACATTTGAGGAGCAAAAACTTTTATTTCAGTTCCCATTATTTTGTAGATATTAATAAATGTTTCCAGAGGTCATCACAGATCAACCTGCCCTTCCCGCCACTCCCAGATTCACCCTCCCACAGTTTTACCGCGGCAAATGTCACTGGGGGTTGTCCCATCAGACAGTCAGTTCCCAAAACCAGACCAAGAAAAAGAAAACTTGTAGAAGCGCACATAGGGTCAGTGTGACCCCACCGGACTGCGGTCATAGTAAAAAACTTGGGGTGGACTAAATAACCCTGTCTCTTAAGACTGCCGAAGGATGTGGACTGGCTGGTTGACATTCAATGGCCTCTGGTAGCATTTATTAAAATTTTTAAAATGATAGTGACACAAAGAAAAAATTCTGGAGAGAAACGTAGCATAAACGTTCTGACGCTAGTTCTGTTTAATTTGAAGAATAGTTTTGTTTAATTTGAAGAAGGCGAGGTGTGGCTACTTCACACAAGTACAGACCGGATCAGAACTTCTCTGAAGTCTGGAACATTTTCCCAAAACCTTCAGGTCTATTTTACTTTTCCTTTTGCATCAGGTAAACCTGCAGACTCACCCTCCGGGTTGCTCTGGTGTTTGAGCGATGAGGGCTCGGCCCAACACTGCAGGGAAAAGTGGGCCACCTCAGCGGTGCACTGAGCCAGCTGCACACTTGCCCCGCCAAACAGAACCCGGTCCAGCTGAACACCATAAACACAAACGGCCGCACGGCGTTACGGTCTCGTTTTCGTTTACAGCTTCACGACATAAAACCTGAAGTTACAGCGGCAGACACGGACCTCCAGCAGCTCACAGCCCTCCTTCAGCCCGCACTGCTCGGCAGGAGAGCCGGCTTTCACGTGGCTCACGAAGATCCCGGTCCGATTTCCTCCAACTATGGCGATGTCGTCGGCCAGGCTGGCTCTTCCGAGCTTTGGCGAGGTGGAGGGGCTTGAAGGTGGAGAGCAGGGTGAAGGTGGCTTCCTGAGAACAACAACAAAACGAAATTTAGTACAAGTCCAGGATTCTTATCCAACATGCAAAACACGGCTGGTGTTGACTACCAGCGACTTCTGCCATTATATCTGTATAAGTTAAAGTTCTGTTAAGACAGTCGCAATAAGCAATTAATAGCATGATAAGGTAAAATGAGCCCAATCATTTCCATTCAGATGTTTTTCGAAGGGCAATTTTGATTACAGTGACATCATAATTCCTTTTATTTATTGTTTCGGTTGTAAGTGGTTTTTATTTCCTTCTTTCATTTATTGTTTTTGGATGTTTTGTTTGGATATTTAAAAATGTCTCCCAGTTTCAGTGTAGAGTATTCTGTACAAAAACTGGAAGTGTATTAGTCTTTATTAGTGTTTAAGACACTTTAAAATGGTCCCAAAAACAACAATATCATGATTTATCTGAATAACTTCTGGGAGAATTTATTGTACAGTAAAATTTTGTTATCGCAATTATATTTTATGCACTATTTTGTTAGGTCAGAGGTACCTGGGAACATTAGGGCTGGAGGGGAGAGAAGGAACTGGGGGCAGGTTGACCAAATCTGGGGGGAAGAGATGGGAGTGCAAAGAGGTCCAGGAATCCCACAGAGAGGGTTCAGTCTGATCCCCTAAAACAAGCAAATAAAATCAAGACAGTGTTTTATAACAAGCTTTATGTGAAAACTGTCAGTTTGATGCCAAATTTGTGGAAACACACCTGGAATTAGGGCTGCAACAACTAACGATTATTTTAACGATCAAATGTTCTGACGATTAATCGATTCATCAGATAAAATAATGTTTTTTTTATTAAACCACTTGAGTCTTTTTTAACAGAATATTAAAAATACATTAATGATGCAAATAAACAAAGAACTTAAATCCTTTTTTAAATGACCAAATTGTATTGCCTAAAATGCAATAACATAGCATTTCTTTAGTAAATTTGAACCAGGTGAAGCTGAAACTTTGCCACTTGAAGAGTTTTGGTTAAAACATTTTTACAGACAAAGGTGTCTTTTTTTATCTTAAGCACAAACTGTATATATATTTTGCCAAGTTTTTTGTTTGGCTTAATTATTTCTCTTAATTAGTTTTGTTTTTTGAGTCTTGCACGGCAGTTGGCAATTAATCGATTGCTAAATTAGTTGACGGTTACTTCAGTAATCGATTAATCTGATTAATCGTTCCAGCCCTACCTGGAATATTATCATTCTCGTCGCTGCCCCAAGACTCCACATCAAACCTTTGGGAAAAAGAACAACGAAGTCAACAGTGAGCTGAGACAAAGTTAAAAAGGCAAAAAAATCGTCAGAGTGTGGCGATGAACTCACTCCGTGTTAAACCGCCTGTTGATGGAGTTCACACACGGAGGGAAGGGGAACGTGGACAGGCGGTTTATCTCCTTCTCGCTATCTTTAGACTGAGGAAACCAAAGTGAATGTTAAAACATGGATTCTATTTATTCACATAAAGAAAATGATGAAACTCACTGAAGACAGCAGGTTCTCCTCTGAGTTGTAGACTGAACCTTTAAGTGATTAGAGAGAATGATTAAATTAACAACTGAATATCAGCCTCTTTATGTAAACAAAGGATTATTAATGCATTTTTTTCCCAGATCAAACCGCTTACCCTCAGAGTTCTCATTGTTTTGGCCTCTAGGGGGCGTCTGTGACACACAAAACAAGAGACGTTGCATCACTTCGGGGCCACTGAGAGATGGTCGGACATGTACAAACACGCTCAGAGTCACATAACACCGCATTACACCCAAAAACAACAAAACTTCGCTTTGCTCTTCAGAGGCTACATTCCTTGCATAACATAATAACAGCAGGAAATAAATAAGAAACATGTCTGTGCAGAGGGGCACAGGGGCTCATGGAAATCCTGTCTCACAATACTAGGAAAGGATTACACTCTGCGTAAACAGTGACCAGAAAGCACACACAACATGTATTAATCATAGTAACACCAGATGCCTGCACATGTATTATAATAAACAGTTCAGTCCAGAGAAAGTTCATAGAATAGAAACAAGCGGAGGATAATTGGTAATATTTTAGAATTTTTCCTTGATCTAAACATCAATTTCTGTGTTACGTAGAAAATGTACTTTCACATTTAATGTAGTTTAGCTTAGCTATTGAGCTTCAAACTCATTTTCAAGCTCAAGTCTTATTGTCATACTGTGATATTGATTTAAACATCTAAATTAATATTTACTCATCTAAATATGTTTAAAAAGGAGGTAGGCAGAAGTACAAACTTATTTGCCCCTTCCCCTTTTCTTTGATGTGTCTTACTTTACATATTATTTTATTTAAAGTTAAAAAAAAAGCTCATAACAAAACAATTTCTTTCACAAAAGATATCTAAAATATCCGGCAGTTTTTATGAGAACTGATTCCTTTTGATCCGATTCCCTCCAAAAGTCTCCGTGCAACTTAAACTTATTCACACTTTCTCACATCTCGCAATATTATGACTCTAATCTCACATCATTTCGACTTTATTCGTAGTGATGCCTCTTTTAGTTGCACAGTTTGCCTGAATCACAGCCGTAACAGTGAGTCCAGCACTGACCTTTCTTAGAACGGGCTGCAGACTTAGATCTGGGTCCAGGGAGCAGCAGGGGCCGAAGCACTGGTCCTCGCTGCACAGGGACAAGTGGGACTGGGGAGCAGAAGCACAGAGGAACCGATGCGTAAACAAAGCTCTGTGGTTGAGTCAATCGGACGGAGCTGCGTGTGCGTCCAGCTCTGACTCACGCAGTTCAGACAGGGACTCTGCTGCATCTGCTCCCGGCAGCGCTCTCGCTCCCTCTCCAGCTCTCTCTGCTGCTGCTCCAGGTTGGCCTGCAGCTCGGCGATGCGTTTGCGCAGCCGGTTCTTATCCAGCAGGCAGTCGGTGTACTCCAGCTGAAGGCTGTCTCGGCTGCGCAGAGCCTGATCAAAACACACACAACACACACACACACACAAGAAAAAGATGCTAAAATGACAACAGGCCTATAAATGCAAAACCCCGAAGACTGGAGGCTTTGTTAATCCTTGTTTTATTCCCCAAAAACTGACAGTAGGCATCATTTTATGGCTATTGTAGAACACAAAAACATAAACTAACCCTTTAACCTTTGATAATATTTAACAGCCAGGCAGGGAATATCTCATTTTAAATCTTAATTTCTGAATTTGCTCAGTGGCGGCCATCTTACTGTGTTATAAAGGCTATTTCATACAGGATTAAAGCTGAGCTGCAATGTCAACAGCCAGACTTTGAAGGGTTTTGCAAAGCATGCAGTGGTAGTTACTGAACTTCTTAACGTTTTTAGCTCACAAGTCCTGTCCAGTTTAAGACTAAGCAATGATGTTTAGTATTTAGCCCAACAATATTTGGACATTAAAAGACGTGCACAGCTTTTACCTTTCACCTTTGATGTTTAGACTGAAGGCCTGGGTCAGACTTTAGGAGGGGTTTACACACAGGCAGTAGGCCAGGGCCCCAGTTTTGTTTGGGAGGGGTTGTTACAGTTTTTTAATTTTATTTTTCATTTAAATTTTTTTTAATGACTATGTGTTTTGAACATTTTGTACTTTACATAAGAATTATAGTCCCATATAAGGTGAGTTGTAGTAATATTTTAGGATTTGGGAATATTTACGATTGTGAACAATACTCAGGTATTTGAGAATAATGAAGTTATAGTATTTTCTTATGGAAACAGCAAAAGAAAATATGTTGTTTTCAACCTACCATCATCAGTTGGGATCATGAGTTCTTATGCATAGCACTACCTATTAGTGTACAGTAATTTGAATTAGGAGCAAAATAATTTTTCCTTTGTGAAATGGGCACCAAAATGGTTTCTGGCCCAGGGCCCCACATCCCTCTACCTCCGGCCCTGCGGAAGATAATGTCTTTTCCACAGTTATCTACAGCTTTCAAACTGTAAAGTTTTTGTGATGTAAAAAATTGACATGTTTAGCTGCTGCTGGTTGCTCAAAAAAACTAAGTCAAGATGTGTTGCATAACTTTTCCATTGATATGAAATGACCCAGGAGTTTGTAACACATTTAAGCAAGCAACACGAAGGTCAGCCTTAAAAATGTTTAGGTTAGAACGACAAAGTCATAAAAATTGATAAGGACATCTATCAGTGGACTTTAACCGGTTGTAAAAAAACGTATGACATACAGATTCACAACGGGGCTGCTATGAAAGAGAATAAGTTGATTTGAAAGGCTGAAAAAGAAAAAGAAAAACAATATTTTAAAAGTATTTTTGGTCTAGTTTCTAGATCAAATACCTTAGTACACTTGAAATAAGTGAAAAGTAACTCACGGTAATTTTTTAGCAAGATATATGAGTTTGTTTTAAGTTAATAATTTCTGAATATTGATGAAAAAGTATTTTTTTCTATTAGCAGATTATTTTGTAAAAAATGTCTTTTCACAAATGTTTTGTTAAAATACATTTTCTGCCAATGAAGTTAGTACTTTTTTTATCAATATTAAGGAATTATTAACTTAAAACAAACTCATATCTTGCTAGAAAAGCTTCTATACTAATAAGTTAGGTTTGTCTTATTTCAAGTGTACTAAGATATTACCTCTAGAAACTAGACCAAAAATACTTGGTAAGATTTTGTGTTTTTCCAGTGTGACTCAAACCAATCGGCTCCGTGGCTCCTTCCTCTTCAGTGAGGCATGGCAGTGGCAGTATCATGCTCTGGAGCTTCTTCAAACCATTTGTAAGGCTGTGCTTCAGGCCGTCCACTCCCAGAGACTCACCTGGTCTCTCTCCTTCTCCAGTTCCATGGTTTGGTTGAAGTAGGACAGACTTCTCTTCTGCTCCGTCTCCCAGTCCAGCTGGAGAGTCCTCACCTTCAGCTGCAGCTGCTCGCACTGCGCCTCCAGCTGCAAACACAGTTCACCATTACCGCCTTTATTTAGAGGCAGAAGAATCATGTTTAAACTAGAGCTATAAATAGTCCTGGAGGTAGTCAATATCAGAGTAAATATTTACAGATAGAGTGTGTATTCGCTGCGCTTCAGCTTTAACACATTCTCTGTTAAATTCTCATGGCATGATGTCTTTTTTTCCTCTCACGAAAACAGTGGGAGCCTTTGCTAAAAATACCAGCTTTGTCACCAAGTGGAAGGCCACTAAACATCCGTGGGTGAGTAGGTGACATAGAGGTCACAGGATTAAATGGACAGTATTGTGCGTTTTCCAGGTACATAGTGCCATTTTATAACACAATCAAATGACTTAATTACCTTCAGATGTTATAAAAATTCTAAATATATCAAATGCGATTTAAAAGAAGTTCAACTTTGTAATGTAACGCCTTGAAATTGGGTCTCTGTCTCTTTAAAAACTCTGGCTGGCTTTTTCTGAAACTTCACCTTCAGGGAATCATCATTACAACATTCCTCCATTAGCCTTTCAACAACGTTTTTGCCTGCATTTAATTGAGAAGTAGCTCCTATAATGAGCTCAGCAGATGTGCAGTTCCATCAATTGTTTGCTAATTGCTGCTGGCTAGTCTGAAGAAGCTAGATGCCCATGTCAGTGAATCTATTCTGAAAAAAACCCCAGCCCACTGCATTGAAACACACATCATATGATCTTATAAAATTAATTTGTGCCCAAAATTCAATCTGATTCAAGAAATTTGCACATGTAAACACAGCTACTGTTTCAGCTTTCCAAGACGCTTTGGAAAATTTAATCCTTCTCACCATTCCTGGTCAAACAGGACTCTGAGCCTGACAGAAGACCTCTGGACTGAATTAGAGCACAGACTGTAAATCCGGCCGTCTTGTCCAACATCAGTGTCTGATCTCAGAGTTGGTCCTCTGGAAGAAGGGCTACAAATTCCCATGAAATTCCCTCAACTAAACTTTGTTGGTTTGATTATCATAGTTTTTTTTTTTTTCCCTCCAGGGGGTCTTTTGTGGGCTCCAGTGTCCCTTATATGACAGCAGGCTGACAGGAAAGGGGGAAGAAGAGGGGGGAAGACATGTGACAAATGTCGTTGGGTCTGGGAATCGAACCCGCGACGGCCGCGTCGAGGACTGAAGGCCTCCAAATGTGGGTCGTGCTACCCCCTACGCCACCGCAGCACGCCCATTATCATAGTTTTAAGAAAGAAAAAAAAAGAATGTAACCAGTTTTGGAACAACTTTAAAATAACCCAAAACAGGGAAAGAAACAAATGTAGAGTGTTTTTCTTTTCTTTTTGTTTTTTTTCTGGACCTTGGCCCGGTTCTCCTCGGCGGCCTGCAGCTCTCCCTGGAGTCTGGTGATGATCTCGCAGAGCTCCTGTCTCTGCTCTGTAGCCTCCCTGCGGTCCTGCTGCAAGATATCCATCAGGGCCTGAGATAGGCAGAAATACTATTTATAGAAAGCAAAACAAACCCGACAAGCATCAAGAGTTTTTGTTTTTTCTTTTTAAATAAACACAGACTTACAATGACTCCAGTGGAGGGATCTGAGTTCCTTGTCTGAACTCCCTTTCTCTCTGCTTTCTGAGCATCAGTGAGGTGCGGCGGCTCCTCTTGTTGTTCTGGTGCGGAGCCATTGATCCCGTTGGAGAGGGAGCCGTT
The DNA here is from genome assembly GCF_019740435.1 of Gambusia affinis. Taxonomy (NCBI): domain Eukaryota; kingdom Metazoa; phylum Chordata; class Actinopteri; order Cyprinodontiformes; family Poeciliidae; genus Gambusia; species Gambusia affinis. Next base: position 6,192,606 of record NC_057886.1, read on the forward strand.
TGTTGGGTTAATCTCTGGTTTTTCTGTCCTTTTATCTGCCTCAATCAGTTTGGACTTCAGCTCCTCCACCTGTAAGCAGAATGAATATAACTGCACTCTAAAAATACTAAATCCTACCAAGTATTGTTTTGGTCTAGTTTCTAGTCCAAATATCTTAAAATGCTTGAAATAAGACAAAACTAACTTACAATTAAGTTTTCAGCAAACTACAGGAGACTGTTTTATATCAATAATTCCTTAATATTGATCAAAAAGCAATACCTGTAAGACAAATAAGACGTTTTTCCTATACAAGATAAAATGTTTTGTACCACTAATGTATTATTTCATGTGTAACTAATTTGTTTTCATCAATATTGAGAAATTATAAGCTCCTGTTTATTGCTGAAAAGTTACTTGTAAGTTAGTTTTGTATTATTTCAAGTGCACTAGAAACTAAACCAAAAAAACTTGGTAAGATTTAGCATTTTTGTAGCGTAAATGAAGTTATAATAAGTTTACTAACTTTCTTTTTAGTGCAAAACTCTTGCTTCTGCTGTGGTATATTTCTATAGTAACAACCCAAATATACCGGCATAATAACTGCAGACAATTAGTGGTCGCGTGGTTTCAGATCAGAACACAAATCCCTCTGTTTTCGTAGAAGAAGGAGCAAGAAACCGAGCGCAATGATTCTGTCGACAAGATGGGATCGGCTGAGTTGCGTGTCAACGCCGCGGTTCTTGATTTTACCCCAAAGTAAGAATGTTAATAACAACAATAACGCTTGTGTTCATGTGCGGCCAAGCGAATCACAACTCAGATTTGTGAACAACATCTGCAGGTGCCCCTGGGAGCTCAGCTCAGATCATTTGTGGCGCCAGCTGCTCTGATTGAGTGCGGGTCGCCCCGAGCGTTCCAGGTAAAAAATATACGTTTTCCATGCTGTGAGCACATTAAACATCAGGTTGAACCTGTTCACGTTTTCTCGTGCTGAAACATAGAAGCTCACGTGAATTTTAATGGGATCTTACATGACAGGCCAACAGAAAGCAGTGCATAATCGTGATTTTATTTTTTACTCTGATACCCCTAAATAAAGTCAAATCCAACCGTCAGCAGAAACATAGCTGCATTGCTTAGAAACAATTAGATCCCTCTATATGTTTACAAATGAATAAAAAAGTCAAATAATTATACATATTTATAATTGAATTCCTTTGATAAGAAGTACGTAACTGTAATACTATTATTATTATTATTATCCATCCATCCATCCATTTTCTGTTCACCCTTCTTCCCTAATGGGGTCAGGAGGGTTGCTGCTGTCTATCTCCAGCTGCGTCCCGGGCGAGAGGCGGGGTTCACCCTGGACAGGTTGCCAGTCTGTCGCAGGGAAACACAGAGACATACAGGACACACAACCATTCACACACTCACACACACACCTAGGGAGAATTTAGAGAGACCAATCAACCTGACAGTCATGTTTTTGGACTGTGGGAGGAAGCCGGAGAACCCGGAGAGAACCCACCATGCACAGGGAGAACATGCAAACTCCATGCAGAAAGACCCCGGCCGGGAATCGAACCCAGGACCTTCTTGCTGCAAGGCAACAGCTCTACCAACTGCGCCACTGTGCAGCCATTATTATTATTATTATTATTATTATTATTATTATTATTATTATTATTATTATTATTATTATTATTATTATTATTATCATTATTATTATTAAATTAGATGCTTAACAACACATTTATTTATTTCATTATGAATGCATTTATTTAAATTTAGCCCTAATTATAACTCAGGGGTCACATTGCTATGATTCTGACAATCATTTCTCGACTCCCTCCACTTTGGGAACCAATGTATCAGACAACTAACACACACCATAGTGGAACGTGGCGGCGGCAGCATTATGCTGTGAAGACAGTTTTCTTCAGCAGGGACAGAGATATTAGTCAGGAGTAACAGGAAAAGTTAAGTGACACACCACAAAAACACTCAATCTTACCAAGTAGTTTAGTTCAAATATCTTAGTATACTAGAAATAAGACAAAACTGACTAACAAGAAACTTTTTAGCAACATATAGGAGCTTGTTTTTTAGTAAATAATTCCTTTATATTTAAGTTCCAGATCCGCTGGTGGATTATTTCATTAATAACATGGAAAAAATTTAGATAAATCTACTAGTGGAATAGCAATCCTTCAAAAAAATATTTTCGAAAAAAGTATTTAGAGAGAGCAGAATTAAAATAAGCTTCATCCTCTATTTTTCCCCACTGTACAATAACTAATGAGCTGCTTTATGCTGCATACTATGTCAATAAAGCTTGCAGTTTAACACACACACATGTCAACGAGTTCAACCAGTTACTTGTGAGCTCAAGAGGTGAAACCGATGAACTGAGTATCATTTTGTCTCCGGTCGCGGCGGACTCACCTGCCTCAGCAGCTCCCTCTCTCTGCTGGAGGCCTTGCCCTGCTCCTCCAGCGCCCTGGAGTACTTCACTGCCTGCTCCAGGTGTCGGTCCTTCAGCTTACCCAGCTCCCGACTGGCTGACTCCCAGTCCTGACGCAGCCTAGACACAAGCGACTGTTAGCTGGTCCAGTTTTGAGAGAGACGCACATTTGAAAAACAACAACAACAACAAAAAAACCCGACACACTTCGTATGTGATGAGCCGCAGACAGACCTTTCCAGCAGCAGCTTGTCGTGCCGCAGCTCCTGCGCCTTGTGCTCGGCTCGGCTGCGCTCCTCCTCCGCCATGCGGCAGCGCTGCGACAGGCGGCGCTCGCACATGCGGCTGTTTCGGAGCTGCTCCCTCAGTTTGCGCAACTCCAGCAGCAGGAACTGAGTCAGACCCTCTGGACCTTCCTCATCTGTCAACATGTCGCTAAATCAGTACAGCGGTGTTACAAATGTCCAACACACAAGCAAGTTATTTAATTTTTTTTGTTTGTTTTGGAAAAGTGAATCAAACGTCGAACATTTATAATAACTGCGGTGCGTTTTCTATTGTACATCTCATTATTATTATTGGAATATTACCATTGTTATTGTTCTTCTTGTTTTTAACACTATATGAACTTCTTTTGTGTGAATCTTTAAACCTGATGTTGCTGTTATACCTGAAATTTCCCTTTGCAGAACAATAAAAATCTTTTCTAAAACAACCTACTTTATGAACATTAATATAAAGCAACATATTTTTCTGCTGTGTTGATTTTTATATATGCTCCTCTTTTCCAGGAGTATAAATTTACAGTCTGATACAAACAGATTGGAGAAAGTACCATTCCAGTAAACATCAGGTTTTCCTGGTAGAATCTTGACACTCATTTCCAAACAGGAGCTGGACTATTGGTGCTGCCTGACTGGCCGAATATGATGCGATCTATGCTTTTAAAGGATCCCCAAAACAAAACAATAAAAAAAGATATTCAGGTTTGAAACCTTTTTTTTTTTTATTTGATCTTTTTCTGACATAATATGCTTAAAACATTATTTTTGATGGTTCCAGCTCAAGTTGTTAATCTTTACCTACTACTAACAGCTTCAGAGTTGAGTTCAAAAAGCTCGTAGTTCACCTTCATCCTGAAGGGGTAATAACAGCCCTCCTTATCAACCACAGCATCCATAACTCATCCGCAGTAAGTAAGTAGTTTTATGAGTTGCAGATGTAAAGTTAACAGCTTCTTGCCGAGTATGAGGGAGCAGCGGTGTGTCGGCGGTTTTCCTGTCAGCTGGGTGTACTGCTCCGGGTGGTAAAACTCCAGCGACTCCATGAAGGCCTGGAGGCCCCTCTGGCCCTGAGTGCGCAGGATGTCCAGCAAACGACCTGAGAGAGAAAGAAAGATCAGAAGAAAATCCCTCTGCAGAGACAAAAATCAAAACTGACACAACAAAGTTTTCAGTTCTGACGGTTAAGTTCTGTCAGTTTTCACTGCTGTGTAATTAGGATCTCTGGTGTGCGTCAGCTTCCCTGTAGTTACGCAGGTATTCAGGATGAACATGATGAATGACTGACATGAACTGACTCACTTACACAAGAATCAGCACTTCGGTCAGTTTTAAAATATATTTTATCTGTATATTAGTATTCTCCACCTCTGTTTCTCAACACACAGCATGTCAGTTTATCTAACTGCAGTATCAACATCTTCCTTGTACACTGAAAAGGACAATATCTTGCCAGTTATTCCTGTATAGTTTCTGCTGCAAACACCTTGAAATAAGAAAACTAAAGTAATTTTTCAACAAGATTTAGGAGTTTGCTTTAAGTCAGTAATTCCTTTGATTGAATTTCTTTAAAAAAAAGTACTCGTTTCACTGGGGGATTATTTCCACTTATAGCAAGATGTGTTGCAAATGAAATAATCTGACAGGAACTATTACTTTTTTTATCAGTATTAAATGGACAGTATTATATGTTTCCAGGATCATGGTGCCTTTTTATAGCACAATCAAGTTAGTTTGTTACCTCAGTTGTTACAAAACTGCTACATACATATAAACTATGACTTAAAAGAAATTGGACTTTCTGATTTAATGCCTTGAAATTGGGCGCCTGTCTCTTTAAAAACTCCTATTTCTGAAACTCCGCCTTCAGGAAGCCATCACAAGATGGCTCCTCTATTAGCCCTTTAATATGTTTAGCAGCGTTTCACTGAGAAGTAGCTCCTATAAAGAGCTCAGCTGATGCACAGTCCTACCAGGTGCTAATTGGTGCTGGCTAGTCTGAAGGAGCTGAGTGGTGGAGGGCTGCTCTGTGAGGAGGAAGCTTGGACACTGCAGCTCCGAGGAGGCGGAGCTAGATCCAACCAGGCATTTTGGACAGCTGAATGGTTGCCGTGGGAGATTAAAGGATTTCTCAAACACACATGGAGTAAACACTCCAGGTGCGTTTTTAATGAAAGAGCAACATTATCAAAAAAGTATATTTTGCATAACTTAAGGAATTATTGACTTTAAACAAGTTCCTATAACTTGCTGAAAAGTTACTTGTAAATTAGTTTCGTCTTATTTCAAGTCTAATAAGATTTTTGCACTAAGAGCCAGACAAATTTTTTGTTGAGATTTTGTGTTTTTACAGTGTAATCCTGCGTTTTCTCTTCAGCAGCTCCAGAAAAGAACCACATGACCGGCACCGACCCCCGGTCGGACGGACAGCCGCCCCCCTCCGCCCTCACCGGCCTTGCTGATGCGCAGCGGATACTGCGTGGAGTTGAGCACCTCGTCCTCGTCCTCCTCGTCGATGACCTTGCACTGCCGCAGGTACGGCGTGAGCTTGGCCGGGTTGAGGATGCGCGTGAGCTTGTGCCGCACTCCCTCCACGCGCTCCCACAGCTCCTCGCAGCGCTCCTCCGACCACTGTGGGGAGGGCCGGGCCTCCTCCGGGGCGCCGTCACCCTCCAGCCAGTCGGTGTCGCCTGGATGGGACCAGAAAAGAGACGGTGTACGGAGTGAGTTATCACGATGCTGATTAGTATCAGCTCCCTAAAGCGCATTCCTGCCACTTTGCGACACGTCTCTCTTTCTGTGCTCGCCGGGAGTTTCAGACGCAGCCCAGACTAAATACATTCTCCAAAAAGGAAGTTTGTTTTTGTCTGCTCCCCTTTATCTCTGTCGGTTTCCATGAAATTGGGTCACTGCTGCAAGTTGATGTATTTCTAACGCAGATCAACCATCTAACCTTAAAGCACTTACAAAGATGTTCCCAAATGGAGAGACGATGGATAAAAATCTATCTTTTTTTATATTGTGTCTTGAAATGATTGTGAAAGTGTGTTTTTAAATCTTGACTGATAAGGTGTGTATCTCTATAAATCTCTTCCAAAAAAAGAAAAGAAAAAAAATCAGTGAAATTTAAGCTGCATAAGGAAGAAGCTGAATTATTCAGACTTTATGGAAAGCAGTTTTGGGGAGACGTTTCCATTAAACTACTTTTGTGCTTTTAAATTATTTCTTTCCCAAGCCAAGATGAAATAAAACGTAAGTGATTTACTCCATCCTGGCAAAATGACACAGAAAGGCTCACATGTACTCATACAGCCCCATTAATATTTGGTTTAATGTTTGTTTCTGCATTGGAGGGGAAATTATGTGACTTCTGTCGCCATTCAACAAGCTTCTGGCAAATTTCTGACTGGATATTTGACTAAAACTGGAAGAGTCGTTTTGAGCTGGTTGGCTTCCCGGCACAGACACTGCTTTTAGGCATAGTCCATAAATTTCCAATAGGGATAACATCAAGGAAATGATCTACTTAAGCCATACTAAAGTCCTTTGAATGTGAGCGTAACGTGAACTCTCGCTATGAGATGGAAGGAAATTGGTTGGTGTATTCAGAAACCACAGGGATGCTAGTTTAACTTGAACAACCTGCAGCTTCCAACAAGGATAAAACAAAAAAATACCAAGGAATTTGTTTTGGTCAGATGAAGGAAACATTTAGATATTTGTTCACAAGTACAATAAATAAGCTTGAAGGAGTCAAGGTGATTATTATTCCAGCTCCCTCCTGCTGGCTACAAAACACATGTTTTCAAAGCAACAATTAAATTTCCCCCATATATGAATGTATAATAAACAAATGAGAATCTATGTAGAATTTTGAAGCAGTTTGAAAATGTCAGGTTTGGCAAATGTCAAAGGTGGACAACGGCGCAGACAGGAGCTTGGAGCATGGGTTGGGCTTAAAACAATTTAAGAAATTGAAAACCTACATTAATGAACAAACACATGAAGAGTCAGGACAAAGGAGCAAAGAGTTAATGGAAAAGTCTAGCAGGGACAGAGGGTCTTAAATACTGAGGAGCTTGATTACTGGACAGAGAACATGTGGCTGATTAGAAACCAGGTGCAGCTGAGAGGGGAGACCAGGCAGGCAGGCTGAGGGAAAGAAATGTTACTAGAAACAAGCTAGAGGGGAAATAAACATCAATCTAATAAATAGAAAAGGAAAAGCAGGAATAACTAAAGCATAAGGAATAAATAAACTAGAATAAACTAAGCAGAGAACAACTCACGAGATCTATGCTAAGCATACATAAAAATACAGACACAGAAAAATCTCTAAGCAACCCAAACATTCCCAGGAAAAATAAAACACGTAATAAATCTAAGTGATGTATCTAATGACTGAAGTTAAGAGGTATTTTATCAACACAACATTTAGAAACAACCCATATGCATCATTAAAAGCATTGTATTATTGCGACACTCGTGCCAGTAATGAGTGCCTGTCAGCCTGTGACCGGAACCGTCGGTGGTTGTTTTATAGTGACAAAAGCTGCAGTGGGGCATGCTCATAAGTGGTAGGGAGTACCGTATGTAGGCCATTATCTCGGAGCACAGGAATGCGAACAATTGTGTGACTCATCTCACACGCCTAAAAACACTCCAGCCGACCAGCGGCCAGAGCTTTCTCTGTCCGTTCGCTCCGAGCGAGAGACAAGAGAAAGTTTCAGTGAACGCTTCAAGATGGAGTCCGACGTAGTAAATGTGTCGTTGTTTGCGGTTTCCTCCACGTTTTCCAGAAAAATCCAAACAAACCACAAACCCATCGACCCCGCTTCGACCCAGAGGCCAAATCACACCCCCCTCTTTTTTTTGATGGTTTGCTATGACAACTAAGATCAACATTGTGGGGGCAAATAAGTTGTGATTGAGGCTATTTACCCATCACATCTTTGTTGTTGCCAAGTGTGTTACTGACTCACTCTGTGACTGAGTGCCAGGAAGGTTCATCAGAACCAGCAGGCAGGTCGGGGCTCGTTTCAGGATGGTCAGGAATCTCTGTTATTACCCAGAAACGGCCCAAAGAGACTTAGTTCTCATCTGATCAACTCTGAAAACAATTTGTAGCAAATTTCTGTCTTGCATTTTGCAACAATATCTGTAAATTAATAACAGTTTTGCAACTCAGAACAGGTAGGAGCTGGTTAATAATCACCAAAGAAAGGAGGACTAGAACAAGATACTTTCATTTCTAAAAAGTAAGCATAGAAAAAAAGTACTCTCTATTAATAACTTTCATTCATATTTTTGTTTTTGTAACATTTATGAAATTTTAACCACTGTTTGTGAACTGGTGGAAAATCACACAACCTAAGGCGAAGTAAAGATCATTTCTTCATTGCTTTCCTCTTTTGTTTTTGAAACATTTACATGTTACAAGTCACATTAACTTATAATTTTATAAAAATGACTTTTTTATGCGAATGATGGTGACCTTTTAAAAGGCTCTGACGTTGTTTTTGCAGAGTTGTTTTAAGGTTACCAGGACTGGACTTGGAAACCCGCTCCTAGATAATCCTATTACCAACCAGTCGCCATAGCAACACCGCCATCCCATTTAAGTTGTTTACCCATCTATCTATTGGGCCTTGATAGTCAACTAGTGAGTCGATTTTTGGAGAAAGTCTTTATGGGCAGATGAATCCAATGAGTCACTTCAAACTAGATAAACCAATAACACTAAAAATTAAGTATTTTAGATTCTAATGAGCATAATAAATTATTTTTGGTTTGACTTAAACTGATAAATCTTGTTTAGATTTATCCAAAATGCGATATGGGACAAAATGCAACCTGAGCGGAAAAAAAAAAGACAAAAATGGAAGCATTAATAAATAACTAAACATAATTATCAACGACTTCACTACGCATTGTCATTTTGTCCTCAGTAACGTTTTCCATTTCATGGGAATATATTTAACCTTTGCACATGAATTTATTAGATTTTTTTGGGGGAAATATTTTTATGAATTGTAGAGAAGATATCAAATTCCATGTACATTAACATCTTTATAATCGACTAAAACACTTTTATTACTCTGCATGTATTACCCCCATCTTGGCCCGTTGACTCCAACCCCAGATTGAACGAAACCAGCTCTTAGTGACCTCCTGTTGCTGAGATGTTATTTATGGAGTCACATAAATACATTTCTGTAGATTAGAGAACCGTTTTAACCCAAACAAGTCAGGTATGAATAGACCAACACTGTACACGTCTGGAGTAGTAAAATGACCGCCTACAACTAGCAAACTTGTCAGTTTGCTTAAATCTTATCAGATGTATTATTTAGAAATTGAATTTTAAATAGCCGAAAAAAGGAAAGTCTTGATATGTTTTATTTTGAGATCTACTGTATATATAAAGTGCAAGAATTAAAGAACTTTTGGTTATGAGGTTAGATATGTTCACAAGAATTCATTTTTTCTGGCATATAATGTCTGAAACAAAGATTTTTCAGTGAAGAAAAAAAATGTTAATAACATTTATAAAATGTGTTAAAGGCTAATGATGCACTCTGAGACATTTAAATATGTATTTATAAAATAGAAAGATCTGAACACTGGTTCATGTCAAGCTTTGAACAAATCAAACAAACGTGACTGTTGAGTGTTGACAGAATTGAGAAACCGAGTTTTAAATCGTCACCCAAAGCCCGTATTAAGTGGGAAATGTAAAGATCCACAAGGCTCAATACAAATTACAACATAACGAAAAAGGCTCAGTGTGGCAACTCAAAAAGCAATGTTGAATTTCTTAATGAACATAATCTTTTCATAAGCAGGAAGTGTTGTTGGTTTGCAATGATGCTGCTAGCTTAACAGCAACAGAACGTGATGTGAGTGTGATGTGGTATTTTTGGTTTCCAGTGGTCGTTCAGAGAAACCTGAGATTGTGATGCTACATCTAACACGATGTTAAATGTTATAAATCATTTAGAGCTGGAACTACCTTAATGTCAAAGGATAATAAGTCACACATGGCCTCTCAGTAAATGGAGCTCACTGGTGTCAGAGCTGCTGTCTGTAGCAACTTGAGTCTCAGACTTAAAGTTTAAGTCAAGTCTAAAGAATTACTTTTGTGACTAAAAGACAAATCTTTAACCTAAGTCACCATCTCTGACATGCCACTTACATCTTGAGCTGATTTTGTGATTTTTGCAACACTACAGCTAAAACCCACAATTATTTATACCCCTGGCATATTAAGGTTTAAATTAGTCTTCGATTCTGACTGTCATATTTATTTATTTTTTTCTGATTGGAAGTCATGCTTACATTTTGGAGTGACCCAGCAGAATCCTGGCTTGACTTTCATAGAGTCTGGACATAAAATATTAGGGTGATGGTATGTAGGTCTTCCCAACAGAGAAAAATCATCACAAATACCCAGAGTTGGGTAGGAACCAGCTACGTTTCCCCGAGTAACTTTTTTTTTTAAAATAATGCACTTCTAGAAGTGGTTGTACTTTACTTGAGTAAGAATATTATGAACTCTTACTTAAGTAAAATTTACAGAGTCTCTGCCAACTATGGGTAACTTCACTGAGTGTACAACAAACTTTACAAAAATAAGAAACAAATGCACCAGCCACAGACTTACAGCTTATGTTGAAGTGAGATCTCTTGTTTGTACACAAGCTTTGTTATTCTAATATTATTTTCTATCTGCTGAGTCCTTTATTTAAAAAAAAAGAAAAAAGAATTGAAATTCTGTCTGAATTTGCCATTATGTAATCATGCTAATTTGTACTTAACGTTATTTATTCGTGTAATTTACTTAATTTTAGAGTTTTAGGTGAAAGAACTGCACATACAGTATACTATATACCATCTAATGACATCACCAGTTACTCAGCCTTTTTTTTTTTTTACAAAATTACATTTTTACTCTTACGTGACTCATTTGACTACTTTGTATTTTCACTTGAGTAAAAATATATTGAAGTAGGCCTATTTCTTACTTGCGTATAATTTCTGGGTGCTCTACTCAACTGGAAATTCATTCCAAAAAGGGTTTCAAAAGGCATAAATAATTCTCAATACGGCATTTAAAAAATAGTCACATATAAATGAGATAAATAATAAAAAATTGACACGCATATTTCTGGGTTAGTAGTTATTTTTACTACTAACCATTTTTACAGGTCAGTGGGGATCTCCCGATAACCGCCTTATCGGTTATTGTTCCAGTTTGAAGCGCAGAAGGATTTACCAAAACAAAGCCGGGTGTTATTTCCTCGTTACCCACTGAGCACAGATAGAGTGAGAAACTTCTCCAAAAAACGTTTCTTACCGCTCATCTCTTCTTCCTGCGGGGATCACACCGGGCTGAAGGCAGAGTAATCAGCTCCACATCCCTCTTTCAGCTCCAAATACGAGTTTCGAGTAAAAACCGGGGGGTGACAGCAGTGGGTGGGTGGGCCCTCCTGAGACTGGGGAGCTCCGGAGCGCACAGGCGGGTTTTTCTTAAGGCCCACACTCACACGACTCTGCGCGCCGTGCTCCTGCTCAGTGTCTCTCCCTGCTAAAGTCAACAACCCTCAGGTGGGGGGAGTGGATCAATGCGCCAACACTTAACAGCTGCCTCAATCCCCGCGGTCAGAACATTTGCACGGATTCGGCTCAATGGATTGGAAGTGGTCGTGTATTCTGCGGCCGCCAGCGCCAGATGGCGCTTTGGACTTATGCACGGCCGCTATGGAAAGCACGAGCTCTGTGTTATTAAGACGATTGTCCAATGTTACGAAACGCTTCCTGGAGTGCAGATCCGCTCTCAGTCCCTTTAGGCTTCAGGTTTCAACTGAGTTTCGTCATGAAACCAAGCCTCTTAAAAAAAATTATAATAATAATAAGGACTCACTACAGGTGTTGGCTGCAGCTGGAGTTTTCCCCAGGAACAGAAAATTTGACTAAGGCAGCTAACTTGCAAATTAACCTAAAAGTTGAATATTTAAACCATTCTGTTGTGTCTCTGGATCTGGTTCAGTGAACCTCTCACTGTTTGTTGCTGTTTGTCTCTTCCGGGTTTTCTTCAAGGACTGAAATATTCCCCATGAAACTCAGTAGTTTTACTCTCTTTGCTGAAGAAAAACATCTCCACAGCATGATGATGCCACTGCGATGCGTTCAATGACGTGCAGAAGGGGTAGTTTTTGTCATTTTGCATGACGGTCGAAACATTTTCATTTTTGTCTGAAGAACTGTGGTCATCTTTGTTCACTATACTAGTAGTAATAATAATCATAATCAGTTTTATTTACAAGGCCCTTTATATCTCAAATTAAGGCTTATGAAACATTAAAGAACTAGTGTTCTTTAATCTTTGTGATAAATAAGGTATGAAGTCTAAGGGGTGTAAATATTTTTGTTGGCATTTTAACAACGTTTTTGTTAAACAGTGAATTTTTGCACATTATTCCTACAGTAGAATAGTACAGTGCAGCTCTGCTCTGAAGATATATTGACTTTTTCAACAAGCACAACATCTCTCTTAGATGGGTAAGGAAACTATTACCCATGACATCACAGAACCTCACTTTTAAAAATAACTCTTTAATGTCCGCAAGCGCTCTCTTTTCACCACAGACTCGTTGGCATCACTTAATTTAGAAATGGAAAGGAAATTAAAGGGGCTGGTCCGTTTTTAATTTTCTCATCATTTGATATTTTAAGTTTTTTTCTCCACTTGAACTGGAAAATGTTATTTCAGTGTGATTCAGTTTTTTTATATGAACTACAAAAACGACAGCAGTTAGTTCTTCTCTGCAAAGTAAAACAATATAGAGTAAATGAGGAGTCCATTTTCTATGCCAGTGATCGAACAATTCGTTGAGAGGAGCACAGAGAACTTTGCTGAACTGCAAAATTTCTCATTTGACGAACATGATTCACAAGTAGGAATTTGGTTAGAAGTTTGAATCACACCTGTAGTCCTTTTTCCAGGTTGCCCTTGGCAATGTGCATCATCCTTTAAAGAGATAAATGGTATAATTCTAATTATCTCTTGAGGGGACAGATGAGCTGCAGGCAATCTGGGGGAACCGATAGAAACCAACAGGCTCAAACAAAAACAGATTCACACTGAACACTGGACGGCGTCCGGCTGAGAAAACAGCACCAAACGTGACAAGTTGTGTTGTGAAACTGCCAACTCTAAATATGTGGTGACATGGCTTTGTGTGGGCTGCAGCTGTTAGCACTGTTAGCATGTTGCCCATGGTTGTCCATTACTGTGTGTGTGTCTGTGTTGCCCCCTGAGATGAACTGGCAACCTGCCCAGGCAACGAAAGGCAATTTGAGTTGTTTTAAACGGCTCAACATAGTTAAAGCAGACAGTGTAGCTGTTAGCTTCCACTGGTGATATGACTAATTTAAATAACAACTAACCTGCTGTGATACGACGTCTTTCTACTACAAGCAGCTAAAGTTACTAATGAGAACTTCACGGAACATCACCTCAAAAAATCCAAACCAACAAGAAATCAGTCATTTGAAACTATGGAAAGTATTCAGAAACGGTGTCAGCCGCAAAAAATAACAAAGGCCTGCCGCGACAACAAATGTTTTGTTGTCTCAGGAGTTACTGTGATGAACTTTAAATTCCAATGAGCATTTAACACTTTGAAATTAAATACATTTTAAATATGCCAGAATAAATCAACAGAACGACAAAAACAACAAATAAAACTAAATAAAAGAAATTTAAACGGGGCCTGCCAAATTGCGCCCGTCGGTTGGAATGCAGCGTTCTGATGCTAAACATTAGCATCAATGCCAAAGTAAAGTACAATGTACTCAATAACATGTGGAGAGTCACAAGCATATTGAGTAACATGGCCCTACTCCATTCAGTATGTAAAAAATAGTGTGTGAGCTAAAATTAGCCTCAATGCTAATGTTAGCCCATGTGCTGCCAGCGGCATGTGGAGTATAACTAGCATGTTGTCCTATTGACTTCCTCCATTCAGTGTGCTAAACATGGCTAATAAATAAACAAAATAGCTAAGAAGCTTATTTTAGGGGAAACGCACTGCCTGCTAACGTTAGTACTAAAGTTTATGCACTGTCTTCTGATGTGTACTTTTGCTATACATATATTATAAAACAGACATTCAACAGAAAAATAAAAATCAGATGTTTACTTCAAAAAACATAATATTTCCTCTGCTCTTTTGAAATACTACTTATACTATCTAAGGATTGTTCAGTTGGTGAATTTTGCAGAAAATTCTATTTTTTTTTTCATTGGTGGTGAATATATTATAAAGCAAACATTCAACACAAAAGTAAAAATCAGATTTATACTCTGTGCTCATATCTTAACATCAAATTAATAAGTAAGCAACAAATTTACAGTTGGTGAAGTTTGCTAAAGTAAAACTCAGATGTTTACTTCGTGGCACTTGGTTACCAGAAAAAGAGCTTATCGCTTAGCAACAGATTAACAACAAATATTGTTATTGTTCAAAAAACATAAGATGTGATGCTCTTATTTTTGACAGCCCAAAGTTATTGTTTGTTTGGGAGCATCAACTTTCATGAGTCACGTGGAACTTACTTTATTTGCTCTTCTGCCATCTTATCTGGATTCAGTTTTACGTCAGGGTGGCATCGCCGTGGTTCTAAAATTCATCTCTGCAGTTCTCTACATCTCTGGTCTCCTCTGTGTTCTGTTGCTGTGGTAATTAATCCTCTCTGAATCTTCACCTGTTGAAACAGTATGTCAAGTTGCATATTTTACTGCCACGTGAAACTGAGGGACTGAACAAGTGATTCCAGATTTTACTGTAACAGCTTGTCGCTCATATCGCCTCCTGCCACTGACAGGGTGTGAAAATGTCTTTCAGTTACAGTACAGGACCAGACAGGAAGTGGATGACCGGCCACAGGAGAATTCCCCGTTTCCCTGGAATGTTAATAGGAAGCTTTAGGCTGCCCTCCGTCTCCGGGTCTCCTAAGATGGAACCTGCGGGCGTTTAAAAACTTAAAAATAAAAAAAGTAAGCAATAAAAGAGAAATAAGTTCAAAAGTCTTTAGGAATAAGGTTTATAGCAGGGACAGAGAAGCTGGTTAGATTTGATGAAGAAAATCTGTTGGGCTGAAAACTGGAGCAGAGGTTTAGTGTCCAACAGAACAAAAACCTGAAACATTTCTCATCCAGAGCTACAGCAGAACGGTTTGAATAAAACAAAACTCATGTGTTAGGATCCCTGTTGACGTGGGTGAAAGTGATACTCAGTGTTGAATCCTGAATTTTGATTGGCTGAGGAGATTCTGCTTGAGCGTTTGTTTGGTTCCGTCGTAGTCACAGTTTGGTTTCCATAGTTACTGAAGATGCTCTCTGCAAAAAAACAAGCCTACAAACTATTTTTGGTCTGGTTTCCTGTGCAAATATCTTGGCACACTTACAATACGACAAAACTAACTTACAAGTAACTTTTCAGCATGATATTGGGGCTTGCTTAGGTCAATATTGATAAATCTTAATATTGATAAAAAGGCACTAGTTATAAGGGAGGAAGTGGAACAAGACATTTTAGTTTGCAATCTGGGGGAAATGTCTTGTTCCACAGGCAGATTATGTCACTTATAGCTGGTAAATATTTCAACAATATTAAGGGATTAATAGTTTGTTAAAATGACCTGAATTAATGAAGATCTACCAGCTGATCCAATCATCTTAAATTTGAGATGTTAAAGTGGATATCAAACTTGGATCTCCCTGTGATTCTGTCTGCTTTCTGTCACCTGCATTTCTTCTTGGTCATGCATTTACACAAGCCTGGAAAGTCAGAGTAGTCGTCCATGTCCCTCTGATCCTAACATGTCCACCCCTTTTCTGCTCTGTGTTCTTCCTCCCTTGGTCTGCCGTCAGCGTTTGTCAGGACACCCCATCCTCCAGCAGTGTTTGTGTGTCAGGGGGTGACAGTATGTTTGGGGAGGGCATTCCTGCTCCTGTCTCTGAGGTGACGGCGACACAGAGAGGACATTGAACCAGGCCATCGCCCCACGGTTTACTCATGCTGGAATGTGGGATATCTTAACAGAAATAGCCCGATTTCCCAGAAATCATTTGGCTCATGAGCTTGGAGTTGTAGCTTTTATGACTTGTTATTGTTTTTATTGAAATTACAAAATCACCTGTGGCACAATAATTGGCACCAATGGAGTACTGTTTACCAACAGCTCAGCACTTAGTCTTTAATAGCAGAGAGCATACAGAGAGAGATCTTTGACCAATTATCTTTGCTCAATCTCTCTAGAGCTTTGGATCTCTCCACTACTTAACTCCTCCCCTAGGATTTAGGTCTATGGATAGAGGCTGACTGTAAATCATTTCTGTGTTAATTTGATCAGGTTTTGGATCATTTCAATGATTTCATGAGGCCATGCACTCAACGCAAGGTTCCTGAGACATTTGGAAGATATAAGTTGTGTTTCCATTGCAAATATATGCAAAACGTGATTGATATTCTTGCTAATGTAGAAAACCCCCCCGCAATTTTGCAATTGTGGTGTTTCCAACAAACAAGATGCGCAGTTCAAATAACACAAGAGTAAGGTTGTTCACGCTTTGAGTCATTAAAAAAACAATCATCCTACTATCACTTCCTTGTGTCTTCTTTGTCGTTTTCGCCAGTAGTAACATCCAGTTGTTGGTCATGTGACTCGTATGACGCAAAAAAAGAGTATCTCCATTGTGGTTTTGCGAAATACACAAATTTTTATTCAGTAGAAAAACCACATCATCCTAGCGGCAAACACTTTTTATCAAAAAATTTTTAAATTAATTAATTAATTAATTTTTTTACCGAAATTGACGTGTTTCCATTAAGCGAATTTATTTCTGCAATTTCAATTTGGGTAACTTTATGGTTGATGGAAACACAACTCTCCACCGTACCAAACAGGGAGCACAATGTGCTTTGCCACACATTCATTCTTTATTTCACACCAAACCCAACTGGTGTGGTAGTTGTCAAAAAGTCTTATCCGAGTATTTGTTTTTGAGATTACTGCATTCAAAATATAAATGAATTATCATTTAAAGCTTTTTGCAGATCCTAATCTCCAATAAACATGAAGGCAACATCATTCTAGATCACAATAAAATAAAACATTATTATTTCAGCCGATTTCCTTGCTTCTTACTGCCTTTTATAAAGACGTTAGAGCTGATAATAAATAGCTCTGATGAGAGGCTTTTAAAGCAGGATGAGAGCTACATTCCACAACACGCAGATTAAATTGCAGCAGTGTCTGTTGCCTTTATTCGCGCTGTTTGTCCCACTCTGCTCCCGCTCAGAGCACAACAGACCCAGCTCTTCATCCAGCAGCTGACCCCCCAGGACCCGATCTATGACTCAAGCCCGGCGGCTGCACAGAATCGGCCCTTTGTGCTGAAGAAGAATGTGTCTTTTTTTTTTTGTTTTTCTCACTTTTTTTTTGGAAGAGGAGAAAGAGAGTGGTGGAGGCATGAGTAACTGGCAGAGATTTAAATCTGCAGTGATTTATGTTTCCTTTGTGAGTCAGATACGGGACGGCGGCTCGGGAATAAAACACCATTAAACACTTCGGGGCAGACTTCTGATCCAAAGTAAGGGAAAAGAAAGGGACAAACGAAGCGCAAAGAAACTGTTTTTTTTGTGTGTGTGAAGAAATAGAAAGCCACACAGATTGTGCACAGCAGTTCGTGAACTGTTTCAAATTTGTTGCAAAAGACTGAGTTTCACCTTCCAGCAACATTACAACGCAATAGTTTAGATCATACAAACCCATGTGTTGCAATGGTCTAGTCAAAGTTCTGACCTGACCTATAGATACTGAAGCTGATATGAATAGAATAGAATAATAATAAAAACTTTATTTGTGAACACTTTCAAAACACTGAACATTTACCAGGAAGTAAAAAACAAAATAGAAGAGTTAGGGTGACCAGATTTGGGTTTCTGAAAAGGAGGACACTTTTTTTTGTTGGCAGGGGGGTTGGGGGGGATACTTCATTTTTGCCGTAGAATCGACGGACACACATGTGCTATCGCCTGTCACACTTAAGGTTTAACTAGTCTAGCGGCCGGTGTACAGGTCATCTCAGCTATCTTTACTTTTCCCACACACACTCGCACACATAATGCAACGTGATTGGATTTGGGGAGAAGGGCGAGCCTAATTTGCCATATAAAGAAACCTGGAATGGAGTAGTGGAACGGAGTGGCAATGTAATCACAATGCACTGTAAGCTATGTAATGTGTTTTGAGGCAGTTGACCAAAATCCCGGACGATTTTAAAATTCCCCCCGGACATTTTTTTAGGTCTGAAAAGTAGGACATGTCCGGGAAAAAGAGGACGTCTGGTCACCCTAGAAGAGTGGAGTTTATAAACAGCTAAAACATCAAGAAGGCAGTTCAACAAGAAAGTTTAATTTAAATACAATAGAACAAAGTAGAATAGAAACTTTACTTTTATTATAAAATATTGTACAATAAAATTTGGATGAAATTCTCCAGATAAAAACAATGTCTTACTTGAAAAAACACTATAAATTATCACATATATTGCACTTATCCCTTGATCAAAGTTAGCTTGAAAATGCACTAACTTGTAGATGTAAACACAGGCAATGTCAAATTGACCAATGACGATTCTTAAGGCTAACTATGCATGGGGATGAAAAGAAACATTTCTGCCAACTTAGCTAATGTAGCTACAACAGTTAGCAGAGCTATTCCTACTCTTCTGATAAGCTAGCTGTGGATTAGCATGTTAGCCTAGCTCGCTAACCAGACCGCAGTCAGACTTTTGAGTCTGGTTTGATTATATGTAATACAAATAAGACTTACACTGGTATGTGAAAAATATGAACGCCAAGTCTCCCTATTTGTTATATGAAGCTAGAGGAAAACCAACTGATCTCTAAAAATTAGTTAATATACACTAAAGCATTATTTTTCTTATTTTGAGATGGATTTGCGACAGAAAAGGAAAAGATGAGCGTGTCACAGCTGGACCAACTCATACAGATCTTAACTCTTAAGATCGCTTAACTCCTTAATTAGCTTAGGGCAATGGTTTATTCGCAGTCATTGTTAGGAAAGTCATGGTGATGACATTTCAAAGCTGTTGACTCATCAAACCATGTCTCATCAGTCAGCAGGTCTCCAGAGTGGATAAAGATGAGAAAACTCAGAGAAACGCATCGCATGTAATCTTTTCTTCTGGTTATGTCATTAGGAAATCACCTTTTGTAGGAATTTCTCAGGTAACATTGAGTCATGGAGGAATTACTACGCATTTACAGAGCAGCGGCTACTTTCTAGTTGCATAAAAATATATTGACGTAATGCTACTCCTATGTAGGTATATATTTTTGGTACTCTACCCAACTCTGTACAGTATACACCAAAAACCATGGAAATCAGCAAACATAACACTGAAAAAAGGAGTTGCAGCTGTAACTACGGCTAAAGGCGTTTCTACAAAGTATAAACTGGAATGGTTGAAGGTAAAGAATTAAAGTAAGAAGAAAAACTGAAACGTTTTCTTTAGGAAATAGTTTTAATGAAGCATTTAATGACTCTTAACTGGTTGCATCAGTTAAAGTTAAAGTTAAAGTATCAGTAAGAATTGACCCAGAATCCAAATATCCCAATGTATATATATATATATATATATATATATATATATATATATATATATATATATATATATATATATATATATATATATATATATATATAATTAAATTTTATTTTATTTTATTTTTTTGCTTGTGTGGCCAGTCTTAAGAAACCCTCATCCTCTGTTTGCATATTTACAACCACCTTAAATCATACTGCGGTTACGGCTGTTCTTAGCGGCTACAATAAAAATAAATTTAAAAAATGACCCGTGTTAAATAAAACATACTGAACACTGCAGGAGACGTAATATAGTGCAGAATTAAACCTTCCACCAGCTCCAGCACACGGTTGGTGGGGGAATGCATCCGTCATTACGGTCCCATCATGCTCTCCGCAGGCTGTACTTTTCACATTTAGGAACACCGACTCAGACAAGCGTTGTTGTGTGTGGTGGAAAACAGCACACACAATAACTCTGCTTCCCGCCGCGCTCCCTTCCAGGGCAGCGAGGTTCACGCCGGCGGCTGAATTACAGGGTGCAGCACAGACTCTGGAACCGGAGACGCAGACTTTACCAACTGCTGCACATCACTTTCCAGACGTGCGGCGTTAAAAATGCTCCTTCACAAACCGCCAGATAAATGTCGACTTGCGGAGACAGATGACCACGATAAGCAGAACTCTCTAGGAGAATGCCAGGGTGCATACTTTGGAGTTAGTTATAGCGTTCAGAGCTTAAATGGACAAATTTGGACTGAGCAGCAGCTTCTCCTGCTGCTGAGTCAAATCCCGCTGTAATTTGGGTTTCTTGACCTGACGGGAGTTAACACAACACGGAGTTCATAAAACATTGAAGCACCAGAAGTACAGAGATATTGAAGTCTGGAATGAGGGTTACTCTTTGTTTTATTTTTGTTGTTGTTGCCACACCTATTCATTGTTTGGTCCCTAAACTGTCTCCACGTCCAGCTTGACATCAGCGACTGTCTGAACAAACAATGGCTTTCTCTTCCGAAGGAAAACAAGAAGCGACTCTTGTCTCGGTCGCTGTTTAACAGGAGCAGAAATCTGATTTTAGAAACAAAAGATGCACAACTTGAGACCCAACAGTGTCCTTAAATGTTTAATTTACTTTCACCAGAGGCCTGATGACGAAAAACCACTGTTTTTATGGTACATTTTAAGAGTCATTCTGGATGGTAGCAGTCAGTTTTGCAACAAATCTGTAGAGGCCTCTGACTGAAGACTGTCAGTCAGCTCAATTTCTGGGCAGTAGAAACAATATTCCACAGTAATATGTGCTGGAAGACCCCATCAGCTGTTTTTATCAAACACTTCTGATCCACCTCATCTGCTTCTGCTGCACCTCTTTATGCATCTGTGTTCAGTTGTTATTAGCATTTTAGCTTTTGAGATGCTAATTCAGCTGCTTCCAATGTCAAAATATCACCTTGCTGCAAAAGTTACGCATGACAACTGCCTTAAAGTAAAAAACAATAATTTGTCCCGTGTTAAAGAACACGGGACGAACCAGAGGGATTAATTGCCCAAACATGTGATAATTCAACCAAAAAATAAAAATGATAAATTAAGGTTCATAAAAAAATCAGGACTAAAGTGACAGAGCTATTTAAGATTTAAAGACTGACTTAGCAACTCTCTATAGTCCATCTCTCAGTTTCCTGCCAGGTCTGAAAACACAAAACATTGCTGTCAATAAGAAAAACACATGGATCTACTGCTCTGCCGTATCAATCTAAATCAAATAAATGTTTTTGTCCTCGTGTTTTTATGAATGTGTCCCTTCATGGAGCTGGAAGATAACCGACTGAGAGACGGAGAAACACTTTAAAATCTATCATTGATTTGTTTTTATGCTTCACAACCCATTATCACTGTATTAAAGAGTCACTAAAAACATAAAGAAGAAGAATATTGCTAAACAGGTAGTAGCTTAAGAAGAAGTGGAGGTTTCTTGGCCGGGCGTCTGATTTGTGAGAAAGTCATTTCCTGGGGAAGAAACTCCTGGCTGGAACTCTTCATCCTGTTTAACTGGATCTCCTCCTCTCCGCCCGTTTCCTCGCCTTCTCTGTTTGCCCCCCTCCTCCTCCTCTTCAGCTTTGTGTTTTGGTAGGGTGGTCCTCCTCTTAATCCTCACTGGATCTTATTACAAGCATGCCTAAAATAAGCAACAAGGACCTAAATATTATTCCTCACAGATCTTCACAGAGATGTTTTGAGGATGATAGATTGCGCCGCCTGACTTCCTGTTATTGTCTCCTCGTTGTTTTTTACCCTCCCTGCTCACCAGAGGCCATGTGATGCTTGTCGACGGGACAAATGTTTCCCATCTCAGACGACGTCTGCCTTCATCCTCACATCTGCTTCTCTTTTTTCTTCTCACACAGAGAGCTGTCATCCTCATCTCCCAGCATCCTCCAGGCTCTTTTCCTACGTTTTCCACCTCGACTCTCAGTCGATCCAGGCTCCCCCCCCCCCGGGGGTTTTTTAGCTTGCTCCATTTTTTCTCTCTCACACATGTCACAAGATATCAGTTTTTCCCAGCTGGCCCGAACCTCTGGGATCTGGCTCGTCCGGAGGAATCTTGAAACTTTTAAAAGATTATTTCTCAGGTTGCAACAGCCGGCGCTGGCATTAAGTCTTCTCTCAGTGCGTATAAGTAAATTGGCAGGCTGAATGAAACCTAATCCCAGAAATCCTGAGGATGTGAAGAGCTGGGTTTTTTTGTTTCCTTTTGAATGTTTCTGCCTTATAAAAAATATCGCAGCAAATATACTTTGACAAATCATAATGTAACTTTTAGCAAAGTTTAACTTGAATGCAGGATAGTTTATGCATGTGTCCAGAGAATTGGTAATGCATATGAGAAATTGTAATGAGTCAAAAACGTGCAATAATCTTTTATATTTAACAGTGTCTTGCAAAAGTATTCATCTTCTTTGAACTTCCTTAATTTTTTTCAGGTTCCAACCTCAAATTTCATTGTATTTCACTAGGATTGTATGTGATAAACCAACACCAAACAAGCAGTCTGTCACTTAAAGGTGACCTATTTTGAGGTTTTAGTTTGCTTTATTCTGTTTTGGGGCTTCTTGTCAATTTAAATCTACATAAATTGCTGCTCACACATGACAATGGCTGCAAACAGATGCATATTTATGTAATCTTTCATTTTTAAAAAGCAGAAGTGGAGCCTCCTGCACAGCCAAGAATGCAGCAAGTAGTTTCTAAATGGTAAGTCAACAAAAAAACACTTGACTTTTCCAGCGGCCATTGTACAGCGCAAACAGCGATAAAACCAGCTCAATTTGGTTTGCTGGGTAACGATGTAGGAAAATTATTCATTTTCTAGACACCAAAAACATTAACTTATTGGCAAAAAAAGTCTGGGTGTTATTTTCTTAAGTGGTTGGGCTGTTTTGATGCTGTTGAGACTCAAATAGAAGTATAAAAACAGGCAGAAAATACATTTTGCATAACAGGTAAAATTCATCACAGTTTGTGGATGTAACATGACAAAATGTGTAAATGTTTACCCAGTATGGATACTTTTGAAAGTATAGTAAGTAAGTATACTACATAACCATGGTGAAGAGAATTTCTTTTTTGTCCAAAAGTTATATAACCTCCTGTGTAGTATTGAGGGTATCATTCTTAAGGAGCAGGTTAAAGGTCAGGGATAATGTCTGGTGATTGATTAAAAGAGTCACTTCATTCCCAGAGAAGAAATAAAATCACCAGTTCAGACATGGAGAGTTCTTACACTA
The DNA here is from genome assembly GCF_019740435.1 of Gambusia affinis. Lineage (NCBI taxonomy): Eukaryota > Metazoa > Chordata > Actinopteri > Cyprinodontiformes > Poeciliidae > Gambusia > Gambusia affinis. The sequence goes on from NC_057886.1 coordinate 6,215,807, forward strand.
AACAAATGAGCACGGTCAGAAAAAGAAAAAAACAAAAACACAAGGGCAAAACAAAACCCATTTTTACATGAGACCATGAGCCCAACCACACGCAAACAGAGCAGTGTGGGAACTCACAGCGGTTTATTATTGGAGGCCTCACCCTGACATCAGAATGTGATTCTTCACCACTTTGCCTCCTGTGATATCCTCAGAGTGATACGCTGTTATGGTTCTGAACTATCTTCTGTTGTTTGGACGGCTACATTTTAGCAAAACAGAAAGTTTTTGTACACAGCAAAAAATAACTTTGTATGGTATTACATTTTAGCCATTAAAAGTGTTTAAATTGTGGTAAACTGTAACAGGTTGAAAATGTAATGTTTAATAATTGCTAAATTCTATCAATCTGAGATACTTTCTTTTGGAAAAGTTAGCTGAAGATGTTGTTTTGGCTAGCTGTTAGCTCTGCTCCTTCGTTCTGCGTTGTGTCTAGTAGAGAACCTTAAGTCAAAGTATTTGAGCAGGTTATATTCTGAATGAATATTCAAACTTTGTAAAAGTTGAGAAATGTTATATAAGCAGTTGTAGTTTAGAGCCAGATTTAAAGATTGGATTGAGCTTTTTCCAGCCCAGTAAATGCGCTAATGCTCAACTTCATTTTTGCTAGCAAAGGCTAATGAAAACCACATTCTAGCTGTGTTTGTCTGGGAAAATGTTTAAATGCCACTTTCTTTGAAAAGATATTAAACAGCTTGTTGCTATTTCTAGGACATTTTATGCCTAAAAGAAATCCAAATGCAGCAAAACTTGTGCTAAAAAAACAACATGTTGAATACATGCTGATATTCTGGTTTTATTGAATCATTATGTGCTTTCATTTTATTATTAACATATAAATGCACAAATATTGTCAGCATGAACCAGAATAGTTAAAATGCAACATTTGTTTTCATCATTTAAAAAATTAATTGGAATAAAACAAAGAAGTGTTACATAAAATTGACTTTTTGAGTTTTGCATCATGTTATTAAGTAGGTTACCTGAAGTGTTGCCTTGATTCTTTCTGATTCTGTTTGAGTAATCGTTTAAACTCCATGGCAACCATTCAGCTGTGCAAAACGCCTGGTTGGATCCAGCTCCACCTTCAAGATGCAGCTCTGTTTCCAAGCTTCAGATCTTCTGCCTCATAGATCAGCCCCCCCCCCTCCTCTGCTTCTCCCCCCACTCAGATCCTTCAGACTAGCCAGCAGCAATTAGCAAACACCTGGTGGAACTGTGCATCTAATAGCTACTTCTTAGTGTAACTCTGGTAAAAATGTTGTTAAAGGGATAATAGAGATTGTGACAACTTCCTGAAGGTGGAGTTTCAGAATGAGAAGATGTTTTTTAATGAGACAGAGGCCCAATTTACAAAGTAAAATTTATTTTAAGTCATATTTGAAATATATAGCATTTTTATAACTAAAGGTAACATAATTACTTGATCGTGCTATAAGGTGAAACTATATATGTGGCAGGAAAACACATAACACTGCCCCTTTAACATGCAAACCTTCATTAATATGCAGTCACTGAGGTTCCATAGGGTCCACCCTCCACCACCTCTTCCTCCTCCTCTGCCTCCTTCTCTTCTCTTCTTTCCATCCTCTTCCAGCTTGTCAGCAGCAGCAGCAGCAGCAGCGGAGTTGCTCCACTGCGGCTCTGCTTCAGTGCAAAGTTCGGGTCTGATCAGAAAGTCGCGGCAAACCCAGCAGGAAGACAAAGATAACAGATGGGGAAGTGCTCACTGCGCAGAGAGTCACGATCCGAGCTATTTAAGGTAGGACTGAACAGAAACTGATTGTAATTTCAGTGGTTAAAGAGTCATCTGCAGGGTGTTGTGCAGGAAGAGTTTGCCTTTAATCTGCAAAAACACACTGGAGTCCATCTGTGTGCATAAATAACATTGCATTAAAATCTGTAGCAGCTAAGACCAAACTGTCAATCAGTCATGCTAATGCTACTTTCTAAAAATTCTGTGTGAAATTTGAAATTCATGCCGCAACCTCAGACTAACCCTGCACCACCAAACAAACAGCAATAAGTTGTGTGGTTTTAGTGCGACAATATTAAGCCTTTTTATTTTTGGAACATCACATTAATCTTGATTGTGACTCGTTTTATGAAATTACAACAGGACTGAATTCAGTTGTAATATGAGACGCAATGAGAAGTTTGGCATTAGATGTATAAATCTACAACCAGGCAGCTCATTTTTCTCCATTGAAACCAGACACACACACACACACGTTTGCGTGGCTATCTTTGTGGGAACTTTCCATTGACTTCCATTCATTTCTACAGCCTAAACCTTACCCTTTCCCCTATCCTAACCCTTAATCATTACATACCTAACCCGATTCAAAACTCAATTCACACCTTAGTCCTAAATATAACCCCTGAAACCAAAAACAGCGTTCACCCTTGTTGGGACCAGGCTTCGGTCCGCACAGCGTTGTGTGTGTGTCAGGGAAATGGTCCCCACAAGGTATTAAAAACAAACACACAATCCTTAGAGCTATGGATAATTGGTCAGCTAACCTGGCCACGATTCTGCTTTTGAGATAAAAACATTAATTTATCTAAACTTCTGAAGCACCACTGATATGATGTCATGCATAATTCAGTTCAACTTCACATTCAAGTGTGCTCCTGTTAGCGTTGTGTATAAGCTGCTGCAGGAGGACAAATAAATGTAAATGGGAAGCCAGTGGAGGTGAACATTGTTGAATTATGAGAAGTAAACGACTGAGGAATGTTGCAGGAAGCAAAAGTGGTAACACTTTATTTGTGAATAAGACTGTTATGACACCATCATAAACATGACATAACACCTGTCATAAAGTCTTCATGAATATTTATGACTGTTGTCATGAAATGTCATTCAGTAAATCATGAGACTTTTAATACAAAGTTGACATTATTCAAAATGTCTTTGTTATGACAACTTGACATTAACCAAGAAATCCTGATCTGACATAAATTTTTGTTATTAAAGTATTACTGATTAAACTTTAGCTTTAATCAAAGCTACATAATTTCTAAAGTTTGAAATTGACGTTGTCATGACAGTCTTATTCACAAGCCGTCAAATAAAGTGTTACCGCAAAATACATAAACCAGGGCACAATGAAGATTAAACCCACAAATTGTGTTTGATGAACATCAGTTTAAGGATATGCTGGAGCAGGTAAATATCTGTCTGTGTGTTTCAGAACTATTTTACAAAGATGTCAATCAAACATAAGAGGTGACATCAAGATCTGCTGCCTCACTTTATGTCTTTGATTTAAATCCTGGCCAGAGTCTCCCCATGCATTTCTCTGGTTACTCCCAGATTTATTCTCATCCCATTAGTTAATATAGGATATTGGGTCTGATGACCAAAAAGAGGGTCGATTTAGTGTCAGATTACCAAAGTGTAACACTTTGGATAATTGTCCCACTTGAAGACCTAATAAAGAGTCATTTTCTGTTTACTGGCTGAATCACCGGATTTATAAATTGAAAATCTCCTGGTGTTCTTTAAAGAGTTTGGAGTTTCCCTCCAAAGTTCAGTCTTAAACTCCATCACTGCTTAATGTTGACACACGAAACAGCTACAAAGTTAAAACTTATGTAAGATGAATTTATCACAAAAGCAAGACAGTATTTAACAAACTAAGTAAATTTGAATTTGATCTAAACTGCAAAAAAAATAAAAATGCTTTAATGTTCTTTAATTCAAAAGCATGTATTAAAGAGCACAGACTTTAATTCTTCCACCTGGCAGTCCAACGTTTTGACACAATATGTCAGCTGTACTGCACTTGTTCAACGCATGTCTTTTGTTTTTGGGCGTAGACTTTGCAAAAACCCTTTTGAAGATCCAGGTTTATCTTTGCTGCAGCTCTTGTGTTTGCCGGGTGGAAGTTTAGATGAGCTCTTTGTTCTGCCGAGCTTTTAAAAGAGCTTAGAAATGTTTGCACTTCACTCATGTTTGACCTTTTCCCCCCTTGTGGTTTGTTGACAGACCCCCTCATGTATTAAGAAGAGCTTATGAAACCAGCGAACGATTGCACAGCTATGAGCCTCCCTGTAACGTCTGACATGTTTGTTTTTCTTTCCTGCTCTGCCTTCTTTACAGTACAATAAGATAAATCACCATGGGAGCCTAGAGAATCTTTTTTTTTTCACCTTTCTGTCTCTTGAACTATTTTGTTGACTCGGCAGACCATCAATAAAAGCGCGAAGGGGAGGAAACAGGAAGTTCATTTACAGTGCCAGTTCTGATCCGAGTGTCAAATCACTTTTCAGTGCGTTGCAGCGTGAAGCTCCGGATAGAGAAACTGATATCTGAAATTTGTCACTGGTGCAGAAATTTGAAAAACACTTTATACCTGTTGAACTTTTTCATATTTTGTCATGTTACAGAAAAGAAAACCATGATTTGTATTCAACTTCCTTTCCTCTGATAGTAATAAATATCAAGAAAGAAATGCCTACATGCCTGACTCTACACATTTATATACAAAACTTTATGCATTGTGGAAAAAATACCCCTGTACTTCACCTTGATTACAACATCCCCCTACTCAGCTCCTTCAGACTAGCCAGTAGCAATTAGCAAACACCTGGTGGAGCTGTGCATCAGCTGAGCTCATTATAGGAGCTACTTCTCAGAGCAACGCTGGTAAAATCCTTGTTAAAGGATTAATAGAGGAGCCATGTTGTGATGACTTCCTGAAGGTGGAGATTCAGCAAGAGCAGGAGCTTCTTAAAGAGACAGAGGCCCAAATTCAAGGTATCAAATTAGAAAGTCAAATTTATTTTAAATCATTTTTAATAAAGATTTAAGGTAACATACCCACTTAATTGTAATATAAATCGATACTATATGGCTGGAAAACACATAACACAACCCCTTTCTCCATAAAATCTGTCTGAGCTCTTTTCCAAAACAAAAAGGCATAAATTTCAATCTCTGTATGGTAGAGATATTTAAATATATCCAGTCTGAAGCCATATGTCAAATATGTTTATAAGCCTGAGGCCGGACAGAAAAATGCATCGCCACGTTGGAGCAGCAGATTCCTATAAACTACTGTATTTTTGAGCTCTGCGTAGCGGTCAGGGCATTCTGACCTCAACCACAGCTAGCTGGTGCCGTGCCTCCAGTCGGACCAGAGCAAACGGGGCCGGAGCTGTCCAACGGCAGCGGTGACCTGCATCTGTTTGTGCGGTCCTCACCGAGATGCCTGGGCAAACCCAGAAATATCAACAGCGCTCTGTTCTGCCGTTTCTGGTTCCGTAGCGCCGGATGTTTGCTTAAAGCAGTAAGTCCGCTTGCAGCAGAAGAAAAACGCATGAAGAGGGAAGTATGTGTGACTGCGTGTGTGTGTGTGTATGCGTGTGTGTGCGTGTGTGTGCCTAAGAGGAAGACAGAAACAAATGACACCAAGTCTGATTTATTCGGCAGACAAAAAGAAAAGGAAAGGAAGTAGAAGCACATGTTAGAAGGTAAAAATGTTAGATAGTTTATTTGCATGCCTTTCCCATCATGGCCTCCGACCACCATGTCTGCTCTGAGGCTTGTTTACGGGGCGCCTGCAGGTACAGTTTGGAGATAAACGCCATGTCTGACAGACCTTAATGACTTTCTCTGTGTTTCTAACAGGACCAATTTAGGGAATGAAGTACCCAAAGTGAGTTAATGTGCTGGTTTTGCAGTTTAAAGGAGCACTTATGGTTAAGTTTAACTGCACACAAAATGACTTGGGAAGGAGAAAAGTCACACGTAGAGCTGAAAGGAGGGGAGAGGAATTTGAAATGGAGAGTAGAAAGTGAGAACCAGTCAATTAAGTTTTTAAAAAAATCTTTGAATTACAAGTTAGATTCTCTTAAATGTAGCTAAAAAATGTACTCCAAAGGAAATAGGAAACTTTTTTCATATTCCTGAGCTTGTTGGAGTGTAAATAAATCCTTACAGACGACTAAGCTTACATGATACTCAGATGCACACTGTTTCAGGTGACTTTAGCCTTTCGAAAGGCTAAAGTTTGAGTTTTACAGCGCAATCCTGCAACTATATTAACTTCAGTTACTTTAAAAATGTTGTGCAAATAAAATATGACTTAAAAGAAATTTGAAATTGGGCTCCTCTTTAAAATCTCCTGCTCTTTCTGAAACTCCACCTTCAGGAATTCATCATAAAAGCACTCCTCTATTCATCTGTTAGCAATGTTTTTACCAGCGTTTCAATAAGAAGCAGCTCCTATAATGAACTCAGCTGATGTCTAGTTCCACCAGGTGTTTGCTAATTGCCGCTGGCTAGTCTGAAGGAGCGGAGTGGGGGAGTTGCAGGGGAGGGCTGCTCTGGGAGGCAAAAGCCCAAAAACTGCAGCTCTGAGGAGGAGCTTCGTCCTTGAAGGCGCGGCTAGGTCCACCCGGGCGTTTTGCCAAGCTGAATGGTTACCATGGGAGATTACTGGATTTCTTAAATAGTCATGGAATAATCAAAAACACACTCCAGGTAGGCTTCTGACGAGGGAATAATAAAATAACATGAAGTAAAGCTCAAAAAAGTCGATTTCACATAAGACTGCGCCTATAAAACACTTTCAACTGAAAATGTTCTTAGTGATTGAACACTATGTCAGTCTACAATTTTACAAGCAATTGTTGTTATGTTTGGTATTGTTTAGTTCAGATGAATCACGTCTGGGTTTCACCTGGAGTTCCTTTGTGTCCCTGCTACGCAACGTTTCAATCCTCCAGATCAGCTGGGACTCACCAGTCTGACCTCACTCGGTCAATCACGCCGTAAACTCCTGATTTTTCTGACAGGCTGAAGATTGAACATTCCTGTGCTTTCCAGGCCTCACTGTGGGAAAAATATTTCCGGGAGACAGTCAGCCAATCAGCCAAATCGACTGATCAGGAGATTGATACAGCACATGTCCGCCTAGCTTCAGGGCTTCCCAGCACTCTGGGGATGGGTTTGTTTTTTTCAATAGGCTCATTGTGACCTGAGATCCACTACTGCAGCTGTAGCAAGAAAATCAGGTTAACAGACGTTTAACTAACTATTTTGCACTTAAATCTTCTTTTCGTTACAATAAGAACAGATGCTTTTCGTTCCCCCCAAACTTCAAAGGGAATGATCAATAATTGAATGTCTTTCGGTGCATTTCTCCCTATTTTGTGGTGGAAAATTAAGGCTCATGATGACAAAATGGGATTAAAATGGGAAAAGAATTATAGTAGGCTATAAAGAATCAAATGTAACAGTGGGTGTTGTATGGAACTAGCATTCATACAGGATAATTCATCCTGTAAAATCCAATATACAACTCATACCATAACATACAGATTGTTTGAATAAGACTTTGCTGTTTTCACATTCTGTACTTGTTTGATGCTAACCCCTAAGTACATCAAAATGTTCTGACTTTACAAAGAGAACTGACCCAAATACAGAGGTGGATATAACGAGTCAGATGTTTGGATCGAGAGTTTTTCTTGATACAGATCCAGATTCCTTTAAGATGAGGTGCCAATATTGAATCTCAGTTTGATACCTGCTGTTTTCACAGCACTGATTTAAACACTACATACAATTAGTATAATAAAGCTATAAAAATAAATGTAATATATATATATATATATATATATATATATATATATATATATATATATATATATATATATATATATATATATTTATGTATATATATATATATATATAAATATATTTCAGCCTCTCAGAAGTGTGAATTGCTTTGAATGACTCATCATCTTCCTCTTGTCTCTACTTCTCCTTTTACTCCATCATGTGAGGCCGGATGTTGGCTCTATGTGAAGCAGCCGATGCATATATTCACTCTGTAATCAGTTGATTTTATGGTATATTTCTTTCTTTTATCATGCAAAATAATTTAATCAATTATCGCATTTCAGTGGCTCCTTGATTGTCTCATATATGCTCTGCATTCAAACGTCTCGGCGTGCGGCACAGCCCGGTTTGAACAGTGCTCCACCTATTCTGTGTGGCGCGACAACAGACTTTCCTCCAAAATGCAAATGTCCGTTATAATGTCCACAGAAGTTTAAATTTGAGTAAGAATTGGGTAGAAAACAGTTTGCTATTGAATATCTGCTTACTTCTCAGATTTTGGATACATATTACTGTACTTGAAATAGCTTCCTTTGATTTCCTACCACAATCTTTTCACTTCATACTAAAGATGGTTGCTGAGATCATGATTAGTCAGCGCTAATAGTTGTGGTGTTTACTGATCGGTGGACAATTTAATTACTGCGTTTCCAGCTGGAAATGAGCAGATTCAAGTAAAAAAAAAATTACTTTTTTGGTGCAGCTTTGCTTACACTATGATGCAGGAGACCATTACGTATCGGGTGTCAATACATAATAGGAGTGGAGTACTTGCAACGTCTCCTTTACCAATAGAATACTTAAAATCATAGGCACATTCCTAAAACAATAGAAAAGGCAGGTTAGCTAAAAGTCCTGCAAGAGGATTTAAAAGTTGTTGCATCACAATTTAAAGATCGACCGGGTTGCATCTCCGGCTTGTAAATTCCAACACCCTGAGACGTTAATCCAACTCTGGCCGTGTCCCGGACAGGTCACGTGTTTGGAGCTCAGCACCGTTTCCTTATTTTCATTTCTCCAGGAAAAACATTGACCAGGAATAACAAAACAGCACGGCCTTCGGATTGAGTAAACAGAAAAATTCAAAATGTACATCAGCAGAAGTGAGAAGCTCAAAAGGCGCTGCGTCAAGTAACTGTTTTGTTGACCATCTCTCTCATTGGTTAAATAAGCCTAATTGTGAACTATGTAACATTATGAAATCTGGCAAGAGACCCCAACTTAAGCCTCCTACACTGTCAAGTTTGTTTTACAGTGAAAAAGCATCAATCAGAGCAAAGTTTCCTAATGTTTTTATGTTCGCCTGAATGCTGCTTGCCTTCGCCCTGATAAACCACTGACTGCTCTCTCCTTTTCTCTCTCTGGTCTTTAGCCTTCCTAATGTGAACTAAATGAAAACAGAGGCCCCCCGCCGCCACCTGGAAAACTCTGAGGGACTAAGTGGATTGAAGAAGGCAGCCACCGATCGAGGGAGTCGGGGCAGGGAGGGGAGACACACAGAGAGGATTAGCAGCTAATCCAGGCCAACGAACAATCCTGGGGGGAGTTTTGCCGTTCTTCCAGGACGATGCAGACAAAACAGTTCCTGGATTTAAACGCTTTACGACGGCGCGTCCAAATTCTTCTGTGACGGTTTTGATTCGGTGCGGACTTGGATCTTTGGTGCAGAGGAAGCGGTGGACTGAGAAGAGAAGCGACAGGATGTCCTGCCGGACTGCATGGTGCCACACACATGGATAAACCTTTTCAGCATGCGATTATGGACCCCTGCCTTTTCACCTTAGTCTGACAGAGAGACACTGAAGGTCTTGCTGGACTTTGTGACCAGGCCTCACTTACAGTAAGGAACGATTTATTTCTTTGTTTGTAGGAAATTTCAAGCATGTTGTAATCGTACAAGGATAGAAACAACGTATGAAGTGTTTGTAGGTTAATAAAATAAGGGTAAAGAGACAAAACTGCGTTGCACTTTGTAAGATTCTTTACATTTTCTCTTAAAAGTTGCTTAACTTTCAGCAAGAAAGCTGGCCCATCTCCTGAAGATGAAGTTTAAGCACAAGAAACCTTGGTAGGTTTGGGTAGAAGGCCACGCACGTTGTAGCTTTGTACGGTTTCCTGGGGAGGTGATCCTCTTAAGGCGCCGAGCTCCAACTGAGATCAGTTCAGTTCCCCGATGTCTAAAAAAAATATAAAATTAAGAGTAAACGCAAGTCTTTTTTTATTGCCTTCATCTCACAGCAAGCTTTCGGTGTATGTACACATGCGGTTGGATTGTGTATGTCTGGGCAGCCATCCACTGAACCAAATATACCCGGTGCCCTGACGGACCACAACTCTCCAACCGCACGGACTGTGGTAACCAGAGGAGACCCAGCGCGGCCTTGTAATTTCTCCTCTTTGTTATGCTGTCGTGACTGAAAGCTGCTGCTGAGCAGGAGAAAAGGGAGTTGGGCTGCTTGGGAAAGATGTGCAGGGAAGAGAGAAAAGCACATAAGCAGACAGAGTGGCTGTGCTGGCATCCCACGGCGCGGATCATAAAGAGAAGCAGTGGGAAGCGCAGTGAATGTATGAAGAATGGATTTAATATTTGAACAGCTGAACATTTATGCTTCCTGTCCTTGACTGATTTGGTTTCTTTCTCTCTGGTTTTACAGTGGAGCCAAAGATTTTCTAAACTTGACTGACATGAACTCAAACTCAAGATACAATCAGTCATTTTAAAAGGGATTTTACACAACTCTTTCTTCCACCATGAGTCTGGGAAAGCTGCCAGGAATCAAAGGCCTGGTGTCTGGCTCTCAGGGGAAACGTCGCTTCAAGAGCGACCTCTCGGTGGACATGATCAGCCCCCCGCTCGGGGACTTCCGACACACCATGCACGTGGGCCGCGGCGGCGACGTGTTTGGCGACACGTCCTTCCTCAGCAACTACGGCGGCATCCGGGAGCCGGGGAGCCCCGACTCGGCGAGCAGCTCCAAGTCCACCGGCTTCTTCACGCGCACCTTCCGCCACGTGCGGAGGACCTCTGTGCCGCGGCCCCGGGGCGGCTCCCGGGACCTGTCGTCCCCGCCTCCGGACATCTCACCCATCATTAAAAACGCCATCTCTTTGCCTCAGCTGAACATAGACGCTGTGAACGGATGCCTGCAGAGGACGCTGTTCCCCAACTCCATGGACTCGGCGGATGACTCCTTCTGCACATATGGTGAGATAAGACAGATAATCTGTGCCAGCATGGGATTGGTGTTAAGGATCTTACAGACGGGGGATTATCTTCATTAAAAGTGAGCAGAGATACTTTAAAGGTTGAGATCATACTCAAACATGATAGTTTTACTAGACGATGAAGCATGATCCTCACTGTCAGGGATTATTTCATAACAAATAAATCAAGATTAATGAAATGGGTCGTCACAGGTAAGTGAAAGAACGTGATCGGTCAGGTTATGAACACTGTCAGACCAACGCAGGCCAAACCTTTTACGGTCTTAAGTCAGCATCAACTTTCAGGAGGACTTTTGACATTTTCTTCAGCGGGTTTTACAACCTACAGGTGTTAGTTATTAAAGACAGTGAAAATAATAATGAACAACTGATTCTATGAAAGGCTGCAATGCTTCTTGTCAATACAACTGATAAAACTTTGTGCATAAAAATGTACAAGAAAACACAGAGATGCTGAAAAGACATACAGCTTACAAAAGTATTCACACCACTTCAACGTTTTCACTGAGTCTTTGCTCAGTCCGGTCGGATGAAGACAATCTTTGAATAGCAGTTTTCAAGTCTTGCTACTGATTATCTGTTGGGATTTAGGTCTGGACTTTGGCTAGGCCAGTCTAACACAGGGCTCTCGTTAGGATCGGTGTGCAGCTGGAAGGTGAACTTTCGTCTCGGTTTCAAGTCTTTTTCAGCCTCCAACAGGTTTTCTTCCAGCATTTTGTTATATTTAGCTCCATCCATTTCTGATCAACCACCATGGACCTGCTAATGAAAAGTGTGTTCAGAGAGTGATTCAGTTTCAGAGTTAATGTAGTTCACATGGTTCTATTTTTGTTTCATATCACCAGATCACCTTCCTCTACATGTTTGCTTTATCTGCTATGTGGCTGTCAGTGCATTCACATTTACCATGAATCTTTGCTGATTCTCTGATTAATTTTCTCCTTCCCCCACCTGGACGTTTAGGTGGACGGCCATGTCTCGAAATGTTAGCAGTCAGTTGCAGGAAATGTGTGGATTAAGTGATGCTTTGTGAGAACTTGGGATGCTGTTTTGAACTTTTCTAAATTGCAAACCACACTTTTATGGTTGTTATTCATATAATACCTTGTATTTTCCTCCCACTGCATAAATAAGAGTTTTTTCAGTTGGTGTCAGTTTGTAGCTGATAGTCTGTAGAAGTCGTGGGAGAACATGTGAAAAAGCCAAAGTGCTATGAATACTTTTTCTGAACGTATGAGATTGTAAGAGTGATTTAACACAAAGCAAATCTAACTCATCACCACCTTGGTGCAAACAGAACTATAAAAGTCAGGAGACGCAAACAGAGAAGACGAAACCCACCTCCTCTGTTTTGTTTTACATCTCCCCCCCCCCACATTCCTCCAAGACAACCAGCAAACATCCCAGCTTCTTCTGACTCATCTGGATTCACCTCGGCAACACCTGCACACGATTAGACCGACAAACACAAACACCGTTCTGCTGAGCGGAGAGAGACTCACCGGGTATTTCCTGTCATCTCTCCTGTTTGTGTGTGTGGGCCTGAGAAAATGAGCACAAACCCAACATTTGTTGCATCTGCTCTCCAATCAGAGCCTTTCAGCCAGCTGTGTGTAGGGAATGGAAATCCCCTCGCCCCCTTTCCCAGTTTCTTATCCAACTCAAAAGGAATTAGCCCAATGAGACGGAGAGAGAGAGGCAGAGATCTTTGGGATGATTGTGCTTTTGATGTTTTATAATTACTTGCTTTCATTTACAACCATGTTTACCTCTAACTGTTCACATGGGACATTATTATTTGATGGCATTTATGTGAATTTGGTAATTTGATATTTCCTTCATACAGTTATTGTTTTCCTACTCTCTTTAAGTGGTGTGATATCTAACTGAAATGTTTATTATTTATGACCAGACAGTTGTGATGTTGAAACCTGAGAGTTTAGTCAGGATGACACAGTGGGAAACATCTAAACTCTTAGTTTATACCGCCACCTTCTGGTCAGACAGCTGCACTGCTGAGCAAAAACCCAAATAGTTTCTTTTTCTATTTTATGACGTCCACGACTTACAGCAAATGTCTGTAAAGAGTCTTAATATTAATGGTTGTCACATTTACTTATTAATTTCTGGGTCAAATAAGAGGAGCTGACGCTTTACATATTTCTGTTTATAGGTACAGACTACCAATCAGAGCTCCACAACACTAAACATGAAGCTCACTACTATCCAGCATTAACAGGAAGTCAGACATGGTTCTCCACCCAGCTTGCATAAACTTAAACTTGAAACTCTTCCAGTCAGAGGAGGCGATCTACTAAAGCTGCAGCCCCACAATAAACTGAACTGGAGTGAATGAAGCCTTTAGTCTCAATGGTTTCTCTAATATTGTATGTTTTCACAAACACTATAACAATGTACACCTTAATAGAGGTAGTGTTTAATGCCTTCCTGTTAGAAAATTTTTAATTCAACAGGATACGTACTACTAATGTAATAAAAATATTAAATGTAGTCCAATTTTCAATTTCAGTTATCAGCCAATCTTCTGGTAGGCTAATGAATGAGTAGAGTTGACCTCCATCTTCAGTCATTCTTTGGAAAACATGGTTTTAACAGGATTTTTTTTTTAAAAATGAACATGTAGCTTAGAAATAACTTGGTAGGACTGATAAGCTTGTCCTGATGCCTGATGGGTTAATTATTAGTATTCGGATCATGAGGAAATAAGATAATCCAGTCTGGAAGTTTACTACAACGCTGTGGGAAGAATAAGCAGGACTAAGAAATAAAAGGTTATCTAAAAAACTTTTCTATTATGGGACTGAACCAGTATGTGCTGACTGAAGACAAATACCAAGGTATCAATATCAATAGGTTAAAGGGCAACACACACCTTGTCTTCTATCTACTGTATCTCAGCACCTATGATTTAATGTTTGTTAAAGATCCCAACTGCTGTTTATTCATGTTGCCCCACTGTGACACCAAGTTATTTGTCTTAAATTAATGCATCCATCGTATTTAACTGCCTAACTGGTCTCGTTCTAAGGTCCTCAGGTCCAAAGACGTGAACATTTTTATGTCTTATATAAAAAGAAAAGTGTGAAGGTGGTTCTCAATAATTAACTCATGTTGCATGAGAAAGAGTTACAATAGCATGGACAAACTGGAACCGGTCAGAGAAACTAACCTGGCACTATTTAACACGTTTTCTTTAAATTGAGTTTATATTGAAAAAAAATCCCTTAATCTAAATACAAGGTTAAACCAGCATTTGTTTTCATTTTCTCTTTCCAGGTCTCCAGTCTGGATTCCTGACTCTGCCTCGAGTCTCTCGACTTGACAGACAGATTCAAGATGGCGACGTGTGGAGAACGTCTCCAGCAGACAGCGGCTGCGGCGCCTTGACTCGCTCTGACTCCCTGGCCTCCTTCACCGTCGACCTCGGACCTTCTCTAATGACTGAGGTGTTGGCTTTGATTGACAACCCCAGCTCTCTACAGGTATCCAATCACAGCCAGGCAGCAGGCGAGGAAGAGGAGGAAGAGGATAAAGCTGACACCAGCTCTCTGACAGAGACACCTGTTCAGACCCCGACAGCGAGTTCCCCCAACCCGTCGCAGTGCAGCGCGTCTTTTAGGTCCAAAGTGAACGGGAGCGTTATCTCTACCTGGAAGGAGCGTAAGGAGGACCGGGGGTCTGTGAGGACGCCTGATGTCACTTCCTGTTCTTCTCACCAGGAGGAATCGGCCATCGAGGCAGAGAGGTTCCAGAAGGCGGCGGATGTCCTTGCTAGACATTATGGTGGAGGATCCTTCACCAGAGGAACGAGGACCAGCCAAAAAACACCACATGGTTTATCTGAGGAGGAGGAAGAGATCAAAGTGTAGAGACATTAAGAACGACTAACCAAACATCTGGATTCATCTACAGTCAAATGGGAGACTGGTTGTCTCTTCACTTTAACATTCTTTATTAGTCTTTAACTTTTGTCCATCTGGTTTTCTTCCAGTGTGGTTGTGATATATCAGCTGACACTATGAAAATACAACGGTCTGAAAACACTTTTGATTTGAAGTGTTTGCAAGTGGTTTGGAAAACATGTATGAGATCAATGTTTTTATGTTCCTACTGATATGTACACTTTATAAATAACACTTTTGTACATCTATCCAGTGATAACAACCATACTTTGTTTTAGCTTCTTGTAAAATGTATATTTAGGAAATTTGGACATTCTACTCTTCCATGATTTAATTCACACATTTAACAATCTAATTTGTAAACTGAGTTGTTGTTTATTGTAATATTTTATTGGTTTATCATTGAATAAATTAAAATGTATTTCTTTACTCAGCTTGAAATAACTAATATTAGGTCAGCTTTGTTGAGATGAAGTAAGGAACACTCCCAGGACAATACATGTCCCATACACATCTGTTTGTATGGTAAGATGATACATACAAGAAATACATATATGAAATATTGTGCTTACACTGTAAAAAATTAAATTTTTCAGCATCTGTAAAAAGTTAATATTAACAGTGTCTGACAACCTTTACCTTAACCTTCAGTTTCACTAAAGGTTAAGTTTTACTTAAACTAAGGTGTCACTTAAGGTTAAGATTTAATTTGTAAAACTAAAAATGATCCTTTTGCATTTTAAGGTAACTTTTTTGTGTTTTCATGTAGCTTATTTGTAAGTTTCTCATGATAAAAAACAAATCTTCACTTCAGTTTCCATTTCCTCACATTGACGACGGCAATACACAAGAGGAGGAGTCTGTTAGAGGAAGACACATTAAAAACAAGAATCCAGACGATTTCTGGCTAAACAGAAACAAACACATTCTGCTGTGGTCAGAGGTCCAGAAGGCGAGTCAAGTCAGTAAAAAGGAAACAAGGTAAGTGGAGATTTTGAAAGTTTTGACAATGATGTAAGTCAGATCTTGTCTTAAAATATTATTTTTACAAAAAAGTTTTACTAATTTGTCCAGCAGTTGGAAAAGAATGCAAGAGTGAATATTTCAGAATGTATTTCTCCTCTTCCACATGTAATTTATATCCTTTTGGAATTATAACATGCAAAGACAAAATTACATTTTATTCTTCACCACACCCTAACAGAGAGTGTACTGACCCAGCAGACTTCCTTGTTGTACTGAATAAACTACACAGCACAAAAAACTGAATCAGTTTTAACCTGCCATGTACAAAGTAAAAATTGATGGGTCTTTTTAAATGTTTAAGTAATACTTTAAATAATTATGACCTTTATTTAATCATATAAAAAACCTCACTGAGATCTATAATCTCTTTTTCAAGAGGAACCTGACAAGACAGCAGCACCGTTTACACACATCAACATTTACATTCAATCACAGAAATACATTTGTTTAGTTTTATAAGCATCACAGCATAAAATAATAAAATCAGCTGTTACAGGATCATGTTTACATGTTAGGGCTTTTAAGTTTTCTTTATGTTAATCAGACTGCAATGAGTTAAAATGTGTTGATTAGGTCAAAGGTCGTCAGCCTCCTGCAGCTGTAGCAGAAAATTCTGATTTTTATCTACATATTACATGCAATATTATGCAAATAGAAAAACTAGTAGAACCAGTTGCTGACATCCAGCACTGAATAAACATATTAAGGAACTGACTTCTCAAGGGAACGCCCTTTTTGACGTAGCTTAAATACTTTGGAGGCTTAAGAAGAGTTCGATCTTATTGTTCGGGTCACACTGTGTTTGTTCCCATAAGGAGTATAAGTGTGGTCCAGAACTGAAACAGTAAACTATTTCTCTGTTCTTACTATACATTATATTGTATATTTTTCTGTATTAAATAGGTTTCCAGATTCTAATTCTTTTTTCTTGAACTATAAAGTTTGAAAATCATCTCAAACTCTAGGACAGATAGAAAAGCTCATATTCACCTTAAAGGGTGACATAAAGCCCAAATCCTGATTTTGCAAGCACAAATAAGTACAATTTATCAGTCTTAACAGTCCTGTCAGTGACACTCAGGTTATTATCTTACTATTGATTTTTTGCAAAACAGTATTAATAAGATGCATCACTGAAAAAGCAAAGGAGAGAGATGATGCCAGTGATACGGAGAAAAAAGAGAAAATGTTGACATTAAATTTTAGCTTTTTTTTACAGTTGGATAAATTCTGTACTATGTTATAATATTAATTCAGTTGAAGCTTACTCCCTAACCTGTTCACCCTGTTTGTTTAGGATAAGCTGCTGGTGGAAGCATCAATTTTAAAGACAAACCCAAGGAAGGTTTGGAGGTAAGCAATGAAATAAATTTAGGCATAAAGTAATGACATGCTGTTTGTTTGTTTTTTACATATGGTGGGGGGTTTTGTCTTGTCAAGGTGCACATCTTGTCCTGCATGCAAGTAGGCCATATTCCTTCATATTGAAATATTTCCCAGACAGGAAGAATAGAGTTAAGTAGAGTTTTAAAATATAAGGAAGATCATTTAGTTGAAGGAGGATTGGTGAACTCAAATGAAGTGAGCCAAAAAACCAAATTCCAAAGTAATTGTAAACGTTTCTATCCAAATGTTCTTACACTCACTGACCACTTTACTAGATAGACCTTGCTAGTACCGGGTTGGACCCACTTTTGCCATCAGAACTGCCTTGATCCTTTGTGGCATAGATTTAACAAGGTACTAGAAACATTCTTCATAGAGTCTGCTCCATATTGACATGTTACATCGTGAGGTTGCTGCAGATTTGTTCGCTTCACATCCATGATGTGAATCTCCTGTTCCACCACATTCCAAAGGTTCTCTACTGGATTGAGATCTGGTGACTGTGGAGGCCATTCGAGTTCAGTGAACTCTAATGGGAACCAGTCTGAGCTGACTGGTGCTTCTTGACACTATACACTTGTACCACTACCACCAGCCTGCTGTAACACATCCGCCTCAAGGTTCCACATGTTGTATGTTCAGATGCTCTTCTGCATAATTTGGTTGTAATTAGTGGTTATTTGAGATGCTGTTGCAGTTCTATCAGCTAGAACCAGTCTGACCATTCTCTGAATCAACAAAATTTAATTCAGAGGTGTCACTACTGCCAGCTAAGAACGAGAAACTGAGGCTACAATTCACACAGGCTCACCAAAACGGGACAATAGAAGATTGGATAAACATTGCCTGGTCTGATGAGACTCAATTTCTGGACCAGACTCTCAGGAATGTTTCCAGTACCTTGTTGAATTTATGTCACAAAGAATTAAGACAGTTCTGAAGGCAAAAGGGGGTCCAACCCAGTACTAGCACGGTGTACCTAATAAAATGGCCGGTGAGGGCATAAGATGCCTGATAACAGTATATGGAACCTATAGATTTCTATTTTAGGAAGTACTATGTCATATAGCTATGTTTACAGCTGGGTGATTGATTGATTAATATATGGATTTTTTTTATAGTCATGAATAGCCATGACGCTCAACACTTAGAGAACAGTGACAAAAAGGTTCAAGACGGGATCAAAAATATGTCAGCAAGCAATGCAGGTAAGACTTCTGGGATCATAAATGCAGTGATTTCATATATATTTTAGTTGTTTATTCCTACAAAGGCTTCTATAACAAATTCTTCCAATAAACTGTACTTATGTTTTATTTTTCAGTGACTTCTGAACTCACAGAGACAACAGGAAGCTCCACTGATGACATACCATCACCAACAGAGACAACAGGAAGCTCCACTGATGACATACCACCAACAGCAAATGAAACTGGTAAGAAGAGCCGCTCTTCCAGTGTGGGAGACCAGATTATGAGGTGAAATTATGTTGGAGCTTTGTTTCCATGCAGAGAGTTTAGGCTTTGTGGTGGACAAATCTCTGATTTTGGTTCTGATGTGTCATAAAATAACCTATGTAGATGAATAGATGGATTGCACAAAGGTTTTCCTGAGACAGAAGTCATTCACACAATCCTCAAGATAATGAAGCCACATACATTCAAAGAAATGTTACCTAGTAAATGTGATTTAAACATTGATGAGAGTAAGCGTTTCCTACGCTCACATATCAGAGATAAAAATAGCACTGAGCCTTTCCAAGATTTAAGCAATGCAAAGCAGCAAGAGAAAAGGTGCACAGGAATTTCTGTACAGAATAATGGGACTTAAACAGCATGTCCTTTTTGAGTCAGAGCAACCTGGTGCAGTTTAGTTACAAGGAACTGGTACAGGGTACATTTCTGCACACACTGTACCATAGGATACACAAAGCTCTTGGTAAAGTCCAATCATCTATTGCTTTTCCCAGCTTTAGTTCAAGTACCAAGTGGATTAATAGCTGCTGTTAAAATCCCAAATCAGAACCCCACTAAACATGCCATCTACTATAGCAAAAGAACAGTTCTATTAACTTTAGTGGAGGTCATTGAGGTGAATCTAGTTCAGAACAACCAGAATGATTCATTCTACTGTAACCTCATGCATGGCACAGTTGATATCAGAAAGTGGTGAGACACAAGATGACATGTCTGAGATCCTGCTGTTGATTTGTCTCACTTGGGGGAGAATGAACAGAAATTAGTCAGGAATAAGTTGTTTGTGGAGTCTGAAATCCTTGACAATGGCTGCATTAAAAGTTTGCAGTTGATCATTTATCTTAAGAACGTCATCCTATAGTGCAATTCCATAGCCCCTGAATAAGGAGGTGAAAGAATATGTACCAAATGTTGACGATGATTGGATTAGGAAATCCACCTCACCATATTCGTCCCCTGTCATCTGCGTCAGAAAGAAATATTAGAGTTTCTGACTCTGCATTGTTTTTTGAAAACTGAATCAAAAAGCTATTGCCTCAATATGTATGTGCAACATCTTACCAGTAGGGGCACTCTCGTATCACTGTGGGTTTGCCACTGAGAATGAATTTTCTGGCTCCAATCATACGCAGCTCACAATAAATTAGCTCTGACTGGAGCAACATTATAGCAACTTGTTTCCTCTGTGATTCACAGATATTGACTACAGCATTGTTCTGCCTGTGTGCCACTTATTGCTGGATCAGATTCCCCAAGATCTGGTGCCATTAACATGCACAAGGAATAACTTTCTGGCTTACATGACACTGTGAGGTTATTTTTGAAAACTGCAAAGAATCTTTTCAAAAGTAATATTTCTGGCAGGACAGCTTTTTTTAGAAGAATAAAGAGACCAAATGGTTTCAACACTAGACTTCCAACAAACAATAAGAATTCAGCTTTGCAAAACAAATAGGTGGACCAAACTTCTGAGCTGCAGTTTCCAAGCTTCCGATCTTCCACCTCACAGACCAGCCCTCTCTCGTGACTCTCCCACTCAGCTCCTTCAGATGCCAGCAACAATTAGCAAACACCTGGTGGAACTTTGCATCTGCCGAGATCATCATAGCAGCTACTTCTCAGTGCAACTCTGGTAGAAACGTTGCTAAAAGCAGGAGTTTCTAAAGAGACAAAGACCCAATTTCAATCAGGAAGTTTTTTTTTTTTGTTTTTTTTTTTAAAAACTCATCTTTGACTTATCAATTTTATAACTAAAGGTAGCATAGTTACCCGATTATTCTACTAAATGATACAATGTGCCTGGAAAACACATAAAACTGCCACTTTAAGAACTAAGTTTTACAGTGGTCACCCCATAAGGCTTTGGGCGTTTTTGATAGTTTTAAACAAAAATCTTACTTCCGTCATTAAGTTTCTCTGGGCCCTCTGTGTTTGCACTGATGCTTTCTACCCTCTCTCCCTCTTCCACTCCTGCAGTTTAGCCAAATTTAATCAACCTTTTTGAGGTTTAAATCATGTTGTGTCATCCCCTCATCAATAACTACAGTATTGCTCTTTTAGTCATTTAGTAATGAGTGAGGAATCCTTGAATGTCAAGAGAAAACCATTCAGAGGAGAGTTAACGACTGCGCATGCAAAACATAATCTATTTACCCAAAGATTCACCTTTGAGCTTCAGACCCCAGCTGAGCTCCAGCTCCACATTCACCCCTCCTTGGCAATTAATAAACACTTGGTGGAACTGCATGTCTGCTAAACTTATCATATAAAGTACAATACTACTAAGACTGGTTGTAAACAGCATAATGGAGAAGCATTGAGCATTGTTTTCCAATGACATGCTGAAGGGGGAAGTGATAGAAAGGGAAGGACGATCTTAAAGAGGAAGATCTTGACAATCTTACCACATCACATGTGGTTTGGTGTGGGTGCATGCATATGTCGGTGCATCTGAAGCAATGAGGTGTTTGTATGTCACTTAGCAAGTACTTTGTTAAGTGACATACTTAGACCATTTATACATAAATAATACCTATTTATTCATAAATAAATAGGCACAACCAACCTAAATAGGCAGCAGTTGGGGCAACCCGATCTGCAGCGATGACCCACACATGCTCGCCTGGGGGTCTACCTGGTTGATCCTGCCAGTCGCATATGCTTGTTTCAAAAATTAAGCCATGCAAGTCTAAGTACACACGGCTGGTACAGTGAAACTGTGAATGGCTCATTAAATCAGTTATGGTTCCTTTGATCCATGGATCAGTTAATCAATAACTGATCCATAAATCAGTTATATAAATAAATATAAATAAATAGGCAGGTTGTGCATAAAACACTATTTTCAGTTTAAAAAGTACCATTTAATATATTAATGTAAACGGCTCGATGACTGATGAATACATGTTTTTTTATAGTAATGAATGGCTGCGATACTCAACATGCAGAAAGGAGAGATAAAAATGTACAAGAGACTGAAAACATTTCTGGATCACCACCAAGAAATGAAGGTAAGAGTTTTAGAACATGATTCAAATGAAATCATAAATATTTTAGTATTATATTTCTATGAGCTACAGTTTTTAAGGCTGCTATAAACAACTCTGTTATTTAACAGTTCTCATGTTCTGTTTTTCAGTGACTCCTCCACTTACACTTGTGTTAATTGGAAACAAAAATTCCATTGAGATTGGATCAAAAAACATCTTACTGGACCATGACCAGGAGATACATGTGAAAGAGTTTTCATCAAGACTGTATGACCTATTGGGTCATCAGATCTCTGTAATTAATATGCTTGGGTTTCCAAGTATTGACATGATACCAGAGATCCTAGAAGATCGTGCCTTTATTTTGCTGGTATCAAATGACCAGCATGAAAACCAGTATACTTCTGGAATGCAGTGGTTAGAAGAAACACTGGGAAAGGAGTTCAGCTCTTATGTGATGACAGTCGTGACTCATGATGACTCAGAAGAAATTAGTGAAAATGAACTTCAGAAGCTGAAAGCAAAGAGCAGTTTTTCTGAAAAAAGATACCATACATGTACAAGAAGTATGATGGATGAAAATGAGATAATACGTCTTCTGACAAAAATAGATGCCATGGTTTTTGAAAGTAGACAAAAGACTGAAGGAAAAGAAACCAATCTTGATGAAACATTGAGAACAGGTAAGAATCTTAACATCAGGATAACTAATCATTTTTTTAATTGCAGTGCAAATTATTGTGATAGCCCTTGAAAATCTGTTTCATCCCCCAGCATGCTCCAGTTTACTATTTGCATAGAATAGATTTAAATCTCATAGTATTTTAATACTTTTGGTTTTAAAATAGTTATACACAAGATTTATAAAGTTTGTTTCATCTGCAGTAGTCATCTTCTTAATAAATCCATTGCTTGGTCACTTAAAATAAAACTATTTTTTATTTCAAAGGCTAAAAGTATCTGTCTTGTGAAATGAGGTAGTCATACAAATTTGTTATCTGTGGCTTAAATCGGCAATATGTAACTTTCACAAAAAATATGTTTTGTCCATATTAAACTGTCACAATGTTATGACAGCATGATATGAGACAGATATTCTGTGAAAATATCAAGCTTTTCCACCTCCTCCCTGAGCTATCTTTGTGGTCTGAAGACATGCACCACTCCAAATCAAAAACAACCAATCAGAACCAAGGAGAATGTCTTGGCACTGTCAATCAACCTCCTGTAAGCTATGCAGTGTGCCAATGGTAGATAATGTCTGCCCAAAATATTAATGTAAATTGCAAGACATTTTACAGTTTAGCATGTTGCTTATAGGTCAGAAGGAATATTTGAAAACCAGTCGATATCTTTGTCTGTAGGGATGATATCAAAAAGTCTGACATAACAACTCATGATTCACAGTGTCAAATGCCTTTGACATTTGGAAAAAGTGCACTTCAGTAGCCCCTCTATGGACCTCTATCATATCACGATGAAAGGGTTTGAGTCTCCCAGTCTCCCAGCATACCATAGCTCTTCCATAGGGAGGTGGAACCCTCAAACCCATTGGTGGACACCTTCGGTTAGGGATGCTGTCAGGCTGAAGAAGGAGTCCTATCAGGCCTTTTTGGCCTATGGGACCCCAGAAGCAGCTGATGGGTACCAGTAGTCCAAGTAGCATGTAGCCTGGGTAGTTGCTGAGGCAAGAACTTTGGCATGGGAGGAGTTTGGAGAGGCCACAAAGAAAGACGTGCGTATGGTATCGAGGCGATTCTGGCCCATCATCTGGTGTCTCAGGAGGGGGAGGCAGTACAGCACTAACACTGTTTATAGTGAGGAAGGTGTGCTGCTGACCTCAAATGCGAACACTAACCCAATCAATCCAACCAACATATCTTCCATTGAGGAAGCTGAGCATGGGGACTTTGGATCGGGCTCTCCATTCTCTGGTTACCAAGGTCGTTAAATAGCCCTTTGGTGGCAAGGACCCGGCGGTGGATGAGATTCGCCTGGAGTTCCTTAAGGGTCTGGATGTTGTAGGGTTTTGTTGGTTGATGCGACTCTACCATAATGAATAGACAGGGCAGTTCCCCTGGATTGGCAGACTGGGGTCCTGGTCCCCCTATTCAAAAGGGGGACCTCAGAGTGTGCTCCAATTACAGGGGGTCACAGTCTTAAGCCTCCATGATAAGATCTATTCAGGGGTCTTGGAGAGGAGGGTTTGTTGGATAGTCAAACCTTGGATTCAGAAAGAACAGTGTGGTTTTCGTCCTGGTCGTAGAGCACTGGACCAGCTCTACAACCTCAGTAGGGTCCTGGGCGAACCAATCGGTCTACATGTGTTTTGTGGACTTGGAGAAGGCATTCGACTGTGTCCCTCAGCCAGCCCTGTGGGGCTTCTAAGGCACTATGGGGAACCTGGTCCTTTGATAGGGGCTGTTAGGTCCCTATGACCGGTGCCGGAGTCTGGTCTGCAGTAAGATGGGCTCCGGTGAGAGTTGGACTCCACCCAGACTGCCCTTGTTACCGATTCTGTTCATTACTATTATGGACAGAATTTTTAGGCTCAGTCAAGTTGTTGAGGTGATTCATTTTGGTGACCTTAGGATTGCATCTCTGCTTTTTGCAGATGATGTGGTCCTATTGGCTTCATCAGGTCATGATCTACAGCTTCTACTGGAGAGGTTCACAGCCGAGTGTGAAGTGGCCGGAATGAGAATCAGTGCCTCCAAATCTGAGGCCATGGGCTTGAGCTGGAAAAGGAAGTAGTCTAGTTTCCCAGCAGATGTAGAAGGAGTGGGAGGAGAAGTACTTTGCTTATAGGTTTGTTTAGGAACAGTGTGTGCCTGCTGGTTTTGTGCTTTAAATTTATATTTAAAGTTTAAAATTTTTCAGGATTAGGGGAAGATTTAGAAATCAACATTTGTATAGTGAAAATAAATATCACATAGATTGCTACTCCACTACCCTTTTGTGGAAAGAAAAGGATAGACATCACAAAGGTTGTACACATACGACCTGTACTTTGCACATGTTTATATAGTATAGATTTAAAAAGCCATGTATATGAAATAGTCTAAATTAATTTAGAACAAATTAGTGTTTGTTTCATCTTGTTTGCTTTGTTATACGTATCAATAATTGTGTTTCTTCTCACTTAGCACAGACACTTCACACTTTTGTCTTTGGCTGTTGACAACATTCTTGTTTTAACTTGCTGCCAGTTTTTGAGTGTAAAGTCAAAGTTTTCTCTTTATCATAACAAGGGAACAAATGCCTAACAATTTTTACCCAGTTGGTATTATCTCTGTTGTCTCCACCATTGACATGCTTTGGTAGTGATAAAATTCAATTATATCAGGGTGCTCATGCTATTATACAAAAAACATTAAAGTTAGGTTAGTAAATTTGCAGCATAGTAATAAAGATCTTTTTAAGTATTAAAACCCAGCCAGACCAATCATCAATAATGGGGACCAAATAATTTCACCCACAAGACATTAGCTCATGGTAGCATCCTGCTAGCATTACTAATATGGATATTGGTTATATTATCAATTTTTCTTTTGTAATTTTATCCATTGCTTTTTGTTTTCCTAAATAATTCTACAGGACAAAAAGAGGAGAGTGAAAATAAGTTAAAGGTATGTTGAAATTACTTTGTAATTACTGTTTGGATGTTCTGAAATTGTTTGCTGATTTACTATTTTCTATTTTATTTAAATTCAAGTTTGGGAAATAAACTCAGGTCTTTTTCTTAAATATGCAAATTATTCTAATTTATATTATATCTAATGCAAATTAGAATAGTAAATGTTTTAAAATAATAATAATAATAATAAAATGATAAACTGCTTTACTACAGTACCTGATTTAACATCTTCAGGTTGATCTGATAAGATTATTTATTTTGCCGGTTACCATTTACAAGATTATTTCCAAACACTGACTGGTTAATAGTTATTCAAGTACTATGCTTTCTTTGTTAAGGAAAGTTTTGATGGTGAAGACTCAGACATGAATGATGATAGCAGAGAACAAAGCAAGGAAGGTAAAACTAAGTGAATGACACCCGTAACTCTGTTTGCTATAAAGGTCATGTAATGAGTCTCTTTCTTATATCTCTCAGCAGGACAAAAGAAGAAGAGTGAAACTGGGACTACAGTAATGTTTGATCTTATTAGTAGTACATTTAAATTCAAATCACTAAAATTAGAATTCTGACAGTAATATTTGTACATGTTTGAAATAGGAACATGATGATCGTAAAGACTTAGAGATGAATGATGAAGACAGAGGAAAAAGGTCTGGAATCAACACTTGGGAACCAAGCCAGGAGAGCAAAACTTTGCAACATTCATCCACACAACCTGTCATCATTTCTGGTATATCATCATTTGTTATGCACTTATAAATTGTTTGTCAAAAAAGCCATTTGATTAATTTGGGAAATAAATTGTTAGTAAATTATCAAATAAATTGCAGGTGCTCTTTATATGAATTGGAACAAAGAAAAGGTCAGAAATCTTTCTTTTTAATGGTTTATGTGTGCTGTTTTGTGATTCCTGAAATTAATTTTAATTCTTGTATTCTTTCCAGCCGTTATACAATTCTTCTGCAGAACAAGAAAAAATGCTTCGAAAAGAGACTGAAATGCTGTTTGAAAGGCTTGAACTTACAAACAAATGGACTCCAGCAGAATTTCTTAAGATAGGTCCACCTATCAAGCAGACCAATGAAGTTTCGGAGAAAGATCTAGTTTGTACTTTTCTTCAGAGGCTATGGACGCTAGACTATAGAGCCAGATATATCCCTGTGCAACAAATACCTTCAGATGTAAGCAATTCAAAGGCTGGTCTAGTGTCCAAAACCAAGAATACAGACAAAGGTGACTTTAGTGCTCTTTATAGCACTAACACAGAGTCAGATCAGTCAAAAAATAATCATGTGCATCCAATGGATGTTCAAATGGCAGTATTTCACTGCTCAGACAGCTTCCTTAAACAGAAAATGATCACAAAGTTGTCACAGTGTCAGTATGCCTTACCACTGCTTGTTCCTGATCCTCTCTCAACAAATATTGAGTGTCCTTTGTGGACGTTCAGACAAATAACAAAAACATGGAAAATAAGCACAAACAAAGAAAATGCAACCACTGTCACCATGAAAAGC
This sequence comes from Gambusia affinis, assembly GCF_019740435.1. Lineage (NCBI taxonomy): Eukaryota > Metazoa > Chordata > Actinopteri > Cyprinodontiformes > Poeciliidae > Gambusia > Gambusia affinis. Next base: position 6,242,664 of record NC_057886.1, read on the forward strand.
ATGCCAATCTACAAAGCTAAGACTCCCATGGTTTCATTTTTCCGACTGGGCTCCATGTCTTTGTCCAAATCTCAGCTGATGAATGCCTTGATCAACAACCGCCACGACACATTCTTCCACAGAAACTGTAAAGGCAGCACCAAATCTTGTTATTTGATGGATGGCGTGGCAGAGATTGCCTGGTACTGCCCTGCTGGAAAAGACAATGATTTCTTTACTGACTGCATTGCCTTCTGTAATCTTCATGGGGATTCTCTAGCAATTGGAAAACAGCGTGAAATCCTGACTGAAATGTCATCAGTCATTGTTGTTCTGATACCAGCTTTAGAAAAAAGCAAGGAAAGCAGTACAATTATTGAGACACTGTACAAGTCTTCAAAACCTCTAATTATTCTCAGTGCTGACAATGACTGTACTGCAGTTCAGATGGAACCACAAAAATACAAAATAGGGCTGAAAGAAAGAAGCCAGTCGGATGTTTCTGAAGAACTAAAGAAGATTATAAAAAGCCTTTTGTCTGGACCCCACACATCCTTCAGACTGGAAACTATGGCCAAAATCTCTGGGGTCAAAGTGGATGAAGATCAGAAAGTCTGCCAGAATGGGAAATCTGCGGCAATGGAAATAATTGAATTGATTGAAAGGATGGACGTTGCCAAAATCAAAGATGAATTTCTTCCCTGCCAAGGTCAACTTTGGTCCAACTGGTGCAAAATCAATAAAGACTTGCATCATTTAAAGGGAGATATTGAGAAAGAACAGCATCAGAAGAGACATCAGCTAATGAAACTACGAGAGAAACAGTGTGATGTGTCTAATAGTAAACTGATGAGGTTGTTCACTCAAAGCCTCCAGAGTGTGCCTCCAAAAGAAAGAGAATATTTCTTGACATGGACTCAGATCCTTATAGATGCCCTCTCCACAGATGATCTCTCTTCAATTCTCCAAAATTATGATGAAACCTGGTCAGAGGTCTTGGTCTTGAAAAATAAACATGACAAATCTGATAAATTAAAACGCAAACAAACGGAGCTTGAACTGTGGTCACAAAAGCTTCAATCAGCAACCTTTGGTCTGGAACACATCTTCAGAGAGATGGGACAGATCTATGAAGCCCATAAATCTTTGAAGAAACCATTGCTGGACAAACAACATGATTGGACCAAATACCCTGAGCTGGCTGCAGATCTGATGATATCAGGACACCCAATGGAGCTGATGGATGGGGATGCAGGCCATGTGCCTTTAATATGGATCTCTAATCTTTTACAGGAAGTCATCAACAAACTTGGTGACCAGAGAGTTTTTGTGCTGTCAGTTCTGGGTGTACAAAGTAGCGGAAAGTCAACGATGCTGAATGCCATGTTTGGCCTGCAGTTTGCAGTCAGTGCTGGAAGGTGCACCAAGGGTGCCTACATGCAATTGGTTAAGCTGTCAGAGGAAAACAAGGATAAATACCAGTTTGACTACATTCTAGTTGTAGACACTGAAGGACTGCGTGCTCTTGAGTTAGCAGATAATATCACCCTTCATCATGACAATGAACTTGCAACATTTGTTGTTGGTCTGGGAAACATGACACTGATCAACATCTTTGGTGAGAATCCAGCTGACATGCAAGATGTCCTACAAATTGTTGTGCAGGCTTTCATGAGGATGAAGAAAGTCAAACTTTCTCCAAGTTGTGTGTTTGTCCATCAGAATGTCACAGATATTACAGCAGCAGAGAAAAACATGGATGGAAAAAGACGTTTGCAGGAAAAACTGGACAAGATGACTCAACTTGCTGCCAAAGAGGAAGGATGTGATGTTGAGTGCTTCAGTGATGTCATCGCGTTTGATGTGCAAAAAGATGTGAAATACTTTGCTCAGCTGTGGGAGGGAAGTCCACCAATGGCTCCTCCAAATCCAGGTTATAGTGAGAGCATCCAAGAACTCAAGTCCATCATCTTGTCTAAAGCCAAACAGTCTACTGGAACCACTCTGTCACATTTCAGCACCAAAATTCAAGACCTGTGGAACGCTTTGATGAATGAACACTTTGTTTTTAGTTTCAAAAATACACAGGAAATTGCAGTTTATAGAAAACTGGAGGTCCAATATGGAAACTGGACTTGGGCCCTGAGGAGTGAGATGCTGAATATTGAAAACCAACTTTATCCCAGAATTGAAAAGGGCCAACTGGACAAAGTTGAGCTGAGTTACCTTAATAAAGAAATGGCTAAAACATATGAAGAAGTAACAAAAAGTATGACGGCTTACTTTGAAGATGACAAAGACAAAGAAATGTTGGTTCAATGGCGGGGCCGATTTGAGAACAAAATCAAAGAGTTTCATGAGGAACTTGTGAGAGGAGTGAAAAGAAAACTGGATGAAGTAATTCAGCAAAATAATGCTAGAAAAATGCTTGACAAGAAGAAGACAGAGTTTGAAAACAAGCTACTCCAGAAGAGCAAAGAGCTCGCTCACGAGTCAAAAGCAATGGCAGAAAATGAAGAGGACCTGAAAAGACAATTCAACACTGTTTGGACAAACTTAGAAAAGGACTTAACCTCAGATACAAAACCCATTGAGAACATAAACTTGGAGGAGGATCAGCAACTTGTCCTTCTAGATCTTGGTGTAGAATGGGGACTCATTGATGAGTCAAAAAGAAGTAAGAGATACAAAAATCTGTCAGAAACTGGAAACTACTTCGGCTACATAACCCAAAAGAAGTATCAAAACCTCAATGAGGAAAGCCAACAGTCTCAGGAAAACAAGAGAGAAGCAGACAAAAACACAAGTGGACAAAGCAAAACCTTTTTGGGGGTTTTCCAACAATGGTTTGGAATGGCATCAACAACACAGCATGTGGACGAAAGTAAACCAAAAAATCCTTTACAGTATGAAGAACAGGAACTGATCAGATCATTTGTTAAAAAGGTTGTAAAAGAATGTCTTGAAGCCATTAAGAGCAAACCTGTTGCAACAAGAGGTTACAGGTCAACCTACTTGCAGGAACTTGCCAAAAATGTCAAACAAAGAGTGACAGAATTTGAATCAGGGAAGAAATTTACATTCAAGAAGGAGTTTACAGTTGACCTTTCACTGCATGTGTTTGATAGGGCAGAAGGTTGGCTCTTAAACGCCCACAAGATCTACAGAGACAACAATGATGCACTGACTTATTTGGACAACAAGAAAAATGAGTATTACAACATTTTCAGAAGCTTCTGCAGAGGAAGTTCATCTACTGTGGTGTTTGGAGAAATTATTTGTGGAAAACTTAAAGTCTCTGCCGCTGAAGCCGTCTGTAACAAGACTGGAGTTGATATTGCTGGCGAGATGAGGTCCAATTTCCCAGCATTCAGTGAGAACAGACTGAATTTAGAGAAGCATGTGTTGGCATCTCTGGCAGAGAAAGAAGACTTTAGCAGATTCACCACCTACATCAGAAATCCAAGAGCTCAAGTAGAGGCTTTCATCAAAGAAGAAGTAAAGAAATACATGTTCACGACGCAGAAAGTTAAAGCCCAGAATATCCTTAAAAAAAATGTAGAAGACATCACCAGAGTCATCAGTCAGGCTCTGTTTGAGGCAACGGAGAAATTCAAACACAAGAAAGGAAATATAGAAATGTGGGTGGAGGAATTTTCTAGTAAGCTAAAACCAAAGTTGATACTTGATACTGTTAGTTGTCAAAACTTCAGCGACATAAACAGCTTTGACTTCTTTAAAGAAGAGATAGAAAAAAGCCTGGAAAGCATCACAACAGAGATGAGCAAACTCTCCCTGGAAAAAGTGAATGACTGCAGGCAGAAGCCTGATCAGATCCTGATTGATCAGCTGTGCAACTGCTGCTGGGAAAGGTGTCCATTCTGTGCCGCTGTTTGCACAAACACTTTGAAGGACCACAGTCCTGAGAAGCACAGCGTTCCTTTTCATCGACCGTCTGGAGTCGAAGGTTGGCATTACAGAGGAACAATTGATCTGGTCATTGATTTCTGTACCACGTTAGTTGCAAGTGATATGAAATTTCACCCGAAACATGACTCAGAGCAGACAGTTCCGTATAAGCGTTATCAAACTGCTGGAGGAAAATATCGTTCATGGAGCATTACGGCTGATAACTCTATGCTGGCCTACTGGAAATGGTTTGTCTGCCGCTTTCAAAAGCAACTGGAAGAGCACTATGAAATGAAATTCCAGGGTAGTGGTGAAATTCCTCACTATTGGAAATCCTTCAGTAAGAAGGACGCCATTAAAAGTCTGAATGAAATGTGTCGTTTGTGAAGAAACAAAACCATTCATAAAATCTAATCTCATTCATAAAGTGGAAGGTCTGTTTCCAATCAGTGTACAAAACTATTGATGTGAAAATGAATAGATAAGCATAATATTACCTTTTTTTGTAAGTGCTGATGGAATTATGCTTCAAGTTAAATATCACTGAAATGGCCACTAACATTGAAATGTCAAATATGAGAATTGACAGGGGTTACATTATGTAAACAGGTTTTCTCTTTATCTAGATGGAATCAAAATGAATTCCATCACATGTTTATGTTTCATGTTTAATAAATGTATTGTAAGAGTAAAATTTGAAGAGTAATGGCAATGATAATGATTGAGTAAATACATATAAAATATCACACATTTGAGTTTTATGAACAAAATGTTATTTTTTTTATTGCTTACTGTTTTTTTACTTATGTTTAAATTGCTAAATGATTTGTTTGTTTGGCCTTTTAAATTTTCGTGTTCCATTGGTAGGGGTGAAGGGCAGGGTCATGTGCCATATTGACTTTGTTTGTTAGTCCAAATAATATTAAGTTTTGCAATACAATATAGTCATCTAAAAAAATTATTTTTATCTTGAAATATATATAATAAACAGGCAATTAATATATATCTTTTATAATGCTTAATGTAAGATGGAATAGGACATAGATAACACAAATAAGACAGAAGACTGCTTTACCAGTTAAAATTGTGCTTTGATTGTAAATTGTATAACCTGATTAATAAAATGACAATGATACATCTGCTCCTGTTTTCTCATCTTCACCAATTCATAAAACAAACGTGTATCTGGTTTGGTAGATTCAGTTTTCACATAATCTCTTGCAAGAATCATGTTATGCATCACATAAAGCAGAGTGAACAACTTTTAAAACTTTCTATTTCATGTAGTTCCTTTGTGTCAATAAAAGACTTTTGCTTTAAGTTTTTAATTTCAGTATAAATTTAATCCAGTCTACTTTCTTAGATATGTGTTCGTGTGCAACAACAGCTTTATTTCTTAGTGGATCTTAAAGTTTTGTCAGTTTGAAAATCCCCCATTACACTAATTATAAATGATAACATCAATACAATTGGACATCTGGATTTCCCATTCACCATGAAGTTCTACTTTAAGCATGTCATTCTGATTCATACAGAAAAAGTATCTTTAATTTACTCTTAAGCTGAAGAACTACATGGGTAAATATTAGCAGAGACAAATAATAGTTATTTCTCACATCATTCCAGAAGTCATTGAGGTACACACAAAGGAAGCATCACCTGCATCACCATAAAATAGAGCATCTAGTTAATCACAAAAGCTGGTCTGGAATCTGCTTGTCATTGGATTTGATTTTTGTTTTGAAGGTGGGGTTTGGGGTTCTGCATGGGTTTCCACTTTTCTCCACCAGAGGGGGCCAGGGAACTGCAGCCCTGACAGAGGGTGGACAAGATGGCTGATTACTTGCACCTGCAATTCATCTGGGCTCATCAGCAGGATAAAAGGAGCCAGTTGCCAGTTCTTCGACTCCTGAGTGTTTACCTTCAATAGTATGCTGAGTCTGACAAAAATGCTGCCTTTGCAAGAATAGTATTTTAATTTCAAGAGGCAGAAAACTTTATTTTTTTTATTATTTTCTTGTTTTTTCCACCACAGGTTTTAGTAGTGATAAGTTAATGAGGCGTTATGAAGCGTTTCGACACATTGCCCAACTGTATTGATACTGTATCACTGAATACTGACACTCTCTCCACCTTAAAAATCCCTACAGGTCACCTAGTTGAAACTGTCAAATGATGCTGATTTGATGACCTAGTATACACAATGGTATAATTTAAGTCCTATTTTATATACAATTGTTTCATATCTTCCTTTAAGTTTAAAATACATTTCATATTTTTGATAAATCAATAAATAATGCGACTATGTATTACAACATAAAAGCCTCTGTTATGCTTTTCTGATACAACTTCTCCAGGTGTAGAAAACACAGGCTGAGACGGCACAGATGAGGCAAGAGTTCAAAGAAATTCTAAGAAAAGGCAGAAGCAGAGATCATGTTAAAGGAATATTTTCCCTATTTTTACAGGTTATAATTGTGCACCATTGACTGGTGCACATGTACATTATAAACTTTATTAAAAATGTATATAATAAAAATCCTTTCTGATTATTATCTCATGGTCACTGAATTAAATGCATCTTGCTGACCGGGAGCTGACAGTGTGTTAGAGAGTGATGGATCGGACGCCTTGGAGCGCGACTGGTTCAGAAGCCAAACTTTGGTTGAAATGGCGCATTTAATTCCAGTCTCCAGTACATACACAACTGAGAAAAATGAAAGAAAATGCAATGTGTGAATCTATTTATAGTATAAACAGAGGAGGATGAGGTCAATCTTGAGGAAATAAAGGTGCAGAAGTTAATTAGACTGTAACAAGGTTAATGTGCTGCACACCTAATGCACAGGTGGCTCTGACACTGTGAAGATTTGAACTTAAGTCAACCTGCGGTTTTAATAACTGAAGCTGGAAGACTTTTTTTTTTTGATGCTGTCAGACAAAATGATGGACAACAAAAAAGTGTAGCGCAACCTGTGGGTGGAAGAGGTTTAGATAGATTGTTTTTTTATTATCCCAGTATCTCAGAGGATCCTGGTACCTGACAATATTGTCCTCTCTGCATCTCCTGGATGGCATCAGCTGTGGCACTTTTGGTCTGCCTGCCCACTTCCATGTCCAGATGTTGCCAAAGGTTATTTAAAAAAACAAGGAACGGACATTTTAGTAGATGGTTTCCAAACAACAAATAATGCTGAATAACATGTCTAAACTGGATGCAGACAGACGTTCCCAGCTGGGGTTCATTTGTGCATTTGATTACAGACACACGTTCTGACCGTGGTCTGTTGATGGCCTTATTGCACTTGGAGGAACTGCACAACCCGAGTGATTTAAATCGGGGTTCAAGAAGTGTTGCTATGGTCAACACACTGAACGACTCCAGAGTGGAAGCAGTGTCTGTGACTCAATGCTTCAGGTGTTCATGTAGGTGTATGGCAGACTGTGTGCACAAGATTGAAACATTATGCTCTCATGCAAGATGGAGCATTTTCATCATCGGGATGACCTTTGACCCTGACACTCGCCTCTCTTCAGACAACTCCACTGTTGCTTGATGGAAAGGTTTTTCCTAAGAGAAAACCTATGTTTCTCATCAGCTGTAAGTGGAGTCAAATCTGTTTTTAGAGAGGCCAGAGAAGAAAGAAGAAAGTTCTTATAAGTGAAAGGATAAGAAAGTTCCTGCTTTCTGAAACCGGGCGGGCCAGAAGTTAAGTAGAGAAAAGAATCTCTACTTCTATGTTATTTGTGCTGCTGATTGGCTAAAGAGGAAAAGGTAATCGTCGTAAGCCAATCAGAGGCAGACTTGGGAAGATGTTCAAACAGATACAGTGAGCGTGTACAAACACAGCAGGAGGAATCTGTGGTATGAAGGTACATTTGGTGCAAAACTATTTGAGCCTTTTAAATGAGAAGTTGATGTTGCAAAGAAAAAATCCTATAGGAGTTTTGGAAATGTAGATTTTCTTTCAGTTCACCACAAATGCAAAACAGCAGTTACACTCTTAAAATTCTTAATAATAAAACAAAATTGTATTCCTATAGTCACACTTTAAAAAACTCTTAGACTCATAGTTTTGCCCCTAATTATCCCCAAAAAAAGAGGGAAAAAAGGTGAAAAACAAATCTGTATACTTGTGTCAGAATAACTTTATTTCCTTATCACTCTGACACAAAACCACTTTCCCCTTCTACATTGTAATGCCCATTTCATGCTTTTATTCTGCCACTGTTTCAGCCAGCCAGCTGAATGTGTTTATATAGAAACATGTAGCTGCATGTCGATTTCTTTTAATCACATGGTTTTAAGGAACAGAACAATCTTTCTTTCACTTTTGATCTCCTCTTTTTTCCACAAGCAGAGTTTTTCAGCCAATGAGAGGCTGCAGGAGGAGTTTGTTAGGACAAGAGACATAAAAACAAGAATCTCTTTGGGTGGTTTCAGTCTAAAAGGAAATCAGTACACGTAATGCTGTGACAACAAAGATTCACTAAGCCAGTAAAACAGAAACAAGGTAAGAAAAGCTTTTATGACTTTTGACGCAAACATGAATGAAACTTGTACTTCCAAGAGTTTAAGTAATTTATTCACATCGATGTGAAGAAAAACTTAACAGGTTAAATACGGTGAATATTTTAAATGTCTTTTCTTCTGTATTGTAACTATTTTTGTTTTACAATCCGTACTGTGATAATAAAAAAAATCTTTTACAAAACCACAAACCACCACTAGTTTTTTATGCCATTTTAAATCATAACGTTCAAGTTTCAAATTTACCCATAATCGTTGCCACACCCAAGACATGGCACACTTCCTCTTGGCATACTGACTAAACATAAACCTGGTTTATTTTAAACTGCCATGTACAGACATTTACAATGTAATTGGTGATGGATCTGTTTCAATCGTAACATGATATTTTAAGAGATGCAAAAAAATAAATAAAACATTTTTGTAACAGTGATGTTTTGTAAACCTTGAAATTTACATATTCATGTGACAGAAAATGAAAGCAGATGGGACAGAGAATTATTTAACATCAACAAAAGGCTAAACAAAATATAAAACGAAACTTGTAACTTGTTATATATATATATATATATATGTCTTGCCAGGAGAGGGCCCTGCGGAGACGACGAGAGACAGTGTCTGAGTCTTCAAGGAAGGCTACATCGACTGTGTCGTCCAGAGAGCCAAAACAACCAGTGAAACGTCGGCATGGCAACCAACAATCCACGGAAAGCACTGATATTCAAGATACAGAAAAAACTTTGTACATTGACTACAGAGCAGCTGCAGACAGTTCTGTCTTTGACTGATGATGGAAGTGCCATTCATGTTTATGATTTAAGTGAACCAGAACTGTATGATTTGATTGTTGACTTTGTTAAAAGTGAGAAACTGAGAGAGTTGGAGGATGAAGGCATGTCTCAGCTCCTCCTTTTGGATGAACTGATTAGTAACCTGCTCGCCACTGACAACCAACCACCAACAGCAAGTGAAACTGGTAAGAAGAGCTGCTCTTCCAGTGTAGGAGACCAGATTATGAGGTTAAATTATGTTGTATCTTTGTTTCCATGCAGAGTTTAGGCTTCATGGTGGACAAATCTCTGATTTTGGTTCTGATGTGTCATAAAATAACCTAATTTTAATAAACGAATAGATGGATTACAGGAAGGTTTTACTCAGTCAGAAGTCATTCACACAATCCTCAACATAACAAAACCATATACGTTCAAAGAAATGTTACCTAGTAAATGTGATTTAAACATTGATGAGAGTAAGTGTTTCCTACGCACACATATCAGAGATAAAAATATCATTGAGCTTTTCCAAGATTTAAGTAATGAAAAGCAACAAGAGCAAAAGTGCACAGAAATTTCTGAATAATGGGACTTAAACAGCATGTCCTTTTTGTATGCAATCTTTTCATCTTCTGTGAAGAGGTGGGACATTCTCACAGAGTTTGTCGACATCACACTGAAGCCTCTGAGTGACACCCGGTGGGAAGCAAAGCTAGACTCTGTCAAAGCTATACGTTTCCAGATGGGGGAAATTTTAGATGCACTACAAAAGCTTGGAGAAGTGGCAGGAGACAGCAAAATTGTCTCAGAGGCAAAGTCACTGTCTGATGATACTGTTATTATGGAGTTCCTTGTGTGCCTCATAGTTTGGTATGACTTATTATATGAGATCAACTTTGCAAGCAAGGCACTACAAGCAGCAGAAGTGTCAATGGATACAGCCATTAAGTTAATCGAGTCTCTGAAAGAGATTTTGCTCAAGTATAGATAAGAGGGCTTTCAGAAGTCACTTGACGTTGCAGGCAAGATAGCCATCGAAATGGAAGCTTCTCCTTAATTGAAAGAAAAACAACTTAGGAAGCAAAAGAAGTTCCCAGATGACAATTCATGCACTGGTCATCATGAAAAGGAACCCACAAGGCACTTCAGGTGCATGGTTTTCAATGTTTTTGTTGACACACTCCTGCAAGAGCTGTTTGAGAGGTTTTCCAATTTTCAACTTGTGTCTGAGAAATTTAAATTCATCACTAAAATGGAGCACATGAGCTGGAGGAATCAGTGACCACATATGCCCTGACCACCTGTGATGTTTCAATAGATATCATTCAAGAAATATACCCAGCAAGCCGTCTACTGAAGGGTTACAAGGCTCTAGAAAAGTTACATTTCCTCATTCAAGAGAACCTTGATTTGGTATTTCCAAATTTGACAGTAGCCCTTAGAGTATTTTTAACCATGCCTCTGACAGTTGCATCTGCAGAGAGATCATTTAGCAAGCTGAAGCTCATCGAAACATACCTTCGTGCAAATATGAGCAATGAACGCTTGTCCCAGTTAGCAGTGATCTCTATTGAAAACAGTGTGGCACATTCTATTTCATTTGATGCTATACTTGACAAATGGGCAAGTGCAAAGTCACGGAATGTAACAGTTTTAATGTCATAAATGTTAAAACTCTGACATGGAGTCCAGGCTGTTAAGATTTCATATTTCCGCTACAGAAAATGTTGAGCACTGAGTGCCACTACTGTTATATATTTGTACTTTATTAAACTTCTTATTTGCTTATGATTGAAATGATCACCTGATATAATATGTAACATAAAACAAATTCCATAATATGACTACTGTATTTTGTAAGTGCATGACTAAGGGAGGAAAGCTGTATGAAATGGGTGGTGGGTGGGGGTGGGGAGCGCCGATGATGCGTTCGCATCCACCTCGAAAATATGTAGTTGCGCCCCTGGCTCCAGCTCCACATTCACCCCTCCTCGGCAATTAATAAACACTTGGTGGAACTGAATGTCTGCTAAGCTTATCATATAAAGTACAATGCTACTAAAACTGGTTGTAAACAGCATAATGGAGAAGCATTGAGCATTGTTTTCCAATGACATGCTGACGGGGAAGTGATGGAAAGGGAAGGACGATCTTAAAGAGAAAGATCTTGACAATCTTACCACATCACATGTGGTTTGGTGTGGGTGCATGCATATGTTGGTGCATCTGAAGCAATGAGGTGTTTGTATGTCACTTAGCAAGTACTTACCAAATAAATAAATAGGCAAGTTGTGCATAAAACACTTAGTGGAAGCTACCTATTTTCAGTTTAAAAAGTACAATTTAATATATTAATATATTTTGCAGTAATGAATGACTGCGATACTCAACATGCAGAAAGGAGAGACAAAAATGTACAAGAGGAGACTGAAAACATTTCTGGATCACCACCAAGAAATGAAGGTAAGAAAGAGTTTTAGAACATGATTCAAGTGAAATCATAAATATTTTAATTTTATATTTCTGAGGTACAGTTTTTAAGGCCACTATAAACAACTCTGTTATTTAACAGTTCTCATGTTCTGTTTTTCAGTGACTCCTCAACTTACACTTGTGTTAATTGGGAACAAAAATTCCATTGAGATTGGATCAAAAAACATCTTACTGGACCATGACCAGGAGATACATGAGAAAGAGTTTTCATCAAGACTGTATGACCTATTGGGTCGTCAGATCTTTGTAATTAATATGCTTGGATTTCCAAATATTGACACGATTCCAGAGATTCCAGAAGATTGTGTCTTTATCTTGCTGGTATCAAATGACCAGCATGAAAACCAGTATACTTCTGGAATGCAGTGGTTAGAAAAAACACTGGGAAAGGAGCTCAGCTCTTATGTGATGACAGTTGTGACTCATGATGACTCAGAAGAAATTTGTGAAAATGAACTTCAGAAGCTGAAAGCAAAGAGCAGTTTTTCTGAAAAAAGATATCATACATGTGCAAGAAGTATGATGGATGAAAATGAGATAGTGGCTCTTTTAGAAAAAATAAATGACATGGTCTCTGAAAATAGACGGATGAGTGGAGGAAACCAAGCCAACCCTGATGAAAGGTTAAAGACAGGTAAGACTCTTAATATTTTAATCTTTTTTTTGCTTACTGTACAAATTATTGTGCAATTTACATGCAAGCAACAGGCTGTGGATCTCTTTATGATGTTTTGGTATTGTTAAAAAAAGAGGTTGTCAAGATTCATACATGTCTTATTCACAACAGCCATCTTCCTTAGCCATTTAAATAAGTAGACAGTTGTACAATATTATCATTTCCAGCTGAGGTCTTCCATATGTAAGCTGCTGCTCTGCTACAACTTTGTGCAACCTATGGGGCAGTTCTGCATTCAGACTCTGTAATCGTCAAAACATATGGATAAAATAAAAGAATTCATCAACATGTAATCTGGAGCTTATTTTTATAGGGTAGCAATAATGGACTCCCTCAGTGAAGTATGTGAAAATCCCCTGTATTTAAATGGAGTCAACAAAATATCCATGAAACACAAAGTATTTCATTTTAAGAAAGCAAAGACAAGTTTGAGGTATTAATGTACTTTGTCTCATTTGCCAGTATAAGAAATGCTCACTTTACTGAACCTTCTTAAAAATGCTTACTCTATCCAGTTCAGGTAAATATTCCACAACCCAGTGTTGAATGATTTGCTTGTGTATTTTGCATTTCTGTGACTTTCAGGTTTGGATTTGCTCATTAGAACTAAGATCTCACAAAATTTATCTTGTTTTTCGAGGTTTCTGTTTCATCAAGGTCTCATTGAGAAATGTTTTGAGTGTCTGTCAAAAGCAAAAGTTTACTAAGAATTTTAATGTAATTCTTTGCGTTATATTAAGATCTCCCATTATTCTGAGTACAAATGGATTTTTTCATAGCAATGGTTTTGCGCTGTCTTTATCCTGTCCTGGGATAATTAGTGAAATTATCCCTTCAGAGATAGGTGATAACAAGTTACATTTATTAATTTGCTTTACTTCCCAAGGAGTAGTTTTACTACGTATTGTTACGGAAAATTATTATTTTTAGTGCTTAATACAGCTAATCTTACCCCAGGTGTAAAGGTTATAATGAACAGTCTGATTTTGAACAAATTTCTTAATTTTAAACAGGCTTGTGTAAAGGATTTGAAACTAAAACTATTCTATCGGTAAATATTTAGAAGTAGGTCAAATCTGTGATCTCTCTGTGAGGTTCCTCCTGCTGTGTTATCAGAGGTCAGGAGGCCATAAAATTAGTATTGCCTGTGAAACAGAACTCTGTTGGGTTCACAGAACATCAAAGGTCTTTTAATCACATCTGGCATGGTTTAAACTAAAATGCAACATAGAATGTTGAGATCATTAACATTTTTCTAAGTATTAATAGCAAGTTTATAATTAAAGTGCATTATCTAAGTTTAGAATGGTGAATGCTGAATGTATTTGAAAATTGTACTGTCTATGATAATATCTGAATCAAATGGAAATTGTTTCAATGAAAATGTGTTGTTTAGTATTAGAAAATTGTTCAGGATTTTATGTGATAAAGCAAGGACTTAAATCTTTGGAAAATGCTGAATGCAGTAGACCAGAATTAGGTTTGTGAAGATAATCTTTTACTGAGCTTAACTTTATGAAGGAGACACTCCGAATTTCACAGGTATCTGTGAAGTCTTGTTTTATGCTTTTATTTGCCCAAATGGCCTTAGAGCCCAGAAGACTAGGATGCAGCTGCTTGCTCCATTGTTCTTCCAGAGAGCAAATGGCCTTTGATTTCTGGCGTGAAATTAGGGGAAGTTCTAAGTTTTATTGGCGTCCAAGGTAGCGTCTGATTGGTCATACAGAGCTACGCCTTAATGAATACATTAGCAAGGAGAGAAATGCCTTCACTATAAGAGATCGAACATGATAATAATAATTCAGATTGCTGGTATATTTCTGCCGTTTTGGCATCAGCCTTCTCCAAAGACATGTCTTTGCCTTTTCTTTCTCTGTCTTTGTTTTTATTCTTTGTCTGTCTCAAGTAATGAGTCTGTATCTTGGCTGCTTTGCAGCTCATGTTGTTACTTCATTGTGGTTTCCTATGAGATTAAATGCTGTAACTCTGTGACGTCATCACGCATCGTTGTTCCTGATTGGCACACGCGGCTCACTGGAAGAATCCGGGAAAATAGGAAGAAATTGAGAGAGCCAAGCTTTTTTCCAAAAAAATTAAGCTAACTTATTAATTCTTCCTTCAACAGTATACATTTAAATTTTACTTGAGTGATGTCATGAAGTATGGCTACTCTGACTTGAGATAGGTTTGTGGCTACTCTACCCACTGTGAGTCACTTCACTGAATGAAGAACAAACATGACACAGACCTAAGACATCTTTTTTTATGAACAAAGCTTAGTTGTTTTAATTTTCTTTCTGATGAGCTGTTATTCTATAATAATATCTATCTTACAGAGCCTTAGGTGAAATGTCAACTCCCAAAACAGCAAGCCCTGATCATTTTCCATATTTGTCAAGAGTTTTGGTTTGGGATTTTGTTTGTTTTTTTGTGATTTTCTGTTTAATCAGTTACATTCTAGTTCACATCAGTTAAGCCTTTCATCGTCATTCTAGTTTCATTATTTGATGTCACTTATTTTGGTAAGATTTGTCTATTTTTCTTTATTTCAGTCACTGACCTTCCAGAAGAACGACCATCTCCGCAGCAATCCATCATCACTGCAGTAACAAGTAATTCAATTCCGTTGAATCAATGTAATTTATTCAGTTATTTATTCAGTTATTTATTAACTTATTCGCATAATTGAGAGACCAGTTAACCAGATCCATAATTTGTAGATTTGGAGAATGTGCAAAGAAAGGCTCCAAAAAAACAACCCAAAAACAGCAAGCAGGCCAAAAATAGGGAGGAAGGGAAGAGAACAGAGAAAAAAGGCGTAAAAAGCTAGAATGATCATACTAAATTGAGTTGGATGAACATAACTTGAGTTGGTTAAACTTAATAAATTAGATTGGATAAACTTAATTGAATTACTTATTACCAATTCAAGCAATTCAATTAAGTTGACTCAACTAATTTCTTTTTGCAGTGTAAGGGGTTAAATACTGAAAGAAATTGATTGGACATTGTGTCAATAAACATTTTATTTGACCATAACCATAAAAACAGTTACACAGTTTCACATTTCCATCCATCCATCCATCCATCCATCCATCCATCCATCTTCTTCCGCTTATCCGGGGTCGGGTCGCGCGGTAGCAGCTTCAGAAGGGAGGCCCAGACTTCCCTCTCCCCAGCCACTTGTTCCAGCTCTTCTGGGGGAATCCCAAGGCGTTCCCCGGCCAGCCGAGAGACAAAGTCCCTCCAGCGTGTCCTGTGTCTTCCCCTGGGCCTCCTCCCAGTGGGACGTGCCCGGAACACCACACCAGGGAGGAGTCCAGGAGGCATCCTGACCAGATGCCCGAGCCACCTCAACTGGCCCCTCTCGACGTGAAGGAGCAGCGGCTCTACTCTGAGTCCCTGACTGAGCTTCTCACCCTATCTCTAAGGGAGAGCCCAGCCACCCTACGGCGAAAACCCATTTCGGCCGCTTGTATCCGCGATCTTGTTCTTTCGGTCATGACCCAAAGCTCATGACTATAGATGAGGGTGGGAACGTAGATCGACAGGTAAATCGAGAGCTTCGCTTTTTGGCTCAGCTCTCTCTTCACCACGACGGACCGGTACAGTGCCCGCTTGACGGCAGACGCTGCACCAATCCGCCTGTTTATCTCCCACTCCCTTCTTCCCCCATTCGTGAACAAGATCCCAAGATACTTGAACTCCTCCACTTGGGGCAGGACACCCCCCCTGACCCGGAAAAGGCACTCTACCCTTTTCTGGCTCAAGACCATGGCCTCGGATTTGGAGGCACTGATCTCCATGCCAGCCGCTTCACACTCGGCTGCGAACCTCTCCAGCGAAAGCTGCAGATCACGTCCCGATGAAGCCAAAAGGACCACATCATCCGCAAAAAGCAGAGATGCAATCCTAAGGCCACCAAAACGGATCCCCTCAACACCCTGGCTACGACTATAAATTCTGTCCATAAAAGTAATGAACAGAATCGGTGACAAAGGGCAGCCCTGGCGGAGTCCAACCCTCACCGGAAACGACCCCGACTTACTGCCGGCAATGTGGACCAGACTCTGACACCGGTCATACAGGGACCTGACAGCCTGTATCAAAGAGCCCCGTACCCCATACTCCCAGAGAACCCCCCACAGGGCTCCCCGAGGGACACGGTCGAACGCCTTCTCCAAGTCCACAAAACACATGTAGACTGGTTGGGCGAACTCCCATGCACCCTCCAGGACCCTGCTGAGGGTGTAGAGCTGGTCCAGTGTTACACGACCAGGACGAAAACCACACTGCTCTTCCTGAATCCGAGGTTCGACAATCCGACGGACCCTCCTCTGCAGAACCCCCGAATAGACCTTGCCAGGGAGGCTTAAGAGTGTGAGCCCCCTGTAATTGGAGCACACCCTCCGGTCCCCCTTTTTGAACAGGGGGACCACCACCCCGGTCTGCCAATCCAGGGGAACTGCCCCCGATGTCCATGCAATATTGAAGTGTTGCGTTAGCCAACACAACCCTACAACATCCAGAGCCTTAAGGAACTCCGGGCGGAGCTTTTTGACCACCTCGACGACCTCGACCTCAGAGATTGGAGAGCCCAACCCAGAGTCCCCAGGCTCAGCTTCCACAATAGAAGGTATGTTGGTGGGATTGAGGAGATCTTCGAAGTATTCTACCCACCGGCCCACAACATCCCGAGTTGAGGTCAGCAGCACACCATCCCAACTCTAGACAGTGTTGGTGCTGTACTGCTTCCCCACCCTCCGTACGGAAGTCTTTCTCCATGGCCTCTCCAAACTCCTCCCGGTGACCCGTTCCCTCGCCCGGACGCGGGTCACCGGGGCCCCACTCTGGAGCCAGGCCTGGAGGGGCAGCACGACGGTGAGCGTCTGGTGGCCGGACTTTTACCCATGCAGCCCGGCCGGGCACAGCCCGAAGAGGAAACATGGGCCCCCACTCCCATGAGAGGGGCCAAAGGGGTCGGGTGCATTGTGTGATGTGTGGCGGCTGAGAGAGGGGGTACTGGCGGTCAGATCCTCGGTTGCAGAAGCTAGCATTTCCAGGCCTTACAGCAAAATCATTTATGTGCTCTGATAGTGACAAAATCCCATTTTATCATTTTATTCTGTCCATAGCAAAGTATTACAATTAAAATCTAGCTGTACAGTGTAGCAAAGAACATTTATCTGGTCTTAAAATCCAGCCAGACCAATCATCTCATAACTTTGATCAAAGTATTCCACTCGAGGGATTAGCTTGCAGTTGCATGAAGTTAGGATCATTTATATGGATATTGGTATATTATAAGTTTTTATTTTTGTGATTTTGTCATCTGCTTTTTGTTTTCCTGAATCTTCCTAACCCAGAACAAAGAAAGGACGGTGGACATGACTTGAAGGTAAAGAATTTGTAAATCACACTTAGATGCTTTGTCACTGTTAGCTCAGGGTTTTCCCCAGCAAACTTGCTAAGCCTGGTGGTTGGTGCGCCGAGGCGGTCATCTAGCAGTCCATCGTGTTTTTGTATAAAATATTAAGTTGACAGAAAATGTAAAAATATTACTGGTTATTAGTATTATTATCTGCATTATTATTAATATTACCTGTTTTGAAAGATATTGCTGACAATACCTACACCCCAAATTTTAGTCTTAAAACAACAAATCAAAAAATATATTTATACAATTCAAATAAATATTAATTATATGCATTTCTGTTAAATCCAAATTAAGTAATCAGTTAGTGAATCTAAAAACATAATGTAATACTGATCATATTTAGAGCCGGCCCAAGGCATAAATAAACTAGGAGAATATCAATGCTATTAAATTTGATTTAATGGTTTCAGCACAGATAAATTAATAGATTTGAAATTGTTTAACATTTAAATGTAAGATTTTAAGGAGCTGGCAAGTGTACTTTGTAAAAATTCAAAGAACAATATTCATAGTTAAATTGTTTTGTTACCATAGCAACAATCTGATGCTGTGAGTTTAATCTTTGAATTTTAGTTTTGTTTGTTCACAAATGCATCTTACTAAATTACTATTATCACTGATTGCTTTTAAACTTGGCCAATTAAACAAGGCCCTAGTCGCAAATTTTACAAAATTTATGTTGAAATGCTATCATCAGTGTTGCTGATGTGCAAGAGAGGCCCCTAAATCAAATTCTGCTCAAGGCCTCATGCAACCTTGGACCGACCCTGCATGATGAGTTAAATTTACTGCACATTTCTCTGCTGCTGGATGTGGAGGGACAAATGGGGAGACTGAATTTGTGTGACTTCCATTTTGTATCTAGACTGTTTTGTTTGACAAGTTTTATGGGTCGAGTGCAACAACTCTGCCTGACTTTAGACAAAGCATTTGATATTGTGCAGTTTGATGCATTGTGTTGCCTCAAAGAAATAAAACAAAATAAAAACAAACCAGAGTGCTGCGCGACTACGAGGCGAGCGTGAAAGCTCCTCCACAGGCTGAACCACCGGTTCATAAAGTGCCGGCTAACTGTGAACCCAAACTTTATCAGCACAGACAGAGTCAGCATATGGAAACAAATGCACATAATGCTTTGTTCACAAAGAAATATCATTCTCACTGCACACTCAACGCGCACCTCTAAATGTGCACTTGTGAATATCTGTAAACACTGAGTGCAGCTCACTGTGAACATTTATGGTTCAAATTGAACAGCACAAGCAGAGCTAACGTAGTGAATTTTATCTTGATTGATTCACCTCGTGATAAATTCATCAGAGAAACATGGATCCTCACTGGGGTTTGGCATAAATATTCATACAGGTCAGCCTGTGTCCAGTTTGAGTGAAAGCAGGCACGCGCAATCCCCGCTGAGGCAAACTTCAGACATCAACCAGAAACAGTGCAAAGGCGGTAAATGCGCAAGGGGCCAGTGGTGTGATTGTTCCATACTACATGTTCAATACATGAACTATAGAAACCTATAAACCCATCTTTCTTTTAGGAATAACTGCCTTGCCAGTAAAATGCTCACCGCAGAAGAGACACTTGTAGGACCTTTTTCTATTCATAAAAACAAGAACAAACAAACGTTCAACCTGCCAAGGGCGCAAGGAAAGACTGGCGACCCACCAGGCTTGTTATACTCTGGGGGAAATCCTGTAGGTGATCAATTTATTTGCTCTAAATTTAGCTTAGAGAAATGAACCATGTGTGATTAATTTTCTGAAGTAGAATTGTTCACTTCTAAATCAGAAAAATTATTAGCTTATTTCAAAGGGTGCGACTGCAGGACCTGTTTTAAAATCTTTAGATTTATTTGGTTCCGACGTTGCCAGTCGGAGTGGTTTTTTTTTCCAGCATGATTACCATTTACCACCTTATTGCCAAACACAGATGTAGAACAACTATGTTGACAGCTCTAAATTCCCTTCCGACAGGCAACTTTCAGTGAGGAAAACTCAGAGACGAATGAAGGCAACAAGAAAGGTAAAACTATTTGTATGAATTCCCTCCACAACTTTGTTATTTATCGATATGTTGTAATCAGTCATTTCCTGATACATTTCTGTAGGACAAAAGAAGAGAAAAACTGAAATTAGAGTAAGTTCAAAGCTTTACTATTACTGATTTCAAATATTAATCAATATAGATGGATGCTTGAAGTAATACTTATTCCTGTCTCTCATAAAACGAGAATGTTGGTGGTAAGGGCCAAGAGATTTGTGAAAAAAAAGGAGCAGGAAAGTCTGAAATCAACGTGGTTTCATGTGAGCTATGCCAGGAAAGTAACCTTTTACGACAACAGCAATCCACACAACTACCCACTAACACTGGTATGTCGTCATTTGTTATGTACTTCATTAATATATTATTGGTTTATTTGTCATTAGTAACATTTACTGATCTGAGAAACAACTGGTTTTTACAGGTGCCTTTAATGTGGATGCAAGAACAGAAAAGGTCAGAAATGAATAATTTCACTTTTTTGTATTCGCTGTTCTTGACATGAAATAACTTAAATCCATATATTATTTGCAGCCAATTTGCAATTCTTCCAATGGCAAAAGAAAAGTAGATCCAAAACAGAGTGAAAAGTTCATAAACCTTGGACTTCAGGACAAATCTCAAACAAAATGGTTATCAGTAGAATTTCTTCAAATAGGTCAAACTGTGAAACACCCTAATGACATTTCAGAGAAAGATCTGCCATATGCTTTTCTTCAGAGGTTATTGATGTTAGATTACAGAGCCAGATACATCACTGTACAACAAGCAAATTGTAAAGAAGTCAGCAATTCACAGGGTGATCAGGTGTCAGTATCAGATGATAATTTTGATGCACTTTACATTACAATGACAGAATCAGATCAGTCAAAAACTAATCATGTTCACCCAATGGATGTTCAAATGGCAGTATTTCACTGCTCAGACAGCTTCCTTAAACAGAAAATGATCACAAAGTTGTCACAGTGTCAGTATGCCTTACCACTGCTTGTTCTTGATCCTCACACAACAAAAACATACTGAAAAGTACTGCAGTCATTTCTATGCTTTACAAGTCTTCAAAGCCTCTAATCATCCTCAATGCTGACAATGACTGTACTGCAGTTCAGGTGAAACCTCAAAAATACAAACTAGGGCTGAAAGAAAGAAGCCAGTCAGATGTTTCTGAAGAACTAAAAAAGATTATTAAAAAAACCTTTTGTCTGGACCCACACATCCTTCCAGCTGGATGAGTATTTAATATCTTGGTGTTTTTATTGGAGTGTGAATCTTTCAGATCAATTTGAAAAGCAATTTTGATCATATTTCAAATTTTATTGTGTCATGTTGCTTGGGGCGCAGGTCTTGGTCATGACTAGGTCTCAACCTCACTCAGTCTTGGTCTCGGACCCTAAAAGTCTTGGTCTTGTTTCGGTCTCAATGGACCTTACTAGAGGGGGCACTTTTCATTGGCTGATGCCCATTCTTCGTGGTCATGTGGGTGGCCGTCTCACAAACACACGCTTCCCGTAATCTAATTTCAGCATAATGGCAGCACTGATACAACTTCTACACCTTGAAGCCTGTCTGCTACACAGTCTTACGTTAGCTAAACAGATCAATATACAATGTGTACTGTATCTGACACACACTAAAGATTTTATTTTAGCAGAAAAGGCTTTGGACTAAACTGTTACTCGTGTTAGCCACTCTAGCACCAAGTACAGCTGGTCAATCAACCATCCTTGAAAAAGTAACTTAGTTATATTACTGACTACTTGATTTGGAAAGTAACTAAGTTACACTAAAAGTAACTTTTTAGTTACTTTCAGCAGCTGCTAACAACAACACTCTGCCTCCTGTGAAAATCACATTGAGCTTTGTCAATACTTAATTGTCAGCTATTTTATAATGGTAACATCAACAATGTGTCTCCACTGATAAGGCTGAACTAAAGAGGAGATTGTACAAAAAATAAAAAACGTGAGTAGTTTGTGTGGTCCACTGTTGTCTGGAAAACTCTAAGAAGGATTTTAACCCCTCCCCCCACCCCCTCAGCCTCCAGGTTCTGCGTTACGGCCCTGCGTTTGGTGTCAAAGCTCAGTGCACAGAGCTCCTCCTGCAGCTCCACAGCTCAGGTGGCTGCACAGATTTGTGACACTTATCTTGATATTAATAATTATAATGGCATTAAGTTGCCATTCTAATTATACGGACACGTTTATTTGTGGCTGTTTTCACGTTTATTGCGCTGTTCATAGTCTCGATGTTTGCAGTTTTCTGGAGCGCAATGCGAAGCTCGACGTCATTCAGAGGTAATATATTAACTTGACATTTACAACGTCACAGCGGAACGGATCATCTGAGAAATGATGGACAAGGAGAGACTGAGTAAAACTACCTCAATGACGGACAAATTCTGGGATTTATTATGAGTCTCTGCTTATTTCCAAACCCAAATGAGCAACTTCACGTTCAAAAACGAGCTCAAAAAGGAGCAACCCGCCACTCATGAAATCTGCAAGCGACTTAAAAAAAAAAAGAAGCCCAAAGCCGCTTATAATAATCGGACTTGGCGACAGAAACTCAAAATAGTTCCAGTTTTTCCACCAACAAAATGCGCATCTTCCTCCATTGTTTACATTTCTGTCGCATAGAGACGTCGGTCACTCAACAAGACGAGTAGAGGAAATACGATTAAATAACAAAAGAAGATAGTAGCGCACAGTGATTTTGATAAGTAACTGTAGTCTGACTACCCGATTTTAAATAGCAACGCGTTAGATTACTCGTTACTGAAAAAAGTGGCCCGATGTCAGTAACGCGTTACAAATTAACGCGTTACTGACATCACTGGTCTCTGGTTAGGTGGTCTTGATTACAACATTCAACCATACTGAGAGTGGAAGGGATCTTTTATAATCTGGACAGGCAGCGACTGCCAGTGGTGTCAAGGATGGAAGGAAGCTCAGTCCCGATGATTTTCTAAGTTGTTTTCACCACTCTCTCTACACGTTGCCAGTCGGAGGTGTTAGATGCTCCAAACCAGTCAGTTTGCTCTCTATTGTTCCTCTGTAGAAACTGGTGAGGATGGAGAAGGGAAGTTTGCTCTTTTCATCCAATGTAAAACACAACAACGTCTGTCTATGACGTTGCTGATCTTTCTTTACTAGGCCAGAGGTTTGGAGAGACCAGATCAAAGTGTCAGTGATCTGTATCCCCAGGAATTTAATGTTCCTGACCTGTTCCACTGCGGCATCATTGATGAGGAGGCGTGTGTGACTTGGCTGACTTTTCCTGAAATCAACAACAATTTCTTTTGTTTTTTGACATTCAGGATTACATGGTTTGCATCACACCAGTCCACTAGATGTTTCACCTCCTCTCTGTCGCCCAGTTTGTTGTTATCCTTGATGAAACCCACCACTGTTGTAATGTCCATATACTTAATGATGTGCTTCATCATTAAGTGAACTGTACCTGACTTGACAGTCATAGGTCATCAGGGTGAAGAGTAGGGGTTTGAGTATACAGCCCTGTGGGGAGCCAGTGCTGAGAGAGGCAAACCTTGAAGCATTTTTCCCAACCACAAACTAATGTCTGTCTGTGAGGAAATCCAGCAGCCAGTAACACAGGAAGTATTGAGCCTATAGTTACTTTTGTTTTATTTTGTTCTTTATAATTATTTGTTAGTGTTACATTAGCTTTCCTAGTTGCCCAGTTTGTGTGTCCGCCACTTGTGCCATTTTATCTCTCTCTGCCTTCTACTCTTTCCCCTCACACCTGTAACCCGTGTCAGGTCAGCCATCTGTTTGTTGTTCAGAAATTAAGCTCCTCAGTATATATAAAAATTCTTCTCAGTCACTCCTGGCTAGTTCCTCCTGTCATTTCCCTGTTAAAGCCCATTATACTGTGCTCTCTTTTTGTTCCTGTGTTTCTTGTTCTGCTCTGACTCCCTGTGATTCCTGTGATTTCTGCAAGTTTTTTGTTCTTCATTTTTTATTAAAACTTCATAACTTACTTGAAACCTCTGCCTTACTGTTTTGGATCTAACATAACCACTACAATAGCATGAGACATTGGTTTTCTTCAGAGTTTAAAGATCACAGGTTGCCAAACTGGATACATTTCTGTACAAGAACAAAGTTTGAATGAAAGTAATTCACAGGTTGCCCAAGAATCTGAAAGTGAACATGGAGAGAATGAATTGGTGCTTTTATAGCATCAACACCAACTGAAAAGACAAACATGTGTACCCAAATAATGAAAGAGTTTACTTGTTTTTATTTATTTTTCTTAAAAACAATAAAATAACATTTTGTTTTCTTTTGGCAGCCTACTTCAAAGACTTTTGAGGAGAGCCAAAAGAAACATCAAAAAGAAACTGAAAAACTACTCAGAAGACTTCACCTCCAGGACCAACATCAACACATGCTGTCATCAGAAGACTTTGTACAAATACGTCCACCTATAAAAAAGACTAATGAGATCTTTGAGAGAGATCTAGTTAGTGCTTTTCTTCAGACGTTAATGATGTTAGATTATAGAGCCAGATACATCCCTGTTCAGCAAGAAAGCTCTGATGTTACAGATGACGATGACTTAGATGCTCTTTTTGCAACTAATGTAGAGATAGATCAGTCAAAAGAGAATCATGTGCATCCAATGGATGTTCAAATGGCAGTATTTCACTGCTCAGACAGCTTCCTTAAACAGAAAATGATCACAAAGTTGTCACAGTGTCAGTATGCTTTACCACTGCTTGTTCCTGATCTTCTCTCAACAAATATTGAGTGTCCTTTGTGGACATTCAGACAAATAACAAAAACTTGGAAAATAAGCACAAACAAAGAAAATGCAACCACTGTCACCATGAAAAGCATGCCAATCTACAAAGCTGACACTCCCATGGTTTCATTTTTCCGACTGGGCTCCATGTCTTTGTCCAAATCTCAGCTGATGAATGCCTTGATCAACGACCGCCACAACACATTCTTCCACAGAAACTGTAAAGGCAGCACCAAATCTCGTTACTTGATGGATGGCGTGGCAGAGATTGCCTGGTACTGCCCTGCTGGAAAAGACAATGATTTCTTTACTGACTGCATTGCCTTCTGTAATCTTCATGGGGATTCTCTAGCAATTGGAAAACAGCGTGAAATCCTGACTGAAATGTCATCAGTCATTGTTGTTCTTGTGCCAACTCTGGAAAAATGCCAGGAAAGTACTGCAGTCATTTCTATGCTTTACAAGTCTTCAAAGCCTCTAATCATCCTCAATGCAGACAATGACAGTAGTGCAGTTCGGGTGAAACCTCAAAAATACAAACTAGGGCTGAAAGAAAGAAGCCAGTCGGATGTTTCTGAAGAACTAAAGAAGATTATAAAAAGCCTTTTGTCTGGACCCCACACATCCTTCAGGCTGGAGACTATGGCCAAAGTCTCTGGGGTCAAAGTGGATGAAGATCAGAAAGTCTGCCAGAATGGGAAATCTGCGGCAATGGAAATAATTGAATTGATAGAAAGGATGGACGTTTCCAAAATCAAAGCTAAATTTCTCCCCTGCCAAGGTCAACTTTGGTCCAACTGGTGCAAAATCAATAAAGAGTTGCATCATCTAAAGGGAGACATGGAGAAAGAAAAGGGCCAGAAGAGTCATCAGCTAATGAAACTACGAGAGAAACAGTGTGATGTATCTAATAGTAAACTGATGAGGTTGTTCACTCAAAGCCTCCAGAGTTTGCCACCAAAAGAAAGAGAATATTTCTTGACATGGACTCAGATCCTTATAGATGCCCTCTCCACAGATGATCTCTCTTCAATTCTCCAAAATTATGATGAAACCTGGTCAGAGGTCTTGGTCTTGAAAAATAAACATGACAAATCTGCTCAATTAAAACACAAACAAACGGAGCTTGAACTGTTGTCACAAAAGCTTCAATCTGCAACCTTCGGTCTGGAACACATCTTCAGAGAGATGGGACAGATCTATGAAGCCCATAAATCTTTGAAGAAACCATTGCTGTACCAACAACATGATTGGACCAAATACCCTGAGCTGGCTGCAGATCTGATGATATCAGGACACCCAATGGAGTTGATGGATGGGGATGCAGGCCATGTGCCTTTAATATGGATCTCTAATCTTTTACAGGAAGTCATCAAGAAACTTGGTGACCCGAGAGTTTTTGTGCTGTCGGTTCTGGGTGTACAAAGTAGCGGAAAGTCAACGATGCTGAATGCCATGTTTGGCCTGCAGTTTGCAGTCAGTGCTGGAAGGTGCACCAAGGGTGCCTACATGCAATTGGTTAAGCTGTCACAGGAAAACAAGGATAAATACCAGTTTGACTACATTCTAGTTGTAGACACTGAAGGACTGCGTGCTCTTGAGTTAGCAGGTAATGCTACCCTTCATCATGACAATGAACTTGCAACATTTGTTGTTGGTCTGGGAAACATGACACTGATCAACATCTTTGGTGAGAATCTAGCTGACATGCAAGATGTCCTACAAAATGTTGTGCAGGCTTTGATGAGGATGAAGAAAGTCAAACTTTCTCCAAGTTGTGTGTTTGTCCATCAGAATGTCACAGATATTACAGCAGCAGAGAAAAACATGGATGGAAAAAGACGTTTGCAGGAAAAACTGGACAAGATGGCTCAACTTGCTGCCAAAGAGGAAGGATGTGATGTTGCGTGCTTCAGTGATGTCATCGCGTTTGATGTGCAAAAAGATGTGAAATACTTTGCTCAGCTGTGGGAGGGAAGTCCACCAATGGCTCCTCCAAATCCAGGTTATAGTGAGAGCATCCAAGAACTCAAGTCCATCATCTTGTCTAAAGCCAAACAGTCTACTGGAATCACTCTGTCACATTTCAGCACCAAAATTCAAGACCTGTGGAACGCTTTGATGAATGAACACTTTGTTTTTAGTTTCAAAAATACACAGGAAATTGCAGTTTATAGAAAACTGGAGGTCCAATATGGGAACTGGACTTGGGCCCTGAGGAGTGAGATGCTGAATATTGAAAACCAACTTTATCCCAGAATTGAAAAAGGACAACTGGACAAAGTTGAGCTGAGTTACCTTAATACAGAAATGGCTAAAACATATGAAGAAGGAACAAAAAATATGACAACTCACTTTGAAGATGACAAAGACAAAGAAATGTTGGTCCAATGGCGGGGCCGATTTGAGAACAAAATCAAAGAGTTTCTTGAGGAACCTATTACAAGTTTGAAGGTAAAACTGGATGAAGTTATCCAGCAAAATAATGCAAGAAAAAATCTTGACCACAAGAAAACAGAGTTTGAAAACAATCTGCTGCAGAAGAGCAAAGAGTTTGCTCACCAGTTAAAATGCGTTGATGATGAAGAGGAACTAAAAGCACAGTTCAGCGACGTTTGGAGTCACTGGGTTAAGGAATTAACCTCAGATACAAAACCCATCAAGAACATAAACTTGGAGGAGGATCAGATTGCTGTCCTTCAAGAGCTTGGTGTTGAACGGGGACTCATTGATGAGTCAAAAAGAAGTAAGAGATACAAAAATCTGTCAGAACGTGGTGATTATTCTGATTACATAAGAATGAAGAAGAGCATTGGAGGTGTCTGTAAATTAGTTAAAATGACTTTTGTTCCACATGAAGAACAGAAACTGATCAGATCATTCATTAATGAGGTTGAACAAAAATGTCTTACAGCTATTAAGCGAAAACCTGTTGCAACAAGAGGCTTTACATCAACTTACTTGAAGGAAGTGGTTCAAATTATAAAATCTGAAATAGAAGCAATGGAATCTCAGAGAAACTATGTATTCAAGAAGGAGTTTACAGTTGACCTTTCACTGTATGTGTTTGATAGGGCAGAAGGTTGGCTCTTAAACGCTCACAAGATCTACAGAGACAACAATGATGCACTGACTTATTTGGACAACAAGAAAAATGAATATTACAACATTTTCAGAAGCTTCTGCAAAGGAAGTTCATCTACTGTGGTGTTTGGAGAAATTATGTGTGAAAAACTCAAAGTCTCTGCCGCTGAAGCCGTCTGTAACAAGACTGGAGTTGATATTGTTGGAGAGATGATGTGTAGTTTCCCAGCATTCAATGGGAATAGACTGAATTTAGAGAAGCATGTGTTGGCATCTCTGGCAGAGAAAGAAGACTTTAGCAGATTCACCACCTACATCAGAAATCCAAGAGCTCAAGTAGAGGCTTTCATCAAAGAAGAAGTAAAGGAATACATGTTCACAACGCAGAAAGTTAAAGCCCAGACTATCCTTAAAAAAAATGTAGAAGACATCACAAGAGTCATCAGTCAGGCTTTGTTTGAGGCAACAGAGAAATTCAAACACAAGAAAGGAAACATAGAAATGTGGGTGGAGGAATTTTCTAGTAAACTGAAGCCAAAGTTGACTCTTGACACCATTAGTTGTCAAAACTTCAGTGACATAAACAATTTTGAATTTCTCAAAGAAGAGATAGAGAAAGGCCTGAAAAGCATCACAACAGAGATGAGCAAACTCTCCCTGGAAAAGGTGAATGACTGCAGGCAGAAGCCTGATCAGATCCTGATTGATCAGCTGTGCAACTGCTGCTGGGAAAGGTGTCCATTCTGTGCCGCTGTTTGCACAAACACTTTGAAGGACCACAGTCCTGAGAAGCACAGCGTTCCTTTTCATCGACCCTCTGGAGTCAAAGGTTGGCATGTAAGAGGAACAGTTGAGCTGGTCATTGATTTCTGTACCACGTTAGTTGCAAGTGACAAAAGCTTTTACCCTAATAGTTCAGATTGGACAGTTCCCTATAAACAGTACCCAACTGCAGGAGAACCATTTGCTTCTTGGAGCATTACAGCTGATGCCTCCATGCTGCCCTTCTGGAAATGGTTCATCTGCCACTTTCAAAATGAATTAGAAGACTACTATGGTTTGAAATTTCAGGGTCAAGGAAAAATTCCTCAGCAATGGAAAAACTTCAGTAAGGAGGATGCTATTGAAAGTTTGAATGAAATGAGTAGTTTGTGAAGAAACTGCAGGTGTTCATAGAAACTAATCAAAGTTGTGGGTTTGATCAGTAATTGTGATGTTCAAGGTTCTTCAAAATGAATAAATGATCATTTATTACCTTTGGTTTGTACATCCTGAATGAGTTATATTTGAAGGATAGCTGAAATGGCTTCAAACAAACAGTTGTATGTTTTACTTTATATTATTTTTCACTCTTTTTGGGATTTCTTATTTTTTGTTATTCTGATTATTTTTTAATCACCAAAAAGGTCTTATTTAGGAAATAACCATTGAAATATCAAATATGACTCTTGATTTGGGTTACAGTATGTAAACATCTTGCCTTTTGTATCCAGAGGAAATCAGTTTATTATGGTATATTTTCTCATGTTTTAAAATGTTATACATGTATGGTAAAATTAAAATCTTAATCCATATATTTTTAATCCCCATTACAATCATATTGATCCAGTAGATAAATACCTTAAAATAAACCACATGTGAATTTCATGAACTAGATTTTTTTTGTAAATGATCAACAATTTAGATTGTTGATCATTTCTTCATTTCTATTTCATTTCTAAAACTCTATTTTTTCATTTATGTTCAAACTTTGCTGTGTTAAACTAATTTGTTAAGCAACTGAATATTTTTCATCCATATTTCCTTTTAGTTTTTTTTATTTCTTTATTAATTCTATGGTTTATTCCCTGTAAATTGTTTTTTTCTAAATAAACTCAAAGTTTTGTAATAGAAAATGATAATGTAAAACATGTAACCACCCTTGAAGTAAATGAAATAAGTATACTTCTTTGACATATCACATCATTTATAATAAATATTATTAGATTTAACAGGACAGATAACACAAATGATGCAGAAAACTGTTTCACCAGTAAAAGTTATGTTTGATTTTAACTTGTATTAAATTCACTAAAATGCTCCTGATTTCTTTTCTTCACCTCTTCAAAATAAAAAAAGGAAATAAATAAAGGTGTGAAAACAAATGAGTTAAATGTTTTGAATCAAATTAGGGAGAATCCATTCTCACCAACATTGTCTGTTCCAGGAGTTCTCAAGTTGTTTACAGTAAGATCCATGTTTCATGTAAAAGAGAGAACTACTTTTAATGATACATGTCAATTCCTGCACCTTTATCAAAGACTTCACTTTTAACTTGTTCCACTTTAAATGTATTATTGTCTGTTCTTTAAACATATATCTATGGGTTTCTTAGCAGATCTTCAAGTGTGTCAGATTGAACATTCCCCATGACAGTAATTATAGATAATGAGGTAAACATGAACAGTTGGAATGAGATTTTCTTCAGCGGGTTTTACAACCTGCAGGTGTTAGTTATTAAAGACAGTGAAAATAATAATGAACAACTGATTCTATGAAAGGCTGCAATGCTTCTTGTCAATACAACTGATAAAACTTTGTGCATAAAAATGTACAAGAAAAACACAGAGATGCTGAAAAGACAAACAGCTTACAAAAGTATTCACACCACTTGAACGTTTTCACTGAGTCTTTGCTCAGTCCGGTCGGATGAAGACAATCTTTGAATAGCAGTTTTCAAGTCTTGCTACTGATTATCTGTTGGGATTTAGGTCTGGACTTTGGCTAGGCCAGTCTAACACAGGGCTCTCGTTAGGATCGGTGTGCAGCTGGAAGGTGAACTTTCGTCTCGGTCTCAAGTCTTTTTCAGCCTCCAACAGGTTTTCTTCCAGCATTTCGTTATATTTAGCTCCATCCATTTCCACTCAACCACCATGGACCTGCTAATGAAAATCTCACCCACAGCATGATGCTGCCACTTCCTAATTTCAGAATAGTGTGTTCAGGGACTGATTCAGTTTCAGAGTTAATGTAGTTCACATGGTTCTATTTTTGTTTCATATCACCAGATCACCTTCCTCTACATGTTTGCTTTATCTGCTATGTGGCTGTCAGTGCATTCACATTTACCATGAATCTTTGCTGATTCTCTGATTAATTTTCTCCTTCCCCCACCTGGACGTTTAGGTGGACGGCCATGTCTCGAAATGTTAGCAGTCAGTTGCAGGAAATGTATGGTTAAGTGATGCTTTGTGAGAACTTGGGATGCTGTTTTGAACTTTTCTAAATTGCAAACCACACTTTTATGGTTGTTATTCATATAATACCTTGTATTTTCCTCCCACTGCATAAATAAGAGTTTTTTCAGTTGGTGTCAGTTTGTAGCTGATAGTCTGTAGAAGTCGTGGGAGAACATGTGAAAAAGCCAAAGTGCTATGAATACTTTTTCTGAACGTATGAGATTGTAAGAGTGATTTAACACAAAGCAAATCAAACTCATCACCACCTTGGTGCAAACAGAACTATAAAAGTCAGGAGACGCAAACAGAGAAGACGAAACCCACCTCCTCTGTTTTATTTTACATTTTATATGTACTACTAATGTAATAAAAATATTAAATGTAGTCCAATTTTCAATTTCAGTTATCAGCCAATCTTCTGGTAGGCTAATGAATGAGTTGAGTTGACCTCCATCTTCAGTCATTCTCTGGAAAAAAGGTTTTAACAGGATTTTATTTTAAAATGAACATGTAGCTTAGAAATAACTTGGTAAGACTGATAAGCTTGTCCTGATGCCAGATGGGTTAATTATTAGTATTCAGATCTTAAGGAAATAAGATAATCCAGTCTGGAAGTTTACTACAACGCTGTGGGAAGAATAATCATGACTAAGTAATAAAAGGTTATCTAAAAAACTTTTCTATTATGGGACTGAACCAGTATGTGCTGACTGAAGACAAATACCAAGGTATCAATATCAATAGGTTAAAGGGCAACACACACCTTGTCTTCTATCTATTTCAGCACCTATAATTTAATGTTTGTTAAAGATCCCAACTGCTGTTTATTCATGTTGCACCACTGTGACACCAAGTTATTTGTCTTAAATTAATGCATCCATCGTATTTAACTGCCTAACTGGTCTCGTTAAAAAAGAGACGTGAACATTTTTTGTATCTTATATAAAAAGAAAAGTGTGAAGGTAAATTGGCCCAAGCACTAAACCTTGTGGTTCTCAATAATTAACTCATGTTGCATGAGGAAGAGTTACAATAGCATGGACAAACTGGAACCAGTCAGAGAAATACGATTTAAACTAACCTGGCACTATTTAACACGTTTTCTTTAAACTGAGTTTGTATTGAAAAAAAAATCCCTTAATCTAAATACAAGGTTAAACCAGCATTTGTTTTCATTTTCTCTTTCCAGGTCTCCAGTCTGGATTTCTGACTCTACCTCGAGTCTCTCGACTTGACAGACAGATTCAAGATGGCGACGTGTGGAGAACGTCTCCAGCAGACAACGGCTGCGGCGCCTTGACTCGCTCTGACTCCCTGGCCTCCTTCACCGTCGACCTCGGACCTTCTCTAATGACTGAGGTGTTGGCTTTGATTGACAACCCCAGCTCTCTACAGGTATCCAATCACAGCCAGGCAGGAGGCGAGGAAGAGGAGGAAGAGGATAAAGCTGACACCAGCTCTCTGACAGAGACACCTGTTCAGACCCCGACAGCGAGTTCCCCCAACCCGTCGCAGTGCAGCGCGTCTTTTAGGTCCAAAGTGAACGGGAGCGTTATCTCTACCTGGAAGGAGCGTAAGGAGGACCGGGGGTCTGTGAGGACGCCTGATGTCACTTCCTGTACTTCTCACAAGGAGGAATCGGCCATCGAGGCAGAGAGGTTCCAGAAGGCGGCGGATGTCCTCGCTAGACATTATGGTGGAGGATCCTTCACCAGAGGAACGAGGACCAGCCAAAAAACACCACATGGTTTATCTGAGGAGGAGGAGGAGATCAAAGTGTAGAGACATTAAGAACGTCTAACCAAACATCTGGATTCATCTACAGTCAAATGGGAGACTGGTTGTCTCTTCACTTTAACATTCTTTATTAGTCTTTAACTTTTGTCCATCTGGTTTTCTTCCAGTGTGGTTGTGATATATCAGCTGACACTATGAAAATACAACGGTCTGAAAACACTTTTGATTTGAAGTGTTTGCAGGTGGTTTGGAAAACATGTATGAGATCAATGTTTTTATGTTCCTACTGATATGCACACTTTATAAATAACACTTTTGTACATTTATCCAGTGATAACAACCATACTTTGTTTTAGCTTCTTGTAAAATGTATATTTAGGAAATTTGGACATTCTACTCTTCTATGATTTAATTCACACATTTAACAATCTAATTTGTAAACAGAGTTGTTGTTTATTGTAATATTTTATTGGATTACCATTGAATAAATTAAAATATATTTCTCTACTCAGCTAGAAATCATTAATAGTAGGTCAGCTGTATTGGGATAATGTCAGAAGTGAGGAACAGTGGCAGGACAATACATGTCCCATGCACAGCTGTATGTATGGTAAGATATTATATACAAGAAATATATATATGAAATATTGTGTTTTGTTTTCATTATTGTGGCAAACTTAACAATAATATTAACTGACAAGTAAGCTACATGAAAACTTAAAAATGACCTAAAAATGCAAAGGAATAAATTTTTATTATACAAATTAAATCTTAAGGTTAAGATTTAATTTTCTAAATTAAATCTGTAAGAGCCATATGAATGAAATAAATAATTATTGATATGACAGGAGCACGTGACTGTGACACCTACGTGGTGGGTGTGTCGATGTGGGCGTGGCTGTCATCAAGTATGAATTGAATCTTTCTGGCTGCTTGTTTTGTGTGTATGAGGAAGCGAGTGAGCGGGGTGGTCAGTCCTTGCAAAGTTTGGAGCATAATGCTCAAAATGGAATAAATCAATAATTGTGACAGAACAAAGAAGTGGTTTGAAGTTGATTGATACGAGGACAGATGAGATTCCCAGAGTTATTCTACTGCAGCCATTTACCATCATTAGTCTGCCGTGTTTTATAATGAAACGTGTTTATTATTATTATTATTATTATTATTATTATTATTATTATTAAGTCTTTGGTGCAAAAAACTGATTGAAAATTGATTTATTCGCTACATGTTTATGTCTATTAAGCAGGTTTAGAAGGAACTGAAGCCAGTTCCTTCTAAACCATTAAACCAGCGTCATTAGTCATTAGTTCTTAAGAAACAAGAACTAAAGGCTTGTGATTTTATCTCCTCTGATCCTCTCTGACCCATTTGGTTTGTTGGAGGCTCTGTTCTGGAGCAGACACTTGAAGCTACCTGGAGCCATACAGTCTGTTTTTAGGTTGTTGTTTTTTATTTTCTGTGTTGTTCAGTATATGTTTGTCTTGTTCTCGATTGTTTTTTTTTCTTACAGGGCAGAGTGTTTATTTAGCTTAACTCTAACTTTATTAGAGGTAAGTTAAAGTTTGGTTTGTGCCTTTTCCAATCAGTCATATATTTGTGCTGCTGATTGGATAAAGAGGAAAAGATAATCGTTGTAAGCCAATCAGAGGCAGACTTGGGAAGGCATTCAAACAGATACAGTGAAGAGTGATGAGCGCACAAACACAGCAGGAAGAATCTGTGGTATGAAGGTACATTTGGTGCAAAACTATTTGTGCCTTTTAACTTACCTTAGTTTCACTTAAGGTGAAAGTTTCACCTTAAGTGAAACTAAAGTAAGACTTCAATTAAGGTGAAACCACCTTAGACTGAGAACCAATAAACACTCTGCCCTGTAAGAAAAACCCCCAATCTAGAACAAGAAAAACACATACTGAACAACACATGGAATAAAAAAACAACAACCTAAAAACAGACTCTGTATGGCTCCAGGTAGCTTCGAGTGTCTGCTCCAGAACAACAAACCAAATGGGCCAGAGAGGAACAGAGGAGATAAAATCACGAGTCATTAGTTCTTGTTCCTTAAGAACTAATAAGGTTTCAACTTAAAACCTTACCTTAGTTTCATCTTAAGTGAAACTAAGTTTGATTTAAAGTTAAGATTTAATTTGGAAAAATGAAAATGATCCTTTTGCATTTTAAGGTAAATTTTTATGTTTTTGTGTAGCTTACTTGTCAGTTTCTCAGGGTGAAAAACAATCTTCACTTCAGTTTCCTCTTCCTCACATTGGATGGCAGCAATACACAGGAGGAGGAGTTTGTTAGGGGAAGACACATTAAAACAATAACCCAGACGGTTTCTGGCTAAACAGAAACACATTCTGCTGTGGTCAGAGGTCCAGAAGGCGAGCCAAGTCAGTAAAAAGGAAACAAGGTAAGTGGAGATTTTGAAAGTTTCACAATGATGTAAATCAGATCTTGTCTTCAAATATTATTTTTTGCAAAAAAGCTTTATTAATTTGTCCAACAATTAAAAAAGAATGCAGGAGAGAACATTAAAGAATGTATCTCTACTCTACCACATGTAAGTTTTAGTCCTTTTGGACTTATAACATGCAAAAACAAAATCAGATTTTATTCTTCACCACACCCTAACAGATAATGTACTGACCTGACAGATTTCCTGATTGTACTGAATAAACCACACAGCAGAAAAAACTGAATCAGTTTTAACCTGCCATGTACAAGGTAAAAATCGATGGATCTTTTTAAATGTTTAAGTAATACTTTTAATAATTATAACCTTCATTTAACCAGATAAAAAACCTCGCTGAGGAGAGCCCTTTACACACATCAACATTTGCATTCAATCACAGAAATACATTTGTTTAGTTTTATAAGCATCGCAGCATAAAATAATAAAATCAGCTGTTACAGGATCATGTTTACATGTTAGGGCTTTTAAGTTTTTATTATGATAATCAGACTGCAATGTGTTAAAATGTGTTGATTAGGTCAGAGGTCGTCTGCCTCAGGCAGCTGTAGCAGAAAATTCTTATTTTTATCTACACATTACATGGAAGACTATGCAAATAGAAATACCAGTAAAACCAGTTGCTGACGCCCAGCACTGAACAAAAATGTTAAGGAACTGACTTCTCAAGGGAAAACCCTTTTGGACGTAGCTTAAATACTTTGGTAGTTTAACCCTCCTGTTATGTTCGTTTCTAAGGTACAGCAATAATGTTCGTGGGTCAATTTGACCCAGGGAGTGTTTAATCATGCAATAGTGTCAGAAACCAAAGAATTTCTCCAAAACATTTTTGTATCTGATTATTAACTCCAATACTAACCATTTCAATAAATATTTGTGCAATGATGATTTTTATTTCTCAGAAATTAAGGATCAATGATGATGTAACGGTGGCAAACAATCAAAAGAGATATTGTGATTGAGTCCGCAACATTTTATTTTAATAATTGTTACAAAATAACTCAGTTAGCGGTACCGCTACACAGCCGTTAGAAAAAAAGAGCACACACACAACCGTTCCACAACCGTCGTTCCCTAGCAACGGCGGAGTGATATCGACCCCCCTTCGCAACCATGTCAAACTGCGACACCACTAGTAAATAACACACACAACAAAACACAAAACAGTATTAATAAACACAAAACAGTATTAATTTATCTAGACTATTCCATCAAAATGCCCTGTGTGCCACAACAACTTACTCATTTACTCATGTGGACATAAAAAAAATTTTTATATTTTTTTATGTCCACTGAAAAAAACCTAGACACAAAAAACAATAATTTCCTTGAAATTGATCTTTGGTACAATTTTTCATATTACTTTTTTTTTTTTCAATGGGTGCTCTTGAACTTGAGAAACGTATACTGTTCAGGGACAAATTGACCCGCTGATTAAAATCAAGATAAATGAGTCATGCAGAGAGTATTTATGTTTTCCGCCACTTCTGCTGAGTGTCACTCAGTGTGGGTGGAGTTTGTCCACAGGAACAGAAGATTCCCGTCAAAAGTTGTATGAACACCACCTGCTTTCTCGCAGTTTCCTAATGAAGTAAAGACAGTAGTGAGAAAGGTGGTGTGTTGTGTCTGTGTGTGTGTGGTGAAATAATATAAAGCCCAAATCCTGATTTTGCTAGCACAAATAAAGAAAATTTATCAGTCTTAACAGTCCTGTCAGTGACACTCAGGTTACTATCTTACTATTGACTTTTTGCAAAACAGTATTAGTAAGATGCATCACTGAAAAAGCAAAGGAGAGAGATGATGCCTGTGATACTGAGAAAAAAGAGAAAATGTTGACATTAAACTTTAGCTCTTTTTCAGTTGGATAAATTCTGTACTATGTTGGAATATTAATTCAGTTGAAGCTTACTCCCTAACCTGTTTATCCTGTATGTCTAGGGTAGGCTGCTGCTAGAGGCATCAACTTTAAAGACAGACCAAAGGAAGGTTTGGAGGTAAGCAATGAAATAAATTTAGGCATAAAGTAATGACCTGCTGTTTTATTGTTTGTTTGTCTGTTTTTTATATGTGGTGGGTTTATTTTTTCCTTGTCCAGGTGCACATCTTGTCTGGCATGCAGGTAGGCCAATTTCTTTTATATTGAAATGTTTGCCAGACAGGAAGAATAGATTAAGTAGAGTATTGAGATAATAAGGAAGAAAATCATTTAGTTGAAGAAGGATTGATGAACTCAAATGAAGTGAGCCAAAAAACCAAATTCTAAAGTAATTATAAAAGTTTCTATCCAAATGTTCTTAAACTCACTGGCCACTTTACTAGGTACACATTGCTAGTACCAGGTTGGACCCACTTTTACCTTCAGAACTGCCTTGATCCTTTGTGGCATAGATTCAACAAGGTACTAGAAACATTCTTCATAGAGTCTGGTCCATACTGACATGTTACATCGTGAGGTTGCTGCAGATTTGTCAGCAAATCTGCAGCAGATTCCACCACATCACCAGGAGATGTGGTGGAATCTCCTGTTCCACCACATTCCAAAGTTTTCTACTGGATTGAGATCTGGTGACTGTGGAGGCCATTTGAGTTCAGTGAACTCTAATGCCAACCAGTCGGAGCTGATTGGCGCTTTATAATATGGTGCTTTATCCTGCTGGAAGCAACAATCAGAAGATGGGTAAACTGTGGTTGTAAAAAAATGGACATCCTCAACAATACTCAGGTAGGCTGTGGCATTGACACGATGCTCAACTGGTACTAATGGGCCCAAAGTGTGCCAGGAAAATATCCCCAGTGCACCACCACCAGCCCGAACAGTTGATACAAGGCAGGATGGATCCATGATTTCATGTTGTTGATACCAAATTCTGATCCTACCTTCCAAATGTCGCAGCAGAAATTGAGACTCATCAGACCAGGCAATGTTTTTCCAATCTTCTATTGTCCAGTTTTGGTGAGTCTGTGTGAGTTGTAGCCTCAGCTTCCTGTTCCTAGCTGGCAGGAGTGGCACCAGGTATTCTGTTGATTCAGAGGAGAATGGCCAGACTAGTTCTAGCTGATAGAACTGCAACAGCATCTCAACTAACCACTAGTTAAAACCAAATTATACAGAAGAGCATCTCTGAACATACAACATGTGGAACCTTGAGGTGGATGTGTTACAGCAGGCTGTTGGTAGTGGTACAAGTGTATAGTACCACTATGAAGAAGCACCAATCAGCTCGAACTGGTTGACATTAGAGTTCATAACTGATAACAGTATATGTGAAACCTATAGATTTAAATTTTAGCAAGTACTATGTCATATAACTGTCATAGGATTGGACATTTTTTGTCATTTCCAATGCCATTGTTACAGTGTTGCAGAAAAATAAACAAAGCTGGTGCAAAGCAGGTGATTAATATATGGATTAATCAATTGATTACTCCATATATTAATCAGGTGACTGATTAATATATGGATTTTTTTATAGTCATGAATACCCATGACGCTCAACACTTAGAGAACAGTGACAAAAAGGTTCAAGAAGGGATTGAAAATATGTCAGCAAGCAATGCAGGTAAGACTTCTGGGATCATAAATGCTGTGATTTCATAAATATTTTAGTTGTTTATTCCTACAAAGGCTTCTATAAAACATGATGCCATTAAACTGTAGTTATGTTTTATTTTTCAGTGAATCCTGAACTCACACTTATATTATTTGGAAACAGAAATTCCATTGAGATTGGATCAAAAAACATCTTGCTGGACCATGACCAAGA
Organism: Gambusia affinis; assembly: GCF_019740435.1. NCBI lineage: Eukaryota > Metazoa > Chordata > Actinopteri > Cyprinodontiformes > Poeciliidae > Gambusia > Gambusia affinis. The sequence goes on from NC_057886.1 coordinate 6,281,563, forward strand.
GAAATATGAGAAAGAGTTTTCATCAAGACTGTATGACCTATTGGGTCGTCAGATCTCTGTAGTTAATATGCTTGGATTTCCAAGTATTGACACGATTCCAGAGATTCCAGAAGTTCATATCTTTATCTTGCTGATATCAAATGACCAGCAAGAAAACCAGTATACCTCTGGTCTGCAGTGGTTAGAAAAAACACTGGGAAAGGAGCACAGCTCTTATGTGATGACAGTTGTGACTCATAATGACTCAGATGAAATTTGTGAAAGTGAACTTCAGAAGCTAAAAGCAAAGAGCAGTTTTTCTGAAAAAAGATACCATACATGTACAAGAAGTATGACGGACACAAATGAGATAATAAGTCTTCTGAAAAAAATAGATGCCATGGTTTTTGAAAGTAGACGGATGACTGAAGGAAACAAAATCAATCTTGATGAAACACTGAGAATAGGTAAGACTTTTAACATGAATTTTTAACATAAATTATAAACTTTTTTTGCTTACTGTACAAATTATTGCGATAACCCTTGATTCCACTAAGAAAATCTGTTGCATTCCCCAAGACCCTTCTCCTGTTCACAATATACATGGAAGCAATTTAAAGTTCATTATAATATTTTGGTATTTTTTGTTTTAAAATAGTTATAGTCACAAAGTTTGTTTCATCTACAATAGTCATCTTCCTAAGAAATAATTTGCTTGGTCACTTAAAATAAAACTATTTTGTCTTTCAAAGTCTAAAAGTACCTATACTTGTAAATGAACAGCATTTGCAGGGGGATATAGATTTATAGACTTTATGCAAAGAGTTAACAGCAACATTTGTAGAATGTTGCAGAATCCCCCTGTTGCTGCAGCAACTGGCAAGCAGTCTTTGTGAGGGAGTTCATCATGATCCCAAGAAACGAGACCTCCTGAGATGTGTCAGAGAATTATCCTTTCTCCATTTAGGTTCTTGATGTATGAGGTTGAAGAAGAGTCAGTGAGTTGAATCATGAATTCCATTTATTAATACCAAAATACAGCGTTGGTCCATTATTCATGCTATCCTTACGGGGTAGCAGAGCAAAATAGCTACCCTATCTAGAACAATAGATTCTAGTTTTCTATGTTGGCCTCTGTCTAAACTACGCCCTAAAGAGGCCGTTCCCTAGTGTGTCATTTCCTTTAACCTTAGCATTGTGCATGTGTGTGTTTATACGAGCATGCAAAGAGCTATAAGAGATAGAAAAACTGAATTATTTATTATCAACAGATGGAATTAGGTTGCTGTTCTGCCAGTTCACTTGAAGACCCAATAAGTCTATGAGACAGAGCACTGTCTGTGTGTCTGCAGCCATCTGAGCTTCTGTGACTGCAAAGATCTGTCAATCATCCAAGTAGGGAAAAATCTTCAACCCCTTGGCCTGTAGAGCAGTGTTTCCACCCTGGTCCTCAAGGCATATATGTTTTAGAGCAGGGGTCTCAAACTCCAGTCCTCGAGGGCCGCAGTCCTGCAACTGTTAGATGTTCCTCTGCTGCACCACACCTGAATAGAATAATTAAAGCCCTGGAGAACTGATCTACACAAGGTGGAGGTAATTAAGCCATTTCATTCCAGTTTTTGTACCTGTGGCACATCTGAAAACAGCAGGACTGCGGCCCTCGAGGACTGGAGTTTGAGACCCCTGTTTTAGAGGGTTCCCTGCTTTAATGTGCCTGATTCAACTGAATGCAGTTCAACAAACGCCTGTTAATCAGTCATCAATTGAAATCAGCTGGACTGAAGCAAGGAAATACCTAAAACATGCAGGGCAATGTGCCTTAAGGACCAGGGTTGGGAAACACTGCTATAGAGGACACAGATGCTGCCAGGGAGATAGCATCATTTTCAAAACCAGAGGCCCCTGAAGCCATGTTCTGCCCAGACCAGGGCTCGGATAAATGAAGAATATTTACACATTAAAAACTTTTTTGAACAATGGAAAAATTTGAAGCCCGTCCTTCATTTTGACAGGTTATAATTCACACCCTTCACTTTGGTTGAAATGGCTCTTTTAATTTCAGTCTCCATTACATACAGAACAGAAAAAATTAAAGAGAATACACTGTTTGTTAATTTGTTTATAGTCTAAACAGAGGAGCCGGCAGGTTATCTTGTGGAAATAAGTAAAGGTGCAGAAGTTAATTAGACCGTAACATACTCAGTGAGATGCACAACCAATGCAGAATAAGCTTTGTATTTAACTGTGCTTATTTATCTCATGATCAACAATAAATCCTGTGAATTTGATCACATTTGCTCTTTGTTTGCTAAAATTAAGAAGGGAGAACCAAATATTTCAACTGCCTGAAATAATCTGTTCCCCCTCCATAACATAAAAACAAATTAATTTACAGCAAGTCTTGAACTATGTTTATTCCTCTCATCACCACCAATAAATCCTGTATATTTGGAAACATTTGCTCTTTATTTGCCAAGGTTATGGAGGGAACCAAGTAACTTTGAAATAATCTGTACCCCCTCCATAACATGGGAGCTAATAATTTTTTCACAAATTCCTTAACTGTGCTTATTCCTCTAATCATCAACAACAAATCCTACGAATTTGGTAACATTTGGCCATTATTTGCCAAAATTATGAGGTTGAATCAAATATTTTAGCTGCCTGAAATAATCTGTTCCCCTACCACAAAATAGGAGCAAATTATTTTTTCACAAACTTTTTAACTGTGCTTATTCCTCTCAGCATGAAAACAAATCTTGTAAATTTGGTAACATTTGCTCTTTATTTGCCAAAGAAACTTGGGGTGAAAATGGTCAGATTCACCTCTCCAGCTGCAGTGTGTGCTGCCGACAGCTGGAAAACAGATCTTAGACTACAGATCTCTATCACAGGCCAAATGTCTACCGGTTATACAATATGCTGTTTATATCGCGAATTCCTGCTCTTCAAAAATGTTGATAATTGTTCATAAACTCATAATTTTTCCATTTCAGTTGATATAACATAAAAGTGGGGATCTGCCTTCACACCCTGAACTGCTTGTGGAGATTCAAGACTTTCTTTGTGTTTCCCAATGCTGGTCCTCAAGACTAACTGACCTGCATGTTTTAGATGTTCCCCTTGCTTCAACACACCCCATCTGCTTCAATTTTGTTGAATCGCAGATGACTGCAATTCTGCATCAATTGAAATCATGTGTGCTGAAGCTGGGAAATGCCTAAAACATGCAGGACGGTGTGCCTTGAAGACCCGGGTTGGGAAACACTGGTCTATCTTACTCTGTTGCTGAGAGATCTCTTCCCACTCACATTTTGAAGTATCTTTTGTAGCCACCATGTATAAGGAAATAAAAATCCTGCATTGTCATATTTATCTCTGCTTCAGTATATGAACATGTAAAAGCAGGTCAATAAACAGGTTTTTTGGATCACTTTGCAGATGAAGAGACAGAGAGTGATAATGAATTTCAGGTAAATGGTACTTTTCATTACTACAGTTTTTATTACCGTTTCTTTTTGTCTATCACTGATAACGCATTCCAGACTTTTACTCCAAAAAAGACTAAGGTAAAACAGACTAAATTATAAATAAATTAGACTGACTGTTAAATCCAGAATGTGTTTCTTAAGGATAACAGATCTTTCTTTCTAATCAGGGTATATAAAGTTACATGATAAACTGCAAAGTTCCTGTACTTGTAGAGGCTTTATCTAGTTCAGAGCACCCATGCACATACACATTCACACACTGATGGTGATAAGCTACTGAACTGCAGCCACAGCTGCTCGGAAGCAACTTGACAGAGGTGAGTTTTCCATGCTCTGGCACCACTCAGTCTTCTCACCACCACCAGCAAGTAACTGGGTGGCAAGTGGCTGAAGTGTCTCGACCAAGGACACAGTGACATACAGACCAGGGCCTTTGAACCGGCAACCCACCAATTACAGGACAAACTTCTACCTCTATTGAACCATATCGCTTACCACTCAGGAGTTTGTCACTCAGTACAAATTTGCTGCTAGTACTTTGTGAATCAGGCTCAGCAATTCATTTTTGTACAACCACCTTCCTGTTACTGCAAAATCCTCTAATGAATTTTGAGGCATTATAAATGTCATCAATCAGTCAAGACAATGTCAGTTTAAATGTTGATGCACCACTGCTGTTTGTTGAGTTAAGCTACCATACCAAAATAATATAAGAATTTAAAAGGTACAAGTACATTTTAATGTATTTTCAATGCACAAACAGGATGCTGTTGAGTCTTTGAATGAGGATGACAACTGCATATCCAGTTTGGTAGAAGTCAATCCTGGACAATGTCAATCAACAGAAAAAGGTAACATGACAAACAAAATAACTTTACATACCCTGCTTACATACCCTGATTTTATGGTCTTATTAAATCATTATTTGAAAATGGTTTTCCAAATAATGATTTGAATTTCTTGATATCACCTGTAGGAATGATAATAACATACTGTGCTGCTTTACAGTGGGCTTTAGATTGATGATACTATCGGTGCATCCTCACCACTGCACCTGAAAACAAGATCTGTAACTACAGGTGAACAGCCAGGAATGAAAAGAAGATAGTGTTGTAGATTCTTCTGGCCTTTTACCTTAATTCCCAAATATTCAACAGTCAAGTTTTCCCAAGTTAGCCTTTTTACAGTTTAGTGAATCAGGAAATGTTGAAGCAACCCATCCTCCTTTTTCACGTTTTCTATTCTCACTGAAAAATTGTACTTAGGAGGCGCCGATTCTCTTCCTGCTCTTAATGAAGATGGACACTTTTTCTTCTCCTACCACCTTTCCCATCTGTCTTGCTTTTGCTCTATGTGCTGTGCTATCTTTTTGTGGAGCCTCTATTTGCATATCTTACAAATTGCAAATTATGGATCTGGTCAGCTGGTCTCTCAATACAATTTATCAAAATTTCTTGATGAGAAACCTGGGCAACGGGGAGACCTCATGCCCTGAGAGGACATATACAAATGGAAGACCGTGTGTCTGTCCATATTGTCGGTCAAGGATATTGAAGATGTGTACATAGTTGAATTTTTGATAACATGATTTCTGCTTTTTGGATATGGTGGTTACCTGGCATATTGAGAAATTTGGAAAATGCTTGCAGATGTTCTAGCCATTGGAAGGCTGCCTGGCCTGTGTGAGGGGGTGGGCTGTGCTGTGAACACAGATGCTGCGTGAGCAGAACCACAAATTGGAAGCAATTCTTGCTGAGATTCACTGGCCAGTTGTTGTTTCTGAAATTCACCGGTGGGAAGGACTACACTTTGGAAAAGTTGTAATATCTGCTCGACAGGATTGACCACAAATTTGGCTATTTGGAGTTGAGACGTAACAGTGAGACAAAAAAATTTGGCCTGACCCAAAACAATTGTTATTATCTGAACTAGGTACCCATTGTGTCTCCTTTGCAAGGCTGGCTATCTCAAATTGTTGTGGATGTTATGTAAACAAGATGCTCTGCTCTCACTACCCGTTCCCTTTCCTCATGACATCTGTGAACTTGAATCAGAGCTCCACCGAGGCCGGCTGATAAACGCTCCATCACTTAACAAGCACTTTGGCCGGGATTGTTTTCTGGGACAGTGTTCACAGACCTAATTACAAATGTATATATGCACACACTTGAGCATAACTTAACTCACTGCCTTCATTGTCTCCCCTATTTCTTGCCCCCTCGTTACGACAACCCAGGTTTATGTGATGTGCTGGCCGGCTGCGTCTCTCACCTGTGCATAGGATTTTTTGCAACCTCACACTCTGTCCCTACAGGACAGTGTGAGATATGATTTTGTTTCCCTCATCTACGCATTCTGGATGAATACAGGTGTTAAACTAATGTCTGGAGAACATGAAGAATGGGGGGCTGAGGCAATGGTGGCACGGGAGGAATGTGGGGTGGTTCGAAGGAGAGAAGGGAGGGGGGGTAAGCCTAGAGGGGGTTAGCACATTGTTAGAAGGGGGGCGAAGAAGGAGGGGTGCGTGGGGGAATGGAAAGAAGTTGAGTGGTGGGCTAGATTAAGAGATTAAAGAGACCAAGCTTTTGCATGTACTCCAAATTGTTCAAGAACAGCAGCTGATTTAATTTGGGTATACCTTTCCATCCGGTTTTGGTGATTTAGGGGGCGAGGGATTAATTCATTCAATGCTAGTGAAATGGTGGTCTGTAGCTAAGCTAATTATGCTAAATGGTTGACAATCTCACACGGTCTACTCACCTCATTTGGAGAAAAACTATTTTACAAATTAACACTCTTGACTTTTCTCTCTCTATTTTGTAATTCTTATTTTTTTTTAAAAAGTTTACTTTATTAATTTTCTTGGCGGCATAATAACTGCCACAGTCGTTCTTGTCTTGTTCTGACTGCTCCTGAACACCTTCAACTATGTCATGCAGATCCAGGGGGACAGTTCAGTGCAAATATGAATGTGTGATTTTTGGTCTAGGATGAGTAACATTTAATTTTTAATGCTAAGACAATTAAACAAACACACACAATATGATTACATTTGTAATTAACATTTGTAATTAACATTTTTTTCTGTTTCTATGAACACAAAAATATACGTATTTTATGGGAGGGCCCCCTGTCGGTCAGGGCCCTTGGAATTGTCATGACTTTCACCCCCCTATTGCTGGGTTATAAATGTAACAAGTCTCTTTCTTTTATCTCTCAGTGGGACAAAAGAAGAAGAGTGGAACTGAAACTAGAGTAATGTTTGGAATTTGTAGCAGAATATTTAAATCCTAAACAGTAAAAAGACAGATTCTTACCGTAATATTTATACATTTTTGTTATAGGGACATGTTGATGTTAAAGGCTCACAGATGAATGATGAAGATGGAGGAAAAAAGTCTGGAATCAACATTGTTTCTTGCCAACCAAGCCAGAAAAGCAAAATTCTACAACATTCATCCACACAACCTCCCACTGTGTCTGGTATATTATCACTTGTCATGTGTTTATTTTAATTTTGCTGTCATAAATAACTTTTGATAAATCTAGAAAAAAAATGTTTGTTTATGCAGGTACCCCTAATATCAATGGATCAAAAGAAAAGGTAGATGTTTATTTGTAATTATTTTTGCTTACTGTTTTGATCTTAATGAAATTAATTTTAATCCTTGTATTCTTTGTAGCCATTATGCAGTTCTTCTGAAGAAGAAAAACAAATACTTCTAAAAGAGACTGGAATGCTGTTTCAAAGGCTTGAACTTCAGGACAAATTTCAAACAAAGTTGTCACCAGCAGAATTTCTTCAAATAGGTCCACCAATCAAGCAGACCAATGAAATTTACGGAAACAATCTAGCTTATGCTTTTCTTCAGAGATTAATGATGTTAGATTATAGAGCCAGATACATCCCTGTTCAACAAATAACTTTAGATGTAAGCGATTCAGAAGCTCTTCAAGTATCCAAAAGCAGTGACACAGAAAAAGGTGATTTTGATGCTCTTTATAGCACTAACACAGAGTCAGATCAGTCAAATAATAATAATAATCATGTGCATCCAATGGATGTTCAAATGGCAGTATTTCACTGCTCAGACAGCTTCCTTAAACAGAAAATAATCACAAAGTTGTCACAGTGTCAGTATGCTTTACCACTGCTTGTTCCTGATCCTCACACAACATATATTGAGTGTCCTTTGTGGACATTCAGACAAATAACAAAAACATGGAAAATAAGCACAAAAAAAGAAAATGCAACCACTGTCACCATGAAAAGCATGCCAATCTACAAAGCTGACACTCCCATGGTTTCATTTTTCCGACTGGGCTCCATGTCTTTGTCCAAATCTCAGCTGATGAATGACTTGATCAACGACCGCCACGACACATTCTTCCACAGAAACTGTAAAGGCAGCACCAAATCTCGTTATTTGATGGATGGCGTGGCAGAGATTGCCTGGTACTGCCCTGCTGGAAAAGACAATGATTTCTTTACTGACTGCATTGCCTTCTGTAATCTTCACGGGGATTCTCTAGCAAATGTAAAACAGCGTGAAATCCTGACTGAAATGTCATCAGTCATTGTTGTTCTTGTGCCAACTCTGGAAAAATGCCAAGAAAGCAGTGCAGTTATAGAGACACTGTACAAGTCTTCAAAGCCTCTAATCATCCTCAGTGCAGACAATGACTGTCCTGCAGTTCAGATGAAACCACAAAAATACAAACTGGGTCTGAAAGAAAGAAGTCAGTCGGATGTTTCTGAAGAACTAAAAAAGATTATAAAAAGCCTTTTGTCTGGACCCCACACATCCTTCAGGCTGGAGACTATGGCCAAAATCTCTGGGGTCAAAGTGGATGAAGATCAGAAAGTCTGCCAGAATGGGAAATCTGCGGCAATGGAAATAATTGAATTGATTGAAAGGATGGACATTGCCAAAATCAAAGATACATTTCTTCCATGCCAAGGTCAACTTTGGTCCAACTGGTGCAAAATCAATAAAGAGTTGCATCATCTAAAGGGAGACATTGAGAAAGAAAAGGGCCAGAAGAGTCATCAGCTAATGAAACTACGAGAGAAACAGTGTAAAGTGTCTAATGTATCCAATAGTAAACTGATGAGGTTGTTCACTCAGAGCCTCAAGAGTTTGCCTCCAAAAGAAAGAGAATATTTCTTGACATGGACTCAGATCCTTATAGATGCCCTCTCCACAGATGATCTCTCTTCAATTCTCCAAAATTATGATGAAACCTGGTCAGAGGTCTTGGTCTTGAAAAATAAACATGACAAATCTGCTCAATTAAAACACAAACAAACGGAGCTTGAACTGTTGTCACAAAAGCTTCAATCTGCAACCTTCGGTTTGGAACACATCTTCAGAGAGATGGGACAGATCTATGAAGCCCATAAATCTTTGAAGAAACCATTGCTGGACAAACAACATGATTGGACCAAATACCCTGAGCTGGCTGCAGATCTGATGATATCAGGACACCCAATGGAGTTGATGGATGGGGATGCAGGCCATGTGCCTTTAATATGGATTTCTAATCTTTTACAGGAAGTCATCAAGAAACTTGGTGACCCGAGAGTTTTTGTGCTGTCAGTTCTGGGTGTACAAAGTAGCGGAAAGTCAACGATGCTGAATGCCATGTTTGGCCTGCAGTTTGCAGTCAGTGCTGGGAGGTGCACCAAGGGTGCCTACATGCAATTGGTTAAGCTGTCAGAGGAAATCAAGAATAAATACCAGTTTGACTACATTCTAGTTGTAGACACTGAAGGACTGCGTGCTCTTGAGTTAGCAGATAATGCTACCCTTCATCATGACTATGAACTTGCAACATTTGTTGTTGGTCTGGGAAACATGACACTGATCAACATCTTTGGTGAAAATCTAGCTGATATGCAAGATGTCCTACAAATTGTTGTGCAGGCTTTCATGAGGATGAAGAAAGTCGAGCTTTCTCCAAGTTGTGTGTTTGTCCATCAGAATGTCACAGATATTACAGCAGTAGAGAAAAACATGGATGGAAAAAGACGTTTGCAGGAAAAACTGGACAAGATGACTCAACTTGCTGCCAAAGAGGAAGGATGTGATGTTGAGTGCTTCAGTGATGTCATCGCGTTTGATGTGCAAGAAGATGTGAAATACTTTGCTCAGCTGTGGGAGGGAAGTCCACCAATGGCTCCTCCAAATCCAGGTTATAGTGAGAGCATCCAAGAACTCAAGTCCATTATCTTGTCTAAAGCCAAACAGTCTACTGGAATCACTCTGTCACATTTCAGCACCAAAATTCAAGACCTGTGGAACGCTTTGATGAATGAACACTTTGTTTTTAGTTTCAAAAATACACAGGAAATTGCAATTTATAGAAAACTGGAGGTCCAATATGGGAAGTGGACTTGGGCCCTGAGGAGTGAGATGCTGAATATTGAAAACCAACTTTATCCCAGAATTGAAAAGGGCCAACTGGACAAAGTTGAACCCAGTTACCTTAATAAAGAAATGGCTAAAACATATGAAGAAGTAACAAAAAGTATGACGGCTTACTTTGAAGATGACAAAGACAAAGAAATGTTGGTTCAATGGCGGGGCCGATTTGAGAACAAAATCAAAGAATTTCATGAGGAACTTGTGAGAGGAGTGAAAAGAAAACTGGATGAAGTAATCCAGCAAAATAATGCTAGAAAAATGCTTGACAACAAGAAGACAGAGTTTGAAAACAACCTACTCCAGAAGAGCAAAGAGCTTGCTCATGAGTCAAAAGCAATGGGAGAAAAGGAAGAGGACCTGAAAAAACAATTCAACACTGTTTGGAGTCACTGGGTTAAGGAATTAACCTCGGATACAAAACCCATCGAGAACATAAGCTTGGAGGAGGATCAGCAACTTGTCCTTCAAGATCTTGGTGTAGAATGGGGACTCATTGATGAGTCAAAAAGAAATAAGAAGTACAGAAATCTGTCAGAACGTGGTGATTATTCTGATTACATAACCCAAAAGAAGAGCATTGGAGGTGTCTGGAAATCAGTTAAAAAGACTTTTGTTCCACATGAAGATCAGAAACTGATCAGATCATTCATTAATGAGGTTGAACAAAAATGTCTTGAGGCCATTAAGAGCAAACCTGTTGCAACAAGAGGTTACAGGTCAACCTACTTGCAGGAACTTGCCAAAAATATCAAACAAAGAGTGACAGAGTTTGAATCATTAAACAAATTTACATTCAAGAAGGAGTTTACAGTTGACCTTTCACTGTATGTGTTTGATAGGGCAGAAGGTTGGCTCTTAAACGCCCACAAGATCTACAGAGACAACAATGATGAACTGACTTATTTGGACAACAAGAAAAATGAGTACTACAACATTTTCAGGAGCTTCTGCAAAGGAAGTTCATCTACTGTGGTATTTGGAGAAATTATTTGTGGAAAACTTAAAGTCTCTGCCGCTGAAGCCGTCTGTAACAAGACTGGAGTTGATATTGCTGGAGAGATGATGTGCAGTTTCCCAGCATTCAGTGAGAACAGACTGAATTTAGAGAAGCATGTGTTGGCATCTCTGGCAGAGAAAGAAGACTTTAGCAGATTCACCACCTACATCAGAAATCCAAGAGCTCAAGTAGAGGCTTTCATCAAAGAAGAAGTAAAGAAATACATGTTCACAACACAGAAAGTTAAAGCCCAGACTATCCTTAAAAAAAATGTAGAAGACATCACCAGAGTCATCAGTCAGGCTTTATTTGAAGCAACAAAGCCTGATGGAAAAGGAAACATAGAAATGTGGGTGGAGGAATTTTCTAGTAAACTGAAGCCAAAGTTGACTCTTGACACCATTAGTTGTCAAAACTTCAGCGACACAAACAATTTTGAATTTCTCAAAGAAGAGATAGAGAAAGGCCTGAAAAGCATCACAACAGAGATGAGCAAACTCTCCCTGGAAAAAGTGAATGACTGCAGGCAGAAGCCTGATCAGATCCTGATTGATCAGCTGTGCAACTGCTGCTGGGAAAGGTGTCCATTCTGTGCCGCTGTTTGCACAAACACTTTGAAGGACCACAGTCCTGAGAAGCACAGTGTTCCTTTTCATCGACCGTCTGGAGTCGAAGGTTGGCATGTAAGAGGAACAGTTGAGCTGGTCATTGATTTCTGTACCACGTTAGTCGCAAGTGACAGACGCTTTTATCCTAATGCTGACTCGAAGGAGGCTGTTCCTTTTAAACAGTATCCAACTGCAGGAGAAAAGTATGCTTCTTGGAGCATTACAGCTGATGCCTCCATGCTGCCCTACTGGAAATGGTTCATCTGCCACTTTCAAAAGCAAATAGAAGACTACTATAATATGAAATTTCAGGGTAGTGGAGAAATTCCTCAGCAATGGAAAAACTTCAGTAAGAAGGATGCCATTGAAAGTCTGAATGAAATGTTTAGTTTGTGAAGAGACTGCAGGTGTTCATAGAAACTAATCAAGTTGTGGGTTTGAGCAGTAATTGTGACGTTCAAAGCTCTTCAAAATGAATAAATGATAATTTATTACCTTTGGTTTCTACATCCTGAATGAGTTATATTTGAAGGATAACTGAAATGGCTTCAAACAGCTATATGTTTTACTTAATTTTTTATTGTCTTTTTTATCCCGTTATTCTGATTATTTTTTAGTCGCCAAAAGGTCTTATTTAGGAAATAAGCATTGAAATATCAAATATGAGTCTTGATTTGGGTTACAGTATGTAAACATCTTGCCTTTTGTATCCAGAGCGAATCAGTTTAATATGGTATATTTTCTCATGTTTTAAAATGTTACACATGTATGGGGGCTGCACAGTGGCGCAGTTGGTAGAGCTGTTGCCTTGCAGCAAGAAGGTCCTGGGTTCGATTCCCGGCCCGGGGTCTTTCTGCATGGAGTTTGCATGTTCTCCCTGTGCATGGTGGGTTCTCTCTGGGTTCTCCGGCTTCCTCCCACAGTCCAAAAACATGACTGTCAGGTTAATTGGTCTGTAAATTCTCCCTAGGTGTGAGTGTGTGTGTGAATGGTTGTTTGTCTTGTGTGTCTCTGTGTTGCCCTGCGACAGACTGGCGACCTGTCCAGGGTGACCCCGCCTCTCGCCTGGAACGCAGCTGGAGAGGAACCAGCAACCCTCCTGACCCCATTAGGGACAAGGGGTGTACAGAGAATGGATGGATGGATACATGTATGGTAAAATTCAAATCTTAATTCATATTTTTTAAGCCCAATTACAATCATATTGATCCAGGAGATAAATATCTTAAAATAAACCACATTTGAATTTCATGAACTAGATGTTTTTGTAAATGAGCAACAACTTGGGGCCCCCTTTCTCCTAATTTTTCATTTATGTTGAAACTTTGCCGTGTTAAACTAATTTGTTAAGCAACTGAATAGTCTTCCTCCATATTTCTTTTTAGGGTTTTTTTTATATTTCTTTAGTAATTCCTTGGCTTATTCACTGTAAATTTGTTTTTCTCTAAATAAACACGAAGTTTTGTAATAGAAAATGATCATGTAAAAAATGTAACCACTCTTTAAATAAATGAAATAAGCATACTTCTTTGACATATCACATCATTTATAATAAATATTACAAGATTTAACATGACAGATAACACAAATGATGCAAAACACTGTTTCACCAGTAAAAGTTATGTTTGATTTTAACTTGTATTAAATTCACTAAAATGCTCCTGATTCCTTTTCTTCACCTCTTCAAAATAAATAAAGGAAATAAACAAAGATGTGAAAACAAATGAGTTAAATGTTTTGAATCAAATTAGGGAGAATCCATTCTCACCAACATTGTCTGTTCCAGGATTTCTCAGGTCGTTTACGGTAAGATCCATGTTTCATGTAAAAGAGTGAACTACTTTTAATGATGCATGTTTAGTACAATTCCTGCACCTTTATCAAAAACTTTACCTTTAATTTGTTCCGCTTCAAATGTATTACTGTCTGTTCTTTTTTTAATTTTTTTAATATATATATTTATTATATTTTCAGAATATAACATACATAAATCAAACATGAGAGTATAAGTAAATATATATACACATATTCACGCAGACTTATACTGTATATGCATGGATATGTATTACTGTCTGTTCTTTAAACATATATCTATGGGTTTTGTTGAGGAAAAATAATTATTTCTAGTGCTTTAAACAGTTAATTTTATGTCATGTGTAAAAGGTATCTTTTTTTTTTTTTGGTTTATATATTGCCATTCTTTTTTTTTTTATTTTATTTAGTCAACTATCTACAACAGTACATTGAACACAGGGACAAAGTAAAACATGACTTTTTTTTTTTTCCCTCTCCCCATCCTGTGGTCTCTTCCTTTACCTTCTGTTTATTCTGTCCTCTACCCCTCCCCATCCATCCGTACCCGGCTGCAAACAAAAGAAACAGCAAAATAAAGTAATTAAAAAAAAAAAAAAAAAAAAAAAAAAACAAACAAAAGAAAAACAATAATTATACAGCTGAGGAATCACAATCATGAAAAACCCAGGGGAGTAAGACAGAGTACAGAAACATGGACAGCATGTAGAACAGGCGTCCACGCAAGCGTAGGTACACAGATCAAGACAGAACATGGATATTTAAAACTGCACAGGTTGACAATCACTATCGATAGCCAGATTCACAAGGAGCCGCCGGGCCGGGGGGACAGGCAACTACAGCACAGCTGGCTCCTATGCGATTTTCAGGCTCGAGGGAGGGTATCCAGTCTTTCAAAATAAGATAATAGAGGGGCCCAAGTTTTATAAAATTTTTGGATCGAACCTCTAAGACAAAATTTGATCTTCTCTAACTTAAGGAACATGGACAGATCTTTCAACCAAAGAGAAGCCTTGGGTGGGTGTTCTGATTTCCACGCTAATAATATTCTTCTTCAGGCGAGGAGAGTTGAAAAAGCTAGTACATTTTTAAAATCGTGTTAATGATATCCCCTCCCCTGGAGTTCCAAATATTGCCAATTCAGCACTGGGTTGGATACCTATTTCGAAAGCTTCAGAAAGGATCTGAAAAATTGTGGACCAGAAGTTACACAGTTTGTTACAGGTCCAGAACATGTGAGTTAGATTTGCCTTAGCTATGTGGCACCGAGCACAGGTTTCACTCACTGTAGAATAAATCCTTGAGAGTCTGGCTCTACTGTAATGGATCCTATGAAGGACCTTGAACTGAATTAGTCCAAGTCGAGCGCATGATGTTGACCCATTTACTCTACGTAATGCGTGGTTCCAAGTTTCATCAGAGATGTGTATTCCAATTTCCTCTGACCATTCCTCTCTGATCTCATTGAGCTTCACAGTATTGAATGATGAGATGCTATTATAAATTTTGGAGATTAAGCCCCTATCTTGTGTTGGAGTTTGCAAAATTATGTCTATTCCTCTCTTTGGGGGTAAATTGGGAAAGCAGGGACTAATGTTACGAACAAAGTCACGGATCTGGAGGTATCGAAATAGGGAGGAACGCTGTAAGCTAAATTTAGAGGAAATGGCATCAAAGGTAGCGAAGATTCCATCTATATATAAGTCACTAAATTTATTTAAGCCTGCTCTCCGCCAATGGGCAAAGACAGGATCTGATAAGGATGGCGGGAAAACATGGTTATCACATATGGGACTGTAGATAGAGAAGTTTATCATATTGAAGTGTTGTCTAAATTGTGACCATATTTTTAGGGTTGAGATTACAACTGGGCATGACGAATGCTGCCTCAGAGAGAGAGGAAGCTTTGAGGTAACTAATGTAGGGAATGATGATGGCTTACATGCATTCAGTTCTAATTGACACCAGTCGACATCTGGTTGATGGAGTAGACAGACTATTTTTTGTAGGTTTGCTGCCCAGTAATAATACAACAGGTTAGGTAGAGCCATACCCCCCTCATCCTTATGTCTCTGAAGGAAGCGCCTGCTGATTCTAGGATGTTTATTACCCCACATGAATGAGGATAGCTGTTTATCGATAAGTCTGAAGAATGATTTTGGGAGAAAAACTGGGATACTCTGAAACAAATACATAAATCTTGGCAAGACGTTCATTTTAATACATGCTACTTTACCCGCTAAAGATAAATTTAGGACACTCCATTTCTGGAGGTCACGTTTGAGATTATTAAGCAGAGGGGAGAGATTTTTTTCAAACAGATCAGAGAAAGAATGTGTCACGTTAATTCCCAAATATTTGAATCCTGCTCTAGCAAGAGGGAAGGGCAGGTCAGTTTCTGTAATTTGGAGCGCAGAATTATTAATTGGAAAACATTCACTCTTTGAGAAGTTCAACTTGTATCCTGAGAATTTACCAAAACGGTTTAGCAAACTCACAATGTTGGAGATAGATGATACTGGGTCCGAGATGTAGAGTAATAAGTCGTCCGCATACAGGGACAGCCGATGTTGTGTAAAAGGTATCTTGAACAGTTTGATTTTGAACAAATTTCTTGGGATTTGAAACTAAAACTACTCTATCGGTAAGTATTTAGAAGCAGGAAATTAATGCAGATAAAAAGGAGATCTTTTAGGAGGTTCCTGCTGTGTTATCAGAAGCCCAGGAAGCCATAAAATTAGCATCTACTGCAGGGCAGAAGCCTGTATGGTTCACAGAACATCAAAGGTCTTCCAGAACCACATCTGGCATGGTTTAAACTAAATACAACATAGAATGTTGAGATCATTAACATTTAATTTCTAAGACATTTTTCTAAGTATTAGTAGCAAGTTTTTAACCAAAGTGTATTATCTAAGTTTAGAATGGTGAATGCTGAATGTATTTGAAAATTGTACTGTCTATGATAATATCTGAATCAAATGGAAATTGTTTCAATGAAAATGTGTTGTTTAGTATTAGAAAATTGTTCAGGATTTATGTGATAAGGCAAAGATTCAAATCTTTGGAGATGCTGAGTGCAGATGAGCAAAAACTAGGTTTGTGAAGGTAATCTTTCCTTAAATTAAATTACTGAGTCTAACTTGTGAAGGAGACACTTTAAAATTCACAGGTATATGTGAAGCCCATGGGGTCAGGACGCAGCTGCTTGCTCCTTTGTCTTACAGGAGACCAAAAGGGCCTTTGATCTTAGCGTGAAATTAGGGGAAGTTCTAAGTTTTATTGCCGTCCAAGGTAGCGTCTGATTGGTCATACAGAGGTACGCCTTAATTGAATACATTAACAAGGAGAGAAACGCCTTCACTATAAGAGATCGAACATGATAATAATAATTTAGATAGCTGTCCTATTCTGCCTTTTTGGCATCGGCTTTCTCCAAAGACATGTCTTTGCCTTTTCTTTCTCTGTCTTTGTCCCTTTGTCTTTTAATTATTTTGTCTCAGGTAACGAATGTATGTCTCTGTAACTCTGCAGTTTTCTTGTTAATTCATACGCTTCTTGTGTGGAATTAAACGCTGTAACTCTGTGACGTCATCACGCATTGCTGTCTCCTTGTCGCCACACGCGGCTCGCAGGAAGAACTTGGGACAGAGGAAAAGAGAGAGCCAAGCTTTTTCCAAATTAAGCTAATTTTAAATACTTTTCCTCAATAGTTTCTTAGCAGATCTTCAAGTGTGTCAGATTGAACATTCCCCATGACAGTAATTATAGATAATGAGGTAAACAGGAACACAGTTGGAATGAGAACTTCATATTCACCAAGAAATGCCTCTTCAAGCATGTCCATGGAGTTTCCACACAATCTAAAATAGAAATTATGTATTTTATTTATAAACTAAAAATGAAACACAAACAAATACAGTATTTCTACATGGTTTAATATTATCAGGAACAAGAGTCTCTGTGTGCTTGGGGTTCATTTAGAAAGACTTCCTGTCCTGTCATGTTACTTCTTTTCTGCAGAAGTTTGTGGATTTTACACTTTACATGATGCCACCACCCAGTGGTCTTTCAGCTGCACAGAAAAAGCTCCAATTTAATTTAAAATTTGTTTTTGGCTTTTGTTTTATTTTAATAAACAAAAAAATGTGTAGCTGCAAAATTCTACTCATGTTTTGGTTATACTATATGCATGGGTTTTTGGAAGTTTTATTTTTTCTCTTTGGTGTTTTCCCAGCTAATCAATCCATTAAGAGAAATGGTCTGGGGTTCTGTGGTGGCAAAGAGGCAAAGCATGACCCACGTATGGAGGCCTTAGTCCTTGTGGTGGTAGTCACAGGTTCGATTCCCTGCCTGGCAACATTTGCCACATGTCTTCCCCCTCATTCATGTTGAACTACTTTCAGATAAAAGCCACTAGAGCCAACTAAACCTGAAATAAATAAATAATCTGAACTTATTTGATGTTTTTCTCAAAGCTCTTTACAGCAGAGCAACATTCACTCAGTCACACTCACATGTAAATAAATAGGCGTTTATCTACTGAAGCCAATTTGAGAATAAAATCAATGGGTTTCACAAGAACTTGTGAGAGGGGTGAAAAGAAAACTGGATGAAGTAAATCAGAAAAAATAATGCTAGAAAAATGCTTGACAAGAAGAAGACTGAGTTTGAAAAATCTACTCCAGAAGAGCAAAGAGCTAGCTCACCAGTTAAAATGCCTTACATCCAATGAAGACAAACTAAAAGCAGTTCAGTAACTTTTAGAGTAATTTGGTTAAGAAATTAGCCTCAGATACTGTCATGATATGAGGGAAGACAGGAAAGGTATTTGTCGGATGGGAACTCCCTTTATTCAGCAGCTGAAGCCTGAGGTAACAACCAGAACTAGATCTTATTCGAACTCCTTTCTCTGACTCGTTTCAGAGTGCTCCCCCAGTGGTCAGGAAGTCTAACTACCTTTACTCTAGATATCCAACAGAAACTAATCTCACGACATCTCCCTTCTTTTAAAGTTAAACATTGCAAGATCCCAAACATCTGCAACTTATTTTAACGTCTTAAAGGATACTAAATAGTACATGCTCTAATACAATTAATTACTCCATTTAACTTAATTTTTAGCTGTCACATCTCTTTCAACAAAGGCTTCTTTCCAACATAGAAATAGATGTTTTCAGAACAACTTTCCCACATTTTCTTTTTCTTTTTCGATGACAGTTTTAACAAATTCCACACAGAACAATACAGGACATCACAGGGTTAGACTGCCCTCAGCCCTGATAGGGATTATTATGCCCTTTCAAATCTTATAGTCCCTGAACCTCAGAGGCCGCTTCATTTCACGTCCCCTGGAAGTTGTCTTCACAGGAGTAGACGGTGGGAAGGAGGATTCTGGAGGACTTGCTACTGGCTGATTTAATGGTGGTTCGGGTGGAATGGCCACCTCTGTAGCTGGGGATCTGCAGTCCTGCTGTGGCACTGCAGACTCAGCCAAATGTTGTGCTACAGAAATATCAGTCTTAAGATCCTCCTGAAAGTGATGTCTGTTATCAGTCCCAGGAATCTCCTGAAGGTGACGTCTGTTGCGACGGGTCACACTTCCGTTGGCCATTTCTACAAGGTAGGATCTCGGCTCCTTGGACTTGCTGATGACTTTAGCAGGTGTTGTCCACCCTTTTTCCCCATCGAGTTTCACTCTCACATTTTGACCAGGGAGAATGTCGGGAAGAGGGCGAGCTGAATATCTGGAGTTGTAGAAGCATCTGTAAGACTCTTTAGCCTTGGCATCTTTTACGTAAACCAGGTCTGGGTTGACTGCACTTGTCATCAATGTTTTTTCCAGGACAGGAACAGTGGTGTGAATCTGTTGGCCAGTCATAAGTTGCACTGGACTGGAACCCGTTGCCGCTACCGGTGTGGAGCGGTAACTCATAAGGGCTAAGCTGGGGTCAGGTTGTTTAAGGACGTATTTAGCAGTCTGAACATCCCTTTCGGCAGCTCCATTAGATTGTGGGTAATGGGGGCTTGAGGTTATGTGAGTGAACCCATACCTCTGCTTGAATTCTTGGAACTCTGTCGATGTAAACTGTGTACCATTGTCGCTGACAAGTTCTAGCGGGATGCCCCATCTCACAAACATGTGTTTGAGCTTGTTGATAACTTGGGTGCTGGAAGCGGTGGTGAGGGAAGCAATTTCAATGTCCCTGGAAAAATAATCAACCGCAACGAGATACATCTTACCCTCAAGCACAAACAGGTCGACTCCAATTCTCTGCCACGGACCACTGGGCAGTGAAGTTGTGATCAGTGGTTCACATCTCTGTGTAGGTTTGTGCTCTCTGCAAAAATTGCAGAACTTCACTTTGTTTGTCATTTGTGCACCAATCTTTGGCCACCACACTGTCAGCTTGGCTCACTCACGACACTTGGTGAGGCCCTGGTGGCCTTCGTGAAGTTGGTCTAAAACACCAGTGCTATTGGAACTACAATGCGGTCGTGATACAAGACCAGCCCATGTAACTCTGATAGGTGACTTCTGACTGTATAGTATCCGTGCAGTAGTGAGCTTTTCTGATAAACATGATTACTTTTTGAAGTTCAGCATCAGTTTGTGTAGTCTGGCGGAGTTCCTCCAGCTTTGGTGACCTGATTGGTTTGCTAGCCACCATAGTGTTGACATATGCCTTTACTTGTGTTTCAGTTTCTGGAACATAACTGTCTTTCAATGGATGTCTGGAGAGTGTGTCGGCGACTACGAGCTGTTTACCGGGAACATGGTCAGCAGTGACATTGAACCTCATAAGGTGCATAAGTAGTCTCTGGCATCTTAGTGGTGTTTTGTCAAGATCATAAGCGTTGATCAGTGGTACCAGTGGCTTATCGGTTTGTAACCGGACATGGCCCATCCCTTGGATGTAGCGAGCGAACCGTTCACAGGCCCAGACTGACGCCAAACACTCCTTTTCAATCTGTGAATACCTCTTCTCTGCATCAGTAAGTGTGCGCGAGCAAAAGGCAACAGGACGCAACTCCCCCTCATGGTCTTGTAACAGAGCAACACCGAGGCCATAGCTGCTGGCATCGGCACTGACCACTGTCACTTTGTTGGCATCATAGTAGCAAAGAGCTGGCGCCGCTATGAGCATTGTTTTGGCCTTGTTGAATGCTCGCTCCTGGGGTTCGTCCCAAACCCATGCAGACTCTTTCTTGAGTAGATCAGTCAGTGGATACAGCACAGTAGACAGACCTGGCAGGAATTTTCCAACATAGTTCACCAGCCCAAGCACCTGTCTCAGCTGCTCCACATTTGACGGATGAGGCATTTTAGCAATAGCATCCACCTTGCTCTGATCAGGCTTTACACCGTCAGGACCAATGATGTGTCCGAAGAACTGCAGTTCTGTTTTCCCAAAGTGACACTTGGCCCTGTTCAACTTAAGACCGGATACCCTGATCGTCCGCAACACTACATCGAGCCGGTGGTCATGTTGCTCCTTAGTAGATCCGTAAACCAGAATGTCGTCCATCACAACAACAGTTCCTTCCAGGTTCTTAAGTAGATTACTCATCAGTCGCTGAAAAATCTCAGGAGCGGATGTAATCCCAAACGGTAAGCGTTTGAAGCAAAACCAGCCCATCGGGGTAATGAATTTGGTTAGTCTTTGGCAGCTGGGGTCCAATGGAATTTGCCAAAACCCACTAGAGGCATCCAGAGTGGAGAAAATCTTGGCTCCAGCCAGTTGAGGCGTTATGTCATCTAATATAGGTAAAATGTAGCGTTCCCGCTTAACACCCTTGTTCAATCGTTTTAAATCTACACACACCCTGACTTCATCCTTGTTGCGTTTTGGAACAGGCACCATTGGGGCACACCAATTTGTTGGTTCAGTGACCTCCTCAATGATCCCAAGATTTAACATCCGCTTTAGTTCTTTCTCCACCTTAGGAAGGAGAGGGAAAGGGACTCGGCGTGGTGTATTGACGCTGTATGGAATCGCCTCTTCCGTCAACTCAATTTTAACAGCCGCACAGTTCAGTAGTCCTATTTCCCCAAACACATCACTGAATAACAAATAGTTACCACTGATGGCATTGACTCGTTTAACCAGTCCCATTTGTTTTGCCACTGCTCTCCTAATAGGTTATTAACAAACTGTCCTTTAATAACTGTAATCCAGTACTGGTATCTCTGACCATTGTGTGTGGTGGTAGCGAGGAATGTACCCACGCATCTGACTTTTCCACCTGAACTATACACTGTTGATCTGGACTTATACAGTTTTGGTTTCTGCGGTAGATTATTGAAAGTTGTGTCAGTCATGACTGTGGTATCAGCACCAGTGTCAATTTTAAAGTTCACTGGGCTACCATTCACCAGCAGTTCAATGTCCCAGTCGATGTCGGAATCAGACTTCTCAATGACATTTGACTTTGCTGTTGCTCTAAGGAACAGTTCACCAATAAAGAATGAATCCTCATCTGAACATACAGCAGTTTCAGCTGTAACTTGTTTTAACATTTTAGTTTTACACACAGCCTCGAAATGTCCCATTTTGTTACATTTTCTGCATCTTTTATTTCTGGCAGGACAGTTTTCTTTTCTGTCGTGCATTCTAGCGCATCTCTGACAGTTCTGTCTATTGTTAAGGAAGAATATTTTAAATTAATTAATTTGGAAAAAAGTTTGGCTCTCTCTTCCTTCCTGGATCCCAGGTCCTCTTAGCGGGTGACGTGTGGCGACAAGGAAAACAACAATGCGTGATGACATCACAGAATTACAGAGTTTAATCCCATACAAAGCAACGTATGAATTAACAACAAAACTGCAGAGTTACAGAGATATACATTCTTTACCTGAGACAAAAAAGATAGAGAAAGAAAAGATAGAGAAAGAGGCAAAGACATGTCTTTGGAGAAAGCTGATGCCGAAAAGGCAAAATAGGGCAGCTATCTGAATTATTATTCCTGCGCACGAACTCTTATAGTGAAGGTGTTTCCTTCCTTGTTAATATATTCAATTAAGGCATACCTCTGGTTGACCAACCAGAAGCTACCTTGGACACTCAGAAAAACTTAGACGTCCCTCCTAATTTATGTCAAAGATGAAAGGCCATTTGCTCCCCGGTAAAACAAAGGAGCAATATTGAGGGCAATATGAAGGCTTTTATTTTGAAATATAAACATAAGCTTCATATTAAATGCCCACACTAATCCAACAGTGTTTGAGTTAAATCTCTTATTTACTGGCCTAAACAGCCAGTAGTTCTAATTGGAAGCTCTGTTTTAACTGAGTGTTAGTTAGAACTACAGATATGGTGTTCTCATAGTCCTATTTAATATCATTAGGTCAAAGGTTAATGCCATTGCACTGGCTTGCTATGCAAGCCAGTGCCATAACCTGAGAGGAAAAGATAATATAGGCTGATATTATTGCAGCGCCTTACGGCGCTGCACTGACCTGACAGAGATATTGGGGCTTTTATTGGGAAATTTCCATTAAGCTTTATTTAAAATTGACACATTAATCCTGTGTGTAACAATGGTTTGTTAAAACCAGTTATAAAATGCCCAAAACACAAGTAGTTCTAAAGGCCAGCTCATTCCAGAGTGTCCTCCCATAAATCAGCTGCTCTGGCCCCATGTGTTCCGTTGCTATGGTAATGGATCAGCTGCTAACTGTCAGTGTGTTTGAGACAGAAATGGGGGAAAAAAATTCTATCTTTGTGAGACACCCAGCCAATTAATATGGAAAAAGCACTCCGAACAAACCTTTGCCGTTCAGGAACCGTAATACATATTCAAAAACCGTTTGAAGCGTATAAGAGGGCTATTTGTCTTCTCCGATTGTACCGCAATTCATATTTTTACCTCATTCACAGTAATTGCAGTGATGAGACAAAAAATTGTGCAGAAACTTTTCAGAAATACATGGAAGTGAACCAGGGAGAGCGTCAGTTACCCTGTCCCATGATTTCACTCTGAAGCACCTTGACAGAAAACCGTAAATGCTAGAGAAATATCGAACACATTTTACCGGAGCAGGCATGCGTATCAATGTCATGACCGAGTTTGATACCAATCGGGCGATATTTGTGGGCGTGACGGCGATTTCAAAATCGCTTTGGGGTCAGAAATCTGCTTAAATTCTCACTCTAAAAAAGCGGCAGTTGGTGTCAGTTATGCTCTGCGTTTCGGCAGTTGGAAATTTTGCTCGTTTTTCGCTTTTTACGTCGCCATCGTAAGTCCGATTCCTTATAAAAATAATAGCACCCCTCCCGGGACCGAGCCGCACGTTTTGATACCACTTTTGTGGGTGGGCTCGCAGCGGTGCGAGCCGCATTCCGGTTGACGGAAGAATAATAAATAATACTAGAAAATTCCTGAAGAAATTTAACTGGGGCCTGCCAAAGTGTGCCCGTCGGTTTGGACCCAGCGTTGTGATGCTAAGAATTAGCATCAATGCTAAAGAAAGCTGCAATGTAATCAATAGAATCACAAGAATGTTAAGTAAACTGGACATGCACCATTCAGTATGATAAAGTAAGTGTATTAGCTAAAATGAGCAAAAATGCTAATGTTAGCATGAATGCTGTCAGTAGCATGTGGGATATTATTAGAATGTTCTCTGTAATTTACTTAATTCCTTCAGAATACTAACTATGGCAGATAAGTAAGAAAAATACGTTATAGCTTATTTAAGCTAAAAGGCTAATGCTAATGAACTGCCTTGCTGCGCAAGGCAGCTCCCTAACCTGAGAGAACCAGATAATGCAGAATGATATCATTGCACCGCCTGCTGCGGTGCACTATTCAGAAGGGCATATTGAGGCTTTTATTTTGAAATTTGCAGTAAGCATCATAAGAAATGGTCAAACTCATCCCATGTGTAACAGTGAATGTGTTAAATCGTTTCTATAATGCTCAAAACACAAGTAGTTCTAAAGGCCAGCTCAGTCCTCCTCTGTAGTAACTGACAGTTCCACCATGTTGTAGTTCTAACCTTCAGTCTTTGTAGTTCTAAAGAGCAGCTCAACTGTCATGTGAGTGAAACACACAGGGAGAGATGGAATCCTAATAGTTTGAAGCAGTTAGTTTTTCTGATCAAAGCAGGCCAAACATATCTTTACCTAAGTGTTGCCAATAGCATGTGGGGTATCATTTGAATGTTTTCTGTAATTGATTTACTCCATTCAGTATATTTAAAATGACTAATAAGTAAGTAAAATAGCTAATAGTTTATTTAAGGTAAAAGTCTTATCTTAATGATCTGCCTTGCTGCGCAAGGCAGATCCCTAACCTGAGAGAAGAATATAAAGCATTCTAATATTATAACATTAACCTGAGGGCAATATGAAGGCTTTTATTTTGAAAAATAAACATAAGCTTCATATTAAATGCTCACACTAATCCAATGCCTAACAGTGTTTGAGTTAAATCTCTTATTTACTGGCCTAAACAGCCAGTAGTTCTAAATGGAAGCTCTGTTTTAACTGAGTGTTAGTTAGAACTACAGATATGGTGTTCTGATAGTCCTATTTAATATCATTAGGTCAAAGGTTAATGCCATTGCACTGGCTTGCTGCGCAAGCCAGTGCCATAACCTGAGAGGAAAAGATAATATAGGCAGAGATTTTTTCAGCGCCTTACGGCGCTGCACTCACCTGACAGAGATATTGGGGCTTTTATTGGGAAATTTCCATTAAGCTTTATTTAAAATTGACACATTAATCCTGTGTGTAACAATGGTTTGTTAAAATCAGTTATAAAATGCCCAAAACACAAGTAGTTCTAAAGGCCAGCTCATTCCAGAGTGTCCTCCCATGAATCAGCTGCTCTGGCCTCATGTGTTCCGTTGCTATGGTAATGGATCAGCTGCTTACTGTCATCTGTGTGTGAGACAGAAAGGGGGGAAAAAAATTCTATCTTTGTGAGACACCCAGCCAATTAATATGGAAAAAGCACTCCGAACAAACCTTTGCCGTTCAGGAACCGTAATACATATTCAAAAACCGTTTGAAGCGTATAAGAGGGCTATTTGTCTTCTCCGATAGTACCGCAATTCATATTTTTACCTCATTCACAGTAATTGCAGTGATGAGACAAAAAATTGTGCAGAAACTTTTCAGAAATACATGGAAGTGAATCAGGGAGAGCGTCAGTTACCCTGTCCCATAATTTCACTCTGAAGCACCTTGACAGAAAACCGTAAATGCTAGAGAAATATCGAACACATTTTACCGGAGCAGGCACGCGTATCAATGTCATGACCGAGTTTGATACCAATCGGGCGATATTTGTGGGCGTGACGGCGATTTAAAAATTGCTTTGGGGTCAGAAATCTGCTTAAATTCTCACTCTAAAAAAGCGTCAGTTGGTGTCAGTTATGCTCTGCGTTTCGGCAGTTGGAAATTTTGCTCGTTTTTCGCTTTTTACTTCGCCATCGTAAGTCCGATTCCTTATAAAAATAATAGCACACCTGCCGGGATCGGGCCGCACGTTTTGATACCACTTTTGTGGGTGGGCTCGCAGCGGTACGAGCCGCATTCCGGTTGGCGGAAGAATAATAAATAATATACTAGAAAATTCCTGAAGAAATTTAACTGGGGCCTGCCAAAGTGTGCCCGTCGGTTTGGACCCAGCGTTCTGATGCTAAGAATTAGCATCAATGCTAAGCTTAAAAACTTCCAAAGAACCATGTGGAGAATCACAAGAATGTTGACTAACATGGACATGCACGATTAAGCATGATAATCAGCTCACTAGCATGTTGTCTATACTTGACTTACACCATTAAGTATACTAAACATGGCTAAAAAGACAAAAAAATACCCAATAGCTTATTTAAGATAAAATGCTAATGCTAATGAACTGCCTTGCTGCGCAAGGCAGTTCCCTAACCTGAGAGAAGAATATAAAGCATTCTAATATTATTGCATCGCCTTACGGCGATGCATTAACCTGAGGGTCATATTCAGGCTTTTATTTTGAAATTTGCAGTAAGCTTCATATTAAATGCCCACACTAATCCAGTGTCTAAGAGTGCTTTGGATAAACCAATCACGTCAAGCAAAAATGAGCAAATATATGATGTAAAAATTGCCAAGGCTTTTATTTTGAAATTTTCAGTAAGCATCATAAGAAATGGTCAAACTAATCCCATGTGTAACAGTGAATGTGTTAAATCGTTTCTATAATGCTCAAAACACAAGTAGTTCTAAAGGCCAGCTCAGACCTCCTCTGTAGTAACTGACAGTTCCACCATGTTGTAGTTCTAACCTTCAGTCTTTGTAGTTCTAAAGAGCAGCTCAACTGTCATGAGAGTGAAACACAGGGAGAGATGGAATCCTAATAGTTTGAAGCAGTTAGTTTTTCTGATCAAAGCAGGCCAAACATCTCCTTACCTAAATGCTGCCAATAGCATGTGGGGTATCATTTGAATGTTGTCTGTAACTGACTTACTCAATTCAGTATATTTAAAATGACTAATAAGTAAGAAAAATAGCTAATAGTTTATTTAAGGTAAAAGTCTTATCTTAATTGACTGCCTTGCTGCGCAAGGCAGATCCCTAACCTGAGAGAAGAATATAAAGCATTCTAATATTATTGCATCGCCTTACGGCGATGCATTAACCTGAGGGCAATATGAAGGCTTTTTTTAAAAAAAATAAACATAAGCTTCATATTAAATGCTCACACTAATCCAATGCCTAACAGTGTTGGGGTTAAATTTCTTATTTACTGGCCTAAACAGCCAGTAGTTCTAAATGGAAGCTCTGTTTTAACTGAGTGTTAGTTAGAACTACAGATATGGTGTTCTGATAGTCCTATTTATTATCATTAGGTCAAAGGTTAATGCCATTGCACTGGCTTGCTGCGCAAGCCAGTGCCATAACCTGAGAGGAAAAGATAATATAGGCAGAGATTTTTTCAGCGCCTTACGGCGCTGCACTCACCTGACAGAGATATTGGGGCTTTTATTGGGAAATTTCCATTAAGCTTTATTTAAAAATTACACATAATCCTGTGTGTAACAATGGTTTGTTAAAATCTGTTATAAAATGCCCAAAACACAAGTAGTTCTAAAGGCCAGCTCATTCCAGAGTGTCCTCCCATAAATCAGCTGCTCTGGCCCCATGTGTTCCGTTGCTATGGTAATGGATCAGCTGCTAACTGTCAGTGTGTTTGAGACAGAAAGAGGGGAAAAAAATTCTATCTTTGTGAGACACCCAGCCAATTAATATGGAAAAAGCACTCCGAACAAACCTTTGCCGTTCAGGAACCGTAATACATATTTGAAAACCGTTTGAAGCGTATAAGAGGGCTATTTGTCTTCTCCGATAGTACATAATTCATATTTTTACCTCATTCACAGTAATTGCAGTGATGAGACAAAAAATTGTGCAGAAACTTTTCAGAAATACATGGAAGTGAATCAGGGAGAGCGTCAGTTACCCTGTCCCATAATTTCACTCTGAAGCACCTTGACAGAAAACCGTAAATGCTAGAGAAATATCGAACACATTTTACCGGAGCAGGCACGCGTATCAATGTCATGACCGAGTTTGATACCAATCGGGCGATATTTGTGGGCGTGACGGCGATTTCAAAATCGCTTTGGGGTCAAAAATCTGCTTAAATTCTCACTCTAAAAAAGCGGCAGTTGGTTTCAGTTATGCTCTGCGTTTCGGCAGTTGGAAATTTTGCTCGTTTTTCGCTTTTTACGTCGCCATCGTAAGTCCGATTCCTTATAAAAATAATAGCTCCAATGCCGGGACCGAGCCGCACGTTTTGATACCACTTTTGTGGGTGGGCTCGCAGCGGTGCGAGCCGCATTAACGGTGACGGAAGAATAATAAATAATAATATAGATATAAAGAGACATTCTATTAGGTGTAGAACAATAGGTTCCTGCCCATGCAATGCATGGAGGCAGTGACTGACTTGCCGCCAAGTCAGTCACTGCTCTCTCATTGCTATGGGCCCCAACTAACTAGAAAATTCCTGAAGAAATTTAACTGGGGCCTGCCAAAGTGTGCCCGTCGGTTTGGACCCAGCGTTGTGATGCTAAGAATTAGCATCAATGCTAAGCTTAAAAACTTCCAAAGAACCATGTGGAGAATCACAAGAATGTTGACTAACATGGACATGCACGATTCAGCATGATAATCAGCTCACTAGCATGTTGTCTATACTTGACTTACACCATTAAGTATACTAAACATGGCTAAAAAGATAAAAAAATACCCAATAGCTTATTTAAGATAAAATGCTAATGCTAATGAACTGCCTTGCTGCGCAAGGCAGTTCCCTAACCTGAGAGAAGAATATAAAGCATTCTAATATTATTGCATCGCCTTACGGCGATGCATTAACCTGAGGGTCATATTGAGGCTTTTATTTTGAAATTTGCAGTAAGCTTCATATTAAATGCCCACACTAATCCAGTGTCTAAGAGTGCTTTGGATAAACCATTCACGTCAAGCAAAAATGAGCAAATATATGATGTAAAAATTGCCAAGGCTTTTATTTTGAAATTTTCAGTAAGCATCATAAGAAATGGTCAAACTCATCCCATGTGTAACAGTGAATGTGTTAAATCGTTTCTATAATGCTCAAAACACAAGTAGTTCTAAAGGCCAGCTCAGTCCTCCTCTGTAGTAACTGACAGTTCCACCATGTTGTAGTTCTAACCTTCAGTCTTTGTAGTTCTAAACAGCAGCTCAACTGTCATGTGAGTGAAACACACAGGGAGAGAGATTCCTAACTGTTTGAAGCAGTTACTTTTTCTGATCAAAGCAGGCCAAACATATCTTTACCTAAGTGTTGCCAATAGCATGTGGGATATCATTAGAGTGTTTTCTGTAATTGATTTACTCCATTCAGTATATTTAAAATGACTAATAAGTAAGTAAAATAGCTAATAGTTTATTTAAGGTAAAAGTCTTATCTTAATGATCTGCCTTGCTGCGCAAGGCAGATCCCTAACCTGAGAGAGGAAT
The DNA here is from genome assembly GCF_019740435.1 of Gambusia affinis. Classification (NCBI taxonomy): domain Eukaryota; kingdom Metazoa; phylum Chordata; class Actinopteri; order Cyprinodontiformes; family Poeciliidae; genus Gambusia; species Gambusia affinis. The sequence continues at coordinate 6,310,879 of NC_057886.1, forward strand.
ATAAAGCATTCTAATATTATTGCATCGCCTTACGGCGATGCATTAACCTGAGGGCAATATGAAGGCTTTTATTTTGAAAAATAAACATAAGCTTCATATTAAATGCTCACACTAATCCAATGCCTAACAGTGTTTGAGTTAAATCTCTTATTTACTGGCCTAAACAGCCAGTAGTTCTAAATGGAAGCTCTGTTTTAACTGAGTGTTAGTTAGAACTACAGATATGGTGTTCTGATAGTCCTATTTATTATCATTAGGTCAAAGGTTAATGCCATTGCACTGGCTTGCGCAGCAAGCCAGTGCCATAACCTGAGAGGAAAAGATAATATAGGCAGAGATTTTTTCAGCGCCTTACGGCGCTGCACTGACCTGACAGACATATTGGGGTTTTTATTGGGAAATTTCCATTAAGCTTTATTTAAAAATTACACAATAATCCTGTGTGTAACAATGGTTTGTTAAAATCTGTTATAAAATGCCCAAAACACAAGTAGTTCTAAAGGCCAGCTCATTCCAGAGTGTCCTCCCATAAATCAGCTGCTCTGGCCTCATGTGTTCCGTTGCTATGGTAATGGATCAGCTGCTAACTGTCAGTGTGTTTGAGACAGAAAGAGGGGAAAAAAATTCTATCTTTGTGAGACACCCAGCCAATTAATATGGAAAAAGCACTCCGAACAAACCTTTGCCGTTCAGGAACCGTAATACATATTTGAAAACCGTTTGAAGCGTATGAGAGGGCTATTTGTGTTCTCCGATAGTACCGCAATTCATATTTTTACCTCATTCACAGTAATTGCAGTGATGAGACAAAAAATTGTGCAGAAACTTTTCAGAAATACATGGAAGTCAACCTGGGAGAGCGTCAGTTACCCTGTCCCATGATTTCACTCTGAAGCGCCTTGACAGAAAACCGTAAATGCTAGAGAAATATCGAACACATTTTACCGGAGCAGGCATGCGTGTCAATGTCATGACCGAGTTTGATACCAATCGGGCGATATTTGTGGGCGTGACGGCGATTTCAAAATCACTTTGGGGTCAAAAATCTGCTTAAATTCTCACTCTAAAAAAGCGGCAGTTGGTGTCAGTTATGCTCTGCGTTTCGGCAGTTGGAAATTTTGCTCTTTATTCGCTTTTTACGTCGCCATCGTAAGTCCGATTCCTTATAAAAATAATAGCACACCTGCCGGGCACGAGCCGCACGTTTTGATACCACTTTTATGGGTGGGCTACTTGGCGAGCGACCGCATTAACGGTGACGGAAGAATAAGTTAAGAACTAGAAAATTCCTGAAGAAATTTAACTGGGGCCTGCCAAAGTGTGCCCGTCGGTTTGGACCCAGCGTTCTGATGCTAAGAATTAGCATCAATGCTAAAGAAAGCTGCAATGTAAACAATAGAATCACAAGAATGTTAAGTAAACTGGACATGCACCATTCAGTATGATAAAGTAAGTGTATTAGCTAAAATGAGCAAAGATGCTAATGTTAGCGTGAATGCTCTCAGTAGCATGTGGGATATTATTAGAATGTTCTCTGTAATTTACTTAATTCCTTCAGTATACTAAACATGGCAGATAAGTAAGAAAAATAGGTAATAGCTTATTTAAGCTAAAAGGCTAATGCTAATGAACTGCCTTGCTACGCAAGGCAGCTCCCTAACCTGAGAGAACCAGATAATGCAGAATGATATCATTGCACCGCCTGAGGGGCATATTGAGGCTTTTATTTTGAAATTCGCAGTAAGCATCATAAGAAATGGTCAAACTAATCCCATGTGTAACAGTGAATGTGTTAAATCGTTTCTATAATGCTCAAAACACAAGTAGTTGTAAAGGCCAGCTCAGTCCTCCTCTGTAGTAACTGACAGTTCCACCATGTTGTAGTTCTAACCTTCAGTCTTTGTAGTTCTAAAGAGCAGCTCAACTGTCATGAGAGTGAAACACAGGGAGAGATGGAATCCTAATAGTTTTAAGCAGTTACTTTTTCTGATCAAAGCAGGCCAAACATATCTTTACCTAAGTGTTGCCAATAGCATGTGGGGTATCATTAGAATGTTTTCTGTAATTGACTTACTCAATTCAGTATATTTAAAATGACTAATAAGTAAGAAAAATAGCTAATAGTTTATTTAAGGTAAAAGTCTTATCTTAATGATCTGCCTTGCTGCGCAAGGCAGATCCCTAACCTAAGAGAAGAATATAAAGCATTCTAATATTATTGCATCGCCTTACGGCGATGCATTAACCTGAGGGAAATATGAAGGCTTTTATTTTGAAATATAAACATAAGCTTCATGTTAAATGCCCACACTAATCCAATGGCTAACAGTGTTTGAGTTAAATCTCTTATTTACTGGCCTAAACAGCCAGTAGTTCTAATTGGAAGCTCTGTTTTAACTGAGTGTTAGTTAGAACTACAGATATGGTGTTCTCATAGTCCTATTTAATATCATTAGGTCAAAGGTTAATGCCATTGCACTGGCTTGCTGCGCAAGCCAGTGCCATAACCTGAGAGGAAAAGATAATATAGGCAGAGATTTTTGCAGCGCCTTACGGCGCTGAACTCACCTGACAGAGATATTGGGGCTTTTATTGGGAAATTTCCATTAAGCTTTATTTAAAATTGACACATTAATCCTGTGTGTAACAATGGTTTGTTAAAACCAGTTATAAAATGCCCAAAACACAAGTAGTTCTAAAGGCCAGCTCCTTCCAGAGTGTCCTCCCATGAATCAGCTGCTCTGGCCTCATGTGTTCCGTTGCTATGGTAATGGATCAGCTGCTAACTGTCATGTCTGTGTGAGACAGAAAGGGGGGAAAAAAATTCTATCTTTGTGAGACACCCAGCCAATTAATATGGAAAAAGCACTCCGAACAAACCTTTGCCGTTCAGGAACCGTAATACATATTCAAAAACCGTTTGAAGCGTATAAGAGGGCTATTTGTCTTCTCCGATAGTACCGCAATTCATATTTTTACCTCATTCACAGTAATTGCAGTGATGAGACAAAAAATTGTGCAGAAACTTTTGAGAAATACATGGAAGTCAATCTGGGAGAGCGTCAGTTACCCTGTCCCATAATTTCACTCTGAAGCACCTTGACAGAAAACCGTAAGCGCTAGAGAAATATCGAACACATTTTACCGGAGCAGGCATGCGTATCAATGTCATGACCGAGTTTGATACCAATCGGGCGATATTTGTGGGCGTGACGGCGATTTCAAAATCGCTTTGGGGTCAAAAATCTGCTTAAATTCTCACTCTAAAAAAGCGTCAGTTGGTGTCAGTTATGCTCTGCGTTTCGGCAGTTGGAAATTTTGCTCGTTTTTCGCTTTTTACGTCGCCATCGTAAGTCCGATTCCTTATAAAAATAATAGCACCCCTCCCGGGACCGAGCCGCACGTTTTGATACCACTTTTGTGGGTGGGCTCGCAGCGGTGCGAGCCGCATTAACGGTAACGGATGAATAATAAATAACTAGAAAATTCCTGAAGAAATTTAACTGGGGCCTGCCAAAGTGTGCCCGTCGGTTTGGACCCAGCGTTCTGATGCTAAGAATTTGCATCAATGCTAAAGAAAGCTGCAATGTAATCAATAGAATCACAAGAATGTTAAGTAAACTGGACATGCACCATTCAGTATGATAAAGTAAGTGTATTAGCTAAAATGAGCAAAAATGCTAATGTTAGCGTGAATGCTCTCAGTAGCATGTGGGACATTATTAGAATGTTCTCTGTAATTTACTTAATTCCTTCAGAATACTAAACATGGCAGATAAGTAAGAAAAATAGGTAATAGCTTATTTAAGCTAAAAGGCTATTGCACTATTCAGAGGGGCATATTGAGGCTTTTATTTTGAAATTTGCAGTAAGCTTCATATTAAATGCCCACACTAATCCAGTGTCTAAGAGTGCTTTGGATAAACCAATCACGTCAAGCAAAAATGAGCAAATATATGATGTAAAAATTGCCAAGGCTTTTATTTTGAAATTTTCAGTAAGCGTCATGAGAAATGGTCAAACTCATCCCATGTGTAACAGTGATTGTGTTGAATCGGTTCTATAATGCTCAAAACACAAGTAGTTCTAAAGGCCAGCGCAGACCTCCTCTGTAGTAACTGACAGTTCCACCATGTTGTAGTTCTAACCTTCAGTCTTTGTAGTTCTAAAGAGCAGCTCAACTGTCATGAGAATGAAACACAGGGAGAGATGGAATCCTAATAGTTTTAAGCAGTTAGTTTTTCTGATTAATAAGTAAGAAAAATAGGTAATAGTTTATTTAAGATAAGACTAATAAAGCATTCTAATATTATTGCATCGCCTGACGGCGATGCATTATTGTTCTGATAGTCCTATTTAATATCATTAGGTCAAAGGTTAATGCCATTGCACTGGCTTGCTGCGCAAGCCAGTGCCATAACCTGAGAGAAGAATATAAAGCATTCTAATATTATTGCATCGCCTTACGGCGATGCATTAACCTGAGGGCAATATGAAGGCTTTTATTTTGAAAAATAAACATAAGCTTCATATTAAATGCCCACACTAATCCAACAGTGTTTGGGTTAAATCTCTTATTTACTGGCCTAAACAGCCAGTAGTTCTAAATGGAAGCTCTGTTTTAACTGAGTGTTAGTTAGAACTACAGATATGGTGTTCTGATAGTCCTATTTATTATCATTAGGTCAAAGGTTAATGCCATTGCACTGGCTTGCTGCGCAAGCCAGTGCCATAACCTGAGAGGAAAAGATAATATAGGCAGAGATTTTTGACACTAATCCTTTGTGTAACAATGGTTTGTTAAAACCAGTTATAAAATGCCCAAAACACAAGTAGTTCTAAAGGCCAGGTCATTCCAGAGTGTCCTCCCATAAATCAGCTGCTCTGGCCTCATGTGTTCCGTTGCTATGGTAATGGATCAGCTGCTAACTGTCAGTGTGTTTGAGACAGAAAGGGGGGGAAAAAATTCTATCTTTGTGAGACACCCAGCCAATTAATATGGAAAAAGCACTCCGAACAAACCTTTGCCGTTCAGGAACCGTAATACATATTTGAAAACCGTTTGAAGCGTATGAGAGGGCTATTTATGTTCTCCGATTGTACCGCAATTCATATTTTTACCTCATTCACAGTAATTGCAGTGATGAGACAAAAAATTGTGCAGAAACTTTTCAGAAATACATGAAAGTCAACCTGGGAGAGCGTCAGTTACCCTGTCCCATGATTTCACTCTGAAGCGCCTTGACAGAAAACCGTAAATGCTAGAGAAATATCGAACACATTTTACCGGAGCAGGCATGCGTGTCAATGTCATGACCAAGTTTGATACCAATCGGGCGATATTTGTGGCGTGTGGCGATTTCCATTTCAAAATCGCTTTGGGGTCAAAAATCTGCTTAAATTCTCACTCTAAAAAAGCGGCAGTTGGTGTCAGTTATGCTCTGCGTTTCGGCAGTTGGAAATTTTGCTCTTTGTTCGCTTTTTACGTCGCCGTCATAAGTCCGATTCCTTATAAAAATAATAGCACACCTGCCGGGAACGAGCCGCACGTTTTGATACCACTTTTGTGGGTGGGCTCGCAGCGGTGCGAGCCGCATTCCGGTTGACGGAAGAAGAAGTTAATTATAATAATAATAATAAAGAGACATTCTATTGGGTGTAGAATAATAGGTGCCTGCCATGCAATGCATGGCAAGCAAGTCAGTCACTGCTCTCCTTATGCATTGCTATGGGCAGGCCCCAACTAGAAAATTCCTGAAGAAATTTAACTGGGGCCTGCCAAAGTGTGCCCGTCGGTTTGGACCCAGCGTTCTGATGCTAAGAATTAGCATCAATGCTAAAGAAATCTGCAATGTAATCAATAGAATCACAAGAATGTTAAGTAAACTGGACATGCACCATTCAGTATGATAAAGTAAGTGTATTAGCTAAAATGAGCAAAAATGCTAATGTTAGCATGAATGCTGTCAGTAGCATGTGGGATATTATTAGAATGTTCTCTGTAATTTACTTAATTCCTTCAGAATACTAACTATGGCAGATAAGTAAGAAAAATACGTTATAGCTTATTTAAGCTAAAAGGCTAATGCTAATGAACTGCCTTGCTACGCAAGGCAGCTCCCTAACCTGAGAGAACCAGATAATGCAGAATGATATCATTGCACCGCCTGCTGCGGTGCACTATTCAGAAGGGCATATTGAGGCTTTTATTTTGAAATTTGCAGTAAGCATCATAAGAAATGGTCAAACTCATCCCATGTGTAACAGTGAATGTGTTAAATCGTTTCTATAATGCTCAAAACACAAGTAGTTCTAAAGGCCAGCTCAGTCCTCCTCTGTAGTAACTGACAGTTCCACCATGTTGTAGTTCTAACCTTCAGTCTTTGTAGTTCTAAAGAGCAGCTCAACTGTCATGAGAATGAAACACAGGGAGAGATGGAATCCTAATAGTTTGAAGCAGTTAGTTTTTCTGATCAAAGCAGGCCAAACATATCTTTACCTAAGTGTTGCCAATAGCATGTGGGGTATCATTAGAATGTTTTCTGTAATTGACTTACTCAATTCAGTATATTTAAAATGACTAATAAGTAAGTAAAATAGCTAATAGTTTATTTAAGGTAAAAGTTTTATCTTAATGATCTGCCTTGCTGCGCAAGGCAGATCCCTAACCTGAGAGAAGAATATAAAGCATTCTAATATTATTGCATCGCCTTACGGCGATGCATTAACCTGAGGGAAATATGAAGGCTTTTATTTTGAAATATAAACATAAGCTTCATATTAAATGCCCACACTAATCCAATGGCTAACAGTGTTTGGGTTAAATTCCTTATTTACTGGCCTAAACAGCCAGTAGTTCTAATTGGAAGCTCTGTTTTAACTGCGTGTTAGTTAGAACTACAGATATGGTGTTCTGATAGTCCTATTTAATATCATTAGGTCAAAGGTTAATGCCATTGCACTGGCTTGCTGCGCAAGCCAGTGCCATAACCTGAGAGGAAAAGATAATATAAGCAGAGCTGCACTCACCTGACAGAGATATTGGGGCTTTTATTGGGAAATTTCCATTAAGCTTTATTTAAAAATTACACATTAATCCTGTGTGTAACAATGGTTTGTTAAAATCAGTTATAAAATGCCCAAAACACAAGTAGTTCTAAAGGCCAGCTCATTCCAGAGTGTCCTCCCATAAATCAGCTGCTCTGGCCTCATGTGTTCCGTTGCTATGGTAATGGATCAGCTGCTAACTGTCAGTGTGTTTGAGACAGAAAGGGGGGAAAAAAATTCTATCTTTGTGAGACACCCAGCCAATTAATATGGAAAAAGCACTCCGAACAAACCTTTGCCGTTCAGGAACCGTAATACATATTCAAAAACCGTTTGAAGCGTATAAGAGGGCTATTTGTCTTCTCCGATAGTAAGAATTCATATTTTTACCTCATTCACAGTAATTGCAGTGATGAGACAAAAAATTGTGCAGAAACTTTTCAGAAATACATGGAAGTGAATCAGGGAGAGCGTCAGTTACCCTGTCCCATAATTTCACTCTGAAGCACCTTGACAGAAAACCGTAAATGCTAGAGAAATATCGAACACATTTTACCGGAGCAGGCACGCGTATCAATGTCATGACCGAGTTTGATACCAATCGGGCGATATTTGTGGGCGTGACGGCGATTTCAAAATCGCTTTGGGGTCAAAAATCTGCTTAAATTCTCACTCTAAAAAAGCGGCAGTTGGTGTCAGTTATGCTCTGCGTTTGACGGTTGGAAATTTTGCTCGTTTTTCGCTTTTTACGTCGCCATCGTAAGTCCGAATCCTTATAAAAATAATAGCACCCCTCCCGGGACCGAGCCGCACGTTTTGATACCACTTTTGTGGCTGGGCTCGCAGCGGTGCGAGCCGCATTAACGGTGACGGAAGAATAATAAATAATACGTAATAACTAGAAAATTCCTGAAGAAATTTAACTGGGGCCTGCCAAAGTGTGCCCGTCAGTTTGGACCCAGCGTTCTGATGCTAAGAATTACCATCGATGCTAAAGAAAGCTGCAATGTAATCAATAGCATGTGGAGAATCACAAGAATGTTAAGTAAACTGGACATGCAACATTCAGTATGATAAAGTAAGTGTATTAGCTAAAATGAGCAAATATGCTAATGTAAGCATAAATACTTTCAGTAGCATGTGGGGTATCATTAGAATGTTTACTGTCATTTACTTACTCCATTAAGTATACTAAACATGGCTAATAAGTCTGAAAAATAGAAAATAGCTTATTTAAGCTAAAAGGCTAATGCTAATCAACTGCCTTGCTGCGCAAGGCAGTTCCCTAACCTCGGATCAACAGATAATGCAGAATGATATCACTGCACCTCGCGTGATGCACTGTCCAGAGGGGCATTTTGAGGCTTTTATTTTGAAATTTGCAGTAAGCTTCATATTAAATGCCCACACTAATCCAATGTGTAAGAGTGCTTTGGATAAACCAGTCACATAAAGCCAAAAAGAGCAATTACATGATGTAAAAATTCCCAAGGCTTTTATTTTGAAATTTTTGTTAAGCTTCATTTGAAAGGGTCAAAGTCATCCCTTTTTTAACAGTCATTGGATTAAATCAGTCATATAACGCTCAAAAAAGCAATGACCTGATGTAAAAATTTTCAAGGGCTTTTATTTTGAAATTTTCAGTAAGCTTCATTTCAAAGGGCCAAACTCATCCCATGTGTAACAGTGACAGGGTTAAATTAGTTATATACAGCCCATAGCAGCAAGTTTTTGTAAAGGCCAGCTCAGTCCTCCTCTGTTTTAACTGAACTAGTAGTTCGAACTACAGTGATGCGTATTTGTAGTCCTCAGCTGCTCTCCCTGCTCTGGGTTCCGTTGCCATGGTAAATAATCCTCTCTGCCAGCTGTGAGTGAGACATCCAGGGGGAGACAATTCTCTGTTTGAGCCAGCCAGTTTGACTAAAAAAAGCATTGCAAAAAACTGTTTCCCGTTCGGGAACCGTAATACATATTCGAAAACCGTTTGAAGAATATGAGAGGGCTATTTGTCGTCTCACAGAGTCCCGCCATTCATATCTCTACCTCACTCACAGTATTAACAGCGATGAGATAAAAAAAGTGTGTGCCAAGGTCTGAAATTTTTCAGAAATACATGGAAGTGAATCAGTGAGATCTGTCTGCTACCCTGGCGCATGACTTTGCTCTGAAGCACCTGGAGAGAAAACTGTAAGGGCTAGATAATTTTTGAAAACATTTGACCGGAGCAGGCACGCGTATCAATGTCATGACCAAGTTTCATACCAATCATGCAATATTTGTGAGCGTGAGGGCGAGTTAAAAAATGATTTGGGGTCAAAATGTCGCTCTGACTCTCACTCTAGCGAATGACCTTCACACTCTGATTTTTCCAAAAATCAAAAACTTTGGGTCGCTTAGAAAGAAGTTGTGGACAAACCATAATACATATTGACGTGCTGTCTTCACTTTAAAAGAGATCACGGACGTATCTACAAAATGAAGTTTGAATGGCGTTTCTACATGAAGTTATGACGACACAGAAAATCCTCAAAAATAGGGTATTTTTAAGATTTAGAGGTTGCTTCGTCCCCTTGACGACGAGATTTCACCTGGTGAGCTCGTTAGTGATTTTGGGGTCGTTGCTTTTGCTTTTACGCCATGGTAACTCCAAATCCCACCAGAAGTAATAGCACACCTCCCGGGATCGAGCCGCACGTTTTGATACCACTTTTGTGGGTGGGCTCGCAGCGGTACGAGCCGCATTCCGGGTGACGGAAGAATAATAAATAATAATACTTAAAGAGACATTCTATTGGGTGTAGAACAATAGGTGCCTGCCATGCAATGCATGGAGGCAGTGACTGACTTGCTTCGCAAGTCAGTCACTGCTCTCCTTATGCATTGCTATGGGCAGGCCCCAATAATAAAGAGGCGTTCTATTGGGTGTAGAACAATAGGTTCCTGCCCATGCAATGCATGGAGGCAGTGACTGACTTGCTTCGCAAGTCAGTCACTGCTCTCCTTATGCATTGCTATGGGGCAGGCCCCAATAATAAAGAGACATTCTATTAGGTGTAGAACAATAGGTGCCTGCCATGCAATGCATGGAGGCAGTGACTGACTTGCTTCGCAAGTCAGTCACTGCTCTCCTTATGCATTGCTATGGGGCAGGCCCCAACTAGAAAATTCCTGAAGAAATTTAACTGGGGCCTGCCAAAGTGTGCCCGTCGGTTTGGACCCAGCGTTCTGATGCTAAGAATTTGCATCAATGCTAAAGAAAGCTGCAATATAATCAATAGTGTGCCAAGTTCAAAAATTCCAAAGAAGTATGTGGAGAATATTGACTAACATGGATTTGCACCATTCAGCATGATAAACTAAATGAATCGGCTAAAATTAGCCAAAATGCTAATGTTAGCATGAATGCGGTCAGTAGCATGTGGGGCATCGCTAGCATGTTGTCTATACCTGACTTACACCATTCAGTATACTAAACATGGCTAATAAGTAAGAAAAATAGCTAATAGCTTATTTAAGATAAAATGCTAATGCTAATGACCTGAGAGAGGAAGATAATGCAGGCTAATATTATTGCACCGCCTGCGGCGGTGCACTGACCTGCAGGGTATATTTAGGCTTTTATTTTGAAAAAAAATGTAAGCTTCATATTAAATGCCCACACTAATCCAGTGTCTAAGAGTGCTTTGGATAAACCAATCACGTCAAGCAAAAATGAGCAAATATATGATGTAAAAATTGCCAAGGCTTTTATTTTGAAATTTTCAGTAAGCATCATAAGAAATGGTCAATCTAATCCCATGTGTAACAGTGAATGTGTTAAATCGTTTCTATAATGCTCAAAACACAAGTAGTTGTAAAGGCCAGCTCAGTCCTCCTCTGTAGTAACTGACAGTTCCACCATGTTGTAGTTCTAACCTTCAGTCTTTGTAGTTCTAAAGAGCAGCTCAACTGTCATGAGAATGAAACACACAGGGAGAGATGGAATCCTAATAGTTTGAAGCAGTTAGTTTTTCTGATCAAAGCAGGCCAAACATATCTTTACCTAAATGCTGCCAATAGCATGTGGGGTATCATTAGAATGTTTTCTGTAATTGATTTACTCCATTCAGTATATTTAAAATGACTAATAAGTAAGTAAAATAGCTAATAGTTTATTTAAGGTAAAAGTCTTATCTTAATGATCTGCCTTGCTGCGCAAGGCAGATCCCTAACCTGAGAGAAGAATATAAAGCATTCTAATATTATTGCATCGCCTTACGGCGATGCATTAACCTGAGGGCAATATGAAGGCTTTTATTTTGAAAAATAAACATAAGCTTCATATTAAATGCTCACACTAATCCAATGCCTAACAGTGTTTGGGTTAAATTCCTTATTTACTGGCCTAAACAGCCAGTAGTTCTAAATGGAAGCTCTGTTTTAACTGAGTGTTAGTTAGAACTACAGATATGGTGTTCTGATAGTCCTATTTATTATCATTAGGTCAAAGGTTAATGCCATTGCACTGGCTTGCTGCGCAAGCCAGTGCCATAACCTGAGAGGAAAAGATTATATAGGCAGAGATTTTTGCAGCGCCTTACGGCGCTGCACTCACCTGACAGAGATATTGGGGCTTTTATTGGGAAATTTCCATTAAGCTTTATTTAAAAATTACACACTAATCCTTTGTGTAACAATGGTTTGTTAAAACCAGTTATAAAATGCCCAAAACACAAGTAGTTCTAAAGGCCAGCTCATTCCAGAGTGTCCTCCCATGAATCAGCTGCTCTGGCCTCATGTGTTCCGTTGCTATGGTAATGGATCAGCTGCTTACTGTCATCTGTGTGTGAGACAGAAAGGGGGGAAAAAATTCTATCTTTGTGAGACACCCAGCCAATTAATATGGAAAAAGCACTCCGAACAAACCTTTGCCGTTCAGGAACCGTAATACATATTCAAAAACCGTTTGAAGCGTATGAGAGGGCTATTTGTCTTCTCCGATAGTACCGCAATTCATATTTTTACCTCATTCACAGTAATTGCAGTGATGAGACAAAAAATTGTGCAGAAACTTTTCAGAAATACATGGAAGTCAATCTGGGAGAGCGTCAGTTACCCTGGCGCATGATTTCACTCTGAAGCACCTTGACAGAAAACCGTAAATGCTAGAGAAAAATCGAACACATTTTACCGGAGCAGGCATGCGTATCAATGTCATGACCGAGTTTGATATCGATAGGGCGATATTTGTGGGCGTGACGGCGATTTAAAAATTGCTTTGGGTTCAGAAATCCTCTTAAATTCTCACTCTAAAAAAGCGGCAGTTGGTTTCAGTTATGCTCTGCGTTTCGGCAGTTGGAAATTTTGCTCGTTTTTCGCTTTTTACGTCGCCATCGTAAGTCCGATTCCTTATAAAAATAATAGCTCCAATGCCGGGACCGAGCCGCACGTTTTGATACCACTTTTGTGGGTGGGCTCGCAGCGGTACGAGCCGCATTAACGGAGACGGAAGAAAAATAAATAATAAAGAGGCGTTCTATTGGGTGTAGAACAATAGGTGCCTGCCATGCAATGCATGGAGGCAGTGACTGACTTGCTTCGCAAGTCAGCCACTGCTCTCCTTATGCATTGCTATGGGGCAGGCCCCAACTAGAAAATTCCTGAAGAAATTTAACTGGGGCCTGCCAAAGTGTGCCCGTCGGTTTGGACCCAGCGTTCTGATGCTAAGAATTTGCATCGATGCTAAAGAAAGCTGCAATGTAATCAATAGAATCAATAGAATCACAAGAATGTTAAGTAAGCTGGACATGCAACATTCAGTATGATAAAGTAAGTGTATTAGCTAAAATGAGCAAATATGCTAATGTAAGCATAAATACTTTCAGTAGCATGTGGGGTATCATTAGAATGTTTACTGTCATTTACTTACTCCATTAAGTATACTAAACATGGCTAATAAGTCTGAAAATAGATAATAGCTTATTTAAGCTAAAAGGCTAATGCTAATCAACTGCCTTGCTGCGCAAGGCAGTTCCCTAACCTGAGAGAACCAGATAATGAAGAATGATATCATTGCACCGCATGTGGCGGTGCACTATTCAGAGGGGCATATTGAGGCTTTTATTTTGAAATTTGCAGTAAGCTTCATATTAAATGCCCACACTAATCCACTGTCTAAGAGTGCTTTGGATAAACCAATCACGTCAAGCAAAAATGAGCAAATATATGATGTAAAAATTGCCAAGGCTTTTATTTTGAAATTTTCAGTAAGCATCATAATAAATGGTCAAACTCTTCCCATGTGTAACAGTGAATGTGTTGAATCGGTTCTATAATGCTCAAAACACAAGTAGTTCTAAAGGCCAGCTCAGTCCTCCTCTGTAGTAACTGACAGTTCCACCATGTTGTAGTTCTAACCTTCAGTCTTTGTAGTTCTAAAGAGCAGCTCAACTGTCATGAGAATGAAACACACAGGGAGAGATGGAATCCTAATAGTTTTAAGCAGTTAGTTTTTCTGATCAAAGCAGGCCAAACATCTCCTTACCTAAATGCTGCCAATAGCATGTGGGGTATCATTTGAATGTTGTCTGTAATTGATTTACTCCATTCAGTATATTAAAAATGACTAATAAGTAAGAAAAATAGCTAATAGTTTATTTGAGATAAGACTAATAAAGCATTCTAATATTATTGCATCGCCTTACGGCGATGCACTATTGTTCTGATAGTCCTATTTAATATCATTAGGTCAAAGGTTAATGCCATTGCACTGGCTTGCGCAGCAAGCCAGTGCCATAACCTGAGAGGAAAAGATAATATAGGCAGAGATTTTTGCAGCGCCTTACGGCGCTGCACTCACCTGACAGAGATATTGGGGCTTTTATTGGGAAATTTCCATTAAGCTTTATTTAAAATTGACACATTAATCCTGTGTGTAACAATGGTTTGTTAAAACCAGTTATAAAATGCCCAAAACACAAGTAGTTCTAAAGGCCAGCTCATTCCAGAGAGTCCTCCCATGAATCAGCTGCTCTGGCCTCATGTGTTCCGTTGCTATGGTAATGGATCAGCTGCTTACTGTCATATGTGTGTGAGACAGAAAGGGGGGAAAAAAATTCTATCTTTGTGAGACACCCAGCCAAATAATATGGAAAAAGCACTCCGAACAAACCTTTGCCATTCAGGAACCGTAATACATATTTGAAAACCGTTTGAAGCGTATGAGAGGGCTATTTGTCGTCTCCGATAGTACCGCAATTCATATTTTTACCTCATTCACAGTAATTGCAGTGATGAGACAAAAAATAGTGTGTGCAGGGCTCAGAAAATTTTCAGAAATACATGGAAGTGAACCTGGGAGAGCGTCAGTTACCCTGTCCCATGATTTCACTCTGAAGCACCTTGACAGAAAACCGTAAATGCTAGAGAAATATCGAACACATTTTACCGGAGCAGGCATGCGTATCAATGTCATGACCGAGTTTGATACCAATCGGGCGATATTTGTGGGCGTGACGGCGATTTCAAAATCACTTTGGCTTCAGAAATCTGCTTAAATTCTCACTCTAAAAAAGTGGCAGTTGGTTTCAGTTATGCTCTGCGTTTCGGCAGTTGGAAATTTTGCTCGTTTTTCGCTTTTTACTTCGCCATCGTAAGTCCGATTCCTTATAAAAATAATAGCACACCTCCCGGGCACGAGCCGCACGATTTGATACCACTTTTGTGGGTGGGCTCGCAGCGGTACGAGCCGCATTAATGTCCGCGGATGAAGAAGTTAAGAATAATAAAGAGGCGTTCTATTGGGTGTAGAACAATAGGTGCCTGCCATGCAATACATGGAGGCAGTGACTGACTTGCTTCGCAAGTCAGTCACTGCTCTCCTTATGCATTGCTATGGGGCAGGCCCCAATAAAGAGGCGTTCTATTGGGTGTAGAACAATAGGTGCCTGCCATGCAATGCATGGAGGCAGTGACTGACTTGCTTCGCAAGTCAGTCACTGCTCTCCTTATGCATTGCTATGGGCAGGCCCCAACTAGAAAATTCCTGAAGAAATTTAACTGGGGCCTGCCAAAGTGTGCCCGTCGGTTTGGACCCAGCGTTCTGATGCTAAGAATTTGCATCAATGCTAAAGAAAGCTGCAATGTAATCAATAGCATGTGGAGAATCACAAGAATGTTAAGTAAGCTGGACATGCAACATTCAGTATGATAAAGCAAGTGCATTAGCTAAAATGAGCAAATATGCTAATGTAAGCATAAATACTTTCAGTAGCATGTGGGGTATCATTAGAATGTTTACTGTTATTTACTTACTCCATAAAGTATACTAAACATGGCTAATAAGTCTGAAAAATAGAAAATAGCTTATTTAAGCTAAAAGGCTAATGCTAATGAACTGCCTTGCTGCGCAAGGCAGTTCCCTAACCTCGGATAAACAGATAATGCAGAATGATATCATTGCACCGCCTGCGGCGGTGCACTGTCCAGAGGGGCATATTGAGGCTTTTATTTTGAAATTTGCAGTAAGCTTCATATTAAATGCCCACACTAATCCAATGTGTAAGAGTGCTTTGGATAAACCAGTCACATAAAGCCAAAAAGAGCAATTACATGATGTAAAATTGCCAAAGCTTTTATTTTGAAATTTTTATTTAGCTTCATTTGAAAGGGTCAAAGTCATCCCATGTGTAACAGTCATTGGATAAAATCAGTCATATAACGCTCAAAAAAGCAATGACCTGATGTAAAAATTTTCAAGGGCTTTTATTTTGAAATTTTCAGTAAGCTTCATATTAAATGCCCACACTAATCCAATGTGTAAGAGTGCTTTGGATAAACCAGTCACATAAAGCCAAAAAGAGCAATTACATGATGTAAAAATTGCCAAAGCTTTTATTTTGAAATTTTTATTTAGCTTCATTTGAAAGGGTCAAAGTCATCCCATGTGTAACAGTCATTGGATTAAATCAGTCATATAACGCTCAAAAAAGCAATGACCTGATGTAAAAATTTTCAAGGGCTTTTATTTTGAAATTTTCAGTAAGCTTCATTTCAAAGGGCTAGACTCATCCCATGTGTAACAGTGACAGGGTTAAATGAGTTATATACAGCCCATAGCAGCAAGTTGTTCTAAAGGCCAGCTCAGTCCTCCTCTGTTTTAACTGAACTAGTAGTTAGAACTACAGTGATGCGTATTTGTAGTCCTAAGCAGCTCTCCCTGCTCTGGGTTCCGTTGCCATGGTAAATAATCCTCTCTGCCAGCTGTGAGTGAGACATCCAGGGGGAGACAATTCTCTGTTTGAGCCAGCCAGTTTGACTAAAAAAAGCATTGCAAAAAACTGTTTCCCGTTCGGGAACCGTAATACATATTCGAAAACCGTTTGAAGCATATGAGAGGGCTATTTGTCGTCTCACATAGTCCTGCCATTCATATCTCTACCTCACTCACAGTATTAACAGCAATGAGATAAAAAAAAGAGTGTGCCAAGGTCTGAAATTTATCAGAAATACATGGATGTGAATCAGTGAGATCTGTCTGCAACCCTGGCGCATGACTTTGCTCTGAAGCACCTGGAGAGAAAACTGTAAGTGCTAGATAATTTTGAAAACATTTGACCGGAGCAGGCACGTATCAATGTCATGACCAAGTTTGATACCAATCATGCAATATTTGTGAGCGTGAGGGCGAGTTAAAAATGATTTGGGGTCAAAATGTCGCTCTGACTCTCACTCTAGCGGAGCGGCCTTCACACTCTGATGTTTCCAAAACTCAAAAACTTTGGGTCGCTTAGAAAGAAGTTGTGGACATACCAGAAGGCATCTTGACGGGCTGTCTTCACTTTAAAAGAGATCACGGACGTATCTACAAAATGAAGTTTGAATGGCGTTTCTACATAAAGTTATGATTTACACAGAAAATCCTCAAAAATAGGGTATTTTCAGGATTTACTGGTTGCCTCGTCCCCTTGACGACGAGACTTGCACCTGGTGAGCTCGTTAGTGATTTTGGGGTCGTTTTTTGCTTTTTACGTCGCCATGGTAACTCCAAATCCCACCAAAAGTAATAGCTCCCCTCCCGGGATCGAGCCGCACGTTTTGATACCACTTTTGTGGGTGAGCTCGCAGCGGTACGAGCCGCATTCCGGTTGACGGAAGAAAAATAAATAAATAAAGAGACATTCTATTGGGTGTAGAACAATAGGTGCCTGCCATGCAATGCATGGAGGCAGTGACTGACTTGCTTCGCAAGTCAGTCACTGCTCTCCTTATGCATTGCTATGGGCAGGCCCCAATACTTAAAGAGACATTCTATTGGGTGTAGAACAATAGGTGCCTGCCATGCAATGCATGGAGGCAGTGACTGACTTGCTTCGCAAGTCAGCCACTGCTCTCCTTATGCATTGCTATGGGCAGGCCCCAACTAGAAAATTCCTGAAGAAATTTAACTGGGGCCTGCCAAAGTGTGCCCGTCGGTTTGGACCCAGCGTTGTGATGCTAAGAATTAGCATCAATGCTAAAGAAAGCTGCAATGTAATCAATAGCATGTGGAGAATCACAAGAATGTTAAGTAAGCTGGACATGCAACATTCAGTATGATAAAGTAAGTGTATTAGCTAAAATGAGCAAATATGCTAATGTAAGCATAAATACTTTCAGTAGCATGTGGGGTATCATTAGAATGTTTACTGTCATTTACTTACTCCATTAAGTATACTAAACATGGCTAATAAGTCTGAAAAATAGAAAATAGCTTATTTAAGCTAAAAGGCTAATGCTAATGAACAGCCTTGCTACGCAAGGCAGTTCCCTAACCTGGGAGAACCGTATAATGCAGAATGATATCACTGCACCGCCTCCAGCGGTGCACTGTCCAGAGGGGCATATTGAGGCTTTTATTTTGAAATTTGCAGTAAGCTTCATATTAAATGCCCACACTAATCCAATGTGTAAGAGTGCTTTGGATAAACCAGTCACATAAAGCCAAAAAGAGCAATTACATGATGTAAAAATTGCCAAAGCTTTTATTTTGAAATTTTTGTTAAGCTTCATTTGAAAGGGTCAAAGTCATCCCATGTGTAACAGTCATTGGATTAAATCAGTCATATAACGCTCAAAAAAGCAATGACCTGATGTAAAAATTTTCAAGGGCTTTTATTTTGAAATTTTCAGTAAGCTTCATTTTGAAGGGCTAGACTCATCCCATGTGTAACAGTGACAGGGTTAAATGAGTTATATACAGCCCATAGCAGCAAGTTGTTGTAAAGGCCAGCTCAGTCCTCCTCTGTTTTAACTGAACTACTAGTTCGAACTACAGTGATGCGTATTTCTAGTCCTAAGCAGCTCTCCCTGCTCTGGGTTCCGTTGCCATGGTAAATAATCCTCTCTGCCAGCTGTGAGTGAGACATCCAGGGGGAGACAATTCTCTGTTTGAGCCAGCCAGTTTGACTAAAAAACAACTGTTTCCCGTTCGGGAACCGTAATACATATTCGAAAACCGTTTGAAGCATATGAGAGGGCTATTTGTCGTCTCACATAGTCCCGCCATTCATATCTCTACCTCACTCACAGTATTAACAGCGATGAGATAAAAAAAGTGTGTGCCAAGGTCTGAAATTTTTCAGAAATACATGGAAGTGAATCAGTGAGATCTGTCTGCTACCCTGGCGCATGACTTTGCTCTGAAGCACCTGGAGAGAAAACTGTAAGCGCTAGATAATTTTTGAAAACATTTGACCGGAGCAGGCACGCGTATCAATGTCATGACCAAGTTTGATACCAATCATGCAATATTTCTGAGCGTGAGGGCGAGTTAAAAAATGATTTGGGGTCAAAATGTCGCTCTGACTCTCACTCTAGCGGAGCGGCCTTCACACTCTGATTTTTCCAAAAATCAAAAACTTTGGGTCGCTTAGAAAGAAGTTGTGGACAAACCATAATACATATTGACGTGCTGTCTTCACTTTAAAAGAGATCACGGACGTATCTACAAAATGAAGTTTGAATGGCGTTTCTACATAAAGTTATGACGACACAGAAAATCCTCAAAAATAGGGTATTTTCAGGATTTACTGGTTGCCTCGTCCCCTTGACGACGAGACTTGCACCTGGTGAGCTCGTTAGTGATTTTGGGGTCGTTTTTTGCTTTTTACGTCGCCATGGTAACTCCAAATCCCACCAAAAGTAATAGCACCCCTCCCGGGCACGAGCCGCACGTTTTGATACCACTTTTGTGGGTGGGCTCGCAGCGGTGCGAGCCGCATTCCGGTAGGCGGATGAATAAGTTAAGAATAAAGAAACATTCTATTGGGTGTAGAACAATAGGTGCCTGCCATGCAATGCATAAGGAGAGCAGTGACTGACTTGCTTCGCAAGTCAGTCACTGCTCTCCTTATGCATTGCTATGGGGCAGGCCCCAATAATACTTAAAGAGACGTTCTACTGGGTGTAGAACAATAGTTGCCTGCCATGCAATGCATGGAGGCAGTGACTGACTTGCTTCACAAGTCAGTCACTGCTCTCCTTATGCATTGCTATGGGCAGGCCCCAATAAAGATATAAAGAGACATTCTATTGGGTGTAGAACAATAGGTGCCTGCCATGCAATGCATGGAGGCAGTGACTGACTTGCTTCACAAGTCAGTCACTGCTCTCCTTATGCATTGCTATGGGCAGGCCCCAATAAAGATATAAAGAGACATTCTATTGGGTGTAGAACAATAGGTGCCTGCCATGCAATGCATGGAGGCAGTGACTGACTTGCTTCGCAAGTCAGTCACTGCTCTCCTTATGCATTGCTATGGGCAGGCCCCAATAATAAAGAGACATTCTATTGGGTGTAGAACAATAGGTGCCTGCCATGCAATGCATGGAGGCAGTGACTGACTTGCTTCGCAAGTCAGTCACTGCTCTCCTTATGCATTGCTATGGGGCAGGCCCCAACAAGGTAACTTGTAACTGTAACGGATTACATTTTTAAAGTAACTTACCCAACACTGATGATATCAACATTGAAACGGCAGTATGTTAGCAATGGCGCTAGCAAGGGAGCTAACAACAGAATTTGTTAACATTTGGCGCTAACAACTGAATTTGTTAACATTCGGAGATTAAACTCATTTACAATATACAGGTCTGTATGTATATATATACGGAGCCCCCTAGGGGACATGGGGAACTTTTTTCTTTTGCGTTCCCTCGCAAAACTGTACTGATCAGTTATGCGGCATAAATGAATACTGTAAGCCCTTCTTACGGTGGTCGCTGTTCTTTCTGCTTTAATATAAGGTTATAGAAGGTTTCTCCATGAATGTTAATATCTCGTTGTGAAATATCTGAAGTTTTATATCTTTCTTTAGGATACAAAGGCACCACAAACAGAAACCTTCCATAAGTAGGAAAGAAATAAATACTGTACATCCAAACTATATTTCAGAGTTATTATTGCGGCGTAATAAGTCATCTGACAGTTTTGATTGTGTCTCTGTTGAGCTGGTTGTCTGAATGGTTTAAAGAGCTGCTTTCATGTTCAGTTCCATCTCAACCTTAACAGACATAAACATGCAGTGAATAAATCGACTTTCAGTCAGTTTTTTACACCAAAGACTTAGTAATAAAAGAAAAAAAAATTCCCCATGTCCCCTAGGGGGCTCCGTAATATATATAGTCATACCTGAAGAATGGGAATATTTTAATAAAAGAGCTGGAAACGGTGCTTCTGCTCCAACGGTTATTAACTAAGGAGGAAGTTCCGGTCCTCTATAGCTAACGCAAGCGCTAGACTCCCCCTGCTGGTTGAATTTGACCACTGCTTCAACCAAATCAGACTAGTCAGCCTCTGAAATAACCAAATTTCAATCCATCACATAAACAGAGAAAACTGAGCAAAACAAAAGGTCTTAAACAATATAAGTTGTCCTGAACATTCTTACAATTAATTAAATCTGAATCCACCATTAGGTTTGTTAGTAATGGTTTTCTTAGTGACCAATGTGTCTTGGTTTTGGGTATTTTCTGTGCCCACATGCAGAACACACACAGGAGAAGGGTCCCTGCTCCCTAATGCTCATTAAGACTTAATTTAATTCTGACTATATTGCTAATCTTTCTTACAATCCTTGTTACCTCTGAAGGACAATAATGACATTGGAGGATAATAGGAATTTCACAATACATTTTTAAAAAATCATTAACTAACCAACATTGAATTGAAACACTTCCAGCCAGATGAGGTGATCTACTAGAGCTGCAGCCCCACAGTGAACTGAACTGGAGTGAATAAAGCCTTTAGTCTCAATGGTTCCTCTAAGATTGTATGTTTGCACAAACACTATAACAATGTACACCTTAATAGAAGTGGTCTTTAATGCCTTCCCATCAAAAAAGGTGTCATTTAACAGGATATGTACTATTAATGTAATAAAAATATTAAATGTAGTCCAATTTTCAATTTCATTTATCAGCCAATCTTCTGGTAGGCTAATGAATGAGTTGAGTTGACCTCCATCTTCAGTCAATCTTTGGAAAAAAGGTGTCCAAGAAATTTTAACAGGATTAAAAAAAACAAACAAACACGTAGCATAAAAATAACTTGGTTAAACTGATAAGCTTGTCCTGATGCCTGATGGGTTAATTATTGGTATTCAGATCAAAAGGAAATAAGATAATCCAGTCTGGAAGTTTTCTACAACGCTGTGGGAAGAATAATCATGACTAAGTAATAAAAGGTTATCTAAAAAACTTTTCTATTATGGGATTGATCCAGTATGTGCTGACTGAAGACAAATACCAAAGTATCAATATCAATAGGTTAAAGGGCAACACACACCTTGTCTTCTATCTATTTCAGCACCTATAATTTAATGTTTGTTAAAGATACCAACTGCTGTTTATTCATGTTGCACCACTGTGACACCAAGTTATTTGTCTTAAATTAATGCATCCATCGTATTTAACTGCCTAACTGGTCTCGTTAAAAAAGAGACGTGAACATTTTTTGTATCTTATATAAAAAGAAAAGTGTGAAGGTAAATTGGCCCAAGCACTAAACCTTGTGGTTCTCAATAATTAACTCATGTTGACCAGCCAAAAAACACCACAAGGTTTATCTGAGGAGGAGGAGATCAAAGTGTAGAGACATTAAGAACGACTAACCAAACATCTGGATTCATCTACAGTCAAATGGGAGACTGGTTGGGGGCGCTAGAGCGCTGCAATGGAGTAGGCGCTTTTTTGTGAGGCTCCGTGTCATCTCCTTAAACCTCGCTTTTAACATAACACACCTGGCCCTCTATTCAATATTGTTTTATTTTTAGAGATTGGGTATACTTTTTTTTTACTCTTGTTCCAAAATGGGGAAGAAGGACGGCGCACAGAAGGAGACAGCTCAGTTGAGTTCCGGAGCTAGCAACGAAGCTATCCTAGGTGCTATCACAGCCCAGGGGGTGCAAGTTGCTAAACTTTTCGATCATATTGATGACCTTAAGAAGACAATGGAGGGTCGTTTCAACGCTATTGAATCTTCTCTCTCTGCCGTGCAAAATCAACAACGGAAGTTAGAGAGCCGAGTCAACACCATTGATGAAGCCATGTCGTCTGCTGATGGCCGCATCTCAGCCCTCGAAGCCTCCTGTGATCAACTCCGGGAAGCTAACGCCCTGTTGAGAGTGAAGCTAAGTGATTTGGAAGGTCGGTCCCGCAGATGCAATATAAGGGTGCTTGGCATCAAGGAAGGTGTAGAACAAGGTCGTCCTACTGACTTTATTTCACGGCTGTTACCGGAGGTACTCGGGAAGGATAATTTTGCCAAACCCATCAAGATTGATCGCGCCCACCGTAGTCTTAGGCCGAAACCATCACCCGAGGAGCGACCACGTGCTATCATCGCAAAGATCCACAACGATAGGGACGTGGCTAACATTCTGCGACTCAGCCGTCTGCATTCACCCCTGATGTACAACGGAGCCCGTGTGTCCATCTTTCCTGACTACACAGCTGAAGTTGTGGCGCAACGGATGGCCTACAACAACGTGAGGAAGAAGCTAACCGAGGCGGGCGCTAAGTGCTCACTACGCTATCCAGCCAAGCTGCAGGTTGTACACAACAACATTGTTAAGACTTTTCTCTCACCGGCAGAGGCTGAACATTTCACTGCTTCCATCTCTGCCGCAGCAGATGTCTCAAAATAGGCTCGTTGGTTTTACTCGTTCGGACATAAAAAAATGCTGTACTTTGAAGCACAATATGGTTGGTTGTGTTTTTGTTTTCCTAATCGTATATCAGTTACATGTTATATTCTCAGCGGTCATTCTGGATAGACATTTCTTTCTTTATTCCTTTCCTTAACTTCTTTTTAGCTTGAATATTCTCTGGTTTGTACATCCCCTTGTGGTCGTTATATACCTGATTCTGAAACTTATAATTGTCCAGGTGTGTTATTTGTACTGTTCTTTGTTTTTTGGAGATTCCCGGGGTTTTTGCTCCCTATCTAGGAGTGGTTATGGAAGTTCTCGTGGTGTGCTGCTCTGGTCAGTTCCCAGCAGCCTCCCTTAGCTCAAAGGGAAGCACTGTTTGTTTTTTCACTGCAGTGTGGGAGTGGGAGGAGGGTGGTTCGAGGGCGGTATTTGGTCATTTGGTTTTAGAATATGGGGCAGGGAGGGGTGGGTGGGTGCCTTTTTTTTCTTCTCTTTTTTCCCTTTCTTTCTTCCTTTTCTTTCCCCCCCCCTTTATTCAGCTCAGACAACACCTTTTTGTCCATCGTTCTGAATGTTCTTTGATTGTGCTCCTTCCATGCCAGCTATGAATCCTATTACCTTCATTACCTGGAACTGCAGAGGTATGGGTAGGGCACTCAAGAGGGGCAAGGTTTTTTCTCACTTAAAGGATCTGTCGGCTGATGTTGTGTTCTTACAGGAGACACATATCTCACCTGCAGAGCAGAGACGTTTGAGGACTTCATGGGTGTCGCGGGTGTATCAATCCAACTTCACCTCCAGGGCGAGAGGAGTGGCCATTCTCATCCGTAAATCTGTACCTTTCATATTTAAGTCACAGGTGACTGATTCAGGCGGGAGATATGTTCTTATTACTGGCTTCATTAATTCTGTCCCTCTGGCCCTTCTTAACATCTATGCACCTAACTTTGACTGTCCAGACTTCTACAAAAGAGTATTTAATCTTGTAGCGGAACACAGCGAATATAGGATCATTGTTGGGGGTGATTTTAATTGCTACCTCGACCCTGTCCTAGACAGGTCTTCTCCTAAACCTGCCCCACCATTGCAGTCCACATCGGTTATAACCAAATTAGCAACATCTTTGGATCTGGTCGATGTCTGGCGGCATCTACATCCCATAGAGAGCCAATACTCCTTTTTTTCTTCGGTACACAAATCCTCAACAAGAATTGATTATTTTCTGGTTGATTCAAACTTATTACCCCGTGTTTTCAAATCCACCTACCACCCTATTCTCATCTCTGATCATGCACCGTTGTCAGTTGAATTTAACTTTGATACTCAAAGAGCACAATACAATTGGAAACTTAATCCCTCCTTAAACTTGGACAGCTCCTTTTGCAAATTTGTCTCTAATAAGATCTCAGATTTTTTGGCCTACAATGATAATGGCGCTGTCTCTGATTCTACTCTATGGGAATCTTTCAAGGTTGTCATAAGAGGTGATATTATATCATACCAATCCAATGTTAAAAAGCTCAGACGTAATCGTCTGGCTGAAATTGAGAAGCAACTAACCACACTGGAAGATGCATTCCATAGCTCCAATTCTGACCACATATTTACCTCTATTGTGAACCTAAAGTATGAATATAACTGTATTTTGGGTGAGCGGGTTATGGATGATATTCAGAGGCTCCGTCAGAAATATTTTGAACTGGGGGACAAAGCAGATAAAATACTATCTAGGCAGTTGAAGGGGATGCAGGCTGAGCGAGCCATTAATAAGATACTTTCTCCATCAGGCCAGCTTCTGACAGATCATAAGCTAATAAACAAAACTTTCTTTCAATACTACAATAAACTTTATGCCTCCAATACAACTGCATCTACAGAGGATATTACACGCTTTCTTCAGCCACTGGACATTCCAACTCTTGCAGATGCTGCCAGGCTGGAACTAGATGGTGAGGTGACTCTTGAGGAGATAAGGACTGCAATTCGCTCTTTTCCTAGTGGAAAGGCATGCGGCCCTGACGGCTTTGGTATTGAGTTTTACAAGTCTCATATTGATATAGTGTCACCACTCTTACTGCGTATGGTCAGGTCTTCCGTGGAGGTTGGCCATTTTCCTGAGTCTTTATATGATGCTAATATTTGTCTTTTACTCAAAAAAGACAAAGACCCTACCAATGTGGCATCATATCGCCCCTTGAGCCTGCTTAACTCTGATCAGAAAATTATTGCTAAGGTCTTAGCCAACCGATTGTCTTCACACATCAGTGGTCTGGTACATCCAGATCAATCTGGATTCATTCCAGAAAGATTCTCTTTCTCCAACACAAGAAGACTACTTAACATTATGTACTCTCATGCTTTCCCCAACTCAGCAATCATATCTTTGGATGCTCAGCAGGCTTTTGATCAGGTGGAGTGGGGATACATGTTCGCTGTTCTCAGAAGATTTGGCTTTGGCACAGGTTTTCTGTCTCTGATAGAAATGCTTTACGCTCATCCCAGGTCTCAGGTGTTGACCAATAGAGATAGATCACCCGCCTTTCTACTGAAACGTGGTACTAGGCAGGGCTGCTGCCTGTCTCCCATGCTTTTTGCTTTGGCTTTGGAACCCTTGGCTGTTGCCATCAGGTCTAATCAACTTATCACAGGTATCACATGCGGTACATCAGAGCACGTCATAGGTTTATATGCAGATGATGTAGTCTTGACATTGCTTGATGCTAGTGCCTCTCTTCCACCGCTTCTTGAGATGCTGCAGAGCTTTGGACAGCTCTCTGGTTTCACAATCAACTGGACTAAGTCTGCCTTTGTCCCTCTGTCTGATGGACTTGACTCTGGTTTCCTGAATAGTTTACCATTAAAAATCTCCCATGACCACTTTATGTATCTCGGTATCAAAATTCCTGTAAACTCCAAGCTACTTTTCCAATTAAATTATTTAGAGTTACTCTCTAAGCTAAGAAAATGGATCGACAGTTGGCGGCTACTCCCACTCTCATTAATTGGTCGAATTAATATTATCAAAATGGTTGTCCTTCCTAAGTTTATTTATCTCTTCCAAAATATCCCAATTTTTATTCCTTCTTCCTTTTTTAATACATTGGATTCAATTATTATGCCATTCATTTGGGCATACAAACCTTCCCGAATCTCTAAAGCGCATTTACAGAAAGCTAGAGGTGAGGGTGGCTTTGGCCTTCCGATATTTCGGCACTATTATTGGGCCTGCAATGCGAGGGCTTGGACATTCTGGACGTCAGGCTCTGCCGGGGCAGGTACTCCTTCCGTTTCTCTCCCTGGCTGGCCTCAGATTGAATCTTATAACTTGTTACTACAAACTTCTGCCTCATTACCTGCAATATTATTCTCTAAACCAGATATCCCCCTCAAGAGGCTCATGTCTGACTTCATACTTAGGAACTCAGTTAAGATTTTGACACAAATAAAGAGGGTCTTGAAACTCCCAGATCTGTCCATTTATGCCCCTTTGTGTAATAACCCCTGCTTTAAGCCAGGCCTCTCAGATCCTGCCTTCAAACTCTGGTCGACCAGAGGTCTCTCCTCTCTCAAGGATCTTTTTATCAATAAACAGATTTCATCATACCCTCAGTTACAGTCTAAATTCAATTTGTCCCCAAATGATTTTTTTCGTTATTTGCAGGCCAGGAGTTTCGCAAACCAACTTGCTTTGAGCACAAATCAGCTTTCAGCGCAGCATATTTTTTATGATCTTCTTATAAAACCTCCCACTTCCAGATGTCTAATCTCACTGTTTGTAAATGTTTTCTCTATGCCAACATCATCTACTCATATCAGAGATGCCTGGTCAAATGATTTGGGAGTTACTATTTCCACTGCGCTTTGGGATCGTGTGCTGTTGGGAATAAAAAACTGCTCTATTAATGCCAGATTGCAACTAATCCAGTTTAAAGTGGTGCATCGCCTGCACTACTCTAAAGCAAGGTTGAATAAAATATTCCCTAGTCATCCAAGTTCATGTGACCGATGTGGACACCCTAAGGCTACCCTTGGACATCAATTCTGGCACTGCCATTATTTAACAACCTTTTGGTCTGACATATTTAATCTTTACCAAACGGCGTACAAACATCAGATACCTCCGGACTGTCTCATTGCTCTGTTTGGTGTTTCTGACTCCTGCTCTGCTCTGCCCCTGCCTGTTCGAGAGGCTCTGGCCTTTGGGATGGTCGTGGCTAAACGTGTCATTCTTACAGAGTGGAAGTCTGCCTCACCTCCCTCCTTTAAATGCTGGCTGAACAACATGGCTTCTTGTTTACATCTTGAAAAAATACGCTACACTCTCAATAATGATGTACGCAGATATGTTGGGACGTGGGGGCCATTCCTTGAACTTTTGAGTGGTGCCACTGGACACGTGTAGTGATGGACTGACGTCTGCTATGTGGCTCTGCTGCCTCCCTGCCTGTCAGAAAGCCTCTCGGTTGGTACACAAGGGACTTAATACACCCTTATGCACTCATTTCCAGCAGTATGCGGAGGAGCTGAATATTTTATTTAGTTATCATACTTGTTTTGGTTGTACAAATTAACCTTCCCTTTTTATTTATTTTTTTATTTATTTATTTTTCTTTCTTTCTGTTTCCCCCATCTATCTTTTTGCTGTTCTATCTTCTATCCTTGATAACTTGGGGTGGGTTGGGTCAGGGTATCACTGTTTTTGTTGTTTTTCTGGTTACATAAATTATAGTTGGGCAGCTGTATTCTGGAATTTATCTGTAACTGCAATCTTGTTTGGATTCATTCACTAATGATGACAATGTAGAAGATCTCAATGCCAGCGTCAACCGACGCCAATTAGTAATCGCAGTCTGATCGATGTTCCGCATATCTTTGTATTTTGATAACTGTCCTGCAGTTTTGTTAATTTGTTGAAAACAATAAATATATATAAAAAAAAAAAAAAATGGGAGACTGGTTGTCTCTTCACTTTAACATTCCTTATTAGTCTTTGTTGGAGCCTATAAAGAATTAGATGAATTTATTTTTGCTAATTTATTAATGTTACAGATGAATGGGAGATCTATTGTTATTTATTTATATTTTGTGCTTAGACCCTCCTCCTTGTCAGTCAGCCTACTTCTATGATTAACAAGCAGGCAGCAGCTAAGAGTGTTCTGATTGTTTGATCGAGGAGTGAGGAGTGGAATAGTTTCTCTACCGTCAAATAAAGTTTATTTTTTACATCTCTTGAAAAGTCAATTCGGAGACTATTTCTGTTTAAAGAAAGTTTAATATTTTTCAACAAGAAAACTCTCCGCGAGTGCTTTTTGGTCTTTGATGAGTCGGAGACCTCCTCCTGAAAACTACTCTGGCGATGTGGAATTTTGGAGGTTTGTCAGGACGCCAGAGGAGCCGCAACAGTCTTTAACTTTTATCCATCTGGTTTTCTTCCACTGTAGTTGTGATATATCAGCTAACACTATGAAAATACAACGGTCTGAAAACACTTTTGATTTTAAGTGTTTGCAAGTGGTTTGAAAAACATGTATGAGATCAAAGTTTTTATGTTCCTACTGATATGTACACTTTATAAATAACACTTTTGTACATTTATCCAGTGATAACAACCATATTTTGTTTTAGCTTCTTGTAAAATGTATATATAGAAAATTTGGACATTCTACTCTTCCATGATTTAATTCACACATTTAACAATCTAATTTGTAAACAGAGTTGTTTATTGTAATATTTTATTGGATTACCATTGAATAAATTAAAATATATTTCTCTACTCAGCTAGAAATCATTAATAGTAGGTCAGCTGTATTGGGATAATGTCAGAAGTAAGGAACAGTGGCAGGACAATACATGTCCCATGCACAGCTGTATGTATGGTAAGATATTATATATAAGAAATATATATAAGAGAGAATAGGTACACCCTCTCGTCATAATTCTGTGACAGGTTATGAATATGAATATGACAGGTTATGAATATGAAAGGGAGGGTGATGAAGGGGGGGGGGGGTCCGGAAGTGTGGGGGATGGGAGTTGGTCCGGAAGTGTGGGGGATGGGTGACAGCGTTTGAAACAATTGTCATGCTCATTGAGTGCTGCTATGTCATGGGAAAGAGTGGATTTTTATTGGTTTATAGCTGGTTTATTGCTACGCCCTCCCCCCAGGGGTGTGGTTTGGTTTTTCACTGTAATAAATAGGGATGCAGAACATATACAGCACTCTTGTAGCATTTTCTACAGCCGCCGGCTCTACTTGTAGCGTTGTTTTTTTTCCCTGCAGAATAGCCTAGCCATGAATGGAGCTCAACAACTTTTTCCTCTTACTGAGGATCAAGGACCACCTTCATCTCCACTACCTCTCATTTGTGAAATCCCGATATCTGTGTGTCCGGAATCAGCGGAACCGGGCCTTGCAAGGGACAATCCCGAGGAGCCGCATTCCTCCTCCTCCTCTGAAACACCCGCTCGAGCAACTGTATCGGCGAAGGGGATCTTAATGAGTGGATCATCTATTCTATGCGAGACCCCGGTTGAGTTCTCCCCTCGTCTAGAGGATGCTCCAAAGAAATCTACATTCTATGTGTGCCGGCTGCAGAGGCCGTCACTTCTAAATATGAAACAGGACTGGTCTCTGGAGCCATATGGATTATGAGGATCCTTCGGCTATGTTTTTAAGTACGAAACAGGGGCGCTCTACCTGTACCAGCTGGATAAAGATGAAGAACTCACTCCACTAAGCCCTACGTGCTACCTGTCCGCCAACGACTGGGCTGTGTTAAGGCTAATACTCCCTTTCTTCTCAGAATCTGGTGATTCATTCATGGAGCATGAAAACCAAGAAGATAGTGAAAACCTGTTCGGCCCTCCTCCTTCAAAGCGTGTCAGAAAACGGTGTTTTCCGACCGATGATGAAATAGCCAACGGGGCTATTCTCATGAGCGCAAAGTGGGAGTCGAGAACGACTACAACTGGTCGCTGGACTTTACGAGCAAGCGGAAGAAAGAATGACAAACCCATGTTACCAGACGTGTTTGTTTTGGAGGCTTTTGATCTCGAAGTTGGTGTATTCAGGACGATGCTGGCTCTACCGTTTGATCTGTGGGCTCAAAAAGTCATGGAAGTCGGGGGACGTATTTCTAACCTGTTCCAAGACTCTCATTCTTGGTGTGAGATGTTGTCAGTGAAAAGAAAATTGGGACTCCCCGTTCTTCCAGAAGGCTCAGGACCCACCCTTTTCTGAGGACACACCCCCCTACTGTATATATATCAGGCTGGTCTCGGGCAACACACACATTCCTTTTTTCTCCTTCCTACCTGTGACTTCCGTCGTTGACCTGTGAGGATGTGGGGCTCGGGCTGCGATGAATCTACAGAGAACCTGTTCTCTCCCGCAACCGCTGGAGATTACAGCAATATGGGTCCCTATCATCCACCTTCCCCGGTCTTCTATGCTCCTTCCGCCTCGTCTCCAGCGATCTCTCCTACCATGTTTTTAATGTCCTCTACGCCGGATTACGGTATGGACGCTGGGCCACTCTGCTCTACCCCTCAGCCGACAGCAGCAGCAGCTCAACCAAGTGCAGAGGAGCTTGCCGGGCTGGTTAGCAGATACTTTGGATCTTCTCCGATGCCTACCATATATGAATATGGTACAGAGACTATGGCGCTTTAATCTACTCTTCAATCGGTTGGTGCAGCCGCAGAGCAAGCCGGAGCCGCAGAGCAAGCCGGAGTCGCAGAGCAAGCCGGAGCAGCAGAGCAAGCCGTCGGCTACCTCGCGCCGCTTCAGTCGGCACCAGAAGCCTGCTACAGCGGATCTCCACCGACCCCACCAGCTTCTCCAATTTCACATCCAGTTTCCCATCAAGATGAGGTTGACGGGTGGATATCATCTGCCTTTTATGTTTTCTGATTCTGCCTTGAAATGTAAATACTGTTCACGTGCATGTGGGTTATTCACCGAAGATACAGGGATGTTTAATTCATTTAGAGTGTGAAGAAAATTAATCCATTCTGCAGGTGGGGCTGCTCGATGTTTGCCTTTAAAAGGGAGCAGAAGGCTTTTTAGTAAATCAACCAGATGCGAGCCTGTGGTCACGAGTCCTCGATGAATAAATTCTCCTTTCGATGTCCAGCCACTGTTACTCCTAGACAGCTGTTTCAGAATGTAATGAGCATTTTTTCGATGCCGTTCAGGGAGCGCATTTAGAGCTTCACTCGCTGTTTCATCTAATTCATCTTGAGGTTTCTGAATAGAATCAGCTTGGTGAGCTCCAAGTTCTGGCACAGGGTCATCATCGTCGTTAAGATAGTCACGTTGCAGAGTCACGGTTAATCAAGGTTCCTCTAACTGCCCCTGTTTGACTAGAGTCAAATACCTCTGTAGCAAAGCATCATATTTTTTTATTTTCTCATATGAAGTTAGTCCTGAT
Organism: Gambusia affinis; assembly: GCF_019740435.1. Taxonomy (NCBI): domain Eukaryota; kingdom Metazoa; phylum Chordata; class Actinopteri; order Cyprinodontiformes; family Poeciliidae; genus Gambusia; species Gambusia affinis. The sequence goes on from NC_057886.1 coordinate 6,342,527, forward strand.
TCATTCAATATCGCTCTCATCTTGGAATCCAAATCATCTTCAGACGTTTGTCTGATAGATGTGTCAGGTTGACTCAAACGTTTAAACCGATGCGGTGAGATCAGATACATCTTTTGAGACATTTTATTTACTTATTGATTATTCCACCAACCAGGTTTCCGATCAAGGGTGCCAGAGCTGCTAAAATAGGAAGAATGAACCCTCCTCGCTGGTTCCTGAGAGCTATCTGTTTACGTTTTAAACCTGCACGTTTGTCAGCCAACAATCTGATGATCTTCTTTTGTTTATTCAGTTTCCGATGTTGAGAAGGTGAAAGTTTAATGTTACCTTTTAAAATATTCAGAGCAATCTCACACAAAGTTTTTAGAAAGTCAGGTGAGCAGTGTCCAAGAATATCTTTTCGCTTCTGGGGGGTAGCATGGTAGAGAGCCCTAAGGAGAGGTACATTCCTTTTTATGCGTGCAGACATGATTTTTTACTTTGTTTTCGGTACATAAATAACCAGCCACTGTTTTGGAAGTAGACCCGATCTCAGTCGGAAATGTTCTGGGCAGGTAGGAGTAAGGTCAAGGATTAAATAACCATGAGCCTCTCTGGTTGCATCTTCAAAACTCTCTAAGAAAAGTCCCTTTGCTGGTGGGAAGATTTGACGTGCAAGTATATTTACTTGTAATCTGTCCCTAGGATTCTTAAACAATACCATATAATTACTGTTCAGACTTATAGTTCGGCTGAACTTACCCTGGTGAAACACATTCTGGGTTAACATTATTACATTCCAATTTCTATGATTTCTGAATTCTGTGAATAACTTTACAACTTCCGGATGTTCTGAAGCTTGGAAGATGACATCATCCAAAATAATTAAAAGGTTTTGATTCACTGGGAACAACTCTTCATCTTCGAAAGAATCAGGTAAACCTTTGATGAACTTAATGTTTTTATTCAATTTTTGCAATTCAGCATACATAGGTTGGAAAGAATTATAAATCCAGACAATGGCCCCAGGTTGAGCATCCATTACATGACTACAATCCAATAACATTTTTTTTTTACAAAATATGTTTTCCCACAACCTCTAGGACCCACAATCAAACATGAAAAAGGAGTCTTGTATCTGGGATTAAAAGAAAAAGGCTCCTGTACATCACCTGAATGCGACATTTTTTCTTTTATCAAATAGAAAGAATAAAAAATAAAAACAAAAATGTACTAAAAAAAGAATAACAAAATGTACTAAAAAAAATTCTTTTATCTAATTGCAAGAATAAAAAATAAAAACAACAGCAAGAAAATCAGTTTCTTTAACAAAAATGTACTAAAAAAAGAATAACAAAATGTACAAAAAAATTCTTTTATCTAATAGCAAGAATAAAAAATAAAAACAAGAAGAAAAGCAGTTTCTTTAACAACATCAAAGAAAAAAAAATAAACAAAAAAAAAGGATAAGAAAAATTTTACTCTCCCTGTAAATATGGATGAACATAGAGCGGACTCACAAAAATTAATATCCGAAAGGCAAGGTCGTATGGTCAGGAAGTAACCGCCGCTTGTCATACACCACCCTGAACTTTTTCTGAAATGTTGAATTTTTTAACACAAACCCCTTTTTATTCCGTCTAAAGGTTTTTTGAGGGACTCTGATAACACCCTCTCTGGAGCCACCTAAGTAACCTTCGACCAGTTCTTTTATTGTGTCAAAATTGACCCTCCTACGGCCCGCAGAAGAGGCCGTAGGAGAGGCCGCTGATGTGGGAGAGGCTGTAGGAGAGGCCGTTGATGTGGGAAGGACCATGGGAGGGGCTGTTGATGTGGATGGCTCATGGTCATCCAATGGAGAAAAAGGTGTCTGCTGACTGTTTCTTGGAGACAGAGGCCTATTTAATTGTCTTATTGCATCATCAGTTTGCATGAATGGGTCTGGCACTTCAGAGTCGTTTGAAAAGGGCGACCTCAAAGGACTCTGAAGAGGACTAGCACTGTTTGGATTTTGTAGAGACTGCAGTGCAGATGACAGTCTATTCAAAATATAAATAGAATTCTGAATTTGTATTAAATATTCTGATATTTGAGAATTATTATCTGAACCAGGTGAGGGTGGTTGACCGGTAGGATTTTGCGACCCCTCTTGCTGAACATTTATTGGAGACAGAGACCTATTTAATACTCTAACTGCGTCATCAAATTGTCTAAAATAACCAGATGCTTCTCTTAACTCTTGTAGTATGTTTATTGCTTGGAAATCATCCCTTTGTTCATCCATATTTATATAGACAGCAAGAAAAAAAAAAAAGAACACCCACAGAGATTCAAAAGCTCATTTCACCGTTCACCTCAACATTGTGGGAAACAGACGTATCAGAATCTGGCTTGCTTCAAGAAACGTTGTAGCTCTCACTTTATTAATCCGATCCAGATGGCGTGTCGGAATTCTTCTTCCACTACCGCTTCTGATAAGAACCTGGCCTCTGGCAGGGATCCGATTCATGAACAGCAAAGCCTCTGAAAATAGGAACCAGATGAAAAAAAAATAACATTTGTAGGTGCTGGGTCAGGCATTCATAAAAAAATAAAAAATAATGTACCTGTAATTAATTCATCAGCAAGAGCACGCCTGTCCCAGTCTGTAAGTATTAACACACTTGTTATAGACAACAGTAGCAGCTAGCAAAGTCTACGTAACAAAATTTGCTTTTAGTAATGCCATATTCTCCTTAAGGTTTTGAAATTGTAAATTAAATAAACTTACCACGCAATGCGGGAACATTCAATCTTCTACGTCTCGATTGTGCTGCTCCTGGTGTCTTCAGGGTGTCCTGAACGGGAGGTGAGTTACCCCCGTTAGCCACTCGACGACGACGAGGATGGGGCTCAGAATTGCGCTGCGCAAGCGCAGCGGGAGTATTAAGGGGACCCCAGGGTCTCACAACAGAAGCTGCCGCAGGACGGGTAGCAGGACTGGGTCGCGCTTTCGCAGCGGGAGGATGAGGGTAGACAGCCCGCGCTCTCACAGCAGGAAGAGGCGGGACCGCTTGTAAAGTAGCTAGAGCCGGTCGAAAGGTGCGATTATCATCTTGAAACTCGTCCTCTGAGTCAGAAATAATGATCAGTGGAGGCGGCGGTTTGTATCCTGGTTTAAAGATAATTAATTAGTAGGTTAGAGATTTATTTTTCCCCATATCTGAAACTTTGAAAAAAAAAAAAAACTTACCGGGCGGGGTGCTAGTTACTGGAGCGAGAGAAGCGGCATCAGACTCTGGTTGTTCTTCCGGTGTAGAGCTGGTTACGGGATCGAGAAAAGTGGCATCAGGGTCTGGTTCTTCTTCTTCCGCGGCGGCAGGAGAAGGAAGCAGCGCTTGTGGTGCAGAGTTTAGCCTTATGCTATTGGGAGCTTCAGGCTTAGCGTTGAATGGTGTGCTTGTCTGATCGGCGGGATTTAGAACCCGAGCTTTTGATCTACTCAGAGACAAGCGACTTCTGGGACGGCTGCTTTTCCCATCCACGTTAATGATCAGATTTTCCTTGAAATCTGTAGATTGTTAAAATTAGTTATCTTAATTGATTGAAGAGCTCATTAAAAATAAATAATTAAAAAAAACATATATATTTTACTGACCGTAGTTAGATTGTGTTAGGACAAAACCATCAAGTTCCTCTGCGGTGGGTTCTGAACATAGATAAAACACCCGATTTGAAACATTTCAAACATATCCAGTTAAGATTTCTTATTTATTAAGTCCTGCTACTTACTGCTAAATATCGCATTGTACTCCTGAGAATCAGAAAGCAGCGACATTATTGTTGATTAAAAAAAATTATAACAGAAAAAAAAAAAAAGATTTAAAAAAATACAATTCAGAATGTACCTCGGTACCTCGGGAAGATCTTGTCCTGAGCTGTTGTCTCGACAAAAGAACGAAGTTGACGAGATGTTGCTTTACTCCCGAAAATAAAAATTGTTGCAGGAACCACCCTCCAACTTTTTCTCAACCAATTAGATTAGATTACATAATGCCGCGTGTCTCATTGGAGGAGATGTGTGAAGAAAAGGAGGGTCTCAGAAAGACTGGTTTAAAGTACTGTATTTTTAAAAAAAGGGTTAGATTAACTAAAATAAGAAGTTACACTGGTTATTTATTTTATTTTGTTAGTTTAGAGTTTATTCTCTACATTTCATTAGTTTTATTCATTAAAAATCCTTAGTGGGACTTTAAAGTAACTGGAAATAAAAAAATACATAGTTTTATTTTTCTTCTTCAGATTAAGCACAGACAAAAAAAAAGTTGCAGAGACACGGAGTCTAGACCACTCAATGAGCTTGGCATAGCACTCAGTGAGCATGACAATTGTAGCTCAGTAGGGGGTCTCTCTCTCTCTCAGAGCACGAGAAGATCAGTACAAACAATTGACGGTGAGGACACAAGTCGTGAGACCAGGAAAGAGAGGTGTCTCTCTCTTTGTTTTTTTTTTAACATTTGAGTCTTTTATTCAAAAGCAGCAATAAACCAGCTATAAACCAATAAAAATCCACTCTTTCCCATGACATAGCAGCACTCAATGAGCATGACAATTGTTTCAAACGCTATCACCCATCCCCCATACTTCCGGACCCGCCCCCTTTCATATTCATAACCTGTCACAGAATTATGACGAGAGGGTGTACCTATTCTCTCTCTTATATATGAAATATTGTGTTTTGTTTTCATTATTGTGGCAAACTTAACAATAATATTAACTGACAAGTAAGCTACATGAAAACTTAAAAATGACCTAAAAATGCAAAGGAATACATTTTTATTTTACAAATTAAATCTTAAGGTTAAGATTTAATTTTCTAAATTAAATCTGTAAGAGCCATATGAATGAAATAAATAATTATTGATATGACAGGAGCACGTGACTGTGACACCTACGTGGTGGGTGTGTCGATGTGGGCGTGGCTGTCATCAAGTATGAATTGAATCTTTCTGGCTGCTTGTTTTGTGTGTATGAGGAAGCGAGTGAGCGGGGTGGTCAGTCCTTGCAAAGTTTGGAGCATAATGCTCAAAATGGAATAAATCAATAATTGTGACAGAACAAAGAAGTGGTTTGAAGTTGATTGATACGAGGACAGATGAGATTCCCAGAGTTATTCTACTGCAGCCATTTACTGTCATAATGCGTGGGGGTGAGGTGGTGAGGCAGCAAACGGGAACCCAGGGTGTGGTGAAAAATGATATTTAATGAAGTAAATGAATCCACAAAATTCTGGTGGCACGGCTGAGCGGAAGCCAGGGCTCACACCGGTAGCACAGAAAAAACAGCGTGGCAAACAAAACAGGCAGACTGAATGACGCGACAATCAACTACACAGACGTTAGAAGACGTAGGACCCGACGAAGACACAGACACACAGGTGACACTAAATACACAGGAGGTAATCAGGGAACGAGACACACCTGGGAAGCAATCAAGGGGAGACAGGACAACATGGAGACTCGGACACACAGGAAAATCAGAATAAACACACAGAAAAACACGGAACATGACATTTACCATCATTAGTCTGCCGTGTTTTATAATGAAACGTGTTTATTATTATTATTATTATTATTATTAAGTCTTTGGTGCAAAAAACTGATTGAAAATTGATTTATTCGCTACATGTTTATGTCTATTAAGCAGGTTTAGAAGGAACTGAAGCCAGTTCCTTCTAAACCATTCAACCAGCGTCATTAGTCATTAGTTCTTAAGAAAAAAGAACTAAAGGCTTGTGATTTTATCTCCTCTGATCCTCTCTGACCCATTTGGTTTGTTGGAGGCTCTGTTCTGGAGCAGACACTTGAAGCTACCTGGAGCCATACAGTCTGTTTTTAGGCTGTTGTTTTTTATTTTCTGTGTTGTTCAGTATATGTTTGTCTTGTTCTCGATTGTTTTTTTTTCTTACAGGGCAGAGTGTTTATTTAGCTTAACTCTAACTTTATTAGAGGTAAGTTAAAGTTTGGTTTGTGCCTTTTCCAATCAGTCATATATTTGTGCTGCTGATTGGATAAAGAGGAAAAGATAATCGTTGTAAGCCAATCAGAGGCAGACTTGGGAAGGCATTCAAACAGATACAGTGAAGAGTGATGAGCGCACAAACACAGCAGGAAGAATCTGTGGTATGAAGGTACATTTGGTGCAAAACTATTTGTGCCTTTTAACTTACCTTAGTTTCACTTAAGGTGAAAGTTTCACCTTAAGTGAAACTAAAGTAAGACTTCAATTAAGGTGAAACCACCTTAGACTGAGAACCAATAAACACTCTGCCCTGTAAGAAAAACCCCCAATCTAGAACAAGAAAAACACATACTGAACAACACATGGAATAAAAAAACAACAACCTAAAAACAGACTCTGTATGGCTCCAGGTAGCTTCGAGTGTCTGCTCCAGAACAACAAACCAAATGGGCCAGAGAGGAACAGAGGAGATAAAATCACGAGTCATTAGTTCTTGTTCCTTAAGAACTAATAAGGTTTCAACTTAAAACCTTACCTTAGTTTCATCTTAAGTGAAACTAAGTTTGATTTAAAGTTAAGATTTAATTTGGAAAAATGAAAATGATCCTTTTGCATTTTAAGGTAAATTTTTATGTTTTTGTGTAGCTTACTTGTCAGTTTCTCAGGGTGAAAAACAATCTTCACTTCAGTTTCCTCTTCCTCACATTGGATGGCAGCAATACACAGGAGGAGGAGTTTGTTAGGGGAAGACACATTAAAACAATAACCCAGACGGTTTCTGGCTAAACAGAAACACATTCTGCTGTGGTCAGAGGTCCAGAAGGCGAGCCAAGTCAGTAAAAAGGAAACAAGGTAAGTGGAGATTTTGAAAGTTTCACAATGATGTAAATCAGATCTTGTCTTCAAATATTATTTTTGCAAAAAAGCTTTATTAATTTGTCCAACAATTGAAAAAGAATGCAGGAGAGAACATTAAAGAATGTATCGCTCCTCTACCACATGTAAGTTTTAGTCCTTTTGGACTTATAACATGCAAAAACAAAATCAGATTTTATTCTTCACCACACCCTAACAGATAATGTACTGACCTGACAGATTTCCTGATTGTACTGAATAAACCACACAGCAGAAAAAACTGAATCAGTTTTAACCTGCCATGTACAAGGTAAAAATCGATGGATCTTTTTAAATGTTTAAGTAATACTTTTAATAATTATAACCTTCATTTAACCAGATAAAAAACCTCGCTGAGGAGAGCCCTTTACACACATCAACATTTGCATTCAATCACAGAAATACATTTGTTTAGTTTTATAAGCATCGCAGCATAAAATAATAAAATCAGCTGTTACAGGATCATGTTTACATGTTAGGGCTTTTAAGTTTTTATTATGATAATCAGACTGCAATGTGTTAAAATGTGTTGATTAGGTCAGAGGTCGTTTGCCTCAGGCAGCTGTAGCAGAAAATTCTTATTTTTATCTACACATTACATGGAAGACTATGCAAATAGAAATACCAGTAAAACCAGTTGCTGACGCCCAGCACTGAACAAAAATGTTAAGGAACTGACTTCTCAAGGGAAAACCCTTTTGGACGTAGCTTAAATACTTTGGTAGTTTAACCCTCCTGTTATGTTCGTTTCTAAGGTACAGCAATAATGTTCGTGGGTCAATTTGACCCAGGGAGTGTTTAATCATGCAATAGTGTCAGAAACCAAAGAATTTCTCCAAAACATTTTTGTATCTGATTATTAACTCCAATACTAACCATTTCAATAAATATTTGTGCAATGATGATTTTTATTTCTCAGAAATTAAGGATCAATGATGATGTAACGGTGGCAAACAATCAAAAGAGATATTGTGATTGAGTCCGCAACATTTTATTTTAATAATTGTTACAAAATAACTCAGTTAGCGGTACCGCTACACAGCCGTTAGAAAAAAAGAGCACACACACAACCGTTCCACAACCGTCGTTCCCTAGCAACGGCGGAGTGATATCGACCCCCCTTCGCAACCATGTCAAACTGCGACACCACTAGTAAATAACACACACAACAAAACACAAAACAGTATTAATAAACACAAAACAGTATTAATTTATCTAGACTATTCCATCAAAATGCCCTGTGTGCCACAACAACTTACTCATTTACTCATGTGGACATAAAAAAAATTTTTATATTTTTTTATGTCCACTGAAAAAAACCTAGACACAAAAAACAATAATTTCCTTGAAATTGATCTTTGGTACAATTTTTCATATTACTTTTTTTTTTTTCAATGGGTGCTCTTGAACTTGAGAAACGTATACTGTTCAGGGACAAATTGACCCGCTGATTAAAATCAAGATAAATGAGTCATGCAGAGAGTATTTATGTTTTCCGCCACTTCTGCTGAGTGTCACTCAGTGTGGGTGGAGTTTGTCCACAGGAACAGAAGATTCCCGTCAAAAGTTGTATGAACACCACCTGCTTTCTCGCAGTTTCCTAATGAAGTAAAGACAGTAGTGAGAAAGTGGGTTTGTGTGTGTCTGTGTGTGCATGTATGTGTGTGGTGTGTTGTGTCTGTGTGTGTGTGGTGAAATAATATAAAGCCCAAATCCTGATTTTGCTAGCACAAATAAAGAAAATTTATCAGTCTTAACAGTCCTGTCAGTGACACTCAGGTTACTATCTTACTATTGACTTTTTGCAAAACAGTATTAGTAAGATGCATCACTGAAAAAGCAAAGGAGAGAGATGATGCCTGTGATACTGAGAAAAAAGAGAAAATGTTGACATTAAACTTTAGCTCTTTTTCAGTTGGATAAATTCTGTACTATGTTGGAATATTAATTCAGTTGAAGCTTACTCCCTAACCTGTTTATCCTGTATGTCTAGGGTAGGCTGCTGCTAGAGGCATCAACTTTAAAGACAGACCAAAGGAAGGTTTGGAGGTAAGCAATGAAATAAATTTAGGCATAAAGTAATGACCTGCTGTTTTATTGTTTGTTTGTCTGTTTTTTATATGTGGTGGGTTTATTTTTTCCTTGTCCAGGTGCACATCTTGTCTGGCATGCAGGTAGGCCAATTTCTTTTATATTGAAATGTTTGCCAGACAGGAAGAATAGATTAAGTAGAGTATTGAGATAATAAGGAAGAAAATCATTTAGTTGAAGAAGGATTGATGAACTCAAATGAAGTGAGCCAAAAAACCAAATTCTAAAGTAATTATAAAAGTTTCTATCCAAATGTTCTTAAACTCACTGGCCACTTTACTAGGTACACATTGCTAGTACCAGGTTGGACCCACTTTTACCTTCAGAACTGCCTTGATCCTTTGTGGCATAGATTCAACAAGGTACTAGAAACATTCTTCATAGAGTCTGGTCCATACTGACATGTTACATCGTGAGGTTGCTGCAGATTTGTCAGCAAATCTGCAGCAGATTCCACCACATCACCAGGAGATGTGGTGGAATCTCCTGTTCCACCACATTCCAAAGTTTTCTACTGGATTGAGATCTGGTGACTGTGGAGGCCATTTGAGTTCAGTGAACTCTAATGCCAACCAGTCGGAGCTGATTGGCGCTTTATAATATGGTGCTTTATCCTGCTGGAAGCAACAATCAGAAGATGGGTAAACTGTGGTTGTAAAAAAATGGACATCCTCAACAATACTCAGGTAGGCTGTGGCATTGACACGATGCTCAACTGGTACTAATGGGCCCAAAGTGTGCCAGGAAAATATCCCCAGTGCACCACCACCAGCCCGAACAGTTGATACAAGGCAGGATGGATCCATGATTTCATGTTGTTGATACCAAATTCTGATCCTACCTTCCAAATGTCGCAGCAGAAATTGAGACTCATCAGACCAGGCAATGTTTTTCCAATCTTCTATTGTCCAGTTTTGGTGAGTCTGTGTGAGTTGTAGCCTCAGCTTCCTGTTCCTAGCTGGCAGGAGTGGCACCAGGTATTCTGTTGATTCAGAGGAGAATGGCCAGACTAGTTCTAGCTGATAGAACTGCAACAGCATCTCAACTAACCACTAGTTAAAACCAAATTATACAGAAGAGCATCTCTGAACATACAACATGTGGAACCTTGAGGTGGATGTGTTACAGCAGGCTGTTGGTAGTGGTACAAGTGTATAGTACCACTATGAAGAAGCACCAATCAGCTCGAACTGGTTGACATTAGAGTTCATAACTGATAACAGTATATGTGAAACCTATAGATTTAAATTTTAGCAAGTACTATGTCATATAACTGTCATAGGATTGGACATTTTTTGTCATTTCCAATGCCATTGTTACAGTGTTGCAGAAAAATAAACAAAGCTGGTGCAAAGCAGGTGATTAATATATGGATTAATCAATTGATTACTCCATATATTAATCAGGTGACTGATTAATATATGGATTTTTTTTATAGTCATGAATAGCCATGATGCTCAACACTTAGAGAACAGTGACAAAAAGGTTCAAGATGGGATTGAAAATATGTCAGCAAGCAATGCAGGTAAGACTTCTGGGATCATAAATGCTGTGATTTCATAAATATTTTAGTTGTTTATTCCTACAAAGGCTTCTATAAAACATGATGCCATTAAACTGTAGTTATGTTTTATTTTTCAGTGAATCCTGAACTCACACTTATATTATTTGGAAACAGAAATTCCATTGAGATTGGATCAAAAAACATCTTGCTGGACCATGACCAAGAGAAATATGAGAAAGAGTTTTCATCAAGACTGTATGACCTATTGGGTCGTCAGATCTCTGTAGTTAATATGCTTGGATTTCCAAGTATTGACACGATTCCAGAGATTCCAGAAGTTCATATCTTTATCTTGCTGATATCAAATGACCAGCAAGAAAACCAGTATACCTCTGGTCTGCAGTGGTTAGAAAAAACACTGGGAAAGGAGCACAGCTCTTATGTGATGACAGTTGTGACTCATAATGACTCAGATGAAATTTGTGAAAGTGAACTTCAGAAGCTAAAAGCAAAGAGCAGTTTTTCTGAAAAAAGATACCATACATGTACAAGAAGTATGACGGACACAAATGAGATAATAAGTCTTCTGAAAAAAATAGATGCCATGGTTTTTGAAAGTAGACGGATGACTGAAGGAAACAAAATCAATCTTGATGAAACACTGAGAATAGGTAAGACTTTTAACATGAATTTTTAACATAAATTATAAACTTTTTTTTGCTTACTGTACAAATTATTGCGATAACCCTTGATTCCACTAAGAAAATCTGTTGCATTCCCCAAGACCCTTCTCCTGTTCACAATATACATGGAAGCAATTTAAAGTTCATTATAACATTTTGGTATTTTTTGTTTTAAAATAGTTATAGTCACAAAGTTTGTTTCATCTACAATAGTCATCTTCCTAAGAAATAATTTGCTTGGTCACTTAAAATAAAACTATTTTGTCTTTCAAAGTCTAAAAGTACCTATACTTGTAAATGAACAGCATTTGCAGGGGGATATAGATTTATAGACTTTATGCAAAGAGTTAACAGCAACATTTGTAGAATGTTGCAGAATCCCCCTGTTGCTGCAGCAACTGGCAAGCAGTCTTTGTGAGGGAGTTCATCATGATCCCAAGAAACGAGACCTCCTGAGATGTGTCAGAGAATTATCCTTTCTCCATTTAGGTTCTTGATGTATGAGGTTGAAGAAGAGTCAGTGAGTTGAATCATGAATTCCATTTATTAATACCAAAATACAGCGTTGGTCCATTATTCATGCTATCCTTACGGGGTAGCAGAGCAAAATAGCTACCCTATCTAGAACAATAGATTCTAGTTTTCTATGTTGGCCTCTGTCTAAACTACGCCCTAAAGAGGCCGTTCCCTAGTGTGTCATTTCCTTTAACCTTAGCATTGTGCATGTGTGTGTTTATACGAGCATGCAAAGAGCTATAAGAGATAGAGAAAAACTGAATTATTTATTATCAACAGATGGAATTAGGTTGCTGTTCTGCCAGTTCACTTGAAGACCCAATAAGTCTATGAGACAGAGCACTGTCTGTGTGTCTGCAGCCATCTGAGCTTCTGTGACTGCAAAGATCTGTCAATCATCCAAGTAGGGAAAAATCTTCAACCCCTTGGCCTGTAGAGCAGTGTTTCCACCCTGGTCCTCAAGGCATATATGTTTTAGAGCAGGGGTCTCAAACTCCAGTCCTCGAGGGCCGCAGTCCTGCAACTGTTAGATGTTCCTCTGCTGCACCACACCTGAATAGAATAATTAAAGCCCTGGAGAACTGATCTACACAAGGTGGAGGTAATTAAGCCATTTCATTCCAGTTTTTGTACCTGTGGCACATCTGAAAACAGCAGGACTGCGGCCCTCGAGGACTGGAGTTTGAGACCCCTGTTTTAGAGGGTTCCCTGCTTTAATGTGCCTGATTCAACTGAATGCAGTTCAACAAACGCCTGTTAATCAGTCATCAATTGAAATCAGCTGGACTGAAGCAAGGAAATACCTAAAACATGCAGGGCAATGTGCCTTAAGGACCAGGGTTGGGAAACACTGCTATAGAGGACACAGATGCTGCCAGGGAGATAGCATCATTTTCAAAACCAGAGGCCCCTGAAGCCATGTTCTGCCCAGACCAGGGCTCGGATAAATGAAGAATATTTACACATTAAAAACTTTTTTGAACAATGGAAAAATTTGAAGCCCGTCCTTCATTTTGACAGGTTATAATTCACACCCTTCACTTTGGTTGAAATGGCTCTTTTAATTTCAGTCTCCATTACATACAGAACAGAAAAAATTAAAGAGAATACACTGTTTGTTAATTTGTTTATAGTCTAAACAGAGGAGCCGGCAGGTTATCTTGTGGAAATAAGTAAAGGTGCAGAAGTTAATTAGACCGTAACATACTCAGTGAGATGCACAACCAATGCAGAATAAGCTTTGTATTTAACTGTGCTTATTTATCTCATGATCAACAATAAATCCTGTGAATTTGATAACATTTGCTCTTTGTTTGCTAAAATTAAGAAGGGAGAACCAAATATTTCAACTGCCTGAAATAATCTGTTCCCCCTCCATAACATAAAAACAAATTAATTTACAGCAAGTCTTGAACTATGTTTATTCCTCTCATCACCACCAATAAATCCTGTAAATTTGGAAACATTTGCTCTTTATTTGCCAAGGTTATGGAGGGAACCAAGTAACTTTGAAATAATCTGCACCCCCTCCATAACATGGGAGCTAATAATTTTTTCACAAATTCCTTAACTGTGCTTATTCCTCTAATCATCAACAACAAATCCTACGAATTTGGTAACATTTGGCCATTATTTGCCAAAATTATGAGGTTGAATCAAATATTTTAGCTGCCTGAAATAATCTGTTCCCCTACCACAAAATAGGAGCAAATTATTTTTTCACAAACTTTTTAACTGTGCTTATTCCTCTCAGCATGAAAACAAATCTTGTAAATTTGGTAACATTTGCTCTTTATTTGCCAAAGAAACTTGGGGTGAAAATGGTCAGATTCACCTCTCCAGCTGCAGTGTGTGCTGCCGACAGCTGGAAAACAGATCTTAGACTACAGATCTCTATCACAGGCCAAATGTCTACCGGTTATACAATATGCTGTTTATATCGCGAATTCCTGCTCTTCAAAAATGTTGATAATTGTTCATAAACTCATAATTTTTCCATTTCAGTTGATATAACATAAAAGTGGGGATCTGCCTTCACACCCTGAACTGCTTGTGGAGATTCAAGACTTTCTTTGTGTTTCCCAATGCTGGTCCTCAAGACTAACTGACCTGCATGTTTTAGATGTTCCCCTTGCTTCAACACACCCCATCTGCTTCAATTTTGTTGAATCGCAGATGACTGCAATTCTGCATCAATTGAAATCATGTGTGCTGAAGCTGGGAAATGCCTAAAACATGCAGGACGGTGTGCCTTGAAGACCCGGGTTGGGAAACACTGGTCTATCTTACTCTGTTGCTGAGAGATCTCTTCCCACTCACATTTTGAAGTATCTTTTGTAACCACCATGTATAAGGAAATAAAAATCCTGCATTGTCATATTTATCTCTGCTTCAGTATATGAACATGTAAAAGCAGGTCAATAAACAGGTTTTTTGGATCACTTTGCAGATGAAGAGACAGAGAGTGATAATGAATTTCAGGTAAATGGTACTTTTCATTACTACAGTTTTTATTACCGTTTCTTTTTGTCTATCACTGATAACGCATTCCAGACTTTTACTCCAAAAAAGACTAAGGTAAAACAGACTAAATTATAAATAAATTAGACTGACTGTTAAATCCAGAATGTGTTTCTTAAGGATAACAGATCTTTCTTTCTAATCAGGGTATATAAAGTTACATGATAAACTGCAAAGTTCCTGTACTTGTAGAGGCTTTATCTAGTTCAGAGCACCCATGCACATACACATTCACACACTGATGGTGATAAGCTACTGAACTGCAGCCACAGCTGCTCGGAAGCAACTTGACAGAGGTGAGTTTTCCATGCTCTGGCACCACTCAGTCTTCTCACCACCACCAGCAAGTAACTGGGTGGCAAGTGGCTGAAGTGTCTCGACCAAGGACACAGTGACATACAGACCAGGGCCTTTGAACCGGCAACCCACCAATTACAGGACAAACTTCTACCTCTATTGAACCATATCGCTTACCACTCAGGAGTTTGTCACTCAGTACAAATTTGCTGCTAGTACTTTGTGAATCAGGCTCAGCAATTCATTTTTGTACAACCACCTTCCTGTTACTGCAAAATCCTCTAATGAATTTTGAGGCATTATAAATGTCATCAATCAGTCAAGACAATGTCAGTTTAAATGTTGATGCACCACTGCTGTTTGTTGAGTTAAGCTACCAAAAATAATATAAGAATTTAAAAGGTACAAGTACATTTTAATGTATTTTCAATGCACAAACAGGATGCTGTTGAGTCTTTGAATGAGGATGACAACTGCATATCCAGTTTGGTAGAAGTCAATCCTGGACAATGTCAATCAACAGAAAAAGGTAACATGACAAACAAAATAACTTTACATACCCTGCTAACATACCCTGATTTTATGGTCTTATTAAATCATTATTTGAAAATGGTTTTCCAAATAATGATTTGAATTTCTTGATATCGCCTGTAGGAATGATAACAACATACTGTGCTGCTTTACAGTGGGCTTTAGATTGATGATACTATCGGTGCATCCTCACCACTGCACCTGAAAACAAGATCTGTAACTACAGGTGAACAGCCAGGAATGAAAAGAAGATAGTGTTGTAGATTCTTCTGGCCTTTTACCTTAATTCCCAAATATTCAACAGTCAAGTTTTCCCAAGTTAGCCTTTTTACAGTTTAGTGAATCAGGAAATGTTGAAGCAACCCATCCTCCTTTTTCACGTTTTCTATTCTCACTGAAAAATTGTACTTAGGAGGCGCCGATTCTCTTCCTGCTCTTAATGAAGATGGACACTTTTTCTTCTCCTACCACCTTTCCCATCTGTCTTGCTTTTGCTCTATGTGCTGTGCTATCTTTTTGTGGAGCCTCTATTTGCATATCTTACAAATTGCAAATTATGGATCTGGTCAGCTAGTCTCTCAATACAATTTATCAAAATTTCTTGATGAGAAACCTGGGCAACGGGGAGACCTCATGCCCTGAGAGGACATATACAAATGGAAGACCGTGTGTCTGTCCATATTGTCGGTCAAGGATATTGAAGATGTGTACATAGTTGAATTTTTGATAACATGATTTCTGCTTTTTGGATATGGTGGTTACCTGGCATATTGAGAAATTTGGAAAATGCTTGCAGATGTTCTAGCCATTGGAAGGCTGCCTGGCCTGTGTGAGGGGGTGGGCTGTGCTGTGAACACAGATGCTGCGTGAGCAGAACCACAAATTGGAAGCAATTCTTGCTGAGATTCACTGGCCAGTTGTTGTTTCTGAAATTCACCGGTGGGAAGGACTACACTTTGGAAAAGTTGTAATATCTGCTCGACAGGATTGACCACAAATTTGGCTATTTGGAGTTGAGACGTAACAGTGAGACAAAAAAATTTGGCCTGACCCAAAACAATTGTTATTATCTGAACTAGGTACCCATTGTGTCTCCTTTGCAAGGCTGGCTATCTCAAATTGTTGTGGATGTTATGTAAACAAGATGCTCTGCTCTCACTACCCGTTCCCTTTCCTCATGACATCTGTGAACTTGAATCAGAGCTCCACCGAGGCCGGCTGATAAACGCTCCATCACTTAACAAGCACTTTGGCCGGGATTGTTTTCTGGGACAGTGTTCACAGACCTAATTACAAATGTATATATGCACACACTTGAGCATAACTTAACTCACTGCCTTCATTGTCTCCCCTATTTCTTGCCCCCTCGTTACGACAACTCAGGTTTATGTGATGTGCTGGCCGGCTGCGTCTCTCACCTGTGCATAGGATTTTTTGCAACCTCACACTCTGTCCCTACAGGACAGTGTGAGATATGATTTTGTTTCCCTCATCTACGCATTCTGGATGAATACAGGTGTTAAGCTAATGTCTGGTCCCAGATTTCAGACTTCAGCTATGCAGGAGTGGAGGTGATCCTGACGGATGAGGTGGTTCTACTGAAGTACAACCTGCTTTATGGGCGTATCTAATAACGCATGGCAATCCATTTACTCATTAAAGTTAAGAAACATCATTTTAGGTGACAAAATTTCTGATAAGCTATTTCGGATGACACAAGGCGTTCTGGGAGACTGCTGTCCACCGGTTTAAATATAATGTCAAACCAATCAAGTGTTCCCTAGTTGTGATCACTTGATTGCAACAAGGGAACACATGCCTTACAATTTTCATCCAATTGGTATTATCTCTATTATATCCACCTTTAACATGCTCTGGTAGTGACAAAAATCCATTATATCAAAGTGTTCGTGCCATTATCCTGTCCATACAAAAGCATTAAATTAGGTTTTTAGATGTGCAGCATAGCTCATGTAAAATCTTAAAACCCAACAAGACCAATCATGTCATAACTGTGACCAAAGAATTCCACCCACAAGACATTAGCTCACGGTAGGATACTGCTGGGATTATTCATAGGGATATTGATTATATTGTCAATTTTTATTTCGTAATTTTGTAATTATGTCCATTGCTTTTTGTTTTCCTAAATAATTCTACAGGACAAAAAAAGGAGAGTGCAAATAAATCAAAGGTATGTTGAAATTACTTTGTAACTACTGTTGGAATACTTTGCAATTATTTGCTGATTTACTGGTTGTTTTTTATTTTATTTAAGTTCAAAATTGGGAAAATAAACTCAGATTTTTTTTAAAAGTTTGCTAGTCTTTAGAAATGAAAATTAGAATTGTAAATGTTTTAAAAATGACAGTAAAATTACAGTGCCCAATTGGACATCTTCAAGTTGATCTGATTAACAGTTTAATATTTATGTGTCTGTGCTTTCTTTCTTAAGGCAAGTTTTGACAATGAAGACTCGGACATGAATGATGATAGCGGAGAACAAAGCAAAGAAGGTAAAACCATTTGTATGACAAACTTTGTTAGAAGCAGGAGCGCCGCCAGAAATCTTGGGCCCCATGACAAAAAATTTAATTGGGCCCCCCCGGTGCATCTGGTGTTACAATTTCTTGAGTCTATTTGACCCATAAAAGACTTCAAATTCCAAAGGCTTGCAACTGCTTTGCGTTCTTTGGTCCCAGAATGATACAAGCACAAAATTTACTGCTAATGAATTTTACATGCAAAAGTCCACATGATGTAAGCAAATAGGTTGCTTAATTTATTTTGTTAGTTTTAGCTTATGGAAAGGTCTCTACCCATGAGCAACAATCACAAGCATTGTGCAAAATATACATAAAACAATGGAGACTTTTAAAAAATGCCATGTAGTTGCATTTCATTTCAGTTGCAGTAAATAACTTGAACAAAAAATACATTTTCTACATATTTTTTTAAAGCAGTCACCACATTGTGACACTTTATTTTGAGACAAATAATCTGTGGGAAAAAAATCTACCTCCTCCACCTCCTCCCTGAACTACTGCTGCTGGCTAAAGTAATGCAACTTTCTGGCAGAAAATAACCAATCAGAACGAGGAGGAGGGTCTTAGCGCTGTCAATCAACCTCACTCACTGCTGTGCTAACGTTGGAGAAACAACTTATTGTTACAGGAAAACCACTTATCTGCCATCATTGATATTGATATTATAAAATGACTTTTTCCAAGCCAATAATATCCAGAGAGCGACTTGAGATCATTTTGACATGCCTGTATTCTTTCTGGAATATTTCTGACTGGTCAACTCAGAGACTAAATCTAAAGGCACCGATGTGAGGCCAACACGTGTCCTGTCATAAGGATATAAGGCATTTTGGGGTTTGTTTTGACATGAATCCACCAGCTGCATGCGTAACCACGCGTAATGTATGCGCCTTTGCTGCATCAAAGTCAGGCTCTGTACGCCTTCATGCGTAACGGTGTTTACAAGCCTTTTTTTCACCAACGGAAAGCCACTTTGTCAGAACCTATCAAAACTGGATGTATTTCCTCAGCAGAATTTCACAACTCACAGGAGTGAATGAATATGGCCGTAAGAGCTGACAAGTTTTGGACTTTAGAATACTGGAAACTTTTTGTCGTCCGCTGCTACAGTCAGAGCGATGGGGTTAGAGTGTACCAAAGAGCAAGAATGGGGGGCCGAGGCAATGGTGGCACGGGAGGAATGTGGGGTGGTTCGAAGGAGAGAAGGGAGGGGGGGTAAGCCTAGAGGGGGTTAGCACATTGTTAGAAGGGGGGCGAAGAAGGAGGGGTGCGTGGGGGAATGGAAAGAATTTGAGTGGTGGGCTAGATTAAGAGATTAAAGAGACCAAGCTTTTGCATGTACTCCAAATTGTTCAAGAACAGCAGCTGATTTAATTTGGGTATACCTTTCCATCCGGTTTTGGTGATTTAGGGGGCGAGGGATTAATTCATTCAATGCTAGTGAAATGGTGGTCTGTAGCTAAGCTAATTATGCTAAATGGTTGACAATCTCACACGGCCTACTCACCTCATTTGGAGAAAAACTATTTTACAAATTAACACTCTTGACTTTTCTCTCTCTATTTTGTAATTCTTATTTTTTTTGGAAAAGTTTACTTTATTAATTTTCTTGGCGGCATAATAACTGCCACAGTCGTTCTTGTCTTGTTCTGACTGCTCCTGAACACCTTCAACTATGTCATGCAGATCCAGGGGGACAGTTCAGTGCAAATATGAATGTGTGATTTTTGGTCTAGGATGAGTAACATTTAATTTTTAATGCTAAGACAATTAAACAAACACACACAATATGATTACATTTGTAATTAACATTTGTAATTAACATTTTTTTCTGTTTCTATGAACACAAAAATATACGTATTTTATGGGAGGGCCCCCTGTCGGTCAGGGCCCTTGGAATTGTCATGACTTTCACCCCCCTATTGCTGGGTTATAAATGTAACAAGTCTCTTTCTTTTATCTCTCAGTGGGACAAAAGAAGAAGAGTGGAACTGAAACTAGAGTAATGTTTGGAATTTGTAGCAGAATATTTAAATCCTAAACAGTAAAAAGACAGATTCTTACCGTAATATTTATACATTTTTGTTATAGGGACATGTTGATGTTAAAGGCTCACAGATGAATGATGAAGATGGAGGAAAAAAGTCTGGAATCAACATTGTTTCTTGCCAACCAAGCCAGAAAAGCAAAATTCTACAACATCAATCCACACAACCTCCCACTGTGTCTGGTATATTATCACTTGTCATGTGTTTATTTTAATTTTGCTGTCATAAATAACTTTTGATAAATCTAGAAAAAAAATGTTTGTTTATGCAGGTACCCTTAATATCAATGGATCAAAAGAAAAGGTAGATGTTTATTTGTAATTATTTTTGCTTACTGTTTTGATCTTAATGAAATTAATTTTAATCCTTGTATTCTTTGTAGCCATTATGCAGTTCTTCTGAAGAAGAAAAACAAATACTTCTAAAAGAGACTGGAATGCTGTTTGAAAGGCTTGAACTTCAGGACAAATTTCAAACAAAGTTGTCACCAGCAGAATTTCTTCAAATAGGTCCACCAATCAAGCAGACCAATGAAATTTACGGAAACAATCTAGCTTATGCTTTTCTTCAGAGATTAATGATGTTAGATTATAGAGCCAGATACATCCCTGTTCAACAAATAACTTTAGATGTAAGCGATTCAGAAGCTCTTCAAGTATCCAAAAGCAGTGACACAGAAAAAGGTGACTTTGATGCTCTTTATAGCACTAACACAGAGTCAGATCAGTCAAATAATAATAATAATCATGTGCATCCAATGGATGTTCAAATGGCAGTATTTCACTGCTCAGACAGCTTCCTTAAACAGAAAATAATCACAAAGTTGTCACAGTGTCAGTATGCTTTACCACTGCTTGTTCCTGATCTTCTCTCAACAAATATTGAGTGTCCTTTGTGGACATTCAGACAAATAACAAAAACATGGAAAATAAGCACAAACAAAGAAAACAAAACCACTGTCACCATGAAAAGCATGCCAATCTACAAAGCTGACACTCCCATGGTTTCATTTTTCCGACTGGGCTCCATGTCTTTGTCCAAATCTCAGCTGATGAATGCCTTGATCAACGACCGCCACGACACATTCTTCCACAGAAACTGTAAAGGCAGCACCAAATCTCGTTATTTGATGGATGGCGTGGCAGAGATTGCCTGGTACTGCCCTGCTGGAAAAGACAATGATTTCTTTACTGACTGCATTGCCTTCTGTAATCTTCATGGAGATTCTCTAGCAAATGTAAAACAGCGTGAAATCCTGACTGAAATGTCATCAGTCATTGTTGTTCTTGTGCCAACTCTGGAAAAATGCCATGAAAGCAGTGCAGTTATAGAGACACTGTACAAGTCTTCAAAGCCTCTAATCATCCTCAGTGCAGACAATGACTGTCCTGCAGTTCAGATGAAACCACAAAAATACAAACTGGGTCTGAAAGAAAGAAGTCAGTCGGATGTTTCTGAAGAACTAAAAAAGATTATAAAAAGCCTTTTGTCTGGACCCCACACATCCTTCAGGCTGGAGACTATGGCCAAAATCTCTGGGGTCAAAGTGGATGAAGATCAGAAAGTCTGCCAGAATGGGAAATCTGCGGCAATGGAAATAATTGAATTGATTGAAAGGATGGACATTGCCAAAATCAAAGATACATTTCTTCCATGCCAAGGTCAACTTTGGTCCAACTGGTGCAAAATCAATAAAGAGTTGCATCATCTAAAGGGAGAGATTGAAAAAGAAAAGGGCCAGAAGAGTCATCAGCTAATGAAACTACGAGAGAAACAGTGTAAAGTGTCTAATGTATCCAATAGTAAACTGATGAGGTTGTTCACTCAGAGCCTCCAGAGTTTGCCTCCAAAAGAAAGAGAATATTTCTTGACATGGACTCAGATCCTTATAGATGCCCTCTCCACAGATGATCTCTCTTCAATTCTCCAAAATTATGATGAAACCTGGTCAGAGATCTTGGTCTTGAAAAATAAACATGACAAATCTGCTCAATTAAAACACAAACAAACGGAGCTTGAACTGTTGTCACAAAAGCTTCAATCAGCAACCTTTGGTCTGGAACACATCTTCAGAGAGATGGGACAGATCTATGAAGCCCATAAATCTTTGAAGAAACCATTGCTGTACCAACAACATGATTGGACCAAATACCCTGAGCTGGCTGCAGATCTGATGATATCAGGACACCCAATGGAGTTGATGGATGGGGATGCAGGCCATGTGCCTTTAATATGGATTTCTAATCTTTTACAGGAAGTCATCAAGAAACTTGGTGACCCGAGAGTTTTTGTGCTGTCAGTTCTGGGTGTACAAAGTAGCGGAAAGTCAACGATGCTGAATGCCATGTTTGGCCTGCAGTTTGCAGTCAGTGCTGGAAGGTGCACCAAGGGTGCCTACATGCAACTGGTTAAGCTGTCGGAGGAAAACAAGGATAGATACCAGTTTGACTACATTCTAGTTGTAGACACTGAAGGACTGCGTGCTCTTGAGTTAGCAGATAATGCTACCCTTCATCATGACAATGAACTTGCAACATTTGTTGTTGGTCTGGGGAACATGACACTGATCAACATCTTTGGTGAAAATACAGCTGAGATGAAAGATGTCCTACAAATTGTTGTGCAGGCTTTCATGAGGATGAAGAAAGTCAAACTTTCTCCAAGTTGTGTGTTTGTCCATCAGAATGTCACAGATATTACAGCAGCAGAGAAAAACATGGATGGAAAAAGACGTTTGCAGGAAAAACTGGACAAGATGGCTCAACTTGCTGCCAAAGAGGAAGTGTGTGATGTTGAGTGCTTCAGTGATGTCATCGCGTTTGATGTGCAAAAAGATGTGAAATACTTTGCTCAGCTGTGGGAGGGAAGTCCACCAATGGCTCCTCCAAATCCAGGTTACAGTGAGAGCATCCAAGAACTCAAGTCCATTATCTTGTCTAAAGCCAAACAGTCTACTGCAATCACTCTGTCACATTTCAGCACCAAAATTCAAGACCTGTGGAACGCTTTGATGAATGAACACTTTGTTTTTAGTTTCAAAAATACAAAGGAAATTGCAGTTTATAGAAAACTGGAGGTCCAATATGGGAACTGGACTTGGGCCCTGAGGAGTGAGATGCTGAATATTGAAAACCAACTTTATCCCAGAATTGAAAAGGGCCAACTGGACAAAGTTGAGCTCAGTTACCTTAATAAAGAAATGGCTAAAACATATGAAGAAGTAACAAAAAGTATGACGGCTTACTTTGAAGATGACAAAGACAAAGAAATGTTGGTTCAATGGCGGGGCCGATTTGAGAACAAAATCAAAGTGTTTCAAGAGGAACTTGTGAGAGGAGTGAAAAGAAAACTGGATGAAGTAATTCAGCAAAATAATGCTAGAAAAATGCTTGACAAGAAGAAGACAGAGTTTGAAAACAACCTACTCCAGAAGAGCAAAGAGCTTGCTCATGAGTCAAAAGCAATGGCAGAAAAGGAAGAGGACCTGAAAAAACAATTCAACACTGTTTGGAGTCACTGGGTTAAGGAATTAACCTCGGATACAAAACCCATCGAGAACATAAGCTTGGAGGAGGATCAGCAACTTGTCCTTCAAGATCTTGGTGTAGAATGGGGACTCATTGATGAGTCAAGAAGAAGTAAGAGATACAAAAATCTGTCAGTACGTGGTGATTATTCTGATTACATAACCCAAAAGAAGTATCCAAACATCAATGAGGAAAGCCAACAGTCTCAGGAAAACAAGAGAGAAGAAGACAAAGACACATGTGGACGAGTCAAAGCTTTAGTTCACAAATTCCAAAATTCCAAAAATTGTAGTAGCATCGATGCTTTTGAAATTTCATCAACAACACAACAACATGAAGAACGTAAGCCAGAGAATCTTTTTCAGTATGAAGATCAGGAACTGATCAGATCATTTATTAATGAGGTTGAACAAAAATGTCTTGAGGCCATTAAGAGCAAACCTGTTACAACAAGAGGTTACACGCCAACCTACTTGCAGGAACTTGCCAAAATTGTCAAAGAAAGAGTGACAGAGTTTGAATCATTAAAGAAATTTCGATTCAAGAAGGATTTTACAGTTGACCTTTCTCTGTATGTGTTTGATAGGGCAGAAGGTTGGCTCTTAAACGCCCACAAGATCTACAGAGACAACAATGATGCACTGACTTATTTGGACAACAAGAAAAATGAGTACTACAACATTTTCAGAAGCTTCTGCAAAGGAAGTTCATCTGCTGTGGTGTTTGGAGAAATTATTTGTGGAAAACTTAAAGTCTCTGCCGCTGAAGCCGTATGTAACAAGACTGGAGTTGATATTGCTGGCGAGATGAGGTCCAATTTCCCAGCATTCAGTGAGAACAGACTGAATTTAGAGAAGCATGTGTTAGCATCTCTGGCAGAGAAAGAAGACTTTAGCAGATTCACCACCTACATCAGAAATCCAAGAGCTCAAGTAGAGGCTTTCATCAAAGAAGAAGTAAAGAAATACATGTTCACGACGCAGAAAGTTAAAGCCCAGACTATCCTTAAAAAAAATGTAGAAGACATCACCAGAGTCATCAGTCAGGCTTTGTTTGAGGCAACAAAGCCTGATGGAAAAGGAAACATAGAAATGTGGGTGGAGGAATTTTCTAGTAAACTGAAGCCAGAGTTGACTCTTGACACCATTAGTTGTCAAAACTTCAGTGACATAAACAATTTTGAATTTCTCAAAGAAGAGATAGAGAAAGGTCTGAAAAGCATCACAACAGAGATGAGCAAACTCTCCCTGGAAAAAGTGAATGACTGCAGGCAGAAGCCTGATCAGATCCTGATTGATCAGCTGTGCAAGTGCTGCTGGGAAAGGTGTCCATTCTGTGCCGCTGTTTGCACAAACACTTTGAAGGACCACAGTCCTGAGAAGCACAGGGTTCCTTTTCATCGACCCTCTGGAGTCAAAGGTTGGCATGTAAGAGGAACAGTTGAGCTGGTCATTGATTTCTGTACCACGTTAGTCGCAAGTGACAGACGCTTTTACCCTGATGCTGACTCGGAGGAGGCTGTTCCTTTTAAACAGTATCCAACTGCAGGAGAAAAGTTTGCTTCTTGGAGCATTACAGCTGATGCCTCCATGCTGGCCTACTGGAAATGGTTCATCTGCCACTTTCAAAAGCAAATAGAAGGCTACTATAAAATGAAATTTCAGGGTAGTGGAGAAATTCCTCAGCAATGGAAAAACTTCAGTAAGAAGGATGCCATTGAAAGTTTGAATGAAATGTGTAGTTTGTGAAGAAACTGGAGGTGTTCATAGAAACTAATCAAGTTGTGAGTTTGAGCAGTAATTGTGACGTTCAAAGCTCTTCAAAATGAATAAATGATCATTTATTACCTTTGGTTTGTACATCCTGAATGAGTTATATTTGAAGGATAACTGAAATGGCTTCAAACAGCTATATGTTTTACTTTATATTATTTTTCAGTCTTATTGTTTTTTTTTCGTTATTCTGATTATTTTTTAATCACCAAAAGGTCTTATTTAGGAAATAAGCATTGAAATATCGAATGACTCTTGATTTGCGTTACAGTATGTAAATTTTATACATGTATGGTAAAATTCAAATCTTAATTCATATTTTTTAAGCCCAATTACAATCATATTGATCCAGTAGATAAATACCTTAAAATAAACCACATGTGAATTTCATGAACTAGATGTTTTTTGTAAATGACCAACAATTTAGGCCCTCCCCCTCCCTATTTTTTCATTTAAGTTCAAACTTTGCTGTTAAACTAATTTGTTAAGCAACTCAATATTCTTCCTCCATATTTCTTTTTAGGGTTTTTTTTATTTCTTTAGTAATTCTTTGGTTTATTCCCTGTAAATTTGTTTTTCTCTAAATAAACTCGAAGTTTTGTAATAGAAGATGATAATGTAAAAAATGTAACCACCCTTGAAGTAAATGAAATAAGCATACTTCTTTGACATATCACATCATTTATAATAAATATTATAAGATTTAACATGACAGATAACACAAATGATGCAAAACACTGTTTCACCAGTAAAAGTTATGTTTGATTTTAACTTGTATTAAATTCACTAAAATGCTCCTGATTTCTTTTCTTCACCTCTTCAAAATAAATAAAGGAAATAAACAAAGATGTGAAAACAAATGAGTTAAATGTTTTGAATCAAATTAGGGAGAATCCATTCTCACCAACATTGTCTGTTCCAGGAGTTCTCAGGTCGTTTACGGTAAGATCCATGTTTCATGTAAAAGAGTGAACTACTTTTAATGATGCATGTTTAGTACAATTCCTGCACCTTTATCAAAAACTTTACCTTTAATTTGTTTCGCTTCAAATGTATTACTGTCTGTTCTTTTTTTAATTTTTTTCTATATATATTTATTATATTTTCAGAATATAACATACATAAATCAAACATGAGAGTATAAGTAAATATATATACACATATTCACACAGACTTATACTGTATACGCATGGATATGATTTGCTGTCTGTTCTTTAAACATATATCTATGGGTTTCTTAGCAGATCTTCAAGTGTGTCAGATTGAACATTCCCCATGACAGTAATTATAGATAATGAGGTAAACATGAACAGTTGGAATAAGAACTTCATATTCACCAATAAGTTCCTCTTCAAGCATGTCCATGGAGTTTCCACACAATCTAAAATAGAAATTATGTATTTTATTTACAAACTAAAAATGAAACACAAACAAAAATTTCTACATGGTTTAATATTATCAGGAACAAGAGTCTCTGTGTGCTTGGGGTTTGTTTAGAAAGACTTCCTGTCCTATCATGTTTCTTCTCTGCAGAAGTTTGTGGATTTTACACTTTACATGATGCCACCACCCAGTGGTCTTTCAGCTGCACAGAAAAAGCTCCAATTTAATTTAAAATTTGTTTTTTGCTTTTGTTTTATTTTAATAAACAAAAAAATGTGTAGCTGCAAAATTCTACTCATGTTTTGGCCATACTATATGCATGAGTCTTTGGAAGTTTTATTTTTGGGGCCTGCCCCATAGCAATGCATAAGGAGAGCAGTGACTGACTTGCGAAGCAAGTCAGTCACTGCCTCCATGCATTGCATGGCAGGCACCTATTGTTCTACACCCAATAGAACGCCTCTTTATTCTTAACTTCTTCTTCCGCGGACATTAATGCGGCTCGTACCGCTGCGAGCCCACCCACAAAAGTGGTATCAAAACGTGCGGCTCGTTCCCGGGAAGGGAGCTATTACTTTTGGTGGGATTTGGAGTTACCATGGCGACGTAAAAAGCAAAAAACGACCCCAAAATCACTAACGAGCTCACCAGGTGCAAGTCTCGTCGTCAAGGGGACGAGGCAACCAGTAAATCCTGAAAATACCCTATTTTTGAGGATTTTCTGTGTCGTCATAACTTCATGTAGAAACGCCATTCAAACTTCATTTTGTAGATACGTCCGTGATCTCTTTTAAAGTGAAGACAGCACGTCAATATGTATTATGGTTTGTCCACAACTTCTTTCTAAGCGACCCAAAGTTTTTGATTTTTGGAAAAATCAGAGTGTGAAGGCCGCTCCGCTAGAGTGAGAGTCAGAGCGACATTTTGACCCCAAATCATTTTTTAACTCGCCCTCACGCTCACAAATATTGCATGATTGGTATCAAACTTGGTCATGACATTGATACGTGCCTGCTCGGTCAAATGTTTTCAAAATTATCTATCGCTACAGTTTTCTCTCCAGGTGCTTCAGAGCAAAGTCATGCGCCAGGGTAGCAGACAGATCTCACTGATTCACTTCCATGTATTTCTGAAAAATTACAGACCTTGGCACACACTTTTTTATCTCGCTGTTAATACTGTGAGTGAGGTAGAGATATGAATGGCGGGACTATGTGAGACGACAAATAGCCCTCTCATATGCTTCAAAACGGTTTTCGAATATGTATTACGGTTCCCGAGCACGGAAACAGTTTTTGCAATGCTTTTTAGTCAAACTGGCTGGCTCAAACAGAGAATTGTCTCCCCCTGGATGTCTCACTCACAGCTGGCAGAGAGGATTATTTACCATGGCAACGGAACCCAGAGCAGGGAGAGCTGCTGAGAACTACAAATACGCATCACTGTAGTTCGAACTACTAGTTCAGTTAAAACAGAGGAGGACTGAGCTGGCCTTTAGAAAAACTTGCTGCTATGGGCTGTATATAACTAATTTAACCCTGTCACTGTTACACATGGGATGAGTCTAGCCCTTTGAAATGAAGCTTACTGAAAATTTCAAAATAAAAGCCCTTGAAAATTTTTACATCAGGTCATTGCTTTTTTGAGCGTTATATGACTGATTTAATCCAATGACTGTTACACATGGGATGACTTTGACCCTTTCAAATGAAGCTTAACAAAAATTTCAAAATAAAAGCCTTGGGAATTTTTACATCATGTAATTGCTCTTTTGGCTTTATGTGACTGGTTTATCCAAAGCACTCTTACACATTGGATTAGTGTGGGCATTTAATAGCTTACTGCAAATTTCAAAATAAAAGCCTCAAAATGCCCCTCTGGACAGTGCACCGGAGGCGTGCAGTGATATCATTCTGCATTATCTGTTTATCCGAGGTTAGGAACTGCCTTGCGCAGCAAGGCAGTTCATTACATTAACCTTTTAGCTTAAATAAGCTATTTTCTATTTTTCAGACTTATTAGCCATGTTTAGTATACTTAATGGAGTAAGTAAATGACAGTAAACATTCTAATGATACCCCACATGCTACTGAAAGTATTTATGCTTATATTAGCATATTTGCTCATTTTAGCTAATACACTTACTTTATCATACTGAATGTTGCATGTCCAGCTTACTTAACATTCTTGTGATTCTCCACATGCTATTGATTACATTGCAGCTTTCTTTAGCATTGATGCTAATTCTTAGCATCACAACGCTGGATCCAAACCGACGGGCACACTTTGGCAGGCCCCAGTTAAATTTCTTCAGGAATTTTCTAGTTTCTCTTTGGTGTTTTCCCAGCTAATCAATCCATTCAGAGAAATGGTCTGGGGTTCTGTGGTGGCAAAGCGGCAAAGCATGACCCACGTATGGAGGCCTTAGTCCTTGTGGTGGTAGTCACAGGTTCGATTCCCTGCCTGGCAACATTTGCTGCATGTCTTCCCCCTCGTTCATGTTGAACTACTTTCAGATAAAAGCCACTAGAGCCAACTAAACCTGAAGTAAATAAATAATCTGAACTTATTTGATGTTTTTCTCCAAGCTCTTTACAGCAGAGCAACATTCACTCAGTCACACTCACATGTAAATCAATAGGCGTTTATCTACTGAAGACAATTTGAGAACAAAATCAATGAGTTTCACAAGAACTTGTGAGAGGGGTGAAAAGAAAACTGGATGAAGTAAAGCAGAAAAAATAACACTAGAAAAATGCTTGACAAGAAGAAGACTGAGTTTGAAAAATCTACTTCAGAAGAGCAAAGAGCTAGCTTACCAGTTAAAATGCCTTACATCCAATGAAGACAAACTAAAAGCACAGTTCAGTAACTTTTAGACTAATTTGTGTAGTCTAAAGTTCAGGAAGTCCAGGAAGTTCAGGAATTGTTAGAGCGGAAATACTATTTATAGAGTTGTTTTTGCTAAAGGCTTTTGGTATCCCCTTTTATGTCAGTCTGATCTGATCCTCTCCTTTTCCTGGTGTAAAAAGTCGAATTGGATCAAATATGGCTTGGAAAGGATGCTGTTTGGACAGATAAGAACAACTCCCTTATTATTCGGCACGTCTAAAATGGAGCAGATGTTGAGGTCAAGAGGTCTCAAATTATTCCAGGAAGTCCAATATACATCCAGTGTAAAACGGAGCCAGAATTGCTAAGCAAATAGAGGGCAGTAACGCCATTGGTCGAAGCTTCCCAATACACACCAGTAGAGCTGGTAAAAAAACTGATGTCAGAAGCAGAAGTCGAGAAATTTTGGATTTCTTTAACGATGTAAATGTGATGTTTTGGTTCCGCGGATGTGCACTAAATCTCTTCCCATTTTTGGCTATGAGCAGAAGGAATTTGAGTCCTGTGTATTTCTTTATTTTATATATATATATATATATATATATATATATATATATATATATATGTATATATATATATATATATATATATATATATTCGTTGGAGGTATTTGGTTGTGGCTCTTTTTCTTGTGATCTCATCAAGGTTGCCATTTGCTTGTGATATTCCCAGGTATTTGTAACCTTCCTCTATGTCTGCTATTGTTCCTTCTGGGAGTGAGATCCCTTCTGTGCGGATGACCTTCCCTCTCTTTGTAACCATCCGACCACACTTCTCTAGTCCGAATGACATCCCAATGTCTGTGCTGTATATCCTGGTGGTGTGGATCAGTGAGTCTATGTCTCGCTCGCTCTTGGCATACAGCTTGATGTCATCCATGTAGAGGAGGTGGCTGATGTTGGCTCCATTCTTGAGTCGGTATCCGTAGCCAGTCTTGTTGATGATTTGGCTGAGGGGGTTCAGGCCTATGCAGAACAGTAGCGGGGACAGCGCATCTCCTTGGTATATGCCACATTTGATGGATACTTGTGCAAGTGGCTTGCAGTTGGCTTCAAGGGTGGTCTTCCACAGCCCCATTGAGTTTGCAATGAAGGTTCTCAAGGTTCTGTTGATGTTGTACATCTCTAAGCATTCGATGATCCAAGTGTGTGGCATTGAGTCATAGGCTTTCTTGTAATCAATCCAAGCCGTGCACAGGTTGGTGTGTCGGGTTTTGCAGTCTCTGGCAACTGTGTGGTCTACAAGGAGTTGGTGTTTGGCTCCTCTGCTATTCACCCCGATGCCCTTCTGTGTCGTGCTCATGTATTGATCCATGTGTTTGCTTATCTTAGCCGCTATGATGCCTGACATGAGCTTCCAGGTTGTGGTCGGTAGTTAGATGGGACCGGGCCCTTTGTTGGATCCTTCTGGATCAGGATTGTGCGCCCTTCAGTTAACCATTCAGGGTGGTTCCCGTTCTGTAGCAGCTGGTTCATTTGGTCTGCCAGTCGCTCATGTAGGGCAGTCAGTTTCTTTAGCCAGTAGGCATGGATCTTGTCTGGCCCTGGTGCTGTCCAGTTCTTCATACCTGAGACTCTTTCTTGGACATCTGCCACAGTGATGGTTACCGGATTTTGCTCAGGGAGTTTGCTGTGGTCATCTCGTAGAGAGATCAGCCACTTTGCATTGCTGTTGTGGGACGCCTCCCTTTCCCATATGCTTTTCCAGTATTGTTCTGTCTCCAGCTTTGGTGGGTCTCCAGCCTTGTTATTCCCCTGCCACTGAGAGTACACTTTAGCTGGTTGGGTGGAGAAGAGCCTGTTAATCCTTCTGGATTCCTTCTCCCTTGTGTATCTCTTTAGGCGGCTGGCCAAGGCCTGGAGTCTCTGTTTGGCAGTTTCGAGTGCTTCAGGTATGTGCATCTGGCTGTACTTCTTGGGTATTGGTCTTTTTGTTGTTCCCTTATGGAGCTCTGATAGTTGGCTCACTTCCCTCCTTGTTGCCTTGATTTTACTCTCTAACCGTCTTTTCCATGGTGGGTATTTGTTATTGTCATTGTTATTCTTATAGCCAAGCAACTCAAGGATCACTGATGCTGCGTTGTAAATCAGCTCGTTGGTTTCTGTTATGGTATTGGTAGGGATTGTTCTCACTGCTGCATTCACATTCTCAATGAGACTTTCTGATGGTATTTCACTCAGCCGTTGTAATTGGCGCCGAGGAGGTCTGTCTGTCATTCCTGCCATGATTCTATTTCTCAGGTCCGTTGCAGCCTCGTTCAGCTCTGTTTCCATCATTGTGGCTGCATATCTCTCTGGGCGGGGCTTGTAGTTAAGCCCCGCCCTCTCTGACATCCAGGTTCCTCCTTTTAGCCGTGGCGTTTGTGTTGTACTGCCGTCAATCTCAAGCTGTGATAGTAGCTGCCGTTTGCGGATGTTGGAACACTGAGCTACTAGCTGTTTAGCACTTAGTGTGGACTGGGGATGTCGAAGTAACCATTCCTCCCTCAGTCTTTGCATATAGCCCCTCCGATCGGGGCTACTTGAGTAGTAGCATTCCAACAGATCCAAGTTTTCATCTCTTGCCCATTTCCGCTTCGTTGTCCGCCTCGTTGTTCCAGTAGCCCATTTATCATCAAGGTGCTCTGGTTCCCCAGCACCTGACGCAGACCTTGTTTGGCCGGGCGACGTCTGAGCCGGCATGTTTCCTTGCTTCTTTGTGTCTCTCATGTTATGAGGTAGGCTGTAGCTCGAAGGATCTTGCCTAAGGACCCAGACAGGATAGCGCCCTTTTTTCCGGTTTCGACCTGGATTCGAACCCGGGTCGACCGGGTGAAAACCCGCTGACTTATCTATTGAGCTATCCTGCCAGCTCAATAGATTTGCCGGTGGGATGTACCACCGGCAAATAACCGAAGTGGCTGACATCAGAAAGTCCTACCAATGGCTGGAAAAAGCTGGACTGAAGGACAGCACAGAGGCCCTCATCATGGCCGCCCAGGAACAGGCCCTAAACACCAGAGCAATTGAGGCCCAGATCTACCACACCAGACAAGACCCAAGGTGTAGGTTGTGCAAGGAGGCCCCTGAGACAGTCCAACACATAACAGCAGGGTGCAACATACTGGCAGGGAAAGAATACATGGAACGACACAACCAAGTGGCAGGCATAGTGTACAGAAACATCTGTGCAGAATATGGACTGGAACCCCCAAGATCAAAGTGGGAAACACCCCCGAAGGTAGTGGAGAATGACCGAGCTAAGATCCTGTGGGACTTCCAGATCCAGACAGACAAAATGGTGAGGGCGAACCAACCAGACATAGTCGTGGTGGATAAACAACAGAGGAAAGCCGTTGTGGTGGATGTGGCAATACCAAGTGACTGCAACATCAGGAAAAAGGAGCATGAAAAACTAGAGAAATACCAGGGCCTAAGGGAGGAACTGGAGAGGGCCTGGAAGGTGAAGACCACAGTGGTGCCTGTGGTCATCGGGACCCTCGGGGCAGTCACCCCCAAACTGGAACAGTGGCTACAACAGATCCCAGGAACAACATCAGACATCTCAGTCCAGAAATGTGCAGTCCTAGGCACAGCCAAGATACTGCGCAGAACCCTCAAGCTCCCAGGCCTCTGGTAGAGGACCCGAGCTAAGAGGAAGAAGAATCACCACCCGCGGTGGGTGAGAAGGGAATTTTTTTTTTTTTTTATATATATATATATATATATATATATATATATTCCATAAATTTAGGCACCTTTAAATTCCTCCATAGAATTATCCTCAGATATAAAACCCATCGAGATTGTAAACTTGGAGTGTCACTTTGGCTGACGGAGGCTCTGCATACAGAGAGGTGAGGCAAGGCAACAAAATGTGGTTGAGGTAGATTTATTTGGTGCTGCAGGTCATCGTTACACCAACACCCATTTTTCGCAGTAAAACAAAGAAACTGGCTTCTATACTTTGAGCAATTCCACTCACACCAGGTAAAGGTGTGACAAACAAGAAATTATTTACACAAACCTAACACAAAACAATAAATGGTACAAATAAATATTTACATGCATGCAAATTATTAGAAATAAACTAGTCTTGAGGGCAATCAAAGATTAAATTAAACTTAATATAACTTTTCAGAGCATTACCCCTCTTAGTTGAAAATGGTATGCTCCAGGAGCTTTTTAACAGCACCTGGAGCATTTGTCTCCCTTTGCTGCTCCACTCTGCTGAGGAGACACACCCAAAAGGTAAGACTCAATCAACCTCAAATTAAAACAAACTGACATTTTCCCCACATTCCCCTTGTCCAGGATGGATGGCCAGTCCCTCTGTCTGAAAGAATGTTTACATAAACGTCAATGTAACTGAAATAAAGAAATGAAACAAAAAGCATTTGCTCTGTAAATATATATCAATAATCATTAGGGATGGAGCCTCTGGTCTCCATCACATGGAGAAAGATCAGTGTGCTGTTCTTCAAGAGCTTGATGTTGAATGGGATTTCATTGATGAGTAAAAAGGAAGTAAGAGATACAAAAATCTGTCACAACTTCAAGGTTATTCTTATCGTATAACCATAAAAAAAGAGCTTCCAAGGTGATCTTTCACATGACAAACAGAAACTAAGAACATAAACTTGAAGGACAACTAACTGTTCTTCCTCTAAGATCTTGGATTTTGAATATTTCACTCAACTAAATGTAAAGGCAAATATGAGTCTGTCCACCAGGGGGCAAACTGTAAAGAATGTGGTCATTTTAACTGTTTCCATGCAAGCTGCAATCAGGTCAATAAATCTCTTCAATTAAATACATCCATCTATTTTCTGTTCACCCTTGTCCCTAATGGGGTCGGGAGGGTTGCTGGTGCCAATCTCCAGCTACGTTCTGGGCGAGAGGCGGGTCACCCTGAAAAGGTCGCCAGTCTGTCGCAGTTCAATTAAATACAATTTTGTTAAATATATTCTGAAGCATAAAGACATTTGAGAGTCGTTGTATATCTTGAAGACATCTGGGACTTTTTTGAGAACTAAGGCCAACATGAAAAATAAAAATTAGATATGTCTTTTACTTTATCAATCTCAAACTGTTTATCTTAATGTTTTTACCCTCAGTTAAACAATATAAAAAATATTCCTTGGGAGGGTCAGCGGAATTTGAATTTTAATTTCCAAGCAGCTCATAATAAACCAGAAGCAGAAAACTTGATTTATTCTTTGAAATGTTACTTTTGCTTTCTGCCATAGAGGCTTTAGCTGTCATTTTCTCTTTAGTGTAACAGTTTCAGGGAAACAGGAATTCACTTTCACTTTCATGATTCAGGTTATAAATACAGCTCTGCAGGGCTCTGCAGGCTATGATCAGTCATGGGGGGCTGCATCATGTTTTGTCGTCACCTGAAGTGAACTGGAAGAGTTTTGATAAGAGCAATAAGTAAACGTAGAAAACTGAGCAAAACAAAAGTAAAATAAGTGTTAAACAATATAAATTGTTCTGAATATTAAAATGTAAGGTTTTCCATTTAGTAAAAAGCCTACTGTCTTTTCCACATAACTTTTATTTACCAAAAAAATAAGGACATTTAACAGAAGAGTTTTTACAATTATTTAAATCTGAATCCACCATTACATTTATTACTAATGGTTTTCTTGGTGACCAATGTGTCATGGTTTTGAGTATTTCCTTGGCCCACTGCAGATCACACTCAGGAGAGGGTCCCTGCTCCCTTACGCTCATTTAGACGTAATTTAATTCTGCCGGCTTCCTGCACAGCTTCCTCGTTTCCTCATTTATGTTTTAATTGTTTACCTATTTCTAATTTATGTTTGTTAGGTGTTGTTATATTCAATTTATTTATCTTTGTTCATTATTGTTAGAATGGAGTCATACTTGTTGATCTGTTTGTGTTCATTTTTTAGTTTATTCTTGTGTTCTGTGCATTTTGGGTTCATTTCTCTGAGGTCATATTAGTCTTTTCCTCTTGGGTTGTCATTTCCTTGAGGCAGAGTTCAGCTCTTTTGTGTTAATTATTCACATTTCATCAGCCTGCCTGTTTGCTCACTCCCACAGCTCAATTGATTCCCTCAATCATTAAGTGGGCCAAAAGCAACGCACAGACCTCAGGTAAAGTTGGGGTTTTTTTCTAAATGAAAAAATAAATATCCTTCTATTCCAGTTCACTGTCAGAAATTAATATTTGGAATCTTTTAGAAGGGGCTTTGAGAAAATAACATGATCTAGGAGGTTTAAATGTGCCCATGCAATGCAATACTCCACAATCCTCTGAATAAAACTAATAAAATATTTACTGAATGAGATGTTAGGATGTTGCTTAGAATGTCAGGTTGTGGATAAGCCAAACATGAGCTATGATCAAACCAGTTAAAATTGGCTCTAGCGTGACCCCTGGTTAACATCAGTACAAACACACAGGAGAAACAGAAAGAGAAAAGAGAGCAGATCTTGCTACAGGGAGATCATTATGCACAAGGAAAAGGATAACTCATAAATAAAAATTAGCTAAATGTAATTTAATAGACTTGAACATCTTGCAATAATTATGGAATAAAATGCATTATTTTCCAGTGCCAGTGTCTGTCACAGCAGTTCAGCTCTGAATGACTGAAAAACTTTTTAAACTCAAAGATTTTATCAGTCAAGAGAGCAAGATGAACTTAGGTTTTACAAGACACTGATAAATGATTTTTATCAGTACAGTTATGTAAGCTGTTGAGGAGCCAGCATCAGTGAATTATTTATAAATCACAAGGTACCAGTGAGCTTCTTTCACTTTTACATTTGATGGGATCAAATTACAGTTTATGTTCATGCAGAGGTTTGCAGCCTATCACAGACAAAGGGAGGAGTTTCAGTGGGCAGAGACAATATAAATAACAGGCTTCTTTCCTAGTAATAAATAAAAAGCTCCAGTGGGGTCAGAAAACATCACAGAAGGTGAGTTTGTATCACAGACATGAAATACTTTCAAAAACTGTTTCTGGTTTATAAAGATATTTTCTACTTTGAGTCTTAAAAGTGTTGAATTTTGTTGAAAATATTGCTATTGTGTTGATATAATAAAATAATTCTGTGCATTTAGGTGGCAAAACAACAAGCAAACCTTTGCTTTCCTATTTTCACATTATTGGACATTTAATTACAGAATTTCCTTCCTAAACTAATGCAAATGATTTATTTTCTTCCTACATTTAATAATTTACACTAAAAAAGCTGCCAATAATGCACATTATTGTTTTGTGGGAAAACTTACCAGAATTAGTCACTGATGGTAAAAAAAGCTGCAGCATCAATGTGACGACTCCGGGGTTCATGTGAAGGTTGGATGTGTTCATCTCTTCCACTGCAGAGTCTCTTTCTGTGTGGATGGAGAAAAATCACATTGTGAAATAAAACATACTGTAAACAGATTATTACGATAATCTTGACTTAATCAACCAATAAAGCTTCAATACAAAACAAGATAAAAAGGCGAGAATAGAAATTAGACAGAAACGTTCAAAAAGATGCAGGGCTGCAAAATGACTGAAGACTTTCAAAGATGAAAAGGATGTAGAAAGAATGAGAGAAAAAATAGAAAGACAAGAAAAAGAACAAACCCATCTCAAAGTTCTAGTGAAATGGTTGAAATAATTATTGGTTTTGTTCATTCAAAGTGTATGTTCTTGTTTCAGAAAGACCCATAAACTTTGTGAGATTCAAAGTTCAAATGTTTATGGTTGCTTGTTGCACCATATCAGCTCTGTAACACAGGATTAGAGAAAGCTCTTGACCCGATGAACAGATCAAGCATAAACTTCTGACCCACATGAGTAGCCTGACTGGTACAAAGCTATGCAGCCCCATAAGCAATAAATTCATACTGTATATTTTTCCCTTTTTCCTTCTTTTAACACATTGGCTTCAAGTAAAAATGTTGACTTTGTATTTCATTTGCCAAAAGGTGCCTATATGAGAAATAATCAGTTATTTCTCAAGACAATATGTAGAAAAAAATCTTTCACTTAAGACTTTGAATGATATCGGAGGTATTTTAATATATTTCAAATTAACTTCATTTTTGTGTCCTCAGAGACGAAAACCAGCTAGAATGGAGGTTGATGAAGACTCAGCTGAAAGACCAGAGAGAGAATCTGCAAGAAGTGATGATACACACATAAGACGGAGCTCTTATCATGTGTGTGATGAAGGTAATTTAAGTCTGAAAATAATATTTTTGGAAATGTTACCCTCTACTGTCTCGTATTTAAAACAGTGCTTTGCATTATCCTACAGCCAAAGTAGAAAAAAGGACAACTAAAAATAAGGTGAGCATTCTTTTGTATGTTTTTTCCAAGAGAGTATATTTCAACAAATAAAAAATAAAAAATAAAAATTACAGTTTCAGAACTACAGTAAAACCAATGTATAATGATGAAAATAAGTATTGAACACATTTCTATGAATCGAAGGATTTACTAATTTATTTATTTTCTGTCTCTGAAAAACATTTCAGAACTTCCTTGTCTGTGTTTTCTTTGAAAAATCTGCCTTCATCTCATTAGTATTTGCTTCCATCGTCTTCCAAGTTTTTTTATGTGTCATTCCACTTCATTAACACATAATTTATAAATTTTTTCAAATTTATTTTTATTAATGTTTTACTTGGGTTTTTATCAACTTTTGGTGTTAATTTAATGTTAGGAAAATATATTTACTAAAAATAAATTACACGTTCAATACTCACTTTCCTGCTTTACATACTAGAGTAATTTTACTCAAAAATAAAAAAACGAACAATGAAGACAGGCAGGGTGGTCTTTTTATGTTATAAAACTATATCTTTCAAAGTTTTAGTTGACGGACATACAGTGAAAAATCTGTTTTTTAGTCTGATGCAGAGGAGGATCTTATGGACACTCAACAATCAGAGAGTTGTGATAAAAACACAGGCAGGAAGATTGCAATTACATCTACAGCATCTGCAAGGGATGATAAAGGTAACAATGGATGAAACTTATATAATGTAAAGTTATATGATGTAAAGTACTCTGCAGTGTAATGACAGATTTCTCTCCTTTTTGCAGCGATGCCATGTCTCACTCTTGCGTTAATTGGTGAAACAAATTCAATTGATCTTGAGCCAAATAATGTTCTCCTTGTCCAGGAAACACAGGTGGAAGAGTTTTCATCCAACCTGTACGATCTGTGTGGCCGCCACATCTCTGTCATTAACATGCTTGGTCTTCCAAATTATGATGACATCCCATTATCTCAGTCTGTTCGTGCCTTTGTCTTGTTGATACCAAATGGACAGCATGTAAGCCAGTACACTGCAGGAATGTTGTGGTTCCAGAAAACCTTTGGGAAGGAGAACATTCCTCATGTCATGACAGTAATTACCCATGAAACTGATGAGAACTGTGAAAATGCACTCAACGACCTGAAACATATGAATACTTTTTCTGAAAAAAGATGCCACACGTGTATAAGAAGTATGGCGGATGCTGAAGAGATAAT
Organism: Gambusia affinis; assembly: GCF_019740435.1. Lineage (NCBI taxonomy): Eukaryota > Metazoa > Chordata > Actinopteri > Cyprinodontiformes > Poeciliidae > Gambusia > Gambusia affinis. The sequence continues at coordinate 6,381,207 of NC_057886.1, forward strand.
AACTCTTTTGGAAAAAATCGATGTCATGCTCTCTGAAAGAGATACAAACTATTGTTGCCAACAATCCCCTGGAAAAAATGGAGACCAGAAGAAACTGTATGATGTACCACATAAAGCAAAAATCACTACAGGTAGGAATTAATGGTGACTAAAACTTATTTTATTTAACAGTTTTATTAAACTTATTTCACAAGAACTTATTATATGCATAGTAGCATTCAGTAAGTAATAGCAACAGATTTTTCATATCATCTGTTTAATTATAACTATATTTGACAAAACAATTACTTAAGTTTTTTAAATGTTAATCTATGCAGATAGCCTTTGGCACATAATAAGATAATTTAATCTGCTCTTTTTTTTTCTAAATCATCCTACAGAAGAAAAGACTGAAGCTGAACTTAAGGTAAGACAAACTAAATGTTTGGATAAAGACCTGATCAAATTTTTAGCTGAATTCACAATTTCATTTTTAAAACATGTAATTTATAAATTTCAACATATAAAAGTATTTGTATTACTTTTCCAACTAATTTATGTCACTACATAGTTTATTCCAGCTCAGTTCAAGATAATGCAGTAGCATCACTGGTTCGCAAAAGTACTACCTCAACAACAGAACCTCTGATTTACATACAAAGTGGCAGGCTCTTTTAAAATGCCTCCAGGAATTTTTGAGTTATATTTATGACATTTTCTTGTTACTAAAAAAACTTTGAAAAACAAATTAAAACTCAAAAGCTACTATCACATAATGTTTTTCAGTGTGATCAACTGAAGAAACATGTTGGTGCTGAACAATCTAAAAAAAAATATGACAACGGAGAAGTACAGTGTGAAAACAAGACAGTTCACTGTGAAACAAAGGAGGAAGGTAAGATTTATCCCATCCATCTACCAATCTATCCATCCATCATCACCAATCTATGACCTTAAGATCACAGTTCCTGAAAGCTGCATCCACAAAAGCTAAATATAGTCCATTTGAATTCAATGTTTCCTAAATCTCTCAAAAGATGAAGGAATGGTCCCACAGGTGTTGGAGATCCTATGAACCTCTTACAGATTTCACCCTCTCCACTCATTTGGGTTTTCCCATGTCTGTCTGGCAGCTTCGTTGCCACCATATCAAGCTCAAGGGTCATTAGTTGACAGCTGTGGCCATCTCTTCACACGACTGTCCAAGAGACACCATCTCAATTCTTATGATCAATCACTGAAGGTGGCTTAATACCAAGTAACCCTATAAACCACCTTGTGCTCACTGAGTTCCTAACATGGATTTTCACGTTTGTACAGATTTTTAAGGCAAAGTAAAAGCTGGAAGTTCTCCTGTTTTTTCCTTTAAACGTCATTGGGAAGCTGCATGGTGGCACAGCTGGTAGCACCGTTAGCTAGCAGCAAGAACATCCCAGGTTTAGTTTCTATTTTGAGTTTATGTGTTCTGCCTGTGAATATCTGGGTTCACTCAAGGTACTCAAGTTTTCCATCACAGTCCCAAATCACAACTGTTAGTTCAATTGAACACCCTAAATTGCTCATGTAAGGTTGTCTTCACTATGAGCATGTAAGGTTGTCTTAACTTTGAGTCTGTCTTGCCCTGTGATGGAGTGGCAATTGCCACTAGAGGGTGGCAAAAACTAGTGGGTAGTGGCAATGGATGGATAGAAAGATTTCATGTGTGATGGGTATTTTTCCTATATACCTAAATAAAAGAACTACAGACACGTATGTGAATTTTATGACAAAGCTTTTGCAAAAGGAGAAGTCTCCGAAACAGCTTCTCCAAGCTGTTTACAAAGAGAGTTCTGATTTCCTTTCACGCGAGCTCCTGTTTTATTTTCAAAGAAAAACAGTCAAGGGGGCAGAGGTCGTAAAAAGAACAGAGGTTGTAAACGTGTAACCTAATCAACATGTAACCTAATCAACTAGAAAACTACTCAACTGCTCACATGAAGATAAACAGACATCCTGACCTCCAGGTCAGAAAATGAACATACAACACTTTAAACAGACTGAATTTCACCTAAAGTAATAACAAAATGATAATTCCGAAAATTCTCTAACAATGTGCATTTTGAGAACTATTCGGTGCACATCAACTGTTAGCTCTTAAAACAAGCACTGGAAGAGTTTCTAATCCATCTTAATCTTGACTAGGATGGTTCAACACCAGATCTGGATTGATCAAATCTCTACTGTCTCGTATTTAAAACGAGACAGTATGTGTTCATATATGAATGAACACATACCGCTCTCTCTAGTGTAAAAGGACTGTGTAAATAGACAGATTTAGTCAGCATCCACAGTGATGTGAATGCTGTCCACTTTGATTTGCTGATAAAAGAACTGAGTCGAAAGATAAGGATGTGAATTTACCAAACAGTCTACTCTCCAACCCAAACTAAGGGCCTCGTAAGGATGTTTAAGGATGTCTTGCAGGAAACCTGATCACGGATAAGTAGTACACAATGGACAGATGGATATATACAGCATGCTACATACCTTTGCAAGAAAAATATTAAGATATTAGGTCATTTGTGAATAATTTGGGAAATAATCTTTGCTTTTTTTAGGTGTACTGCAGATGGATATCAGTGAACCCATACACAAGGTTAGAATCTTATCTTGATTTGCTTTGTATTTTTTCCAAACATTCAATGATCATTATATATTCTTTATGCAGACTAAATGCAATCCTTTTGAGGATAACCAAAAGAAACGTCAAAACGAAACTGAAAAACTACTCAGAAGACTTCACCTCCAGGACCAACATCAACCCATGCTGTCATCAGAGGACTTTGTACAAATACGTCCACCTATAAAAAACACTAATGAGATCTTTGAGAGAGATCTAGTTAGTGCTTTTCTTCAGAGGTTAATGATGTTAGATTATAGAGCCAGATACATCCCTGTTCAGCAAGAAAGCTCTGATGTGAACAATTCAGAGGCTGGTCAAGTGTCTGACAGTGCTATTACAGATGACGATGACCTGGATGCTCTTTTTACAACTAATGTAGACATAGATCAGTCAAAAGAGAATCATGTGCATCCAATGGATGTTCAAATGGCAGTATTTCACTGCTCAGACAGCTTCCTTAAACAGAAAATGATCACAAAGTTGTCACAGTGTCAGTATGCCTTACCACTGCTTGTTCCTGATCCTCTCTCAACAAATATTGAGTGTCCTTTGTGGACGTTCAGACAAATAACAAAAACATGGAAAATAAGCACAAACAAAGAAAATGCAACCACTGTCACCATGAAAAGCATGCCAATCTACAAAGCTGACACTCCCATGGTTTCATTTTTCCGACTGGGCTCCATGTCTTTGTCCAAATCTCAATTGATGAATGCCTTGATCAACGACCGCCACGACACATTCTTCCACAGAAACTGTAAAGGCAGCACCAAATCTCGTTATTTGATGGATGGCGTGGCAGAGATTGCCTGGTACTGCCCTGCTGGAAAAGACAATGATTTCTTTACTGACTGCATTGCCTTCTGTAATCTTCATGGGGATTCTCTAGCAATTGGAAAACAGCGTGAAATTCTGACTGAAATGTCATCAGTCATTGTTGTTCTTGTGCCAACTCTGGAAAAATTCCAGGAAAGTACTGCAGTCATTTCTATGCTTTACAAGTCTTCAAAGCCTCTAATCATCCTCAGTGCAGACAATGACAATAGTGCAGTTCGGGTGAAACCTCAAAAATACAAACTAGGGCTGAAAGAAAGAAGCCAGTCGGATGTTTCAGAAGAACTAAAGAAGATTATAAAAAGCCTTTTGTCTGGACCCCACACATCCTTCAGGCTGGAGACTATGGCCAAAGTCTCTGGGGTCAAAGTGGATGAAGATCAGAAAGTCTGCCAGAATGGGAAATCTGCGGCAATGGAAATAATTGAATTGATTGAAAGGATGGACGTTGCCAAGATCAAAGATAAATTTCTACCCTGCCAAGGTCAACTTTGGTCCAACTGGTGCAAAATCAATAAAGAGTTGCATCATCTAAAGGGAGACATTGAGAAAGAAAAGGGCCAGAAGAGTCATCAGCTAATGAAACTACGAGAGAAACAGTGTGATGTATCTAATAGTAAACTGATGAGGTTGTTCACTCAAAGCCTCCAGAGTTTGCCACCAAAAGAAAGAGAATATTTCTTGACATGGACTCAGATCCTTATAGATGCCCTCTCCACAGATGATCTCTCTTCAATTCTCCAAAATTATGATGAAACCTGGTCAGAGGTCTTGGTCTTGAAAAATAAACATGACAAATCTGCTCAATTAAAACACAAACAAACGGAGCTTGAACTGTTGTCACAAAAGCTTCAATCAGCAACCTTCGGTCTGGAACACATCTTCAGAGAGATGGGACAGATCTATGAAGCCCATAAATCTTTGAAGAAACCATTGCTGTACCAACAACATGATTGGATCAAATACCCTGAGCTGGCTGCAGATCTGATGATATCAGGACACCCGATGGAGTTGATGGATGGGGATGCAGGCCATGTGCCTTTAATATGGATCTCTAATCTTTTACAGGAAGTCATCAAGAAACTTGGTGACCCGAGAGTTTTTGTGCTGTCAGTTCTGGGTGTACAAAGTAGCGGAAAGTCAACGATGCTGAATGCCATGTTTGGCCTGCAGTTTGCAGTCAGTGCTGGGAGGTGCACCAAGGGTGCCTACATGCAATTGGTTAAGCTGTCAGAGGAAATCAAGGATAAATACCAGTTTGACTACATTCTAGTTGTAGACACTGAAGGACTGCGTGCTCTTGAGTTAGCAGGTAATGCTACCCTTCATCATGACAATGAACTTGCAACATTTGTTGTTGGTCTGGGAAACATGACACTGATCAACATCTTTGGTGAGAATCCAGCTGACATGCAAGATATCCTACAAATTGTTGTGCAGGCTTTCATGAGGATGAAGAAAGTCAAACTTTCTCCAAGTTGTGTGTTTGTCCATCAGAATGTCACAGATATTACGGCAGCAGAGAAAAACATGGATGGAAAAAGACGTTTGCAGGAAAAACTGGACAAGATGGCTCAACTTGCTGCCAAAGAGGAAGTGTGTGATGTTGAGTGCTTCAGTGATGTCATCGCATTTGATGTGCAAAAAGATGTGAAATACTTTGCTCAGCTGTGGGAGGGAAGTCCACCAATGGCTCCTCCAAATCCAGGTTATAGTGAGAGCATCCAAGAACTCAAGTCCATCATCTTGTCTAAAGCCAAACAGTCTACTGGAACCACTCTGTCACATTTCAGCACCAAAATTCAAGACCTGTGGAATGCTTTGATGAATGAACACTTTGTTTTTAGTTTCAAAAATACACAGGAAATTGCAGTTTATAGAAAACTGGAGGTCCAATATGGGAACTGGACTTGGGCCCTGAGGAGTGAGATGCTGAATATTGAAAACCAACTTTATCCCAGAATTGAAAAGGGCCAACTGGACAAAGTTGAGCTGAGTTATCTTACCAAAGAAATGAGCAAAAAATACAAAGAAATAACAAAAGCAATCGTGGATTACTTTGAAGATGACAAAGACAAAGAAATGTTGGTTCAATGGCGGGGCCGATTTGAGAACAAAATCAAAGAGTTTCATGAGGAACTTGTGAGAGGGGTGAAAAGAAAACTGGATGAAGTAATTCAGCAAAATAATGCTAGAAAAATGCTTGACAAGAAGAAGACAGAGTTTGAAAACAAGCTACTACAGAAGAGCAAAGAGCTTGCTCACCATTTAAAATTCATTGCAGCAGATGAAGAGGAACTAAAAGCACAATTCAGCACTGTTTGGAGTCACTGGGTTAAGGAATTAACCTCAGATACAAAACCCATCGAGAACATAAACTTGGAGGAGGATCAGCAACTTGTCCTTCAAGATCTTGGTGTAGAATGGGGACTCATTGATGAGTCAAAAAGAAGTAAGAGATACAAAAATCTGTCAGAAACTGGAAACTACTTCGGCTACATAACCCAAAAGAAATATCAAAAACTCAATCAGGAAACCCAACAGTCTCAGGAAAACAAGAGAGAAGCAGACAAAGACACAAGTGGACAAAGCAAAACCTTTTTTGGGTTTTTCCAACAATGGTTTGGAATGGCATCAACAACACAGCATGTGGACGAACGTAAACCAAAAAATACTTTCCAGTATGAAGAACAGGAACTGATCAGATCATTTGTTAAAAAGGTTGTAAAAGAATGTCTTGAAGCCATTAAGAGCAAACCTGTTGCAACAAGAGGTTACAGGTCAACCTACTTGCAGGAACTTGCCAAAAATGTCAAACAAAAAGTGACAGAATTTGAATCAGGGAAGAAATTTACATTCAAGAAGGAGTTTACAGTTGACCTTTCACTGCATGTGTTTGATAGGGCAGAAGGTTGGCTCTTAAACGCTCACAAGATCTACAGAGACAACAATGATGCACTGACTTATTTGGACAACAAGAAAAATGAGTACTACAACATTTTCAGAAGCTTCTGCAAAGGAAGTTCATCGGCTGTGGTGTTTGGAGAAATTATGTGTGAAAAACTCAAAGTCTCTGCCGCTGAAGCCGTCTGTAACAAGACTGGAGTTGATATTGCTGGAGAGATGAGGTCCAATTTCCCAGCATTCAATGGAAACAGACTGAACTTAGAGAAGCATGTGTTGGCATCTCTAGCAGAGAAAGAAGACTTTAGCAGATTCACCACCTACATCAGAAATCCAAGAGCTGAAGTAGAGGCTTTCATCAAAGAAGAAGTAAAGGAATACATGTTCACGACACAGAAAGATAAAGCCCAGACTATCCTTAAGAAACATGTAGAAGACATCACCAGAGTCATCAGTCAGGCTTTGTTTGAGACAACAGAAACATTCAAACTCCAGAAAGTAAACATAGAAATGTGGGTTGAGGAATTTTCTAGTAAACTGAAGCCAAAGTTGACTCTTGACACCATTAGTTGTCAAAACTTCAGCGACATAAACAATTTTGAATTTCTTAAGCAAGAGATAGAGAAAGGCATGAAAAGCATCACAACAGAGATGAGCAAACTCTCCCTGGAAAAAGTGAATGACTGTAGGCAGAAACCTGATCAGATCCTGATTGATCAGCTGTGCAACTGCTGCTGGGAAAGGTGTCCATTCTGTGCCGCTGTTTGCACAAACACTTTGAAGGACCACAGTCCTGAGAAGCACAGCGTTCCTTTTCATCGACCGTCTGGAATCGAAGGTTGGCATGTAAGAGGAACAGTTGATCTGGTCATTGATTTCTGTACCACGTTAGTTGCAAGTGACAGAGCCTTTTACCCAAAACATGACTCGGAGAACACTGTTCCCTATAAAAAGTACCCAACTGCAGGAGAACCATTTGCTTCTTGGAGCATTACAGCTGATGCCTCCATGCTGGCCTACTGGAAATGGTTCATCTGCCACTTTCAAAATGAAATAGAAGACTACTATCATAAGAAATTTCAGGGTTACGGAGAAATTCCTCAGCAATGGAAAAGCTTCAGTAAGGAGGATGCTATTGAAAGTCTGAATGAAATGTTTAGTTTGTGAAGAAACTGCAGGTGTTCATAGAAACTAATCAAGTTGTGAGTTTGATCAGTAATTATGACGTTCAAAGCTCTTCAAAATGAATGAATGAACATTTATTACCTTTGGTTTCTACATCCTGAATGAGTTATATTTGAAGGATAATTGAAATGGCTTCAAACAAACAGTTGTATGGTTTACTTTATATACATTTTCAGTCTTTTTTTCCATTATTCTGATTATTTTTTAGACACCAAAAGGTGTTATTTAGGAAATAAGCATTGAAATATAATATGACTCTTGATTTGGGTTACAGTATGTAAACATCTTGCCTTTTGTATCCAGAGGAAATCAATTTATTATGGTATATTTTCTCATGTTTTAAAATTTTATACATGTATGGTAAAATTAAAATCTTAATCCATATATTTTTTAATCCCCATTACAATCATATTGATCCAGGAGATAAATACCTTAAAATAAACCACATGTGAATTTCATGAACTAGATGTTTTTTGTAAATAACTTCAATGAATTTAGATTCTCCCGCCCCTATTTTTTTATTTATGTTCAAACTTTGCTGTGTTAAACTAATTTGTTAAGCAACTGAATATTTTTCATCCATATTTCTTTTTAGTTTTTTTATTTATTTCTTTAGTAATTCTTTGGTTTATTCCCTGTAAATTTGTTTTTCTCTAAATAGACTCCAAGTTTTGTAATAGAAAATGATCATATAAAAAATGTAACCACCCTTGAAGTAAATGAAATAAGTATACTTCTTTGACATATCACATCATTTATAATAAATATTATTAGATTTAACAAGGCAGATAACACAAATGATGCAGAACATTGTTTCACCAGTAAAAGTTATGTTTGATTTTAACTTGTATTAAATTCACTAAAATGCTCCTGATTTCTTTTCTTCACCTCTTCAAAATAAAAAAAGGTTTGAAAACAAATGAGTTAAATGTTTTGAATCAGATTAGGGAGAATCCATTCTCACCAACATTGTCTGTTCCAGGAGTTCTCAAGTTGTTTACAGTAAGATCCATGTTTCATGTAAAAGAGAGAACTACTTTTAATGATGCATGTTTAGTACAATTCCTGCACCTTTATCAAAGACTTTACCTTTAACTTGTTCTGCTTCAAATGTATTATTGTCTGTTCTTTTAAACAAATATCTCTGGGTTTCTTAGCAGATCTTCAAGTGTGTCATATTGAACATTCCCCATGACAGTAATTATAGATAATGAGGTAAACATGAATAGTTGGAATAAAAACTTCATATTCACCAAGAAGTTCCTCTTCAAGCATGTCCATGGAGTTTCCACACAATCTAAAATAGAAATTATGTATTTTATTTACAAACTAAAAATGAAACACAAACAAAATTTCTACATGGTTTAATATTATCAGGAACAAGAGTCTCTGTGTGGTAGGGGTTCTTTTAGAAAGACTTCCTATCCTGTCATGTTACTTCTTCTCTGCAGAAGGTTGTGGATTTTACACTTTACATGATTCCACCACCCAGTGGTCTTTCAGCTGCACAGAAAAAGCTCCAATTTAATTTAAAATTTGTTTTTGGCTTTTGTTTTATTTTAATAAACAAAACAATGTGTAGCTGCAAAATTCTACTCATGTTTTGGTTATACTATATGCATGAGTATTTGGAAGTTTTATTTTTTCTCTTTGGTGTTTTCCCAGCTTATCAATCCATTAAGAGAAATGGTCTGGGGTTCTGTGGTGGCAAAGAGGCAAAGCATGACCCATGTATGGAGGCCTTAGTCCTTGTGGTGGTAATCACAGGTTCGATTCCCTGCCTGGTGAGATTTGTAGCATGTCTTCCCCCTCGTTCATGTTGAACTACTTTCAGATAAAAGCCACTAGAGCCAACTAAACCTGAAATAAATAAATAATCTGAACTTATTTGATGTTTTTCTCAAAGCTCTTTACAGTAGAGCGACATTCACTCAGTCACACTCACATGTAAATCAATAGGCGTTTATCTACTGAAGACAATTTGAGAACACAATCAATGAGTTTCATAAGAACTTGTGAGAGGGGTGAAAAGAAAACTGGATGAAGTAAAGCAGCAAAATAATGCTAGAAAAATACTTGACAAGAAGAAGACTGAGTTTGAAAAATCTACTCCAGAAGAGCAAAGAGCTAGCCCACCAGTTAAAATGTCTTACAGCCAATGAAGACAAACTAAAAGCACAGTTCAGTAACTTTTAGAGTAATTTGATTAAGGAATTGTTAGAACGGAAATACTATTTATAGAGCTGTTTTTGCTAAAGGCTTTTGGCATCCCCTTTTATGTCAGTCTGATCTGATCCTCTCCTTTTCCTGGTGTAAAAAGTCAAATTGGATCAAATATGACTTGGAAAGGATGCTGTTTGGACAAATAAGAACAACTCCCTTATTATTCGGCACCTCTAAAATGGAGCAGATGTTGAGGTCAAGAGGTCTCAAATTATTCCAGGAAGTCCAATACACATCTAGTGTAAAACGGAGCCAGAATTGCTAAGCAAATAGAGGGCAGTAACGCCATTGGTCGAAGCTTCCCAATACACACCAGTAGAGCTGGTAACAAAACTGATGTCAAAATCAGAAGTCGAGAAATTTTGGATTCCTGTAACAATGTAAATGTGACGTTTTGGTTCCGCGGATGTGCATTAAATCTCTTCCCATTTTTGGCTATGAGCAGAAGGAATTTGAGTCCTGTGTATTTCTTTATTTTATATATATATATATTCCATGAATTTAAGCATCTTTAAATTCCTCCATAGAATTATCCTCAGATACAAAACCCATCGAGATCATAAACTTGGAGTGTCACTTTGGCTGACGGAGGCTCTGCATACAGAGAGGTGAGGCAAGACAACAAACCTAACATAAAACAATAAATGGTACAAATAAATATTTACATGCATGCAAATTATTAGAAATAAACTAGTCTTAAGGGCAATCAAAGATTAAATTAAACTTAATATAACTTTTCAGAGCATTATCCCTCTTAGTTGAAAATGGTATGCTCCAGGAGCTTTTTAACAGCACCTGGAGCATTTGTCTCCCTTTGCTGCTCCACTCTGCTGAGGAGACACCCAAAAGGTAAGACTCAATCAACCTCAAATTAAAACAAACTGATATTTTCCCCACATTCCCCCTGTTCAGGAAGGATGGCCAATCCCTCTGTCTGAAAGAATGTTTAAATAAATGTCAATGTAACTGAAATAAAGAAATGAAACAAAAAGCATTTGCTCTGTAAATATATATCAATAATCATTAGGGATGGAGCCCCTGGTCTCCATCACATGGAGAAAGATCAGTTTGCTGTTCTTTAAGAGCTTGATGTTGAATGGGAACTCATTGATGAGTCAAAAAGAAGTAAGAGATACAAAAATCTGTCACAACTTCAAGGTTATTCTGATTGTATGACCATAAAAAAAGAGCTTCCAAGGTGATCTTTCACATGACAAAGAGAAACTGAGAACATAAACTTGAAGAATCTCTCAACTAAATGTAAAGGCAGATATGAATCTGTCCACCAGGGGCAAACTGTAAAGAATGTGGTCATTTTAACTGTTTCCATGCAAGCTGCAATCAGCTCAATAAATCTAATCAATTAAATACATCCATCCATTTTCTGTTCACCCTTGTCCCTAATGGGGTTGGGAGGGTTGCTGATGCCAATCTCCAGCTACGTTCCGGGCGAGAGGCAGGGTCACCCTGGACAGGTCGCCAGTCTGTCGCAGTTCAATTAAATACAATTTTGTTAAATTTATTCTGAAGCATAAAGACATTTGAGAGTCGTTATATATCTTGATGACATCTGGGACTTTTTTGAGCACTCAGTCCAACATGAAAACTAAAAATTAGATATGTCTTTTACTTTATCAATCTCAAACTGTTTATCTTAATGTTTTTACCCTCAGTTAAACAATATAAAAAATATTCCTTGGGAGGGTCAGGAAAATTTGAATTTTAATTTCCAAGCAGCTCATAATAAACCAGAAGCAGAAAACTTGATTTATTCTTTGAAATGTTACTTTTGCTTTCTGCCATAGAGGCTTTAGCTGTCATTTTCTCTTTAGTGTAACGGTTTCAGGGAAACAGGAATTCACTTTCACTTTCATGATTCAGGTTATAAATACAGCTCTGCAGGGCTCTGCAGGCTATGATCGGTCATGGGGGGCTGCATCATGTTTTGTCGTCACCTGAAGTGAACTGGAAGAGTTTTGATAAGAGCAATAAGTAAATGTAGAAAACTGAGCAAAACAAAAGTAAAATAAGTTTTAAACAATATAAGTTGTTCTGAATATTAAAATGTAAGGTTTTCCATTTAGTAAAAAGCATACTGTCTTTTCCACATATCTTTTATTTACCAAAAAAATAAGGACATTTAACAGAAGAGTTTTTACAATTATTTAAATCTGAATCCACCATTACATTTATTACTAATGGTTTTCTTGGTGACCAATGTGTCATGGTTTTGAGTATTTCCTTGGCCCACTGCAGATCACACTCAGGAGAGGGTCCCTGCTCCCTTACGCTCCATTACGCTCAATTAGACGTAATTTAATTCTGCCGGCTTCCTGCACAGCTTCCTCGTTTCCTCATTTATGTTTTGATTGTTTACCTATTTCTTATTTATGTTTGTTAGGTGTTGTTATATTCAATTTATTTATCTTTGTTCATTATTGTTAGAATGGAGTCATACTTGTTGATCTGTTTGTGTTCATTTTTTAGTTTATTCTTGTGTTCTGTGCATTTTGGGTTCATTTCTCTGAGGTCATATTAGTCTTTTCCTCTTGGGTTGTCATTTCCTTGAGGCAGAGTTCAGCTTTTTTGTGTTAATTATTCACATTTCATCAGCCTGCCTGTTTGCTCACTCCCAAAGCTCAATTGATTCCCTCAATCATTAAGTGGGCCAAAAGCACCACACAGATCTCAGGTAAAGTTCTTTTTATACATAAAAAAATAAATGTCATTCTATTCCAGTTCACTGTCAGAAATTAATATTTGGAATCTTTTAGAAGGGGCTTTGAGAAAATAACATGATCTAGGAGGTTTAAATGTGCCCATGCAATGCAATCCTCCACAATCCTCTGAATAAAACTAATAAAATATTTACTGAATGAGATGTTAGGATGTTGCTTAGAATGTCAGGTTGTGGATAAGCCAAACATGAGCTATGATCAAACCAGTTAAAATTGGCTCTAGCGTGACCCCTGGTTAACATCAGTACAAACACACAGGAGAAACAGAAAGAGAAAAGAGAGCAGATCTTGCTACAGGGAGATCATTATGCACAAGGAAAAGGATAACTCATAAATAAAAATTAGCTAAATGTAATTTAATAGACTTGAACATCTTGCAATAATTCTGCAATAAAATGCATTATTTTCCAGTGCCAGTGTCTGTCACAGCAGTTCAGCTCTGAATGACTGAAAAACTTTTAAAACTCAAAGATTTTATCAGTCAAGAGTGCAAGGTGAACTTAGGTTTTACAAGACACTGATAAATGATTTTTATCAGTACAGTTATCTAAGCTGTTGAGGAGCCAGCATCAGTGAATTATTTATAAATCACAAGGTACCAGTGAGCTACTTTCACTTTTACATTTGATGGGATCAAATTACAGTTTATGTTCATGCAGAGGTTTGCAGCCTATCACAGACAAAGGGAGGAGTTTCAGTGGGCAGAGACAATATAAATAACAGGCTTCTTTCCTAGTAATAAATAAAAAGCTCCAGTGGGGTCAGAAAACATCACAGAAGGTGAGTTTGTATCACAGACATGAAATACTTTCAAAAACTGTTTCTGGTTTATAAAGATATTTTCTACTTTGAGTCTTAAAAGTGTTGAATTTTGTTGAAAATATTGCTATTGTGTTGATATAATAAAATAATTCTGTGCATTTAGGTGGCAAAACAACAAGCAAACCTTTGCTTTCCTATTTTCACATTATTGGACATTTAATTACAGAATTTCCTTCCTGAACTAATGCAAATGATTTATTTTCTTCCTACATTTAATAATTTACACTAAAAAAGCTGCCAATAAAGCACATTATTGTTTTGTGGGAAAACTTACCAGAATTAGTCACTGATGGTAAAAAAAGCTGCAGCATCAATGTGACGACTCCGGGGTTCATGTGAAGGTTGGATGTGTTCATCTTTTCCACTGCAGAGCCTCTTTCTGTGTGGATGCAAAATGACCCGATGAACAGATCAAGCATAAACTTCTGACCCACATGAGTAGCCTGACTGGTACAAAGCTATAAAGCAATAAATTCATACTGTATATTTTTCCCTTTTTCCTTCTTTTAACACATTGGCTTCAAGTAAAAATGTTGACTTTGTATTTCATTTGCCAAAAGGTGCCTATACAAGAAATAATCCGTTATTTCTCAAGACAATATGTAGAAAAAAATCTTTCACTTAAGACTTTGAATGATATCGGAGGTATTTTAATATATTTCAAATTAACATAATTTTTGTGTCCTCAGAGACGAAAACCAGCTAGAATGGAGGTTGATGAAGACTCAGCTGAAAGACCAGAGAGAGAATCTGCAAGAAGTGATGATACACACATAAGACGGAGCTCTTATCATGTGTGTGATGAAGGTAATTTAAGTCTGAAAATAATATTTTTGGAAATGTTACCCTCTACTGTCTCGTATTTAAAACAGTGCTTTGCATTATCCTACAGCCAAAGTAGAAAAAAGGACAACTAAAAATAAGGTGAGCATTCTTTTGTATGTTTTTTCCAAGAGAGTATACTTCAACAAAGAAAAAATAAATATTACAGTTTCAGAACTACAGTAAAACCAATGTATAATGATGAAAATAAGTATTGAACACATCTCTATGAATCGAAGGATTTACTAACATGACGTTTACACCAGATGTCAGTCTCGACCCAATTAATCCACACAAGCAAAGCTTCATTAGACTCTTATTTCTAATTTTATCTGTAAAATTTTAATTGGAATCAATTGGATTATTGACAGAGTCCATTTTAGAGATTTATTTTCTGTCTCTGAAAACCGTTTCAGAACTTCCTTGTCTGTGTTTTCTTTGAAAAATCTACCTTCATCTCATTAGTATTTGCTTCCATTGTCTTTCAAGGTTTTTTATTTGTCATTCCACTTCATTAACACATAATTTATACATTTTTTCAAATTAATTTTTATTAATGTTTTACTTGGGTTTTTATCAACTTTTGGTGTTAATTTAATGTTAGGAAAATATATTTACTAAAAATAAATTACACGTTCAATACTCACTTTCCTGCTTTACATAATAGAGTAATTTTACTCAAAAATAAAAAAACGAACAATGAAGACAGGCAGGGTGGTCTTTTTATGTTATAAAACTAAATCTTTCAAAGTTTTAGTTGATGGACATACAGTGAAAAATCTGTTTTTTAGTCTGATGCAGAGGAGGATCTTATGGACACTCAACAATCAGAGAGTTGTGATAAAAACACAGGCAGGAAGATTGCAATTACATCTACAGCATCTGCAAGGGATGATAGAGGTAACAATGGATGAAAGTTATATAATGTAAAAGTTATATGATGTAAAGTACTCTGCAGTGTAATGACAGATTTCTCTGTCTTTTTTTTGCAGCGATGCCATGTCTGACTCTTGCGTTAATTGGTGAAACAAATTCAATTGATCTTGAGCCAAATAATGTTCTCCTTGACCAGGAAACACAGGTGGAAGAGTTTTCATCCAACCTGTACGATCTGTGTGGCCGCCACATCTCTGTCATTAACATGCTTGGTCTTCCAAATTATGACGACATCCCGTTATCTCAGTCTGTTCATGCCTTTGTCCTGTTGATACCAAATGGACAGCATGTAAGCCAGTACACTGCAGGAATGTTGTGGTTCCAGAAAACCTTTGGGAAGGAGAACATTCCTCATGTCATGACAGTAATTACCCATGAGACTGATGAGAACTGTGAAAGTGCACTCAAGGACCTGAAACATATGAATACTTTTTCTGAAAAAAGATGCCACACGTGTATAAGAAGTATGGTGGATGCTGAAGAGATAATAACTCTTTTGGAAAAAATCGATGTCATGCTCTCTGAAAGAGATACAGACTATTGTTGTCAACAATCCCCTGGAAAAAATGGAGACCAGAAGAAACTGTATGATGTACCACATAAAGCAAAAATCACTACAGGTATGAATTAATGGTGACTAAAACTTATTTTATTTAACAGTTTTATTAAACTTATTTCACAAGAACTTATTATATGCATAGTAGCATTCAGTAAGTAATGGCAACGGATTTTACATATAATCTGTTTAACTATAACTATATTTGACAAAACAATTACTTAAGTTTTTTAAATGTTAATCTATGCTGATAGCCTTTGGCAAATAATAAGATAATATAATTTGCTCTTTTTTTTCTAAATCATCCTACAGAAGAAAAGACTGAAGCTGAACTTAAGGTAAGACAAACTAAATGTTTGGATAAAGACCTGATCAAATTTTTAGCTGAATTCACAATTTCATCTTAAAAAATGTAATTTATGAATTTCAACATATAAAAGTATTTGCATTACTTTTCCAACTAATTTATGTCACTACATAGTTTATTCCAGCTCAGTTCAAGATAATGCAGTAGCATCACTGGTTCACAAAAGTACTACCTCAACAACAGAACCTCTGATTTACATACAAAGTGGCAGGCTCTTTTAAAATGCCTCCAGGAATTTTTTAGTTATGTTTATGACATTTTCTTGATACTAAAAAAACTTTGAAAAACAAATTAAAACTGAAAAGCTAATGTCACATAATGTTTTTAGTGTGATCAACTGGAGAAACATGTTGGTGCAGAACAATCTAAAAGAAAATATGACAACAGAGAAGTACAGTGTGAAAACAAGACAGTTCACTGTGAAACAAAGGAGGAAGGTAAGATTTACCCCATCCATCTACCAATCTGTCCATCCATCATCACCAATCTATGACCTTAAGATCACAGTTCCTGAAAGCTGCATCCACAAAAGCTAAATATAGTCCATTTAAATTCAATGTTTCCTAAATCTCTCAAAAGATGAAGGAATGGTCCCACAGGTGTTGGAAATCCTCTGAACCTCTTACAGATTTCACCTTCACCACTCATTTGGGTTTTCCCATGTCTGTCTGGCAGCTTCGTTGCCACCATATCAAGCTCAAGGGTCATTAGTTGACAGCTGTGGCCATCTCTTCACACGAGTGTCCAAGAGACACCATCTCAATTCTTATGATCAATCACTGAAGGTGGCTTAATACCAAGTAACCCTATGAACCACCTTGTGCTCACTGAGTTCATAACATGAATTTTCACATTTGTATAGATTTTTAAGGCAAAGTCAAAGGTGGAAGTTCTCCTGTTTTGTCCTTTAAACGTCATTGGGAAGCTGCATGGTGGCACAGCTGGTAGCACTGTTAGCTAGCAGCAAGAACATCCCAGGTTTAGTTTCTGTTTTGAGTTTATGTGTTCTGCCTGTGAATGTCTGGGTTTACTCAAGGTAGTCAGGTTTTCCATCACAGTCCCAAATCACAACTGTTAGTTCAATTGAACACCCTAAATTGCTCATGCAAGATTGTCTTAACTATGAGCATGAAAAGTTGCATTAACTTTGAGTCTGTCTTGCCCTGTGATGGAGTGGCAATTGCCACTAGAGGGTGGCAAAAACTAGTGGGTAGTGGCAATGGATGGATAGAAAGATTTCATGTGCATTTTGAGAACTATTTGGTGCACATCAACTGTTAGCACTTAAAACAAGCACTGGAAGAGTTTCTAATCCATCTTAATCTTGACTAGGATGATTCAACACCAGATCTGGATTGATCATACCTCTACTGTCTCGTATTTAAAACGAGACAGTATGTGTTTGTGTATGAATGAACACATACCGCTCTCTTTAGTGTAGTGAGTGAACAGAGGACTGTGTTAATAGACAGATTTAGTCAGCATCCACAGTGATGTGAATGCTGTCCACTTTGATTTGCTGATAAAAGAACTGAGTCGAAAGATAAGGATGTGAGTTTACCAAACAGTCTACTCTCCATCCCAAACTAAGGGCCTCTTAAGGATGTCTTGCAGGAAACCTGATCACAGATAAGCAGTACACAATGGACGGATGGATATATACAGCATGCTACATACCTTTGCAAGAAAAATATTAAGATATTAGGTCATTTGTGAATAATTTAGGAAATAATCTTTGCTTTTTTAGGTGTACTGCAGATGGATATCAATGAACCCATACACAAGGTTAGAATCTTGTCTTGATTTGCTTTGTATTTTTTTCAAACATTCAATGATAATTATATATTCTTTTCACAGACTATATGCAATCCTTTCGAGGATAACCAAAAGAAACGTCAAAACGAAACTGAAAAACTACTCAGAAGACTTCACCTCCAGGACCAACATCAACACATGCTGTCATCAGAGGACTTTGTACAAATACGTCCACCTATAAAAAAGACTAATGAGATCTTTGAGAGAGATCTAGTTAGTGCTTTTCTTCAGAGGTTGATGATGTTAGATTATAGAGCCAGATACATCCCTGTTCAGCAAGAAAGCTCTGATGTGAACAATTCAGAGGCTGGTCAAGTGTCTGACAGTGCTGTTACAGATGACGATGAGTTAGATGCTCTTTTTGCAACTAATGTAGATATAGATCAGTCAAAAGAGAATCATGTGCATCCAATGGATGTTCAAATGGCAGTATTTCACTGCTCAGACAGCTTCCTTAAACAGAAAATGATCACAAAGTTGTCACAGTGTCAGTATGCTTTACCACTGCTTGTTCCTGATCTTCTCTCAACAAATATTGAGTGTCCTTTGTGGACATTCAGACAAATAACAAAAACATGGAAAATAAGCACAAACAAAGAAAACGCAACCACTGTCACCATGAAAAGCATGCCAATCTACAAAGCTGACACTCCCATGGTTTCATTTTTCCGACTGGGCTCCATGTCTTTGTCCAAATCTCAATTGATGAATGCCTTGATCAACGACCGCCACGACACATTCTTCCACAGAAACTGTAAAGGCAGCACCAAATCTCGTTATTTGATGGATGGCGTGGCAGAGATTGCCTGGTACTGCCCTGCTGGAAAAGACAATGATTTCTTTACTGACTGCATTGCCTTCTGTAATCTTCATGGGGATTCTCTAGCAATTGGAAAACAGCGTGAAATCCTGACTGAAATGTCATCAGTCATTGTTGTTCTTGTGCCAACTCTGGAAAAATGCCAGGAAAGTACTGCAGTCATTTCTATGCTTTACAAGTCTTCAAAGCCTCTAATCATCCTCAATGCAGACAATGACAGTAGTGCAGTTCGGGTGAAACCTCAAAAATACAAACTAGGGCTGAAAGAAAGAAGCCAGTCGGATGTTTCTGAAGAACTAAAGAAGATTATAAAAAGCCTTTTGTCTGGACCCCACACATCCTTCAGGCTGGAAACTATGGCCAAAGTCTCTGGGGTCAACGTGGATGAAGATCAGAAAGTCTGCCAGAATGGAAAATCTGCGGCAATGGAAATAATTGAATTGATTGAAAGGATGGACGTTGCCAAAATCAAAGATAAATTTCTTCCCTGCCAAGGTCAACTTTGGTCCAACTGGTGCAAAATCAATAAAGAGTTGCATCATCTAAAGGGAGACATTGAAAAAGAAAAGGGCCAGAAGAGTCATCAGCTAATGAAACTACGAGAGAAACAGTGTGATGTTTCTAATAGTAAACTGATGAGGTTGTTCACTCAGAGCCTCCAGAGTTTGCCTCCAAAAGAAAGAGAATATTTCTTGACATGGACTCAGATCCTTATAGATGCCCTCTCCACAGATGATCTCTCTTCAATTCTCCAAAATTATGATGAAACCTGGTCAGAGGTCTTGGTCTTGAAAAATAAACATGACAAATCTGCTCAATTAAAACACAAACAAACGGAGCTTGAACTGTTGTCACAAAAGCTTCAATCAGCAACCTTCGGTCTGGAACACATCTTCAGAGAGATGGGACAGATCTATGAAGCCCATAAATCTTTGAAGAAACCATTGCTGTACCAACAACATGATTGGACCAAATACCCTGAGCTGGCTGCAGATCTGATGATATCCGGACACCCGATGGAGTTGATGGATGGGGATGCAGGCCATGTGCCTTTAATATGGATCTCTAATCTTTTACAGGAAGTCATCAAGAAACTTGGTGACCCGAGAGTTTTTGTGCTGTCAGTTCTGGGTGTACAAAGTAGCGGAAAGTCAACGATGCTGAATGCCATGTTTGGCCTGCAGTTTGCAGTCAGTGCTGGAAGGTGCACCAAGGGTGCCTACATGCAATTGGTTAAGCTGTCGGAGGAAAACAAGGATAAATACCAGTTTGACTACATTCTAGTTGTAGACACTGAAGGACTGCGTGCTCTTGAGTTAGCAGGTAATGCTACCCTTCATCATGACAATGAACTTGCAACATTTGTTGTTGGTCTGGGAAACATGACACTGATCAACATCTTTGGTGAGAATCCAGCTGACATGCAAGATGTCCTACAAATTGTTGTGCAGGCTTTCATGAGGATGAAGAAAGTCAAACTTTCTCCAAGTTGTGTGTTTGTCCATCAGAATGTCACAGATATTACAGCAGCAGAGAAAAACATGGATGGAAAAAGACGTTTGCAGGAAAAACTGGACAAGATGGCTCAACTTGCTGCCAAAGAGGAAGGATGTGATGTTGAGTGCTTCAGTGATGTCATCGCGTTTGATGTGCAAAAAGATGTGAAATACTTTGCTCAGCTGTGGGAGGGAAGTCCACCAATGGCTCCTCCAAATCCAGGGTATAGTGAGAGCATCCAAGAACTCAAGTCCATTATCTTGTCTAAAGCCAAACAGTCTACGGGAATCACTCTGTCACATTTCAGCACCAAAATTCAAGACCTGTGGAACGCTTTGATGAATGAACACTTTGTTTTTAGTTTCAAAAATACACAGGAAATTGCAGTTTATAGAAAACTGGAGGTCCAATATGGGAACTGGACTTGGGCCCTGAGGAGTGAGATGCTGAATATTGAAAACCAACTTTATCCCAGAATTGAAAAAGGCCAACTGGACAAAGTTGAGCTGAGTTACCTTACCAAAGAAATGAGCAAAAAATACAAAGAAATAACAAAAGCTATCGTGGATTACTTTGAAGATGACAAAGACAAAGAAATGTTGGTTCAATGGCGGGGCCGATTTGAGAACAAAATCAAAGAGTTTCATGAGGAACTTGTGAGAGGAGTGAAAAGAAAACTGGATGAAGTAATTCAGCAAAATAATGCTAGAAAAATGCTTGACAAGAAGAAGACAGAGTTTGAAAACAAGCTACTACAGAAGAGCAAAGAGCTTGCTCACCAGTTAAAATTCATTGCAGCAGATGAAGAGGAACTAAAAGCACAATTCAGCACTGTTTGGAGTCACTGGGTTAAGGAATTAACCTCGGATACAAAACCCATCGAGAACATAAACTTGGAGGAGGATCAGCAACTTGTCCTTCTAGATCTTGGTGTAGAATGGGGACTCATTGATGAGTCAAAAAGAAGTAAGAGATACAAAAATCTGTCAGAAACTGGAAACTACTTCGGCTACATAACCCAAAAGAAGTATCAAAAACTCAATCAGGAAAGCCAACTGTCTCAGGAAAACAAGAGAGAAGCAGACAAAGACACAAGTGGACAAAGCAAAACCTTTTTTGGGTTTTTCCAACAATGGTTTGGAATGGCATCAACAACACAGCATGTGGACGAACGTAAACCAAAAAATCCTTTTCAGTATGAAGAACAGGAACTGATCAGATCATTTGTTAAAAAGGTTGTAAAAGAATGTCTTGAGGCCATTAAGAGCAAACCTGTTACAACAAGAGGTTACAGGTCAACCTACTTGCAGGAACTTGCCAAAAATGTCAAACAAAAAGTGACAGAATTTGAATCAGGGAAGAAATTTACATTCAAGAAGGATTTTCCAGTTGACCTTTCACTGTATGTGTTTGATAGGGCAGAAGGTTGGCTCTTAAACGCCCACAAGATCTACAGAGACAACAATGATGCACTGACTTATTTGGACAACAAGAAAAATGAGTACTACAAGATTTTCAGAAGCTTCTGCAAGGGAAGTTCATCGGCTGTGGTGTTTGGAGAAATTATTTGTGGAAAACTTAAAAGTCTCTGCCGCTGAAGCCGTCTGTAACAAGACTGGAGTTGATATTGCTGGCGAAATGAGGTCCAATTTCCCAGCATTCAGTGAGAACAGACTGAATTTAGAGAAGCATGTGTTGGCATCTCTGGCAGAGAAAGAAGACTTTAGCAGATTCACCACCTACATCAGAAATCCAAGAGCTCAAGTAGAGGCTTTCATCAAAGAAGAAGTAAAGAAATATATGTTCACGATGCAGAAAGTTAAAGCCCAGACTATCCTTAAGAAAAATGTAGAAGACATCACCAGAGTCATCAGTCAGGCTTTGTTTGAGGCAACAGAGAAATTCAAACACAAGAAAGGAAATATAGAAATGTGGGTGGAGGAATTTTCAAGTAAACTGAAGCCAAAGTTGACTCTTGACACCATTAGTTGTCAAAACTTCAGTGACATAAACAATTTTGAATTTCTTAAAGAAGAGATAGAGAAAGGCATGAAAAGCATCACAACAGAGATGAGCAAACTCTCCCTGGAAAGAGTGAATAAGTGTAGGCAGAAGCCTGATCAGATCCTGATTGATCAGCTGTGCAACTGCTGCTGGGAAAGGTGTCCATTCTGTGCCGCTGTTTGCACAAACACTTTGAAGGACCACAGTCCTGAGAAGCACAGCGTTCCTTTTCATCGACCCTCTGGAGTCGAAGGTTGGCATGTAAGAGGAACAGTTGAGCTGGTCATTGATTTCTGTACCACGTTAGTTGCAAGCGACAGAGCCTTTTACCCTGATGCTGACTCGGAGGAGGCTGTTCCTTTTAAACAGTATCCAACTGCAGGAGAAAAGTATGCTTCTTGGAGCATTACAGCTGATGCCTCCATGCTGGCCTACTGGAAATGGTTCATCTGCCACTTTCAAAATGAATTAGAAGACTACTATGATTTGAAGTTTCAGGGTAGTGGAGAAATTCCTCAGCAATGGAAAAACTTCAGTAAGAAAGACGCCATTGAAAGTTTGAATGAAATGTGTAGTTTGTGAAGAAACTGCAACCACTCTATAGGTAGAGATAGCAAGATTGCACACACCATAATGAATGACTAGGAATATAAATGTCTGATTTATTGTTGCCTCCGTTTATTCTATAGTAAAGATTGAGTTATCTAGCAAACTTGAGTTTGACCTGTGTGGAATTATTTGTCACTATAACCTGTCTTTTTATTAGAATGTAACATGTCAAATGTATTCTCAGTTTACAATGTGCAAATAGAATGCATAATTAAAATGTTTTTAAACAATTAATTGTGACCCTGTTAAACATTTTAAAATATAATAAGAATATGCTCACCGAAGGGAATTCTCTATCTACATTAAGAAACAGTAACAGAAACATGTTCTAAATGATACAACTGTAAAATATCTGATATGCAAATACTTTTTTGTGAGTCGGAGAATAAATTAAAACACTTCTGTCACTTAATAAATCGCTGAATGGTTGAGTACCAAAATATATTAAAATGTGTTACAGGTTACAAATAAACTGCCTAACATTGGTACAACTTTATTCACAATGTGAAAATATTTATAACATTTCAAATAAGTTCAATTGCAAAATATATATTTATATTTTCCATTACTTATTTATCAGGTTAAAGACAAATTAATTTGTTTGACAAATGAATCTTAGCTTTTCTTAAAATTTTACATGTTTTAGGTACCAATTTTGGGACACCTTGATTTATTTGGCTTACGGTCTAAATTGGTGGAACAGTAATTTCACTACTATATGTGACATTTTGTGA
Organism: Gambusia affinis; assembly: GCF_019740435.1. Classification (NCBI taxonomy): domain Eukaryota; kingdom Metazoa; phylum Chordata; class Actinopteri; order Cyprinodontiformes; family Poeciliidae; genus Gambusia; species Gambusia affinis. The sequence continues at coordinate 6,404,714 of NC_057886.1, forward strand.
GCTCCAAATGCTATAGGATAAAACTTTATTTAACAGTAAAGGTTCTGCAATAACTTGTATACACAGCCGCTCTCCTCCATTACAGAGCGGCCCACCGGGAATGTCCCAGTAGCCCCATATGCCACTCCATCTTGCCTCTAACCCAAATCTTGTCAGCAGCAGTGCGGAATGTAGTCTCATTTTGTCTTATTCAATTCTCAGCTTAATAATGCCAAACTTAAATTCTTAAATGACATTAAACTCAAATAATTAAGTTAAAACCAAAATACACTGATATTATCAGTGTAGAAAAGAAAATATTAAATATAATATTAAATATATTAGATAAAAAATATATTATCAATATTAATTTATATTTATATACTTAAATGAAGGTATTCCCATAAGCATATTTAGCCAATATAACCGAAGTAGGTACCTTCATGTCGCCATATTTAAAACTTATCAGAACAACGGTTCTCTAACGGCTGGCTAAGCTAATCGGCTAGTCACAACTCTTATACAGTGTTAAAACCGCACTTTAGAACAAGTAAATATTTGGCCAGAATAATTGATACAAAGTAAAACTCGGTTTTATCCTGCTAATGTAGTTTTTCACTGGGTACTAACCTGAAATACAGGTAATCAGAAATGAGAGAGGACCACCGAAAGGCGAAGTTTCTGGAATCTCTGTGGTTATGAAGGAGCTTCAGAAGAAGACACAGAATTCCGCTGCTCCATGTCGCCCCCTGCTGGTTGAGTTACGCTACGCTATTCTTGCAATGCATTAGGATGTGAAACAAATTTTGTGCCTGTCACGTTAACATTATTTATTCTCTGTTTCCACACGACCTCTGGACAATTTGGCTTGCAACTTAATTCAGTGATGCTCCAGTTCCTCATCTGCAGACAATATAATACATATTGGAAAAATTTTCTATATGAATATTCAGTTTTTAATTAAGTCACTGAAATTAATTAACTTTTAAAAAATTGTTTAATTTATTGACATGTACTTGCAGAATGCAGAGGAAAACCAGGATTCACTAGATCAATAGAACGGCGTGCCCTTGCAGTCCTGATTTTATTTTGCAGTGGCAGAACAGACCACACTTACACAGCTTAGTGTAGGTTTAGTTGACAAAGTCACATCAGTAGATCTATGACGTATCAGGACCTCTTGTTTTTTCACAGGCTCCCCAAAGCTGTTTATTTGACAACGCTTTGATCAGGTCTCAAGCCGATAGCTGGACGCCTGATCAGAACATCCTCACTTTACCGTTATTTCTTCTTTAACCGATCAAAACACCCATTAAATATACAGTATTCACACATTAAAATGTAATTATAGTTTGTTTTCAATTACACATAACTCAGACATAGCTGACACCTCTTTGATTCTTCTTTGTATCCTTGATATGCTTTGGGAGAGAGAAGTCAAAAACCCATTCATAGACTGTTTGAGTTTGTTTCACAGGTTGTAGAAAACAATTCCCAATTTTATGTTTATATCCTAACTTTTTAGTTATCTCAAAATAAAAAGCGTTAAATCTGAACACAATACACAACAGGGCACTTCAAAATTCATGTGCTACTTTGTACAGTAACAACACTGGTTTCACTGGGGTTTTTTTAATCTTGGTTATTTAAGTCATCGTAGATTGGTAGATCTTGAAGCTGTTGAGTTTGAAATCCCCTGCCACTTGGACGTAGGTGATGACGTCCATGTTTGAATTGTTAGGAAAGCTGAGTTTCTGCCCGTCAGGGAGCTCCACCTCAAACCCGTCACCAGAAAGCATCAAAAAAATCTAAAAACCAAACGCATGTTTGTTATTTTTCAACAAGCAACCAGTCACAGTTGAATTGATGTACAGGTCTAAATATCACAGAGGCTCAAAAAAAAAAAAGAAAAGAAATATTTGTGTGACTATGATGATTACCATTTTATATTGGAAAAAATAGGAACCTTCAATCTGTCTGTTCAAGAACAATAAGAACATCTTGAAACCATTTAGTCCTGGATCCAGACTTCCTCACCTTCACATCACTGCCCCTCTGCAGAGGGTTGGGCATTTCCCTCCCTTCACTTCCCCAGTAACCTGCAGTCTTTGAGTTGTACACTAGGACCGCTCCATCTTCATCATCCTCGAAACGGGGGTTAAAGTGCAACGCCAGGTCTTCTGAGTTCACGCCAAGGTCGATCCGGAACCTGTTTGGATCGTGAATCTGATTACTTTTTTTTTTTTAAGTTGTTTTTGCATCATTTGTGCTTTTCAATCAAGATTACAGAAAAATACAGGATTAAATACAAAAATGATGTGCTTGTCTTACTTCTCAGCATCGTGCAGAATTTCCCCCTTTAGTTTTAACTTGTCTCCAGGTCTTAAGGCTATATTCTTAAGTTCCAGTTGCTGAGGAAAGGAGTTTTGAGTTCAGACCAAATCACCAAAACAGAAACTTATGTAGATTCCTTTAAAAGCAAAAGTTTTTCTATTAATTCTGGTCATTATTGCTTAGGGCTAATAAAATCCAAACATTTAATTTCTCAGAAATACATCACATAAGACCAATAAAAAAAAGGAATTTTATCAAGTCCGAAGTCAATGCTGCCTTCTTCCAGGATATTTTCTGGCACTTCTTTCTTCTCTAAAAGCTGTATGGAAATACTGATTTCACTTTCTAGCTCAGTGGTTCCCAAAGTGTGAGGCGCGCCCCCTAGAGGGGGCGCAGTGCCATTACAGGATGGATGGAAAGGAAAAAAAAGTTACACATAAGTGTTTCACTATAAACTTTGTTGTGCGTTTTGTTGCAATCTGAAGTGTGAAATACATTTCAGTGGAGTTTGAAAACAAAATATTTGCAATGGGAGCAAAGATAGTGTAGATGGCCTGCAGGTTGCTTTCAAAAGAAACCTGAGCTTCCTCAACACCTCAATGGCCACAAGCTGTTCAACTCCCATACTTCACTCCACTGACATACAAAAAAGGCTTAGGCAGGATACTGAGTACATAGTGCACAGTGTCTTTAATAGGCAAAAATGTCTGTATAACCAAATAATTTTTATTGGTCAAATGCAGTCTTCTAATTTTTTTAAATTAGTAAAATTAACTTTTTTATATGATGTTCCATATTACTAATGTACACAGGCACTCACTTATTTTTTTACATGTCCTTGTATTTAAAAAACAAAATCAAAACAATTTGCTCCTCATAGAATGATGCAATTAATTTAATAAAATGCAGAAGAAGGATGATTAGTCTTACCATCTTCATTTTGGATCCTGCTAAGAGTTATGACAAGCCAAGAAACGGTCTTTATGCACAATGTGTCTCGCCTCCTGCGTGATAGAGGGAGGATAAGAGGTTTGAATGCAATTATTGTATATGTATGACACAAACAGAGTAGCACACAGCTGAAAACATGAACAATATAACAGAATCAGCATCCAGATTTCCTCCATCATGACAATCTGTTGATAGCTATCTTTAATCACTGCTGAAGAATTTTATTTGTAGATAACAGAAAATTACGTTTTTCACAAATCAGGCCCTGAAAACAAAGGGCTGTTTAGATATGTCTAAAGGTGGGATGACCTTTGGTTTTAGTTAATAAAGTCCTTTTATAAATTACACAGATTAAATAGTGCTGTAAACATTTTATTCAGTTTGTCTCTAAAAAAACAACAGAATTTTGAATTGAGACTTCTTCTCCACTAAAAAAAAAATAGATATATTTAAAAATGAAACCTCTGTTACATGCTAAATAAAAGATGTTACAGGTTAAAAAAAATAAAATAACTGTCTTATTTTAATTTTTGAAGATTTTTTTTAGCACACTCAATTTTTGTTCAGAAACTGCCTGTACAAATCTGAAACTGGAATAAAATAAATATTAATCTTTACGTATTAATACTTTTACACTTAAACATTAATACACTAAAGATATCACATGCCTACTAAGATACATTTCTTTCTAAACGTTTTTACTACGTTTCACAGCTAATACTGTATTATCGACATTATTTATTCATTAATTTCTAGACGGATTGTATTGAACATTTTGGGCTTTATTTTTTTTCAGTTATCGTCTTTTAAGAGATCCTTCCTTTTACAAGACTGTGGTTATTTTATTAGAGAGAAATATTTGGTTTCATTATTTACTGAGCTCTTTTTCGTCATTTTCAGTAATGCAACATTCACATTGAACTTCTTCTGCAAACTGAAGTTTTAGTTTGTGGCCGCTAGAGGGCGGCTTTTCCTGACAACAGCTTCCGCTACGTCGATGGAAGTGACATAATTAAGTAAACAGGAGCTGTCACTACATTTGTGTTGGTGTTAATGGTAATATAATTGCCAGTAAAAGGCACATTTCGAAAGAATATTCGGGATAGAGGCGTATTTGGTGACGCCTGTATGAGGAAGCTGCTGAAAACCCGCTAAAGGTAATATTTTTTTTAAAGAATGCTTACCAGCTGATAGCATCTCCAATGCACCTGCCTGAAACTAAAGCAGCTAGCAGCTAATGAAGCAGCGTTTATCTTAACTTCCGTCATTAAAGTTAAATATTTATCTTGTGTTTTTCTTTAAGCGTTATTTAAAGTCATTGGTTTTAAGTACTGAGCCTAGTTGGGTTAAATTTTCAAATGTAGCATGAACTGTGACTCACCATCTGTTACTGCAGCCCAGATAATGTCGCTGCTTTTATAGCATCAGTTCCAACGCCGAATCTGCTTATAATGCCGTTTTTGTGCTGTAATTATTACTTTAAGAAAATGCAGCTTACCTAAAGAAGAGTAAATCCTGGCAGCTTATGCTAACAAGACACATGAAAGCTGTTTGTTGCTTGAATTTGTTTTCATCATGAATCTACTTGGGCACAGATTACTGATAAAGTTGTTTGTTTTGTTGCTTTTACTAGGACTTTCTTTCGTGGGAAAGTTGTGATTCTGTCCTGCGATGTTCACAGATATGGACTATGAGCTGGAGGAGGACAAACTGTGAGTCAAATGTGTTTTGATGATCTATAATCTTAGCCTTGCAAAAGTATTTATACCCTTTGGACGTTTGGACAAAACACACTTCAGTGTATTTTGTTTAAAATTTAAAGGAAATCCTTTAAAGAAGAAATAGGAAATCCATGTAAAAAGCTGGTCCATCTTTAAATTATTAACTAATACGACGAATTCATGTCATCCATTACATTTGATACCAAATATTCACAAACAGCTAAACCAAATGCGCCATTTATTGATCTGTACAGAGGGATACCGACGGTTCCCGGCACTGTGACGCTGAACAAAGATGCTAACAATCTAATCGGCATCAGCATCGGTGGTGGAGCTCAGTACTGCCCTTGTCTCTATATTGTCCAGGTAGGAACATGAGAGCTGGTAACCATAGCGCCTAGATATGATGTCACGTTTATAATATATATAAATATATATATATATAATATAACCAAATATATATAATATAACCAAATATATATAATATATATATATATATATATATATATATATATATATATATATAATATAACCAAATATATATAATATATATATATATTCTTTTCTCATCTTAATGTTTCTAATTATCTAATAATTTGTGATGCCGAGATCCAAAATGTGTTAGCAGTTACTTTCAAGTTTTAGTTTTCTTCTTTTTTCTTTTTTTTATTACCATTAAGATCAAAGACTTTTTTCATAACTTTGTATCTTATTTTCATTCAGTGCCGTTGAAACTGGGCCGGTAAAAGTTGATTTAACCTCTTACCTTTGGTTTTTGTCTCCCAGGTGTTTGACAACACTCCCGCCGCTCTGGATGGGACGTTGGCAGCGGGCGATGAAATCACCGGAGTGAATGGGAAAACGGTGAAAGGGAAAACAAAGGTGGAGGTGGCCAAGATGATTCAAGCAGTCCAGGTAAGCAGGTCCTGGGAACGGAAAGACGGCTTGGTGTTAATTACAGCTCAGAGCATTACGTGAACAAACTTTTTTTTTTTTTTTTTCTAACTGAGATTATCTTCTTTATACCAGATGCATGTTATGGTTGCATAAACAATGGATTCACAGTTAGTTTTAGCAATAATAAATGTAATTTCAGCCCAAAAGCAGCGCATGTCACACATTCAGAGAATAGACCGTAGAGACAATGAAGTAAATTCAGCACATTTATAAAAAAGCTCTTTCTGGTTCACATGAGATGATGATGATGATGATGATGATGATGATGATGATGATGATGATGATGATGCTTGTTGAAAATGAAAACACAAGGACTGATGACCTTTGAAAAATGTTAGAAAGACTGTTTGAATTTAATTTCACTCAATCATTTATTTAAAGATGAAACCAACCACAATAAAAATATTATTAATCTTATAATTAAAAACTCAAAAACAGTAAAAAGCATTGATTTTATTGTCCAATTATTAAGTAAAAGGGATGTGAATGGACTTCATTCAAAAAACATGGACTTATTTCATAATTAGGTTTTATGAAAACAGATACCTTCAAGGAAATGTCATGCAAATAAAAGAAGACGGTGAGTGAGCCATCAATATCTGGTACAAAGAGATTTGTTTCTGTTTCAGTGTTGAAGAAATGTGTAAAATCCTTACTCTTTTGTTTGAGAAAACTGTTACACAAAGTAAAGTTATAATAAAAACCAAAGACTGTGCAACACATAGTTGCACCTTTCAACTATAAGATTCATTGAATCTTTTAGTTGAGCAATTTATTCTTTCAATGGGAAAAAATTTTAGAAATAATGAAAATTTCCATTTTAATTTATCACTTGCTAACAGTTTAATGTTTTAGATTTAAAATGTCCACAGGTTTAAAGTTATAACTAAACTAAATAAACATCATTCTGGTTCAGTCTCTTTTATTTTATTTTTTTTTATCTTTAACTCGTAGTAATCAAAGTGGTAGAAGATAACTCACTATTTTTGTCCAGCAGCCATCCAGAGCCCAGCTTTGGACAGAGCAGAAGAGGAGTTTATCTGGCTAGTTAAGCTTTTTGGAAGAGTTGAGGATAATAGAAAGCATGTGGCAGAACGTCAGCATCGCAGTGCGGCCGTGTTGTTTTTGACTTCTTTTGTTTCGCACAGAAACATTCCCTGACTTCCTGCGTTCTGGGATAAAGAACGGGCTGCAGTGTGGGAATTAAAGGATTAGCCTGTGCTGGCGTTAGCTTTTCAGGGCCCATGATGCCCTTTAACCTCACCACCTCCTCCAAAGTCTCCATTTTGCCTCTGATGCTGAAACAAATTAATTGAAAAGATTCCCAGTTGCTTTAAGCACAAACTGAACGTTTTGAAATCTGTTTGTGTTGGCAGGGAGAGGCGGTGATCCACTACAACAAGCTGCAGGCTGACCCAAAGCAAGGGAAATCTTTAGATATCGGTCTGCGCTTCCTTCATTTACCAAACGGAAGTTGCCGCTGGCGTGAACGCTTCTCTCTGAATCTTAATTTATGACGTTTCAGTGTTGAAAAAAGTCAAACATCGCCTGGTGGAGAACATGAGCTCAGGAACCGCAGACGCTCTTGGACTCAGCAGAGCTATTCTATGCAACGGTAGGATTTCGATTATTCCGACACATTTTTACTGCTGCCCGATTGCTGTGGACGGATGGCGTCATGAACACGTTCGTCTTTGTAGACGGCCTGGTGAAAAGACTGGAAGAGCTGGAGAAAACGGCCGAGCTTTACAAAGGTAAAGTCAAAACTAACGGGAGCGAAAAGAACTAGTTGGCTCGTTTAGTCTCCTGGTGAATTCACATAAAGCATAAAAAAACAAAATCTACATTTCATAAAATCTAAACAGTGTTTGTTCAGGTCAGGATCTCTTTGTCTTTGTTTTTGTTCTCTTTCAGGACTGATGGAGCACACCAAGAGGCTGCTCAGGGCTTTCTTTGAACTGTCTCAAACTCACAGAGGTCTGTCGCTACAGCATTCAGACACAAATAGTTTGATGGTATAATAATAACAAAAGCTAAAATTTGGTTTAAACTTACTTTTTAAAAAAAAGCCTGTCAGTTTCGATTGCATTTTGTGTCTTATATATAATTTTAAACAGATTATAGACTGAATTATATTAGCGATACAATGTGTTTGCTTTTTTACACCCTTTTATACTTTTTTGTTTTTACAATCTAAATCCATTGATTGGTGTTCCGTCCTCACAACATGTAACCATACGTAACTAGACAGCTTTCAGTATCACATCATAGCGCTGTTAGATTGATACTTTAGTTTCACATTTCCTATTGAAATTGTGTTTTATTTTTTTATTGCAGTTTCTCAACTCTACCTCAAAAGAGATTTTTTCTGTTTGCTCTAAAATTATGATTTTTTTTTTTCCCTCCCACGTTATTTTGGAAAAATAGCACAAATCATCTTTATGTTATTAACATATTTTTGTAGATGCCTTCAAACTTTGTCCAAATTCTGTCCTTATGTGTGAATAAAAAGTTAAAAGAAAAATAAAAAAAACACAAAAACACCTAAAGGTCAGAAGTTTGGTAATATATCATATGGACTTTATGTATTTAATTGCAGCCGTCAAAAGTACCGTCAAAATATGCAGCGTCACACACATCTAGTCTCCACACAATCCTCCTTTTCTTATCTCAAAATCTTTTATACATTGATTTATTTTTGTTGTTCGTAATTGAAATACAACAGCAAGAAAAATAGATTAGGAGTGAATAAACTCATCTTAACTCTGCTAACACTGCTCTACATTTTATCAGCCAAAGAAAAAAAAACCAATCAACACCACATGCCTGAGTGTCCAAACACACAAATACTCACAAAGGTGAAGGTCTCCTAAGGAACAAAGCATGTGAAGGACATCCAGAGTGTTGGAGTCGTTTACTTTCTCCTACCTACCTAAATTCTTGTTGACAAGGTTACTGGAGAGGAATGGATCAAAGATGGTTTGCTGCTAAGAGCGCACACTCGGTCATGTTTCTGGAACACGCTGATCAAATTTCAAAACCAAACAATTTCAAACATTCTTAACATGAATTTAGTCACATGGTTAGCTAACCGTGAACTTGTTCACCAACTTTATTAATGTAAATAACTTTATTATGTAAACTGATTAGCAGAATTTGACCAAATGGCATCACAATTAGCATCATATCAGAGTCACCTTCATTAGTTGAGCGTTAATACCGATGTATATTGTTTATTAGCTGGCTTTGAGGCAGAAGAAGAACCATGTTTGTGCACATATTTTTACTATTGCATCATTTTATTCTAGATCTTAAAAAAGTGAGCGAAGAATGTTAGTGTCTGGATCTTGTTGTTTATGTATATACATTTGAAAGCTTCACAGTTATCGTCTTTCTGTGACATGTTGTTGATGGCCTCGTCAGGGTTTGGAGACGTGTTTTCTATCATCGGTGTCAGAGAGCCGCAGGCTGCAGCCAGCGAGGCTTTTGTCAAGTTCGCCGACGCTCACAGAAACATCGAGAGATATGGAATCGAGCTGCTAAAGACCATCAAGCCTGTAAGTGCACAGTGCATGTTTTGAGTATAATATGCAGACACAAAAAGCTAATTATTTTTTTTTTTATTTATTCCTTTCTTAAGTGCATTTAAACATTAATTGTAACCAATATTCCTCTTTATATTTACTCGTCCTGCTTCTGTTAACCCTTGCAGCATTCAGTCAACTTGCTGTTACTGACTTTCAGATGCTCCACGACCTGAACACATACCTGCACAAGGCCATTCCAGACACCAAGCTCACCATCCGCAAGTATCTGGACGTAAAGTTTGAATATCTGGTGAGGAAACGGCTCCGGGTTCTTTATCATCATCATCATCATCAGTTCTAGATCGGCTGGATGAGTTTTCTGTAATATATAAACGTCTGATGTTTTTCAGTCATACTGCCTGAAGGTGAAGGAAATGGATGATGAAGAATACAGCAGCATTGTGAGTACTTGTGGGGTTTTTAGTGCTTTTTACAGTCATGTTGGTTTTTAGTTTGTTAGTCGCATTACCTGCTGAACTTTGTATTTGAAAATCAAACTTAGAAATTACTTTTACTTTATGATACATGTTTCCAGTGTAAACAGAAATCCTGTGTTTTCTGCCTTTGTGCTGTATTGCAATGGCTTCCTCTGTTCTTTTCTTTGTCACACATACAGTACAGACCAAAAGTTTGGACACACAGTTGTGTCCAAACTTTTGGTTTGTACTGTATGTGTTTCAGATCAATATATGTTTCAGGTCTGGTCAAAGTCCAGACCCAAATCAGATTGAGTTGCAGTGGCAAGACCTTAAACAGTCGCCTGTGTGACTAACACTAACGATCCAGCAAAGAGAAGTGAGTCCAGGGTTCCTCCACTGACTCATTACCAGTGACCACAAACACTTAGTGGGAGTCGTTTTCTATAAGAGCGCCGTAACTTCTGACATATGTCATGTTGGTTTGGGTTTTTTCCCTTAACAAATTAGTGAACATTTTTTAAAAACAGTTTCTTAGGAATTCAAGGATTTACGTATGACATTAAACCAAAAACAGAGCAAAACTTTCCATTTGATCTGTTTTTATTTTTTTATCCGACAGGCCATGGGAGAACCCCTGTACCGTGTGAGCACCGGGAACTACGAGTACCGTCTGGTTCTGCGGTGTCGGCAGGAAGCTCGGGCCCGCTTCGCCAAGATGAGGAAGGACGTCCTGGAGAAGATCGAGTTGCTGGATCAGAAACACGGTTTGTCCTCCCTCCGCTGTTTCCTATTAGCCAATTATTGCCTTCCTAAGAAGAGAGACGGCGACACGGACTCGACTTTTCTCTCCCTCCGCAGTCCAGGACATCGTGTTCCAGCTGCAGCGCTTCGTCTCAGGCATGTCCCGTTACTACGACGACTGCTACGCCGTCCTGAAGGAGGCGGACGTGTTCCCCATCGAGGTGGACCTGTCCCGCACCATGATCAACTACAGCAGCCAGTCGCTGACCTACACGGACGAAGACGAGGAGGACGGGGGCGGCGGAGGGGAAGAGGGAGGGAGCACACAGGCAGAGAACGGCACCGAGAAGCTGATTGATGATGAATGAGTGAATGAGTGTGTGTGTGTGTGTGTGTTTAACATGAGCACTCTTAACGTGTTAAACAGCAGCGAAAACATTTGATGCTGAACATAACTTTGTGCTCATTTTACTGTTTTATTGTTTATTTAAACCCATTTTCTTGCTTTTTTTTGATATTCCTTTTTCCTCACTGACTCAACTCCACAACAGTGGGTGATTTTATTTTAGCACTTTGTGAGGCGGGTTTACTGCGTCAGAGTGGGATCTTGAAGCTTGAGGTGTGCCTTTTGTTTTTTGTTTTTTTACCGTGTGTCTTGGTGTCCAATGGGTTTCTGGTGTTTGTCAGTCTGTATGACACTGAATGTTGTAGCTTTATTGTCTATATTACTTGCTGCACCATCTTATTCAGCTTCTATACATTTTTTTCTTACTTTACACTTGTCAGCTTAAGAATCCCATACTTTACAAAATGTCAGAGTTTCAACGAAAGACGTTCCAGCTTCAAAACTTGTTACACCTCTTTTTGCAAACATTAAGCCAGGTTGCATTAATTTTATTTTTTTTATGTTCGGTTTTATTGCAAATAACACTATGCTTTTCCATTCCAGCCTTACACTAAAAACAAGAAGGATGGCTGTCTTGCGTGCACATACAACCCCACAGAGCTACTATGCTGTTAGCATCACATAAAAGAAAGTGTAAACATTCCAAAAAATGCTGTGTATCAGGTCATTACCACTGTATTTATTGTGTGTTTTTTTTGTTTTTTTTTTTTTTTTTGTGTTGAAATTATATTTAAAAGTTTGTAAAAAGTTATTCTTGGACAGAAAAATCCATCTCTTGCTTGAATATGTTATACTACAAGTGACCACTGGATGGCAGTAATGCACCAGATTTCGCATCACTGCTGTAATACATTCAGTTGAAGTTTTGTGCTGAAGTAAATCGTTTTATTTTTGCCTTTTTTGCTTTAATGTAACGTAAAGGAAGGACTTTTTAAATCTTTATGCACTTAATCACCACTTGCAAAATATACTGATCTCAAAGTGAAGCACGTAAATTTAGTCTTTGAAATTCTACACTATCCTCAAGATAAATAATGTAACTATTGAAGTCAAATGCATACAAACATGATGTACCTACTGCGAGAAGCTCATGTTTTGTTGTTTAAGACGGTTAATTTAGCTTTTCTAGTTAATTTTTTTGCTTTAATCCTGTTACTAAGGCAATGCCCGAAGATTTGTAAATATAAAATAAAACTATTTGAAATTCTTTGGTTTGTGATGTTTACTTTTAAGGCTTTACTATAGAATTCTACATCATTCCGTAATCCAGTTTTTACGATTTTGGTCGCAGTAAACGAGCTTTTTCACTGCATTTTGTATAAATGACCATGAAAAAAATTTGCATACACGATTCTTTCGTACTATTTTGATAACAGAAAATCTCACACTACTTAAGAAATAGAACTGTCTCCATGACGATCTGTACGTACTCCTGTTGCAGATGTACTAATAGGAGCCCAGCGCAGTACATGGTTGTGTGCCCCAGTGGCCTAATGGATAAGGCACTGGCCTCCTAAGCCAGGGATTGTGGGTTCGAGTCCCATCTGGGGTGGCCATGTTTTTGATGTCATTGTGGCTGATCTTCTATTATCCTTACGAATTCCAGTGTCTTTTCCACCTTTTTAAAGCCAAGACATCAATTTTACTCAATTATATGTTCATTGCTGATTCGTTTCTTTTCCTGGGCTCCCAGCCAATCAGGAAGCGCTCCGCTCCCGTGACTCACGAACTACCCAGGACTTTCCCTCCGTGATCACAAAGCCTTAATTTCCTCTTTGCTTGCTTCTACTTCATTTAGTTCATTTGTCCTATTCATGCTGCTGCAGACTTAGCCTTTCGCTGAATTTTTTATTTTTTTGCAAACATGGCGTTAATAATGAAGCTATATATCTTTCTTTCAGTTCATTTGGTGACGACCTTCGCTGCTGTTGACAGTAAGTAGGACGACGGCGTGGACAATCACTGGTATAAGATCACCTGGCGTTGTTTTTCTGGGATTTAACCTGCAGACTTATGGTCGGTTGAAAGCCTAAAACCATGTTTAAATACGTTTAACTGGACTCACTTGCTGTGATTTGACGCATTTTTGGTGTTAAGTATAGTTTCGTTAATAAAACACCCAGTCACATGAATGCGTCTAAAAAGTCACATTTTCTTGGAGATCCGCAGTTAAGTAGAGATCGTTATTTCTTGAATGAAATATAACTCCAAGTCACAAAAACTGACTTTTTGTTACGTTAAAAGCACAGTTTTTAAAGCACAGTTTTTAAAGAAGTGAAAGCACTCCTTACACTCAAAGAATCGCTTGAATCTGTGTTTCATGAACGCTGCCAGTCTATTTATGTTGAATCGTGTCTCTCTGCCTAGACATGACAGCCGCCACCGTGTACTGGGACAAAGAGCAAAAGCTTGTGGTGGTAAAGGAAGGAGTGATGGAGTCTGACGGCGATGCGTACGGATACCTGAATGACACGCTGTTCAGTACAGGCTGGAGCGTTCTGGAGATCCGGGCCGGATACGGGAAGACCCCCCAAACTGACGAGATGACCTTTTTCCTGGCAGGTTACCTGGAGGGATTCCTCACTGCCCAGTAAGAAGCACGACATCATTATGTGTGTTTTAATGAAATATATAGCTGAAGACTTACTTATTTTGTCACATTTCAACCAAATTTCAAATAGTTCATACATGGCAAACCCAAATCAGTGATCATTAATCAGCACTAATATTTACTAGTAGTTGACTCAGCCATTATCTATCAGTAATCATTACTCATTCTTATTAGAATGGCTTTTTTTCATGGAATATTTTTTTTTTTTCATTTTGAACCTGCAAAGTTTAGTAAACATTTCACTATGTTTACTAAACTTTATGTGAACGTAGCTTGATTTGTTTGTTGATGAGGGAGGGAGTGAATGAAATCCTTAAAAAAAACAATCTGAACATGCATTTATATTTCTCCACCTCTACTCTCATACCCAAAAAAACAAATGTAGTGCAACTTTAAAAGTATTTTAAAACCTTTAGCCTAATTAGGAAACAGATGCCATCTGTGTGTAATTAAATCTTCTGTTCTTTTTAAAACATTCCCACTGTCAAACATGGTGGTGGCAGCATCATGCAGTGAGGCAGGGAAGTTGGTCAGCGTTTAAGAGGAAGACGGAAGGATCAAATTCGAGAATATGTTTGTCACTTTCGTTCCAGTTCTACTTTTTGCTTGGTGGCTCAGTGAAGTTTTTGGTTTTGCAAGCTGACAAAATGAAAAGTTCAAAGGTTATGAATCTGGAAGCAGACAGCTGACCCCCTCAGGTGCTGCTGGTACTGACCCCCCACCCCCTGCTCTCTTTCTTGAGGCGGATGATGAACCACTACACCAACATGTACCCGCAGCTGATCACCGAGCCGAAGATCCTGGAGCCGGTGAAGACTTTCATGTCGTGAGTGTGTTCTGTTTCTCTCCCCCCCTGTAAGAAGCGAAAGCCGCAGAACCGTCCCCGCGTACAGAACCCAGTCTGACATCATCATCTTTCATATCCTCTTCTCAGTTCATCTCAGTCATATGATGTTCATCGTATTTCATATCAACAGCTGCACTGAGAACAAAGCAGGTCGATGAATCTGATTGCTTTAACTCTGGAATGTCGCTAATTTGTGTTTACAGATGGCCGACTGAGGTTCAGAGGGTCGTTTTCTTTTGTTTTCTTTTGTTTTTTAAATCATGTGACGCACTCAGCTCGTTTGTGGAACGCTTTGCAGTTTTTGTTCCAGGTGACAGTGGGTCATAAATAAACAGGAAGTGTCGCCCCGGTAGGAAGCAGGACTCGTGGGTCAGAGAGCAGGTGAAGCTGAACAAGAGCTCCGATTCTCTGTGGAGACACGCTGGATTCATCGTGGCCCAGCTGGACGGCCTGCAGGCCGGAGCCGCGGACTGGGCCAAGAAGCAGGGAAAGAAGGTCGATAAGCCGCACATGTGATTCACACCTCACCTCACAGACTCGCACTATTAATAAAACGCTTCGCTATGTTCATATTTAGAATGAGGAAGCTCTAGAGAGCTCGCTGTAGAGCTCGAAATTTAAAGGAACAGCAGAATATTCTGCCATGTTGACCCGGGGTTTTACAGGGTTGGTTTGTAGTCTGCTCTGGAATTAAAACTTGTCAACGAACTACAGAAGCTCATTTTTATAGTTGCCTTGCTTTCTTATGCTTTGAGTTTCAACTCTACAACGGAGTATTAGGGCCAAGCTGTGAAAAAAAAAAACAACAAAAAAACTACAAGAATAAAATTGTAGCATAGTAAGAATAAAGTCATAATATTACAAGTATAAGGTCATAGTATTAAAAGAATGAAGTTGTGCAAAAGTAAAGTTGGAATATTTCAAGAATAAAGTCATGGTATTACCAGAATTGTAGTAAAATATATATATATATATACTGAAATTGTGACTTTTTTCTCATATTATTACAATTGTGTTGTATTATTTCGACTGCATTTTGTAGTATTATTTTGCTATTCTTGTATTATGACTTTATTCTCTTCATTTTATTCTTCTAATACTCAGTCGTACATCTCGACGTCAGTCAGCAGAAGAACATTTAGCTTGTTTTTAGCGTTCTGTTTGCGTTCGTTCCCTGACCAGCTGCTAATCCGCCGTTCTTCCCACAGCCGCTGTCGCTGTTTGACGTCCAGTTCCTAAACGCGGTGGGAGACCTGCTGGACCTGATCCCGGCCTTGGTGCCCGGATCCAACTCTCTGCTCAGAGACTTCAAGCTTCCAGGGATGGGTCACTGCTCAGCACTCATCAAGGTCAGACGGCTCGCCGCGATTCAGGCCCCGCTCAAGAGAAAGAAAACGCAGCAGAATGTCACACTTCCTTAAAATATCTCCGTAACACATCAGCCATGTGCCAGCTGACATTCAGTCATGCTGAAATAGGAAGCTCTGATATACATATTTCTGACTGAGATCGGTCAGATCAATAATATTAGCTGCTAAATCAAAATTCTTATCATGACAAGAAATGCATCACAATAAGTGATAAGAGATACGATAAATGCTCATCCTACAAGATCCTGTGAAGACTATCCATGTTCAGTCAGGTTTTTCTTTTATAGTCTGACAGTATAGTATATCATATTACTTGAGTATGAGTTACAGAAACAAGTAAATCTAGAAAAACCTTACTTTACCCTTTGACCTCCTCTTCCTCTATAGATGCTTCCAGGCTATGAGGACCTCCTGTTTGCCCATTCCAGCTGGTACACGTACGCTGCCACCATGCGCATCTATAAGCACTGGGATTTCCACGTCACCGAGCCGCACACAGCCACCGGGAAACTGTCCTTCAGCAGCTACCCGGGTAACTAAACGCCCTGGACGGTCTTCTCCGCCCACCTCACATCGTCTTCCTCTGAATGACGAACCCATCCCTCGTTTGGCCTCTCCAGGTTTCCTGGTGTCTCTGGATGATTTCTACCTCCTGGGAAGTGGCCTGATGATGACCCAGACCACCAACAACGTCTTCAACTCCTCCCTGTTTGACCAAATCACTCCCAACAGCCTGCTGTCGTGGCAGAGGGTCCGGCTGTCTCACAGCTTGGCTCGCACAGGAGAGGAATGGGCCAAAACGTTCTCCAAACACAACTCTGGTACTTGAACACTCCTTTTAAATTTTGCTTAAAGAATGCCAAGCTAAATGAACTTTTCGCTGCAGGCACCTACAACAACCAGTACATGGTGGTGGACAGGAGCAAGGTGAAGCTGGGCCGCAGCATTGATGACGGCGCTCTGACCGTGGTGGAGCAGATCCCCGGCCTGGTGGAGTTCTCCGACCAGACGCAAGCTCTGCGCAGAGGTAACGCATCGCCCGTTCCTGTGTCTGACGCCGCTCGCCTCACCGACCCGCACGGCGCACCACGTTCCCGCTCTCTCCGCCTGCAGGTCACTGGCCGTCCTACAACATTCCCTTCCACCGGAACATCTACATCCTGAGCGGATACGGGGAGATGTGGTCAAAGCACGGAGAGGAATTCTCCTACGACCTCTGCCCCAGGGCCAAGATCTTCCGGCGCGACCAGGGCAACGTGATGGACCTGGACTCTCTGAAACGCATCATGAGATACAACAGTGAGTCGCTTTGTGGCATCAGAGACTCATTCACACCCCCGTTTAAATGACAGGTTCTGATGATGCAACCTGGCATTGTGACGTCTTGAACCTTTAGCATGATTTCTCACATCACAACCACTAAGGTTTTATTGGGATAAAACAGATTATCCACTACTTTATCAACACAAAGGAGTGGAAGAAAATAGCTGAAGTTTCCTCTTGGTACCACAAGATAAAATCCAACCTAATTTGTAAAAAGAGTGAGAGTTACTATAAAGAAAAAGAAGACTTGATTTAAATGACTTTGAATATGTTTATACAACACATTCTTTTCTAAGTTTGATCAAATGGAGACTGGAAATGACTCGGAAAGAGTTTCTCTAAAACTGAAGCTCTGATCTAAAAGATTGTCTTTCAGCTCATCTTTTAGATACTAAAAGATAAAAGATACTCAGTAAATTGGTCATATAAATAAGACCAACTTATCTGTGAAAAGTGGTGTAAATAATAAATATTGGTGTTCTGGAAACCGTGTTATTTAGGCTCACTGATGCATGTGGTGCCAAAGGCTGGTTGAAAGCAGACAGACATAACAGATGAGCTACTTTTATGTAGCATTTTCAGCTCAAAATACTGAAAAACGTCCGGCTGATAAAATGCATTGAAGTTTGTTGTTTCAATGGGACAAAATGTGTAAACGTTTTCCTGCAAAGGCTCAATAATCCACCCAAAAGTCTCAACATGTAATTTTTTTTTTTAGACTACAAGAAAGATGTGTACTCTCAGAGCGACCCCTGCAAAACCATCTGTTGCCGTAACGACCTGAAAGTACAGAGGCCCTCGCCAGGAGGTTGCTATGACACTAAGGTAAGACCAAAACACGACCGTGTGCAGGCAGGATTAGCCTTTTTATTGTTTTGATTTTCTGCTCACCGTTTCGCTTCCTGTCCAGGTGACGGATTTCGACATGGCGAGCAGGTTCGTGGCGGAGGCGGTGAACGGGCCGACGACGCAGGACGGCCTGCCTCCGTTCGTCTGGGACAAGTTCAGCAGCGTCAGCCACCAGGGCCTGCCGCAGTACTACAACTTCACGTTTGTCAGGATGCAGCCTCTTCTCTTTGCGCCATGAGCTGCGTGTGTGGGTGTGTGTGTGTGTGTGTGTGTGTGTGTGTGCGTGTGTGTGTGTGTGTTGAGAGACAAAGAAAGCCGCTTTCCCTGATTTATTTCTGTGAGCTGAATCCTCAGAGCTCCAGGTACAATCTGTTGCTGATTTCTGACAAAACTTAACCACCTTTCCAGCTTTTGGGAAGATGGTTAAACTTCCCAAAAAGCTTCAAAACAACATTCTCTCTCACTTTTACACTCAGGTTGAATTGAATGATTCACTATTACAGGAGTGTTTCCTTTACTGCCTTGAACACTGATAGCGACTTTATTGATTTAATAAAAGTGCCAAATCAATGCCCTGTTACTTTTTAAACACTTGAATCTCCTCATGCATGCAAAACACTATCTTCATAACCAATCAAACTGTGCAATAGGTGCTGATTCTCTCTGCTGACATGATTTATTCAATGTAAGTGAACATGAAGTGAAATAAAATTAAGTTTTTCTCCCAGCTTGTATGTTTTGCTGCTTAATGTTTATCGTTAACACTTAATGGATCCTGCATTTTAATAAACTTTTACATTTTTACCATGTTGGCTTGTTTTGATGTTTGACTAAACGTCTACCATCCATCCTTGGTTTTTACCTTCCTGTCCTCGATGGGTCACCAGGGTGGGGGGCTTGGTGCCTATTACCACGGCAACAAATAGACACACACCACACACACTCGTACATGAAGCCGATTCTAGAGAAACTAATCAATCTTACAGTGTTTGCTAAAGTTTCAAATTGAAACAAACTGATTTAGATTTTATTATTTTTACCTGATTTTTGTCGTTTTGTAATTATGTTATTTTCATTTTGATCTTGAAATCAAAATTTCCTCATAACTTCATATTTCGGTTCCTCTGATATGATTTTCAAATATTAAATGGTTAGTTTTATCAGAACTGTAGCTTTTTGCCCCCCCCAACTACTTTTTTTATTTTTTTAACTCTTACTTGTTTATTTATTTTGGATATTTAAAATGTCTCCCAGTACCATTAGAATTTAAAGTTTATTAATGTTTGAGAATGTGTTCCTTTTTTATTATTACACCACTACCAATATATTTCTTGAAAACAATCTCAAAACGACAATATCATCGTTTATCGCAATAACATCTGGGACAGTTTATCGTCCAGCATCGTGACAGATCTACGTCTCACTAAAACTAAGCAAACCAAACTTAAAACCAACAGACAATTCACTAAACAATTTATTTGCCTTCATCAATAATCCATATAAATCTGCTTATTTATTTTATTTTATTTATGCCAAATATGCAAATACTTAAAAAATAAAAGAAGTTATAATCTCATTTGGAAAAGTATTCCAATGGCTCGCCAGGAACGAGAAGGCAGTATTATCATTTTGGGCGCAATTAACTGTAATTAACCTTAAATATATGAATAAAAAACTCACGTTGACCTCAGTTCTCACTTTTCTATCTAACTCACAGGGGAAACGTTCATGTATATTTAACAACACGCTGTCTCTCTGCCCTCCAGGGACACATAAAGTGATTCACTCTTTCCTATCAAACGGGGGAACTGAAACCCCGTGCTTCCAACATTCATTTCACTAATCCTCCCATCACCTCTCCCCTCTGCAAATTTCTTTTTATAAACTGATTTGTTTCCTGTCGCAAACACGATTTCACCGGAGGAGAGAGCAGCAGCTCTCTGCAGCCATGGCCAAGAAGGACTGCCCCGAGGGGAAGACGTGGGACAATCTCCTCTGGACCTGCATCAAGATGAGGGCGATACCGACCCGTAAGCTTCACCCCCCAACAGGTGAGTGACACCAGACCCCGACTTGAGTTACCGGCAGCCTACCTTCCTCTTTAAGGTGGGGAGAGTGAAATTCACTGTTTTCTCCTGTCCGGAACCCGCTCACAACAAAAGCCAGCCCCGCCAAGTCGACCGGTCCGCCGAACGTGTTGCTTCTGGGTCAGACTCTGTGGATCTGCGTGATTCTGGTGACTCTGGGCGCCATCTTGGCTCTGACCATTTGGTTGATCACGTTCAGACGGCAGACCAAAGCCCGCACAAACGACGGTGAGTTCAAACGTTTCAACAGTTTATTTCATTTGTTAACAGACAGTTGTTGCTTTCACATAATGAACTGAAAAATAATAATAATAAAAGTTGAATATGTAGAAGTAAATTCTACTCAGAAATGGCGTCTGCCAACAAAGTTATCAACAGAAAAAATATTTTTAATAAAATATACATTTTCTTACTTTAGTAAGATATTTTATTCAAGACATTTTAGTAAGCACCGTAGTTCTTTAAATGATTTTCTCAGTGAGGCGGGGAGGGGGACCTCTGAGAGTCTTCTTGAGGAAACAAGATGGCGGCAGGCAGGTGATGAAGTGTGACGCTCATCACAGTAGAAACTCCACCGTTTCTATTCTCTCCTCCGCAGGCGTCTCTTGGGCCGTCACTTCTGCATTACCATCTGTAATGCTTTCAGCACGCATCTGTTGGTGGGGCAGGGCAAATAAAAACTAACTACTGCCCCCCCAGCTAAACAAGAGACAAATGTTTTTTCACACCCTGTAAAAACACAAAATCTTAGCAAGTATTATTCTAGTTTATAGCGCAAATATTCTACACACAAAATGAGACAAAACTAACTTACAATTAGACTTATAAACTTATAAACTAATTGATTATAAGTCAATTAGTTTAGTTCAACTAAACTAATTGATTAGTTCAACTTATCAAGTTGTGAAGTAAAATAACTCCTGTAGTGTTTATACATTTCTAAAAAAAAATATTTAGAATTACTCTGCCATGTTTTGGGTTGTTTTGTTTTTTTACCTTAAATTAAATAATTACCTTAGTAATTATTTTCAATCATATTCAATACATTTGAATATTACTTAAAAAGGGCTGCACAGTTGGTAGAGCTGTTGCCTTGCAGCAAGGAAGTCCTGGGTTCGATTCCCGGCCCGGGGTCTTTCTGCATGGAGTTTGCATGTTCTCCCTGTGCATGGTGGGTTCTCTCCGGGTTCTCCGGCTTCCTCCCACAGTCCAAAAACATGACTGTCAGGTTAATTGGTATAGTAACTATATTTAATTTAGTAACTTTTTTGTGAAAATGCATAACTTTAGGAGTATCTTTACTATGTGGTACTATTTACTTTTACTTGGGTAATTTTATTATGAAGTAGCCTATTGCCACTTTAACTGGAGTAAATGTTCTGGATTGTCCACCCATTGTGAGTAACTCAGTGAAGAACAAGCTTATTTAAACCAAAAATTAACCACACACAGAAACTCTCTGCAGCTTTTGTTAAAGTTTCTTAAGTTCTATGTTGAAAGAAATTTATTTGGAAATATATTTCTATTGCCTGATTTTTTATTTTTTTTTTACGTTATTTATATAAATCCTTTTCATTTTGGTCTCTAAAATGCCAACATTTCTACACAAGTTTATATTTTTGTCTTCCTGATGATGTCATTTTTAAATATTAAATGATTGACGTTTGATCAGTTCCTCAGTACTCAAGTATCCTTTTTACCAAAATACCTTTTAACTCTTCTGTAATTTCTTGGATGACTTCTTTTACTTGAGTAAAACTTATTGAAGTGCTCTACCCACCTCTGCTTACAAATCATTTTTCAGAAAGACATATTAGCCTGTTTTAAGTCAATAACTTTAAATTGCTGAAAAGGCATTGTACCACTATTATTTATCTTATATTAGGGAAATAATGTCTGATTATAAGTGAAATAATTATTAATTCCTTAATAACCAATATTAAGGAATTATTGCTTTCAAACAAGCTCCTATATCTTGCTGAAAAGTTACTTTTAAGTTAGTTTTGTCTTATTTAAAGTTTACAGACATTTGCAGTAGAAAGTAGACCAAAAATACTTGGTGAGATTTTCAAAGAGGAAAGTAAAGAGGGACCATCCAGCATGCAGAAAGTCCGTTGAAATCTGCATATCCTTGCTGACGAAAGCAGCTGGCAGCATCTCCCATGTGAGCAGAGACCAGCAGCTGCAGCAGCCCTCAGAGGCCCAAACCCAAACCCGCCATGAAGGTTTTGTGCTTCGTGTTATAAATATGGCAATATGATTGCGGGCTTAACTCAATAATCTGGAAACAACATAAAAAGGGGCAGAGGAGGCTCCCGTCATGACAGCTTCGTTTTGTTCCCGCTGAATAGGTTTCCTGTTTGTTCCTCTGCGCACGAGAAAAACGGGAATGCAGATAAACGCATTACCTCTTTTAGCTGCTATGAAACGCGACATTGTTCAAGACGATTGGCCGAGGCCAGGGAGTGTTCAGAGGGATTTATTTAAAGTTAAAAGTCTTGATCTCAATTAAAAATCTGAAATATTTGGTTTGCAGTTTTTATTTAAACCTCTTCTTTTTAGGGAATACAGAGAGTAGTGACCAGAGTCCAGCATCAGTTGTATTCATTCATCCTATCTGCACACATCACTGTCTAATACAGTTTAAAAGTAGAAAAGTTCTGCAGAACCTGAACCAGAACATAAGGTTCACATCAGATCTCAGTGTGTACATCTGGATATTTTGTTTTTATATATCACAGCTGGTTTTTGTCGTTGTCCTTTCTGAATGTTGGTGTGACGAACCACTGGTTGGTGTGTAACGTTAGTGTTGTGTTAATGGAAAATCTGAAAAATAAAGTGTTAGAGACAAAATAAACAAAACTACAAACTTAGAACAACATGGCCGTCCACGTAGCCTTGACAGGCCGTACGAGGACAGCCTTCGTCTGAGAAGCAGCCAAGATGGCTGCGGTATTTCTGGAGGAGTATGTTGCCGTGACAACAGCGCAAACCTGGACACAGAAAAAGTTTAGTAACAAGTGCCTCGTCATATGAGTCAATAATTTAGCTTTTTGGATGGTTTCAGTTGCTGCCAGCATGCGTCACCCATAGCGAAACTTGGCAGTGGCAGCGTCATGCTGAGGGATTGTTTACTCACAACATGCACAAACGTCATAAGAAATCTAGTAGCACGGGGCAAAACCATGACGTAAAACCCACACGAGAGGCAAAACTGTACGAATACTCCACATTTATTTTTATCTAGGTGTTGCAGAGGATTCGGTCCAGGAGGTTCTGAAGAAAACAGAACCAGCAGTCGAGTTTCACGCGCCCCCACTGGAGGGAAACGGCCAGGACCTTCAGGGAGCCGCGGATGGCTCCTGTCGCCCGATGCGCCAGCCGAACCCAAAATGTGAGGACAGCTTCGGCGTTTGCAGGGAGCACGGCATCGCCGACCACAGAGTCCCACTTCCTGCCACCGAGCTGGGAGGCACGGCGTTAGTCACAGCCAAAACCGTGTAGAGTTGTGTAAGGTGGACCTGTCTTTGTCTACTTATAATGTTTCATAGATCAATGTGAAGATGTTTTTAATTCCTGGACAAAAACCAAGAACTCCAGGATGCTGTTTAGTTTTCCCCAAGTAATCGAAGCCTAAAATTCATGTTTAAATAATTGTTATTCTCCATATTTTGTAGAGTCTTTGGATATGATCTGAATTACATATCACTTTCTATGTTTCTACAAGGGTTGTAAAATGTATTTCTATGTCTTGAAACTGCAGCAGTTTGTACAGAAAATGCAAGTAAAAAAAAAAAAAAACATAAAACACAAAATACTTAAAAACATTTTTGTGCCACACTGAAAATCTTTGATAAAACACAAAATAAAAATTATCACAAAAATATTTCCGATGTTTCAAAAACAAGGTAGCATCGGTGTGCCAAGACAGAAACAAATGGACCAGCGTTGACTTGCTGCTTCACAAGAAAAACCTGACGACAGCTACAACGATGAAAGCTCACCCGGTGGCCATCTTTGTAGTATTCAAGAGAAATTTGTTTGAAAATTCCTCTAACTTTATGCTATATTGCAGAGGATGAGTGGTTTAATTGTTCTATGTTTTCTTATTATAACATCATTTAGTTCCAGTCAGATATTTACATATCCTGCTCATGGAGGACATTTTGATTTTGAGCATTTACTGATTCCTCCAAAGATGCTTTGGATCCATCTTCAGCGATTTTGAAAAGGAAATAGATGCATCCGTTTATTTTGTGTATGTGTGAATTTTCTTAAAACCACACACTGACAAAAACTATACAAGCAGGTTTGAACGTGCATCGATGCCCGCTGATGTTTGGATAAATGTCCTTTGACAACATGCTTTTCATTGCCATCAGTTATGTAGAGTAAAAAGTGCCAACGTACAATAAGTAACTTTACCATAATTATTTAAATGGGTGTTGAATGTCTCCAACACAGTGAAAATATTGACCCAAGTCATAAACTTGGAAAAAGAAACATTAAATATGGCTAATTTTAAAATGAAATTAATACATTTAATTAAGACACGTCGTTAACTCTATATTTTACAAAATATTTTTGCATTTATTTTGTGTTTCACAACAGTTAAAGACATAAGTAATTTACTTATTGTAATTTGGCACTCTTCACCTCTCCACAATCAGTAAACTACTAACATAATTCTGGCTGAATATTTCATCTTTATGTTTTGGATATAGTTCTAGTAAACTAGTTTTGGAACAAAGGAAACCAGCATGAACCACCTGGAGGGACTTTGACCTCCCTTCTATTGAAAATCTGTGGAATTTGCTTAAAAACTGAGACAGAACCAAAAAACAAACAATTATTTTAAATGTAATCTGGTGGTCAAAGATCCAGCCAGAATTATTCCAGAAGCTTGCAATAACTGGAGGTTGTTCATGCTGCTGATGAGTTTAAATGTCTGTCTGGAACTCCAACTTCTGCAAGTGTAGCTACTAAATTAGCAAGAGAATGCAGATCTACTGTTGTTTGCAGCAAATAAAGCTTATTTACGCGGTAAATAATTTTTCATACTTTGCGATGAATCCTGCAGACAAAAAAAAGTAAGAACACTTTAAAAGTGAACAAAGACAGTTTCCCCTCGTCTTTTGTCCCGTCTCTTTTTCTTGGAGAAAAATGGCTTTAGTTTCAGATTACACGCAGCTCAAGCTAAAGTCTTGACGATAATTATGTTATGAATCGAGTGCAAAGCATTGCCTCAGAAGAAAAAATGAAGACGGCAAAATTTTGTACAAATCAGTTTGACAGATGCATTCTGTGGAGTGAAATATATTCCTGTGCTTGAAGATCTTACAGTAATCGCCACGAGAACCTGCTGCTCCCTCAACCTTGGAGGAGGTTGACCTGGTTATCACCGAGATGATGTCACCGTGATATCAGTGCTGCTTCTGCACCGTCACACTGACTCAGCAGAACGGCTCCAACAGGTGTTTAGTCCCAAACACTGGGCTTTTCAAAGTCTTTCCCGTCAATCTCCCCTGTGCTTCGTCACAGGAACGTGCTGGGATTGTCAGTGACGGCCAGGTGGAAGTACTCCGGCGGGCCGTCCTTCCTCAGGCTGCCGTTGGTGTCTCTCCAGCGGACTCTGGTGGATAAGGTCTTCCTCTTTTCGAAGCCCTCCCTTCCGGCTCGGTGCTTCTCCAGGCTGGACACGATCATGTCTGCCAGGTCCTGCTGCAGCCTCTGGAAGTTTTCCCTGAGACAAACACGGACGGATCGTTATGGATCATGATCCGCGTACGCGACATGTCTGAATGTTTGGCGTAAAACGTAGAGGCTTGACTCACGCTGTCGGTGGTGTGGGCAGGTTGTAGGTTCTTCCTGTTACACCTGTTAGCCAGTAGGTCATCTCCTTCCCTTTACCCTGAGAGTTAGGAAAACACAGACAAGTTCACATGCAATGTTTGGTACATGTGTGGATGCAAGATAGTAAAAAAATAATCCTCCCACCTTTAGGTACGTCTCTCCTCTTTTTTCAAACTCAAACTGACAGTCTGTCCTCCGCAGGATGTTGATTGTGGACTGGCTCGCATGAATCCTCAGAGCTGGAAGAGAAAGTGGAAACCGCCGGTCAGATGTAGAGATCTGTTTCTTTCCAACAGTCTTTTTCTGGATTGTTGGATGTTTTCCCGTGTGCGTTTCGCCTTACGCAGGCCTGTGGACTCCATGCGAGACGCCGTGTTCACCGTGTCTCCAAAGAGACAGTAGCGAGGCATCTTGTTTCCAACCACGCCGGCTGCACACGGACCTGGACGTACATCAGGGATGAGCAACATGGACTTAAAGTTTATCACAATATTTGGGGGAACTTTGTTAGGTAACCATAGGCCGTGACTGCATGGTGCAGCAATCACAGCCCAACAAACAGATGATGCTCTTGAGAAACATTTCTATTTGTAAAACACCTCTGTAGGACACAAAATGACACAAAAAATCTGATTTGCGCCACTAAGCTGCACATGAGCAACTACATTAAATCATGTTTTCAAATGAACTGATATTTATTGATGCTTTTGTAGGTAGAAGATTCAGAAATATCTGGTACCTGAATGCACTCCAATACGAATCCACAGAGGAATCCCCGGCAGGTGCTGCAACTCAAAGGTCCCGACAAACGACAGGAGGTCGAGGGCCATGTGGGCGATGTCCACCGCATGTCTGTCGCCATTTCGCTTGGGTAACCCTGACGCAACCATATAGGCATCTCCTATCGTCTCAACCTGAGGGCAAAGGGAAAAAATAACTAACACAACATATCACTCCACAAATTTGGGCTTAATAAATAACCGAGAAGATACAGAAAGGCAGAAACGTTTAACAGCTCCCAGCTGTTACACTGAGCTACCTTGTAGACGTCATGGTGATCCAGGATGCTGTCAAAGTTCTTGTAGATCTCGTTCAGCATGTCCACCACCTCCATGGGGGTGCTGTAGTGGCACAGGGTGGTGAAGCCCACTATGTCGCTGAAATAGATGGTGACCTCCTCAAACAGCTCGGGCTCCACTCTTCCTGTCTCCTTCAGCGAGCGCACCACGGGACTAGGCAAACACAGGGAGAGGAACACATCGTTTTCAATTTCTACGTGAAGATTTGTAACATGTAGACACTCTGCATGTGTGTGTGTGTGTGTCCATGTCGTCAGTCAATACAGACAGAGTGACTAAAGCTACTTTCGTTTTGTCTCCAGGCGTCATAAACCAAAGGAAAGGTTACAGAAATAATTTTTCCAGCTATGGATCTCCTCTGCTTTTACTCATCTGTTCCAGGGTTTTCCAGTAAATGGCCGTACCCCGGCAGCAGCATGAAGTTGAGGCGATCCGCTCTGTCCCTCTCGGCTTTGTACAGAGCCGTCCTCTCCTCCACCAAACACTCCAGAGTCCTGGAGTACATCTGCAGGCGGCGGATCAGGTTGTCCATGTACGTCTCAGTGGCCTGGTTGTGCAAGTTACTGTGGAAATAAAAGCGGAAAAAAAAAAAATTGGCCTTGGAACGTCACCTTCAGCCATATTTAATGTTTTAAAAAAGGATGTAAAGTTGCCCAGGGAAGACGTGTCGACGTGCCTGAAAATCTTTCCCAGCGATAACTCTATCCTCTTGAAGTCTGGCCTTCGCTCAGGGTCTTCATCCCAGCAGCTCTTTATCAGCATGTAGAGCTGCGTTCACAAGCAGAACAACGGGTCGTTTATTCAGCTGGAACTGATAAAGACGGTCTATTTTTATAACGTTTACAGTGCATGGCAAGATTATAAACACTCCTTGAACTTTTTACTATTTGTCACAGTACAATCACAAACCTCTTTATGCATTTTATTGGGGTTTTATAAGATAGACAGACCAACTATTTTGAAGTGGAGTGGTTTATTTTACTTTGACAGCCCTAAATAAAATCCACTGGAACTAAATGTCTTCAAAGGTATAAAGTCTCAGTCTAACTCATTTTCTTCCAAAGCAGAAAATGAATTAGACCAGAGGATACTTATTATACTTATCTACCAACCCTGAATAAGAGTATCTAGTTTGTATTTACTTTGGATCAACGTTATTTAGCTTTTTTCTTCTTTTTCTCTTTCCTTTGGTTTATTTTGTTTGTATTTCCTTTTAATTCCTGTAAAGCACTTTGAATTGCCTTTTTGCTGAAAATGTGCTATAGAAATAAAATTACCTTTACCTTCACAGTATAAATAGTTGTTCTTTATCTACTACTCTCATATGGGGAGAGCTTTAATCAGGTTTATTCAACAAAAGTCATCATTTGAATAAAAAAAAAGACAACTTTGTAGTTATCCACTAATTTGTTTTGATCTTTATCATGAAATCAAAATAATGTGAGATGATTTTAAAAAGTTAAATGTGTATTTGTAATTTTGCCATGCTATGGATAGTTAACAGCTTGTTAATGTGATGTTTACCTCAATTTCTCTGTCTGATACTCCTTCAAAGTAGAGGTCCGGTCTGAAGAAGCCGTGTCCTCTGGGATACTGAACTCTGTGCAGTTTTTCTGAGAGATTGCAGAAGAGGAACGTAAATACTAATAGGAGCTGGATCACACACACGCAAAATAAGCTAAACTCAATTTTTTAACTAAAATAGACAAGCGGAGAGTTTTAGCGACGACGTGCCGGCAGTGTTGAAGCAGGAGCGGGTGTAGAACGGCGTTTGCCTCAGGACGATCTCGTGTGCGATGATGCCGTAGCTGTAGACGTCGCCTTTCTGCGACACGCCGTCTTTACGGAGATGCTCCGGAGCCGTCCACAGATCTGAAAGGGAGCGACGGAGAGAGGCTGAGTGTCCCATAATCTCAGGTTTAGGTTGAAGGACCAGAGGGCAATCACCTCTGCCTGGCATCAGGATGGTGTGGCAGCCAAAGTCTGTGATCTTGACAACCATGCGGTTGTCGACCACGCAGTTGGTGGACTTGAGGCGACCGTGGACTGGAATGCTACTCGAGTGCAGGTACGACATGCCCTGTAAGGAAGGGGGTGAAAAAGATGCCATTTGATGCTTTACACAGCTTTGGAACAAGCATTAAGAAACTTTTGCTCTCATTTTGCTGCATCAGGAACCACAAACCTCGTTGTTTTAGCTGGATTTTATGCGACACACCAACATAAAGCAGTGTGAAAGTATAAAGTGGAATGACAAAAAGTTTAAAAGGTTTTGTCTCTCAAAATAAAACCTGAAAGGTGCATTTTATTCAGTCCTATTAACTTTGATACCCCTAAGTAAAATTTCTTTAAAAGTCACCTAATTAGAAAGTTGAGTCCACCTGTGTCATGATTATACTAAAACTGCGTTAAAGTGCAGATCACCTTTAAAGCAACATCCCCACAAACCAACATGGTGCTGGCAGCATCATGCTGTGGGGAGGCTTATCATCAGAGTTGATGCACAGGAAGCTGGATGAAGTTGCTTCACCACTTTGTGTTTCACATAAAAATTCAGATAAGAAACATTAAAGTTTGTGGTTGAAATGAGACAAAATGTAAAATAAAAAGTTTTATAGTATATCCTTCAAGATGTCACGTTGTGTTAATATTCATAAAATATTTTACTTTAAATTAATGCTGAAAACGGCTGAAGGTGCTACATCTTTTTTTTTTTTCCATTTGTTTAGTAAATGTCACATCAACTACATGACAAACATGCTCAGCTGTAGACATCCGAAACAAATATTTTCAACGTGACACCAGATAACGTTAATGTTACCTTCGCGATGTCGTACATGACAGATATTTTAAACTCCATGTCCATGAAGGTCTCATCTGGGTAGGATATCCTGTCACTGAGGATGTACTGCAAGAGGGAATAAAATAAATAAACAAGCACAGAGAGAGTAATTGCTTTGGCTTTTATCACTCAGCTCACAGCTTCTGTTAGGTGAATGGAAAAAAGAGGAACACTTAATGTGTGTGTGTGTGTGTGTGTGTGTGCGTGTGCGTGTGCGTGGGTGTGTGTGTGTGTGTGCGCGCGCAAACTTCAGGTAGTGTGTATTCACGCACACACCATTAGCGCTCTGTACACAGAGTGTCATAAATCATAAAGAAGGCAATAAGGTTATTAGGGGCGGCGTGGAAATAAGGCCACTGAGTAACAGGATGTGTGTCAGGTTCCAGGAAGTGAGATCAGAGCAACGTGAACAGAAATGGTTGTAGCTGCAGATTTTAGGCAACATCAAAAATAGGATAAACTTTAATTCCTGAGTGGCTGTGCCAAACATGAACAGTACCGGCTACGTTTAATGGCAGCCCGGGTAAAAGATGCATAAAAAGAACATTTATTTTTTACTGTACAACATAATCTCACATTAGGACATTTTGAAAAGGAAAAAAAAACAACCTTTAACTTCTATATATTTATTTTGTGGTAAAAAAAAAAAAAAAAAAAAAAAGTAGTTTTGTTACTCTTAAAAATATACAAACACATTTTGCACATTCGTTCAGTCTTAGCATGCTACTTGTAATAACTTTGCGGTTTTATTTTTGTTATATTGTAAATAATCCGTCCCATTCAGCACAGGTGTTAAACTCATGGCTCAGGGGCCGAATCCGGCCCACTGTACATATTCATGCGGCCGTCTGGACTCTAAACTCACATAACTAGAACTTTAAGGTAAAAGTTGTGAGCTTAAATATTATTCTATCAGTCAAAGCAAATCAGATTTTATTTGTGTACTGACAAGTTACATAAATCTAAAAAAAAAAGTTGTATTATCTTCTTTAGTTCTTTTTTTTTCTGTTTACTTTTGTGTGAACCTGCCAGCTTAAATTTGTCTGTCAGTTTACACATGCATTTCTCTGCTAAGGGACAATTACATTATTATTCTATTCTATTATTCCAAATTGACATTAGATACAAGAATCAACAGCAGTTGTTAATTTGCACTATCCCTATAGTTGCACTATTTGCACTATATACAGATTATTTTTCACACTCAAATTAAAGGGCAGACTTTTCTAAATCAGTGTGAGAATATGTCACTACAATAACAAATTAAAGATTTATTTGAAGGCATTCTACGCAGTTTGTCCATCCATCCATCCATTTTCTTACACCCTTCTTCCCTAAATGGGGTCAGGAGGGTTGCTGGTTCCTCTCCAGCTGCGTTCCGGGCGAGAGGCGGGGTTCACCCTGGACAGGTCGCCAGTCTGTCGCAGGGCAACACAGAGACATACAAGACAAACAACCATGCACACACACACTCACACCTAGGGAGAATTTAGAGAAACTAATTAACCTGACAGTCATGTTTTTGGACTGTGGGAGGAAGCCGGAGAACCCGGAGAGAACCCACCATGCACAGGGAGAACATGCAAACTCCATGCAGAAAGACCCCGGGCCGGGAATCGAACCCAGGACCTTCTTGCTGCAAGGCAACAGCTCTACCAACTGCGCCACTGTGCAGCCCCAGTTTGTCCATCGTTTTATAAAATTAAAATCCATCTTTCTTCCATCCAGTTTTGCTGAGCACAATGAATGACACTGATTGCGTTTTTGAAATACAGCTAAAGAATTTATAGAGTGACTAAACACAGAAAAAGGTGGAAAATAAAAGTGAAACCAGAGGCAGGATTGTTACCCTGAGGGATCCCCGCTGGCAGAGCTCAAACACCCCGAAGACGCCGTACTCGAACTTCACCGTGCCGTAAAACTTGGCCAGGTTGTAGTAATCGATCCGCAGCAGCTGCAACACATAGAATGTCAGAATATGTAGCGGAGATGCATATCTACACTGAGTGTGTTTTAGTAGAAACCTCTGAATAAAACTCAGAGGATCTCACAGTGTTGAGCTCAATTTTCTGGTCCTCGGTGAAATCTCCCTCTGCCTGCTTCAGCTCTTTCAGGATCACAGGCTGGGAAGGACATTAAATAAACAGGAATCACTGTTAGTTTACAATCCAGTTATGGATTTCTGGAAGCAGGAATAAAATCACCTTCTTGTCGTAGCAGCCTCGCTGTCTGAAGTACGTGCTGTCCTTCCTCTTATCATCGTCAATCTGTTCCAAAAACAACAATTTAATTTTCCAAATCGACAGATTATTATGAAAGGACTCACACGTTTAATAGATGCTACACACCCGGGAAAAAAAAAAAAAAAAAAAAAAAACTACATAAACAATGTTTACCCATTCAAGTCAATTGGATTAGCGTCTGAACTTTGACTGGACATTTCTAACACATGAATGTTATCTGAACAACTCTACAGAACACTGAAAAAAATTAAACGGGATCCAATTTTATTTTTTTTTATTCAGTTAATTTGTTATAAGTAATTGTATTAAATTTGTCCAAGTAAATTTATTAAGTTTAGTAAGTTGTCATGTTAAGCAAATGTAAATAAATTAAGTTTGACAAACTTAATTTGGTTACCTGGAACAGATTAACTCGATTTTCTTTTTAACATGGATTCACAGCAGAAAAATTATTTTACTAATGCAAACGGACGGATGGACGGACAGACGGCTACATTAACAGGTAATCTTTGTGTTGTTCCCAAAGAAATCTACTATAAAACATCATTTTCAATTATGTAAATATTGTTTTATGTATGTACAATATAGTTTTATATAAAATACTGTTCTTTTTAGATGCAAAAAAAAAAAGAAAAGAAAAATCTTTGGGCCCCCCTAACAATTGGAGCCCCATAAACACATAACATACACTAAATGCTATTAAACATATTACACAATAATGATCATCATTGTTGTTGTGACACAAAGAAACAGCTAATCTCTTCCTGTTCTTCTGCCACTTTTAGGAGATCATAAGATATCCAACTTGTTCTATTGTTTACTGTAAATTTGGCGTTTATCAGCTGATGTTACTTTCAGATAGTTAAGACAATACGGCACATTTAACTCCCACTCTGCATTTCAGAGTCCAAATAATTCTGTCTTGATATTGTTACTCCTGTAAGGCTAAAATCAGTGGCCATAACAACACTGACATGATGTAAGCTAATTACAAAAGATGCTAATGGCAGCAGGTGTGTAACAGCAACGCAGTAGGAATGATGAAGTATGGGGGGGGGGGCCCAAATGAAAATCTGCCTAGGGCCCCTGAAAAGCCTGGACCGGCCCTGTTGTACACGCTAAAGATTCCTCGTGTCTCTTTTCACTAGTCTTTGTTTTATTTGGTAGCAGCTTAGAGGTTCAGTTTGCTACTGGACGACAGTCCTGACCTTCAGAGAGACTTCCTTCTCATCCAGAGGACCAATCAGGTGCGGACTGATGTGTGACCACTTCTTCTGCATCAGACGCTCCTTCCTGTTCTGCCTGCCAGCGTCCACAGACAAACACTGGGGTTAGTCAAGTGGTGCTCAGTCACAAAATGTCTTCTTCTTCTTCTTTTCTTTTTGTAGTTTATCTCTGTAGTTGCTCAGAGAGGCTCCAAGAAAGGAGGGCGGGGGGCGGGGGGGGTGCTCGCATTTACAGAGGTGAAAAGTTTCCGGTGTTTACCTGTAGAAGATGAGAGCGATGGCGGTCACTACGATAACGCTGACACCCAAAACGATCACGATCACGTCCTGCGTGCTCAAGTCTGAAGAAAAACACACTTTAGTTAAACAAAACGTGGATCTTTAAAGGCTGTTGAAATAATCCTGTGGTACGATATCATGCAGCGGCACTGAAATGTTTTTATGTCTCTATTAAATAAGACCGTGAGAAATAATTTCCAACTTCTCTTAATTACACCATTTCTCCTGTACGATTCAGGTTGGAAAGCATATTATAGAAAAAGGAAAAGGGAAAATAAATAACTGATCTGCATTGTTGAACCACTTTTTGATTTAATGTCCAGAGTTTTAAAGAATCTGTTAAAAAGCTTACATTTTATTTGAGATTGACAAATCAGATAAAACATTGTGTTTTCAAAAAACAGGTGACAGAAAGAAGGTACAATAATAAAGACTTTGACTCACTACCTTTATTTTTGTATTTGGGGCTGTGAGGACTAAGTATTAGTAGTCAGTATCTGCAGTCCAAGTGATATAAGTCGTTCTCTTTTGGGGGTTTCCAGCTAACAGCGAGCAACAGAAATTCAAGAGTGGACTTCTACCAACGAAAAGAGCTCCGAATCAAACATTTATCAGAAAAACACGAAGAGCAGTTTACTATTTTGCACTTTTTCTGACACTTTTACTATTTTGTCAAGAAAGCCTTTTTATTTGCAGGTTGCAGATGTGAGACAAGCCTACGCTGCAAAAACCCAAAATCTTACCAAGTATGTTTGTCTAGTTTCCAGAGCAAATATTGACGACACTAAAATCCAAGTAACTTTCATTCAGAAGATGAGAAAAACGTGAACTAAACGTTTCCCATCAATTTAAAGGATATGACCTAAAACGAGCTCCCGTGTCGCGCTAAACGGTCATTTGTCTTATTTCAAGTGACCTCGGATATTTTATCTAGAAACTTTAACACTTGTTACCCTCTGGATTTTCAGGTTCATCATTAGGAAGTCGGCCTTTCCAGCCCAGATCCGGGTTCGGGTGCTCTTCAATGGTTCTGTTTTGTGATGAATCAAACACTAGCAGAGTTTCATACTGCGTGAGAAGAGAAAATGAAATCAAAACACATGCTCCTGTTTGTTTCGGCTGCGCGGGCCGGTAAAATGACCGTGAGCTCACCTTCCTGTCTTTCATTGACATGTAAATGAAGGAGAAGTTCACGTCTCTGTCTCCATACTCATCAAGCACAACGTGTCCTCCTAGACCTGCGCCAACAGCAATACATAAACATACATTATTAAACCGCAAAAAATACAGCACACCTCTGGACAGTTTTAAAATAAACTAACTAAAAACGTCTGTGCAGTGGCCTAGGCCTAGTCAAAGTCGCCACTTAAATCTGCTTCAGGACGCTTTGGATTTTCTCTGATATGGTGGAGAGAGAGTAAAAAAAAAAGGCTTTTTTCCCCAAACACTTACTGGGAACTGTTGCCAGCGTTTGGCTTGGAGGGTGATCACCGTTTCCCAGTTTGGTTTGTTCAGCTTTTGCCTTTAAAAAGAAATTTAACCCTGATTTGAAAAATCTTCGTCCGACACCAAAATCTGTTTGACGATCTGAAACGTTTAAGTGCAACCAAACGCAAAGAAACGTACAAAAAAAAAATAAAAAAATTACAGGGTTTGTCATAAAATTTCTAAGATATTCTCAGACGGTTGAGGGCCTGACTGGTGAAAGCAATTTACTTCACGACTGCAGAAGCTTTTCGAGGGGAAAAAGACTCTAAAAGAGGTTTTATTAAAGAGATTTAAATATAACTTACAATCGTTGGCTTACGTTACGATCTCAGGTGAAAAAGTAGAGCAATGAACTTCCTTATGGATCATAAACTGGAACACATTAAGTCAAACCGGTGACAGCAATGGGTTTTTCGTAAAGGGTCAAAGGTCAGATTTCCTTTCATTTCATAAGCCACGCCCGCTATACAAGTCACTGCCTTAGGGAATAATTCTGAATAAATGAATGAATGAATGAATGAATGAATGAATGAATGAATGGCCACAAAATTCAGTCCAAAATAATAAACGTCTCATCAGCTTGCAATCACAAACAGTTTGGAATAACTTTTATTATTATTATTATTATTATTATTATTATTATTATTATTATTATTATTATTATTATTATTATTATTATAAATTGTATTTTCTGTTGTTATATAACAGAAAATACTACTTATTAAAATGGAGTCTGAACTCCCATTTACTGAATCGTCCAACGTTTCAATAAATTTATGGTTTTAATTCTGCGAGTCACAGTATCTAAGCTGAGCTGTGGTTGTTGATGAAGTCGGCTGATCCCCGTATCTGTCTGACCTCTGACCTCTGACCCTCTATTCTATTAGGCCCTCTAAGGTAAAAGATTGGCACTAAAGTCGGCCATAAAGTCCTTAGTCATTCAACCTCTAAAAGACTGAGATCCAGATAGTTATCTGTTTTCTAATAAGGTTTAATTAGGGCTGTTTGTTTCTGTAATCAGTTGTGTTTCGTTTAGAGTTAGCATTTTGCTGTCTTGACGTTTCTTGTTGTTCTACGTCTGATCTCCTGCCATGCTGACAGTGCGGCTCACCCTCGATGGTCATGTTTGCAAACGGGTTGACATTGACGTCGTCAGAGTTCCTGCCGGGCTTTTTGCTCAACAACCGATCTCTGAGCACTTGTCCAAAGACCAGAGCTCCGTCATGATATCCGGCCACGTAGTCATTTATCTGAAAGACGAAACAAATCAAGCTAATCGACAATATTTTCAAACATGGTTTCACTGTCTGGTCTTTGTTGGACATTCGCGGCGGCTCACCGTGACGTTGTGCGACGAGTTTGAGTTGATGCTGTAGTTCCTCTCTGGCAGAGTGACGACCAGGACGTCCTGCATCCATTCGTGGGCCGTTTCATTGATGTAATATTCAGGGCTAGATTGAGAGAAAAAAAAAAAAAAAGGTAACACCCTGGGGAAAATGTCTTGCTTTCCCCTCCCGCCCCCATTGCTTAAAATGTTCTGATTGATGCAGAAAGTGAACTTACTTATAAAGATCAAGAAGAATGAACAAGGTGTCTGGGTGAATCTGGTCCACATCCTCCTTTATTAAAGCAATTTCTTCAGGGCCACCACATAAAATAATAACTGAAAGAAATAAAAAAGTATTTTCTTTCAGTGCGTCAGATAAAAAGTCCGAAATGGCGGCCATATTGATTTTGGGCCTTAGAGGAAGCATTAGAGCAAAAAAAACGTTGTTAGTGTTAACCTGCTACATCCAACATGGATGGCAATACATTTTAAAATAGATAAATGACTTTATAACGTGCCAAAAAAAAATTACATCCAAAAAAATAACAACTTTCCCTAATTTGTTTGATTATACTGTGTCACGAAAACCAATATTTGGTTCTGATTTCCAACAGTATTAATTTAACTTTGTGTTGTTATCTTCAGTGATTGTTCACTGACTGCTTATTGACCTGCCTGACAAGAAGAGTGCAGCAAATTCACTCTAAAATACAATAAAGCTTATTCCCGCAAAATTTACAATAAAATGGTTCAGCTCAGACTGTGCAGGTAAGAAGAAGAAAAAAAAATCACAATTTTCAAAACATTTCCATTTTTTAGATTTTTCTTAGCTTTTTCTGTTTCGTGGCAGATTAATATTGTTAAAAAGCAAAAACAATAATATTTTATTTTTAATTTTCATTAAAAAAAAAAAAAAAAAGCAAAACTCACTGTTGCTATGGCGATTTGACGTCTTCATGACGCTCTGCAGTTCCTTCTTTTCCCGCACAATCTCCCTCTGTGTTTGCGAAGCGAATCTCGCAGTCGACGCTTCCAGCGCGTTGATGTACCTTTCCGGAAAGGCAGAAAACCGAAGGTGATGGGAGAACGAGACAAAAATGACGTGGAGTTCAACTCCCTGCGGCTCACCAGAAGCAGTCCTCGGTTGCGTTGTTCACTTGTTTTTTGTACACGTAGAATTTCTCCCACTTGGGCTTGAATCCCAGCACCTCGGCCTTGAAGTTCAGGAACAAATCGATGATTTTTCGAGCCGGAGGCAAAGTGCGCGACAGCTTCGGCTTGTAGTCGCATGACAGGCCGAAGCTGCCGGCAGAGATGACGGGAATGCTCAGGGTCAAGCCGATCTCCTCGCTGCGGAAGAGGGTAAGAGTCAAACTAGACTGAGAAGATGCGCTTGGCTCGAGAAAACGTTCAGCTACACTTACTCCACTAACTGGAAGGTGGCATAAGTGCATGAAGGTCCCAGCATGATGCATCCGACTTCATTGTTGCGCTGCAACACAACATTACAGCGAAAAATGATTGAATATTGATCACAAATGGATTTGAAAGTCTGTCGATAATTCACTCCCTAGAAAAAGAAAAAAAAAAAACTCAACATTTCACTGCAAAGTCTGTTTACCAAACGTTTTTGGTCTAGTTTCTAATAGATATCTTAGTGAACTTGAATTAAGACAAAACTAAATAAATAACTTTTCAGTAAGATCTATGAGCTCATATTAAGTCAATAATTACTTAATGTTTAGCTGTACTTACACAAAGTAGAGCAGAGTAGAGTAGAGAAGTGGATGAACATGACGCATGGTTTTCTACATTTCTTACTGATAAAAACCAGAACAGGACGCTTTGCAGTTCAGCCCCCAACTCTCTGACACTCCTAAATAAAATCCAATGAAACCAGTAGCATTTAAAGAGGATAGGCCTTATTAAAATGTAGAAAGCTGTGTGTCATGTATCGTATTGTTTATCATTTATCGTGATAAATTTCTTATCACCGTGAGATTTTTGATTTGTCATCATCGTCACAATAAATTCCAGTTAATGTTGAAAACATCCAAAAGCTGATTTCTGCACTGTTTGTTCAGTCAAGAAAGATGAATAAAAGAAGCTGATAATGTGATTGAATGCTGTTGGTGTGTGCAGTTTAGTGAAAGAAAATCACATTTCTTCATGTGACAGGCGTCCATAACGAAGCGCATTACAAATGGGAATGCTTTTAAGAGCAGTATTTATATTTACGGGATATGATCGCTGTGCCAAAAAAATTTACAAAAACTTCTTATCGTCACTTTTATCATTATCGCAAAAATATTGTGATAAAGCTTTAAGTCCATATCGCCCAACCCTGGTGTCACGATTCTCTGACTTTTCCTTCCTGTGCTGACCTTTCACTAAAAAATCCCAATAAAACACAAAGACATTTTGTCTGAGATGTGATAAAATCCTAAACATTTGCTGATATTTTTGTGTTGCACTCTTTGTATCTCTGTTGGCTGCATGCAAATCACAACAGGGAGACAGTTTGTAGTTTGCCACAAAAAAATAGAGAAGTTACATGAATTATTATTTTCTAAAACGTTTCTGATAAACATGACCTGTATCTTCATCTACACATAAAAAAAGACCTAGTTTTATATTAACAGCGGCAGGTCTGTTTGTTGCAATGTAATCACTGAAAAAACAATAAAGAAGGAGAGATGGAGTTTGCCTTTATCGTCTTTATGTTTTTATTTCGGGTGGTTTCAAATGACCTACATGAAAATCCAACCACATTTCATTTTTAAATCTCAAGTCAGCTGCGAAGGAGCAGCAGGTTGGGTTTATTGAGCCTCATGCGCCACGCGGCTGCGCTGTGAGCAGGACGCTGATCTCTGACTGCGCACTGCGGGCGCCATGGCAACCGTTTGCCCCGACAGCGGCGGCAGATATACGACCAAAAGATAATCTCGCTGCAATAAAATTAAAACACTGAAGGGGAACTCGGAGTTCAGATCCTGTCACTATTGATGGTCTCCGAATAAAACATGAGCATCAGTGGTCTGACGCTTCCACCTCACCGACTTGGGGAGAACTGAACCCTAACACGTGCACCGCGTTTAAAAAAAAAAGAAAAAAGCTCATTTCCTCTGAACACATTTGACCAAACTTACATCCAGCCTCTTGAGTATTGCCACTCCTTCGCAGGTGCTGCTGCCGCAGCCCTGTCTGTTGTACACGGTGGTGTTGAACCCGTTGTAGTTAGCCGTCAAAACGAGGTCCAGGCCTTGAGTCATGGAAAAGAGATAAGAGATATTAATATTAAATTCCTTTTATTGATCTCCCTGGGTTATTAAAGATTAGATTAGAGCAACTTTTACCACCCAGCGATAAACTATTTGCCCGTAGTTTCTCTCGGAAAGTATGCCACCGATCAGTCGTTATCAACAGTCAAAGAAACGCTCAACATTATAAGAAATTAGTTTGATAACCGGCTGACGGTGAGGAAAAGAACACATCAGCATATTAATGCTTAAATGGGATCTTTTTTTTTTTTACATCATGTATTAGTTACATTCATGTTTGTTTGTTTTTTAGTTTATGTTTCTGGAGTTGTGGATTCAAGTTGTCTTTGCATGCAGGAGCATTTCAGTTCATCAGTAGATGTGATAAATGCTATTAAAAGATGACCTATTAAGGGCTGTAGAGCCATCATATATTATGCAATTTACACCAACGCTGCAGCAACAATCCAAAAATAAAATGGATCTTATCTCATGCTACACTGTGCAGAGGTTCTGTCTGCGCTAATGAAGATTCTCTCATTGCAGCCAAGTCAAAAACGCTTGAGCAGCATGAGATATATTTATGGAATAATGAATATTTACACCCAGCCTCACTGATAAATAAAATGAAACGGTATCAAAAGTAACGCAGCAGGACACCGTAAGCTGAGATCTGAACTATAACAAAACGGGCAACATAACGAGCAGGAGAATCAACAGAAATGAGCTTAATGGCTTCAAGTTAATCCCCCATAAAGCATGATCTTTGATACGCTCAAGAAACACCATCAACAGCTTTGATATGGTGAATAATCTTTAACCTGAAAATTAATACGATGGCGACAGTAATGTGTGGCGCAGTTGTTAAAACTCTATTAAAACCAAGAGGTTCATGCAATAAGTGCTACGTTTGTTTGTTCTAAGTGCAGGTGGAGCATTCGTGGGCTTAACCAGTGAATTCTGGGAAAAGTTTCAGGAACTCTGCTACCCTGAACAGAATTAATCAGTCAACAAATCCATGAATATGTGAGCTAAAGTCCACACATGATGTGATGTCCACCCTGCAATGCTTCCCCTTTTGGTAGCATTATTCCAACTGGTCATAAATCTGATGATCAGGCATCAATAAATGTGTATTTTGTACTTAAACTGAAATTCATCCACTAAGTTGAACTCCTTTGTTTGCATTAAAATATGATAAATTAATGGTGTGGACCTACATGTGTGGAAAACATTTAAAAAAAACAAACAAAAAAAAAACAAGGGTTGAAGATGGACAAATCTGAAAAGTTATTGGATTAGATTCATGTAAAAGTTCCCATTTAGTTACAGCAACGCGACTTATGAGGACATACAGCTGAACATATATGATGAATCCCTTTGAAAGCACAAACAGATAGAGACAAAAATGTATCTGGACAATTCGACTTAAGTTCTTACAAAATAAATTAGTCCGGGTAGAAAAATTAAACCGATTCCTTTATCTTTCAAGTGCTTTTCGCTCTACCGCTTTATGCACATATCTGAATTTTAATCAAAATGTTCTTGTTCTAAAATGTATTTACTGTGTAAATTATCAAATAATCTTCAATAAATAAAAATACTTGGAGGAGATTATATGAAAATACTTCTTACATCTTCTTTCTTTTTTTCAATATATTTTACACAAAAAAATAAAGCAAGCAGATTGCATGTATTTTGATGGACATGTGTAAGTTAAATCTTGTCGAAATATTATTTCTTATAAATGATGAGAATTTTTAAAAAAAGAAAAGAAAAAAAAGTTGCAAGCAGAAAAGTTAGAAAAATAAAATAGGTTTGTAAATGTTTGCTAATCTTCTGAAGTACTTTGCAAAGCAGAGGGAAGGTGAATCTCTCCACCTCAACGAAATGCAAAAACACCAACTATCAAATTCATTATCAGCCATTTTGATTGTACACTGTCCTGTTTAACAGTTTTGTAGGTCAATTCCAGCTCATCTCACATGACTAATTCTTATTGATCAAATAATTAATAAATACATGCCAATATGTTTGGTTTTGGGCTGTTTTGTAAGCTACTGGAAACCAGTTTGTTTGGGGTTTCCTGCGCACCG
This sequence comes from Gambusia affinis, assembly GCF_019740435.1. Classification (NCBI taxonomy): domain Eukaryota; kingdom Metazoa; phylum Chordata; class Actinopteri; order Cyprinodontiformes; family Poeciliidae; genus Gambusia; species Gambusia affinis. The sequence continues at coordinate 6,446,589 of NC_057886.1, forward strand.
TACCATTGTCGACGTTCTTCTGCCTGTCCTTCTCGATAGCTTGCTCCACGAACGTCTGCACAAATGGCCGACTCCACTCGTAGTTGTTGTCCTCCAGAAGAACGACGTTCATTTTGTATTTATGGTCTGATGCCAAGCAGTTGTCCAGCATTTTGTGGCCAGACACCAGCACTCCCAGCACTCCCAGCACTCCCAGGTACAGTAAACAGTCCCAGCTGCTGCGCATTATCGATCCGGGAGATTTTCCTCAGGTCCTCACAAATCGGTGCCTCTTCCAGCTTTCGAGTGTCAAAATAAATAAATCAATACGAGCTGGTTCAGCTGAATTGAAGACCTTTACACGTGTCAGAGCCGAGCCGCTCCACTGGCGGCGAAAATCCAAAAACCAGAAGTAAGAAGGTGACAGAGCAGAAGGTCTCTTGATTTACAATCCTGCAGCAAGATAAGAGAAGAAAACCAGCTTTTCTTGGAGATGTTGACCTCCCAAAACGTTTTTGGAAAGCAAAACTAATACCAAGATTGTAGAGATAAAGTGTTTCCGCCTGTGCGCCTTGTGTTTCTCCAGCTGGAGTCTAAGATCGGCTCCGCTCCGTGTTGATGGAGGCGAGTCTGCCTGTCTTAAATTAGTTAATGAACAACTGCAAAGTGGCAATCCGCGCACGGCCGAGAGGGAGGGAAGAGTGGAAAAAACTCCCACACTCCATCCAGACAAACATCCCACATTAAGATAAATCACAAGTCTAAAAGGAAATCAGTGTTTGAACTGTGTCTTATCTGTTCCATGTGATTTTAACGCTTGTATTAATACAGAAATCCTCCGCAGGATAATCAGTAAACAAAAAGAGAAAAGTATAGCAGAATATTGTAAATATGTCCATCGCCAGTTTGTCTGCTTTCAGACACAGTGCCCCCTTTTTATGCTTTAAGAAGCAGAGGAAGCCTTTTATGGCGGTAAAGGGGCAAAGGTCACCGGAGGCCCATAAAGCCAAGCAGATAAATATTGTTGGTTATAAAAGCAAGGTGGATTTAGACAATAAAAGTCTGCTCATAAACCATTGTCGCCACATTTTGAAAAAGCCCGTCCTTACCCAATCCGATACGCAAATCGATCGAATTATTTCTCATATCGTAGGAGACCGCTGGCTTTACCGTTTAGAGCGTTGAAATGTTGATCGTTCCTACAGTTGTGTGTGTGGAGACAGATTGAGGTGTTCAAAAACATCATGTGCATGTTTATATACTGTCTAATCACACTCGTGTTTTATATGGCAACACTACGGCCATAACCGAGGAGACGGTAATCTAACAGTTCTAATTATGAGTTTCTGTTGTTTATATGAATTCTCTCCTCTTTAAGACGAGGAGGTTTGTGCCACCGTGATTTTCAAAATGCTTCAGTTTCACCTAATTCCACTGTGTTTTTGTTATATGCTGTATGCTACATCATGAGAGCGACTTATATTTTAAACATAATTTATGTTAAGGCTAATTTTAAAAAATATAGAATCACATGTTACACCAAGCATTTGATCCATCTGCACTGAATTTCACCATGTGGAATGGTAGGAGTGGCTCCAACTGATGGCAGCCTGACCTATTTTTTTAGCATTTCATTAATAAATATTTATCCATATACAGTATTTAGAGCACTGAGCTTTAAACAGATGGAAGACAATGACAACATGGCAAAGTGAAATATAGCATGATGCACATTTTATAATCTTTTAATCGCAACATAAAGTTGTACAAAACTACAGAACTACTTCATTACCTCGCAATAAATTTGAAGATACACCCGTCTATTTCCTATGCAGTCACATAAAACTTGCGGACATCTGCACCTTTACAGATCCTCGATGAACGTGTTTAAGAGTTCTTAATAATTTGATGCACAAAACTGGTCGAGAATTGATCTATTAATTGAGTGTTCATGCTCGTTTGTGTAATTAAACTCTTACAAAGGCCTGATATTTTAGCAGGAAGACTTTCGATTTTGAAACATGAAGTTTATTGTGAGGGAGCAGAGAGAGGGGAAAAAAAGCTGCCCAGGGAGCTCTGCAGAGGCGGTTCTAGAAATATTGACATCGGGTTCAGGATGGGGCCAGCTGTTTTTTGTTTTTTTTCATGAGTGCGCAGAAGAAATTATGACTGTAGCAAAAAGTCCAACACCTTAATTTGTAATTCATTGTTAAAGTAAACTGTGAGGACAGTTTTTTAGTACAAATAACTCCCCTATTATTGATAAGGGAAGACAAACAGTGAAAACCAGTAAGTTAACGCTAGTAAGTGCATATTAAAATTGCTTTTAAATACTACTACCACTACTAAATCAACTAAAAATGAAGAGTAGATGTTACAATGTTTCATAATGTGACCCAAAGGGGAAGGCCAATCCAACAAGTCAAGGTTCTTATTATTTTTTTTGTTTGTTTGTTTGTTTCTGGTCTAGTTTGTCTCTTAATTTTTGCTTATTATTATTATTATTATTATTATTATTATTATTATTATTATTATTATTATTATTATTATTATTATTATTATTATTATTATTATTATTATCTCTTGCGGTCTGTCATGCTGTTGCTAATTTTAAAAAGTTTGTGAGCGACAGGGGGAACGCTTGTCTTGTTTTTCTCCTTCCATACAGCAAATCAGCCACTGCTGCAGTCCACATGATCCAGGCTGTGAAATCCTGTCACTAAACCAATAGAACAAGCAAACACATTTAGGCTCCTGTTCCATACTTCCTCCACATCACACGCCATCCGGTTGCCACCTTGCAGAGTCGTAAACATCTCGAGCGAACACACGGACGACGCTGCAGTAACGCGGTTGGGTTGGGGAGAACGACCATTTAGCGCCTTCACATTTCCACATGAAGAGGCTTTCCAGCCATTTCAACATGGCAAAAGAAATAACAGAGTGTCTCTGTCTCTGTGTCGCCTGGGTTGTTAAACAGCAGCTGGACTGCGGCAATAAGTGGCGTTCCCGTCAGTACGACACAATGACTCAGAAGTGCTTTCCATTATGCATTTATTACCTTTATTCATCTCACAGCGACGGAGTGATTTCCATCTGTGGTTCGAAATGCTACTAAAATCAAAAAATGAATAAATGCAACAGAAATCCATTAAAACATCAGTGCGTTAGCAATGTGTTTTCTAGTTAGTCTATTGACAGGCTAAACTAAAAGCTGACAAAAAGCAGAATTTTCAAATTTAGTACATAATCACGACCCATCATTGAATTTTGTTTACAGTACATTTTGCTTATAATCAGTTATTTTGGCTTCATGGAAACAAATATGGAGGTTATCTCGAGTTTTAAAGTTATTAGGAATCATGTCTTCTTCCTCAATGAAATAAGTTTCTTTTTAAGAACCTATATTTAAAAGTTTCTTTAAAGAACCCTAGTCTCTCCCAGAGGACTTCATCATTCAGTATTTCATTTCTGACATATTTTTTGGACCTAAGAGTTGAATCAAGAATCACTCATAAGTTTTAAATTTGACATTGAAAAAGATTATAAGAATCCTTTAGCTCAGTGGTTCCCAAAGTGTGGGGCGCGCCCCCTAGGGGGAGCGCAGTGCCATCGCAGGGTTAGGGGGGGCGAAACGGTATGGATGAATGAAAAAAAATAAACAGTTAAGTGTTTCACTGTAAAGATGATTTGTTGTGTGTTTTGTTGCAACCTGAAGTGTGAAATAAACTTCAGTGGAGTTTGAAAACAAAATGTGTGTTTAGGTTTATGTCTTGTTGAACAATGTGTGTGCCCAGTTGTTTTTGTTTTTTTTTTCTTTTTTGGGGGTGATTTTATTGTAATCCATAGGGGGGGGGGCCAGGAAATATTTGGGAACCACTGCTTTAGCTTTAACTATTTGAGGCGTGATTATTTAGGCCAAACAGAAACTTTTGTCACTGTATGTGATAACTTTAATCACATTCTTGTGTGCAGAAATGACAATGTCATCTGCATACGTTACAATTTCAACCTCATCAGACACTAGCAGGAAGTACTTAGGGCTCAAATTGATGACCGGGAGCCTTAGCACATCATCTCCACTGTAAAACATGGTGGTAGCAACAAGTTGCTGTGTCGTTTATCAGCAGGGACTGGAAAGATGGTGAAAGTTTATGGGAAGATGGATGAATCAAATGCTGGTTCATCCATCCCCCCTCCCCCTAAGATGGCTGTCTGGTTCACACTGATCCGGGTTCTGATAGATGTTTCTTCCACTGAAAGCAGAGTTCTCCTCTCAACTGTTGCTTGCTGCATGTATGAGGGATTGCTGCAAAGTTAACAACTCAAGTGATGTCGCTACATCCTCATTCAGGGATAGTGAATACTACAACTTAGTCATTTGATGCCATCTGCTGGATTTCCTTGGATAAACTTTTTATCTAGTTTATTGAAATGAACTTCACTGCTCTGTTTGCTGCAATGAGGAACAATTTGGAAAGAGTTCTACTTGGAATCTGTATGATTGGATTGAATTGACTTTTTTTTTGTCCAGGGTTTGCTTATTAATTAGGTAATTAAAATGTATCAAATGGACTCAGCTGCAAAGAACAAATTGAGAGCTAGAAAAAATATTGGGAGTGAGAAAATTGGATAATTTTGAGAGAAACAAATTATTGAAAACCTTTGGACTATAAGAATGAAATCTGTCAGAGAACACAGTTTATGTTGATGCCATAAAAAGAAAAAAACCCCGAGTAATCAGTGCACAGAATTAATTCTGATATTGCCCACATAAAGCAGACTTTTGTCCTGTTTAACTTTTGAGTTTATGACTAGAGGAAAAAAGAAGAAGCATGGAAAAACTCACAAAGTGGCATTGTGAGCTGAAGTAATTTCAAATTTAAAACACCAGGGGTCAGTGCAGAAGCACAAATAGCTTAGCTCCGGGTCAGGAAACGTCACGTGACAGCGTTTATACAAACTTAAATTGATTATTACATTGAGTATTTTTGAAGTCTCTAAAAACAGACATATTTTTCTGCAGTACTGAAGCTGCATTTTACTTGTTAAAACAACATCCACAGAAAAGAAGAAAGCAGTAGTGATCATTTGGATTTCTGCCTAAGGCTTCAGTGAACATCGTACACTGAGAAGTATGTATATTAAAAAAAAAACATAATTCTAACTCTCTCAGAGGGTATCAACACATGATACCTGTTTATACACTTTATCTGTTCTTGAATTTCTGAGGAAATTCAAGAACAGATAAAGACAGCATCCATATCAGTTTGTAAAAGTTTAAAAGGTCATTGTGAAACTCTAACAAAATACACAGAGGGTCTTTATGCACAAAACATGGGACAGTGCCGAACCTTTCGTGAAACTAAATTAGCCATTTCTTAATTTGCTTCAGTTAATGTCAGTGTTTATGACTCAACAGTAAAGAAAAAAAGAAAAAGAGAGTTTTCTGTTCTTCTGACTGAAAACTGAAACATAAACTCCAAAGCCCAGGTTCAAATTTGTCCAAAGATCCCTTGATGATCCACAACAGCTTTTGGGAAACATTTTGTGGAAGGATAAACTTGAAGTTACATTTTTACAATCTAAAGCCTGTCAGAAGAGAAAATCTTTACATTGTAAATATACAATGCCTTTCTTACATTTTGTATTTACAATGTAAGAAATAATAATATAACATAGCACATCATAATATAATATAATATAATATAATATAATATAATATAATATAATATAATATAATATAATATAATATAATATAATATAATACAATATAATATAATATAATATAATATAATATAATATAATATAATATAATATAATATAATATAATATAATATAATATAATATAATATAATTTCTCCTTTGTTTACTATCTCACTTGAACTCATCTTTGCAGGTGAAAGGTCAGCCGCCTGTTGCCCCGCCCACTTTCTACGTCACTGCCTGACTTGAATGGGCTCCGCTGTAGTACAGCGCAGCGGAGGAAACAGGCACGTACTGCACGCAGAAGTGGACACCTCGCTGTCACACTGAGCCGAACAGACTCGAACCAGAACCGACGGACCGGGAAGCCGCTTCCAGCTCGGACAGGAAGACAAATATCTACTTCAAAGTCCCAGTTTGACTCTGTTTCTTTAGAGTACTTCTGGACACCAGGATGTAGTTTCTCCTTCATGTGAAATTATACGAGTAGCACAAGACCGAACCTCCCACTTTTAACTCACATCTTTACAGGAGAAAACAGCGAGGCGAGCCGCCCAGGAATGGAGACTTTAAATGGCTTTTCCTCACAGCGAAACATCCTGTGTCTGTTTGACGTGGACGGCACACTGACACCACCGAGAGAAGTAAGCTGCCATCCATCCAACAAGCAGCCTATTGTTGGTGTTTGTCTGTTTTTCTTTCTTCTTCCAGCAGCAGCAGCTCCATCCTCCTCTCCTGCTGCTGCTCTCTCTCCGGCTGCATCCTTTGCCTCCCACTCTGAGGAGAGCACACTGTGTCCTGACGGCATCTCGTCCTCATTCATACAGTCTGGGGACATTTTTAATGCTCCGTAAAACCAGAGATAACATAGCGGGGTAGAGCTGCTCAAAAATGTAGATGCTGTCACTTCATGCCACTCTTGTTTATTCGACTCTTCCTTTGCCTTGCTGTTTACATTCTTGGTTTCCATTGAAAAAGAATGCATGTGTGCAGATTTAGTATTAATAAAGTGCTGGTTGTTGTGTTGGGGTTTATCTGTAGAGCGAACTACTTAATGTGTGTTTGTGTGTCTGCACGGTTCACACCTCCAACAGTCACCGCATGAGACCAGCCTTTACAGCCATGTTATCACGAAGTAATGATACTTTAATGACCAAGATTTTTCTCTCCGAAAGGAACATCTATTATCGGGAAACAGAGGTCGTTGGCGAATGAAAACAAAATAAAACACTCACAGTGCGCGTTTCTTGTAATCTGCAGAAAATCGACCCGGAGCTGGACGAGTTCTTCCAGACTCTGAGGAGGAAAGTGAAGATCGGCATCGTGGGAGGGTCGGACTACCCGAAGATAGCCGAGCAGCTCGGGGAAGGAGACGACGGTGAGCTGGCCGCTTCCTGTTTCAGCCACATTTTGTTCTTGTAGGTTTCAGTGCGTCAACTCGAGCCTCCTGCTGCAACTTTGTAAAACTGGGAGTCAGTCTGTGGAGAGAAGTTAGGAGAAACGGTGAAAGAAAATGACCTGAAACCCAGGGAAACAGGGATAAATCAATTAGGTTAAATACTTTTTTCTCCTTTTTTACCATTTATTTACAGCATACGGTTATTTGTACTATTTGTTATTAAAGATTTGAACATCTTGTGTCACGATTACTGCAGGCAAATGAGTTACGGTCACCAGGATTATAATGTTTTTGTTGAAATGTGTCAAAAATGTCATTGTCAGTGTTATTATATAATATTATTATTGAAAGTAGTTCCATTCAGCCATTAGAAATTAATTACCTCGTAATAACTGATATCGCACCGTAATTATAGTCTGAAGTCCAAAAAAAAGCAACGCACTCAGCAAACAAGATTCTCAAAATATTTTATGTGGAGGACAGATTGCAAAATTTATGATTGCAGCTTTTATTTATTGCTTCTTCCAATAATAGTAGTAATAACAACAACAATAATACATTTGATTTGAAAGTGTCTTTCAAAGCACTCAATGTCATCAAACAGGAAATGGAAACAATAAAATAAAAACTGCAAAACTATGAAGGGCATATGTCAATATATCAACACATAATTAAAGAAAGGAATAACATGACGCAAAAATAAGCAAGTTTGAAGAAACAATTTTAACTGTTCATATATTATTTTAGCTGTCTGTACTGAAAATAAGCAGACAATTGACACGGTGCAGGTATATTTAGAAATCAGAGATGAAAACGCATCCGGCTAAAATGTACTGGAGATCTTCAAAAAGCCTTTTGACACACATAAAAAGACAATTTTGTAGATTTTAACAATTGTTGCTCCTTAATAGGAATGTGCAATATAATCCCCCAACCCCAGACGTACATGTAGCAATTTAGTTAACGAAAGTGTTTTTGTTTGAGTTGTCCTGGATTTTCATGACGGTTTAGATTTTCGACGGCTGAAATCGGCAATCAGAGAGACTGGGAATCGCTTCGTCTCTGCAAACAACACAGATCAGCCGATCAGTGTGGAAGATCAAACATTTAAGTGATAAAAACGCCGTGATCTACACATCAGTTCAGCTTGAGGCAGAACACTGGAACCGCTAAGTGTTTCTTTTTTTATGTTGATGAGCAACCTTTCCGCTCCCCTCACTATCCTTTGCAGGACCAGCATGTCTGATTCATTAGCCTCCATTCTGAAATGCAGTGCACCAACACACCCAACCACAGTTTAGAGTCGCATTTCAGTCAATCCTCATGCGGTCGTCCATCTGACCCCACATGCTTCGGTTTGGCTCACTTTCCCAACTCGTGACTCCTGACTCTTTTTCCAAAACACATCGTCACGCTGAGCAGGGAACACATAGCTGCACCCGACAGCTGATAGCTTGTCTATCTGTAAATATTAGCCGACAGCTGCAATGCAGATGCATTGTGCCAAGTCAGAACACAATGCAGCTTCACGTCCAAGTGTGTTAAAGGTGAAGCTGTTCTTGGCGCTCAGTTGCAGATAATGTTGTCTCTACCCACAAAAAAGACCAAAGTGGTGCATTTAAGTGCATTTAGGTCAGTGCACAGCTTCAGTTATTACAACTAAAAACCAGCGATCAGGCCCGAAACCAGGGAGTAGTGATGGACTCTGACCTGAACTTCCAGAGCCACATAAAGACAGTTACAAAGACGGCCTTCTATCACCTGAAGAACATTTCTAGGATTAAAGACTAATGTCTCAGCCAGACCTAGAGAAACTTATCCATGTGTTTATCTTCAGTTGTATGGATTATTGTAACGGCGTCTTCACAGGTCTGCCAGCAAATCAATCAAACAGCTGCAGCTGATCCATAATGCTGCTGCTCGTGTTCTCACTAAAACCAGGAAGATAGAGCACATAACACCAGTTTTAAAGTCTCTCCACTGGCTGCCTGTAGCTCAAAGAATAGACTTTAAAATACTGTTGCTAGTTTATAAATCACTGAATGGTTTAGCACCACAATACATTAAAGATCGGCTGCTGTTGTATCAACCTTCCAGACTTCTCAGGTCTTCTGGTTCTGGTTCTGGTTCTGGTTCTGCGTCCCCAGAACCAAACAAGGAGAAACAGCATTTAGCATCTATGCACCACAAATCTGGAACAAACTTCCAGAAAATTGTAAAACAGCTGAAATACTGACTTCCTTTAAATCTCAACTAAAAACCCACTTGTTTAGAGTTGTATTTGAAACGTAATCAATTACAAATTTATTGTTGGAACTTGACTTAATGTCTTGTTTTATGTTGCATTGTGTTTCTGTGTTTGATTGATGTAAAGCACTTTGAAATGCCTTGCTGCTGAAATGTGCTATAAAAATAAAATTTGATTTGATTTGATTTTGATATGCTAAAAGCTAACATAACCAGTGCAAGAGTTTACCTGCTCTACACCTTTGAGTGTTTTTGGTCTCCAGCTGTTGTTTATGCCCAGTTGCCTCCAGAGTCATGTGTATGTAGTGCAAACAGTGAGGTGGTTGGATGTTTTGCAGGCTCTACCTGGAGAACAGGTTGTCTTAGTGGCTAACACTAATGTGTCTTGCTAATGTGTTGGTCCAAAGCCAGCAAAACTGACATTTTTTGGTATTACTGTTAAATTTTCTTTGCTGTTTGACGTTTCCTCTTCAACCCGGAGAAGATGAAAGTTTCTCTGGGTTGAAGAGAACCAGAGCTGGGTCAACCCAAGAGCTGACCCAGCTCTCCTGTTCCTCTTTGGAACAAGAGCTCATGTTCCTCTTTGCTTTACTCTGTCTGACTATTTTTCAGTTGAAGTTTTAATCTCGAAATATTTTGCGCTCAGTGCCAGTAGTATACCACTGCTTATATTCTCAGGAACAGGCTTTAAGTAGTTCTGAAAGTTTCCCAGGGGATTTTATACTTTTACTATTATTGTCTACACTGTTTCCCACCTTGTTAATTAAAGTTTTTATTAACTTTTTATTAACCAGATGAATTAATAACTGTCTGTTTGCATTTACTATTGAGCAGGAATCTTCTATCTGATTTCAGTTTTGTTTTTGTTTGTTTAGGTTTTAGCGATTTAATCGGTTCTTAAAGTAAATCAAACCGTTGGTAACTAGATTAGAGATTCGACTGGTCAAAACTCTTCCAGCCTTTTTTGCATGCAGTATGATCAGCAACCAGTCTAACAACAGCGTCGAATGCTATTTTATTTTCCTGCTCTTACTATTCTGAATTAAAAAAAACAAACAAAAAAAACCTTTGAGTTATGATGATCACATTTAGCCTCATTTTGAGTGTTTTCTCTCTTTCAGTGATTCACAAGTTTGACTATGTGTTTGCTGAGAACGGGACGGTTCAATATAAAGACGGGAAACTCTTCTCAAAGCACGTAAGAGAGTTCATATCTTCTGTGAGAACAAAGCCTGAAATCCCCAGTTTATTATGCTGGAAAGCAATTTTTTGTAACGAGAAAGGTCATTTCCATCCGGTACGATTATTCTGAAGCCATATTTAAATGCGTTTTTTGCTCCTGCAGGCGATCCAGAACCATCTGGGAGAGGAGCTGCTGCAGGATCTGATTAACTTCTGCCTGCGGTACATGGGGCTCATTAAGCTGCCGAAGAAAAGGTTCGTCACGCAAACCTTTCCGATAACATTCAGCGGGTTCCTTTATTTCAAATGAATGTTTTCCTTCCTTTGAGAGCCGGAACAAAATGGAAAGCATCACACTTCGTTTTCTTCCCGCAGGGGAACCTTTATTGAGTTCAGGAACGGGATGATTAACATTTCGCCCATCGGTCGCAGCTGCACCCAGGAGGAGAGGATCGAATTTTCCGAAATAGACAAGGTAAATGCTGCCTACCTGGAAAAGTCCGTATCATAAAGTTATAAAATCACCACTACTGTGCGCAGGAAGAGAAGGATTCAATCTGAGGGCAGATAGGATGGAGCAAAGCAAACTTTTTGTCTCTCTTTCTAAGACGTGATCTGGTTAAACAGACAAAGAAAGGTCAAACATTGACCCGTCAACACAATCCAACAGATTGAACACTGAGGGTTGACAGTCTGGCCAAATAAACACAGTAAACGTCAGCAGAGGAGAAGTTTAGCCGTTCAGCTACGTCACCACGTTTATATTCTGTAATCTTTCTCTATTTTCAGAAAGAGAAGATGCAGCTCCATTTAAATTGGTTTGACATGTTTTTGATGTGTATTTTAGCTACGTGGAAAATAAAAACTAGAGGAACAACTCGTCACTAATTAGGTTAATGATGCAATTAATTACAACAAATATGGATTCCTACTGAAATAAATTACTCTCTACTAAAGACAATTAAATTGAGCCTGAAACCGGAAAATGTTTTAATCCACTGGCAGCTTTTTAACTTCACTTCACTTTCATCAATGTTTATGAATTATTAAACTGGTATATTGTGCTGTAAAGTTATTGTAAGTTAGTTTTGTTTTATTTCAAGTACATCGGATTATATTTACTGATTAGGTCATTTCTGAAGTTGTTTAAGTGGTCTCAGAGTAAAGGGGGTTAATACCAAAAGCAAGCCACCGTTTCTGTCTTTTTTTCGCTCCTAAGTCTTTAACCCGTTTGTTTCTTATTTCTCAGAGGGAGAAGATCCGGGAGAAATTCGTCGCTGCCCTGAAAAAGGAGTTTGCTGGAAAGGGGCTTCGCTTCACCAAAGGTGATGTGATATGATGTGATTGATGTATGTATGTATGTATGTCTGTCTGTCTGTCTTTCTTTCTCTCTCTCTCTCTGTCTCTCTCTCTCTCTCTGTCTCTCTCTCTCTGCATCCGTGCAGAACGGCGGGCGGAAGGGAAAACAGAACGGCATCATGAGCAGCGAGAACATCTCGTTTCTGGCGACACTCTGTCAGGAAGAAAAACAAACTTAACAGCATCTGTTTATGACGGTTCGGCTCGGTGCCAAACCACTTTTACGGCATTTCCGTCTGCTTGTTGCTTCTTATCTATCGATAAAAAAAAACAAAACACCCCCCCTCCGCCCACCTTTGGGTCATACTGAACCTTTGTGCTGGTTAACTATTACACACACACGCTGTTCCTTCTCGCTCTGTTGACGACACACCGCGGCAGAAGGTACTGGATGTTTGCCTACGTGCCTCGCCGGTCCGCTGATGACGCGTTTGGGCCGCTCTCACTTCACACAAACAAGAACCGGCTCGTTCGGTTTCCTCGAAAGCCTGCCTCGGCTGAATGTTGGGGCTTTCGTGGTGAAATCAGAGGGGAATAGCCGCAGCCCAAAATCTTTACGATATTGACTCTAACGCGGTGAAAACGCCTCGGCGGGTCCGGAAGGTTTATTTATCTCATCAGCTGATAGGAGCTGCAGGTGTTGCACAACCCGACGCTGCCCAGTCTGCACCGAGACCGAAGAGCTAATCAGTGTGTCCAGGTATCGCCTTCCTCCTCTGGAAGGATTCTGTATTAAATAATTCAGCTCAGCCAACAATCTGGGCTTTTTAAAACATGCAGGCGCAAAGTAAAAGGCGGGTCTGGAGCTCTGAGTTGCTTATCTTTTGGGCGTGAAGGTGTTTGTGACAGAGCCGTGATGAGGGTGTGTGAGGACAGAGCCTCCCGATTGGCCGATTCCTGGAGGCGAGACGGGGAAACGTGGCTTAGGTTGGAGAGAAGAATGTGTGCCGAAGGCCGTCAAGATTTCTCTCTGTTTTGTTTCCACTCTGCCCTCGTCTCACAGCGCCGGGGGTCAGCAGAGACGGATCATTTCAGCTTTTTTCACTCTGCAGTCTGGTTTTATATAATGGCTCTAATTACAGGAAATGTTCTGCAGTCTTGGTGAAAACAAAACAAAACAAAACAAAAAAAATCATAACCCAGTGGTGTTTTGCAAAAGTTGAAGTTTTATTTTCGTCTGTTAAATTATTGACTGGTTGGTAAACTGGATGTGATTAAAGCGACGATTCCATTTTTCCATGTCAGGAATATTTTGAATAAATTTAACTCTTGAAAGTAGGGCTGCAGTATAAATCAATAGCAGTATCTATGGTGATCACCACTTGATTAATATCAATAAATACATTATTCGATATATGGAAAAGTCAGTGAACTCCAATCCAGAACCGCACGGCATTCTGGGAGATGTAGGCAGAGGAAAGGCTTTTTCTGCTCAACCAGCTAATCAAGGGTGGTGGCATCAACTAACTCATTCACTCTATGGTTACCTAGCAACTCACTCACTCTTTGGTTACCTAGCAACAGCCTGTTGAGTAACTTGCACAGCAGCAGTTTGAGGTTTTGCCACCGTGCTAGAAAGCATTCACACCAGACGCACAGAGGAGAAACTCGGGTAATGAATAAATAAATAAATAAATAAAATCAGCAGTACAGCAGTTGAGTCAAAAAGGTATTCATTGATTTAACGTTAAAGTTGAAAGTTTTACTTTGACCAGCAGGCAAAGCTGAAGCATCAGTGGAAACTGGAAACAAAATCTGGTCAGTTTGCAGTCCTAGTTGATTGAAAACTATTTTAAAACTAGATCTAACAGTTATGAATAACTTTGGCCTAATTGTATATTAAAATACATTATGCAAATGCACTTGTAGATTAATGGAAGTTCAAACATTGTTTTCCCTTTTTGTCTAATCCTGTGGAGCTGCTGCTCGACCATTTCTAGTTTTATGACTGTAATAGTTGTCATAAAACGTCTTATGACAACTAATTTCAGCCTTTATTCTTATTTTACTACCCGTTAATTCATAACAAGTTTCAATTCACAACCCACTGAAATGAAATACTGTTAAATGAGTCCAATACATAATATCTACCAGCAGGAGGTTGCTTAGAGTTATGGGGTCAAAATCGTCCAATTGGACCAATCTGGGATCAGAACCAATTGAAACAGTTTAATATGAAAGGTTTCAGAAAGTATTTTAGGATTCAATTGATCATTTATAGAGTTTTGCTCTTATTAAACATATTTAACTACAAATAGATTCATATGCAGCAGTTTAAGGACGTGGGTAAGAAACTCAATTGGCACCAATATTTCCATATGAATTTTGGGTGTGAATTGGCCTGGAGCCATTGACATGCTGACCGGTGTGTCGATGCTCGTCCCGTTTCAGGTGGGCTCATCAGCTTCGATGTTTTCCCAGAGGGCTGGGACAAGCGGCTGTGCTTAGACCTGCTGGAGAACGAAGGCCTGGACGCCATCTACTTCTTTGGCAACGAAACCTCAGACGTAAGACCATTTCCTTTACCTCAACACAAAACGTCGGCGTTTATAACCAGCAGGAGGGCAAAACAAAAGGAGTAATCCTCTGTCACTCATCTGAAACCGCTTGAAATTCTCCTAGTTTTGGTCCAAACTTTCCTCCTTTCCCTCACTGATCCCCGTGAGTGATGTTAGCGTTTCACCTGCGTTACAAATTCACAGCAGACCAGGTTCCTTGGTGATGATGTTTAATACTCGACAGTCTCCTCCGTTTCTTCAGTTGTTGCTCCAAAAACCACCTTTACACCAATTAACATGGTTCAGGAAGCTGCAATGCCGTAACAACTCGCAACATAAAACATGCGTCGGTTAATCATTTGCTTCTAGAGACAAACTTGAACCGATAAATAAAATCCCAGGAAGGTTGCTGAACTGCCCGTCTAACATTAGCACGTCTCCTCTCTCTTGTGTGCAAACGAAACTTAAAGGAAGAAGAAACTGCTCCTCTGCCAGGCGAACATATTGCTCTGGTTTGAACATCATAAAATTTATGAGCGGCGTTTCAGCCGCTCTCTGCGCACCACTCCCAGGACGGCTGAATATACGAGCGCAGAGCCGGTCACACGGCACTGCAGCAGCAAACAGTTTCTTTTTCCATCATTGTCAAAGGTGAAAAGCACTTAAAATGTTTGGGGGAAAGTCAGATTAAACCAACAAGAACACGTCACTCCGGCCAATAATACAGATTTTTCACAGTGTGGACATGAGAAATCTGACTAAGCGTAACGCAGATGCACAGCTTAGTGGGGGAAGCAGCCAATCACAGACAGAAGGCAAGGGTAAGTGTTTTTCAAACTTGTCAAACTTTGAAACAACTTTCAAAGCACAGGTTTTGCAAACCACTGCAAAATTTGGTTTTGCAGACAGAAGGCAGCCTGCGGACGAGGGAGTCCCGCCGTCACCTAAAGCAGCTCTTGGGTTTAGCTGAAGGCTCATTCATGTCAGACTTCTGGAAGAATGCAGCAGCATTTGAGCAATCTGACCTCAATGACTCCTCAGGGGTCGTGGGTTACATTCCTGCTGGTGTTATTCCAACAAATGGGAAGAAAAAAATAGCAAAGTTATTCACTTTTTGTCACGTTACCCATTTCACCAGGATTTAGTCTGATAGATAAACAAAAGAAGCACATACATGTATTTTCCATTTTTATAAAAATGCTGCATTTATCAAACATGGCTTAAAATAAATTTGACTCTGTAATTTAACGCCTGGAAATTGGGTCTCTGTCTCTTTAAGAAACTCCTGCTCTTTCTGAAACTCCACCTACAGGAAGTCATTACGAGATCAGTCCTCTGTTAACCCTTTAATGTTTTTAGCCATTGCACAGAGAAGAAGCTGCTATAATGAGCTCAGCTGATGAGCTGCTCCACCAGGCGTTTGCTAATCGCTGCTGGCTAGTCTGAAGGAACTGCATGGAAAAGAGCGCTGCTCTGTGAGGAGGAAGTTTAGAAACTGCAGCTCCGGGGAGGAGCTGCGTTTTGAAAGCGGCTCTAGGTCCCTGCAGGCGTTTTGTACAGCTGAACGGTTGCCATGGAGATTGAAAGGATTTCTCAAACAGGCATGAAGGAATCGAGGAAACACTGCAGGGAATGTGACGTAAAGCTCAAAAGAAGTAAAATTTACATAACACTGCCCCTTTAAGAATAACTCAAACATTTCGAGAACTTGGGGCGTGATCCTGTGGCGTAGAGGGTAGCGCGCCCCACGTTTGGAGGCCTTCAGTCCTCGACGCGGCCGTCGCGTGTTCGACGACATTTGCTGCATGTCTTCCCCCCTCTCCTTCCCCCTTTCCTGTCAGCCCACTGTTGTAAAAGGGACACTAGAGCCCACAAAAAGGACCCCCTGGTGGGGAAAAACAAAATAAACAAAAAAACATTTCGAGAGCCATGTAAACAAATAGCTTCTCTTTGTCACTGGGATCTTATGAGAGGATGAACATGCCGAGGGGTAAAAACCTCAGACTCGGAGAATAAGGCCTTCATTTGTTCATGGATGTCTGGCCTGGTGGTTGGTTTGAGTCATGAGAAGGAAACCCAACCACATGAGCTCAGCTGTGATATGATTATGATGACGCTGCTCCTGTCGCCAGGGAGGAAACGACTACGAAATCTTCAACGACCCGAGGACGATCGGCTTCACCGTCTACTCGCCCGAGCACACGGCTCGGCTCTGCCGCGAACTTTTCTTCGACTCGCCGCCGCGCCTCATCGCCATACCTTCGGCCAAAAACCCCTCCGAACTGGACGGCAGCAGGAACATCGAGCGCAGGCTTTTAATGAAGTGCTGAGTGGAACGCCGCCTCTCAGCACTCCCTGTTAATAGTGTTAGTTTAATATATGGATGAAAGGCAGCAGATGTTGAAGTGAGCGTTGTCGCTTTAAGTACTGTGCCAAAAACTAAGTTTGACTGCTGTGATGAGAAACATGTGACCTTGAAATGGACGAGGATATTTATCTTCCAGATGACTTTGGGTGTGAAGTGATATTTTTGCACTAATGAGAGGATCCTTTTACTAGTTATTGACAAACTCACCGCAGTTAGGAAGCGGGACGGAGGAGACTCAGACAACAGCATGATTTCTCTTTGGTTTTTGGTGACTAACTTCTTGAAAACAAGGATCTCTCTACGTTTAAAGTGTAGGATGTACCAAAGGGACACGACATTCCAGGTGCTTTAATTTTTAAACTGGATCCGTTTTAATGTGTTAACCGTTTAACTAGCTGCTGTCAAATATTGACATCAACTTCTCAAGTGTCCTGAAGTGAATAATGAACTCCTTTAAATGCACTTAATGGAACAATCAGCAGATTTAAAAGGGAAGATTCAAATTTTCTTTAATCAGAGTTCCGCTGAGTGGTTGTGAGCAGTCAATATCTTAACATACGAAATGTAATTTTTTTACATATTGATGTGTTAATTTGATTTCAATGGCCATCCAAAGTTATTCAAGTTTGACTAGATGTTAGCAAAACACATTTTAGGCGCTATCTACAGCATGTAAGATGATTACTGCTCATAATCTCTCAACAGAACCCCCTCTCAACTTTCACCTTTTAAAATACCGTCCAAAATGTATTCAGTAAGTCCTTATGTATCTCTGCTGCATGTTTCATCATAGAGTCCCGGTTTTATTTTAATCTTTCTGACGGTTTTGAGTCATTCAGTAAGAAAGCTGAAGGTTGAAAACATTCCAAAGACACATTTGTATATCAAGCCAAAATTTCTGTGCCATGTTTGCATACATTCGCCTGAATAACCAGATTTGAAAAACAAAACAAAACAAAAATGCTGAAAGACGCTAAAACAAATTTGGTTTAAGACCATTTGAAAACATTAAGAAACTCTTGACTGGGAATTATCTGGTGACATAAGCAGTGTTGATGACTTTTGCACAGTCTGGATGTTAAGAAATGAAAGTGGGAAATCATCTCAACCAGTGAACTGAGCTTCTGTGGCTTGCAAGATGTTTTCTGATTGGTTCACCTTGCTGCAGATAAAATGTCCGTCGCATTAAGGTTTCCAAATTTCTGAGCTTGAGGACATTTTATGAAATGTATGCTCGTTTTCCACCACTGTTTTAAGTTATTTTAACTGTATTTTGAATGTATATACCAAATGTTTTATGGTTTGGGAACAAACAAACCCTCATAAAAATAAAGAAATAAAAATCTGACCATATACACTCCTTCAAGCTGAAGGGCTACAGTGGACTTGAAATGCAAAGCTGACAGTCGCTTTTTAACGTTTCTGTGGAAGTAACTGGAAGATCGAGCATGTTGGTTTTTCCACCACTCGTCAAGAAAAGCAAACTATATAACGTAATAAATCTATTTTTAAAATTTTGCTGCCTTTTGGTGTTTATTTTTTGTATTTTCAGGATGTTTTCTCCTTTATTTCGCTGGCCAGAGCAACCATGTAATTCAGCTTCTGACCACTAGATGTCACCTTTTCCCTCTATTAACTTTTTAAAGGGTTTGCTCGTAGCTATAGCTCATCTTCATGCTTTATTGCTCCTGTTTTAGTTCAGATTCTCACAATTGAAAACAAGGAACATTCTTGTCGCTTACATATTTCGATTAATGTCGCTATTTTCATGCTTTCTTAAACATTTAATTCTTACTTTGAGTTGTAGATAGAGTTAAAGACAACACTGCATCAGCAGCTCTGGTGGACCACACATGAATTTGATCAGACTCCGAATAAGCACACCTTCCGTTCAAATCATAAATCACACTTTAATGTTTTTTTTTTTTTTCCAAGGCTCAGTTGAAGTGATAAAAGCACCTGTTCAGGCAATGACACGGACACACGTGACGGCGGGAAACTTGCAGTAGAAAATGAGGTGCGGCGTCCCATTTAACCTGGGTAGTAGCTACGATGCGCGGAGTTCCTCTAACACATGATACGGTGAACAGGACACCATGTTTCCCCAAACAGAAGATTTTCACTCACTGGCAGTAGAAACCACAGCTGTGATATTATCTGATCCAAAGTGGCAGCTCGAGTAGCTTTCGTACTCAGCAAAATGCAAAGCGTGTCATAATCTGACGGGAAAATATACTAATTCACACACAAATGAGCGAATATCCACACAGAGAGAACGATTAAGTAAATTCGCTTATATGGAAATGAGTGCAGTTTCTATCTATTTGAACTAGCGGCGGCTTTTTATATGGACGATATGGCTCTCTGCCCTTGGCGCCACTCCGTCAGGGGGCAGCCCAGGTACTCAAAAATTTTTTTTTATTAAAATATTAACATTTCTGATGCTAAATAGTTTTCTGTTGCTTACTTGGTTGTCCCACAACATTCCTTTGTGTTGTGAAATGTAAAAGAAAAACATTACAATGACTAGCAGATTCCCATTCTGCACTAAACTAAAGGACAATTATAACAAGTTTTGACAACTTGCTCAAAATCGAAAATATTTAGCTCAACCTTGAGCTGGATTAGTCCTCACTGATCTGGGATTCCTTGAAAATTAAAAAAAAAAACCCTTTACTTTATTTTCAAAAAGGACTTTTCATTTTTCTCCTCAAAAATATAGCTAAAAATGTCTTCTCCTTTAACATCTTGTTTTTTTTACTGTCCTTAACCCAATTTCAGATTCATATGCATATAAAGGAACCACCACTGACTTGGAAATGTTTTTGAACCGTTTATAAAAAGTCAGTAGTTTGTCTGCTCAAGGTCAAATGACCCTTCCTGCGACTGTCACATGATATTTTGTTGGGGCTTTTTTTGTAATGATGATGTGAAACCAGGAAGCAGACATGAAACATCCCATCATGTGAGGAGATGTGGAAAGTCCTCACAGCTTCGCTGGTGATCCAGGACTAACCCATCTTATTCCTGAACGCTGCCATCACTTCCTTTTGCGTCAGCTGTTGTCCGAGTTTAAAAAATCCATTTTAAATTTGTACATTTGACGTAGTGACAGCGCAGACTGGGTGGGATAAGTTCCACGACAAAACCCTTGCAGCAAACATGTGAGCCTGGAAACTTTGATGCAGTACAGTAAGAAACAGCTGCAAAGAGGGGAAGTAAAACTGAAAACACACCATCCCTTCACACACACACACACACACACTGCAGTCTGTACCACAGACATGATTAATGTTGTTCCCAGTATTTCTTTTTCTTTTTTTACACCAACTGTGAACAAACTATCACAAAAACAAACAAAACCCTCCTCCCACTTGTAGGTGTGATTAATTTATGGTCCCCGCTTCAATTCAAACATAAATTACACAAAGAGGATTCGTTGGAGTAGCTTCAACAGAATCCATCAGCTCTGTCAGTAACGATTTCATACCAGCTCTGACTGACACAGAGTAGAGCAACATATATTTCTAAAAGAGGTTGTTGGTTTTGTTGTTGTTGTTGTTGTTGTTGTTGTTTTGAAACGAAGCAGAGAGTCCAGGAGCACCGCCCGCCGTACGAGCCGGAGCGCCGCCCGTCCTCTGGCGGCGGCGGATCCCGGCGACTACGAGCTGATGATCTGTCCGGACCAGGTCTCGTGTTTGGTCCCCGGGTTGAGGTGGATGATCTTCACCTCCACCGCCTGCACCTTAATGTTCTTAGGGGGAACCCGGCACACCTTGTACGTGACCTCGTCTCCCTCGACGGGGACGTACTCGCCCTCGATGCTGCAAGGCAGACAAACAGAAGCGGGGCAGGCCGCTTTCCTTTAAAACGCACTTCTAGAGCGTAAAACACTGCGTTTGTTTATTTCTGAACTAATTAAAATGCGTGAGATTTGAACTGGGAAGTCTGATTTATTTATTTTTTTTTAGCTCCAAGTCCAGAAAATCAAGTAGAAAAGCTCCTGAAGTGCACATTTTTTAGCTGAGAGGTCAAAGGTCTCCGACTGCTGCACCTATAAACATCGGGAAAACAACACTTAATTTGCATCTGTGATGTTTTTATTTTTAAGCTCAATAAAAACCCGTTGTACCGTCTTAATACTGCTAAATCCCTTTGCATGGGTATACGCTGCAAAAACACAGAATTTTACCAAGTTTTTTTTTTCTTATCTAGTTTTAATGCAAATATCGCAGTACACTCAAAATAAGACAAAACTAACTTATATGTAATTTTTTCTGCAGTATCTAGGATCTTGATTTGAGACAATAATCCCTTGGTGTTGATTTTAAAATGTACTAGTTCTACTGTCAGATTATTTCACTCATAATATGACATTTTTCCCTCATTAATAGTGAAATAATCTGCCAGAAGAACTAGCACTTTTTCAATATCAAGGAATAATTAACAAGCTCTTAGATCTCGATGAAAAGTTGCTTGTAAGTTAGCTTTCTCTTATGTCAAATGTACTATAAATACCAGACAAAAAATATATATACTTGGTAAGACGTGTTTTTGCAGCGTTCCTTTCTTGTTTAAATAAATATAACCTCACCTCATCTCAACAAGATTGCTGAGCTGCTTTTGCTCAATTTCCAACACAACAATCTCATGTGTGGAATTCTATTAAAGGGAATTTACCTTTTTTTATTTTTAACTTCTGGTGGTTTCTATCTCATTTAGCCAGCAGCAGACATAGCCATGTAAACATCTCGACTGTAACATCTTGTCTAGATGCATGAGATGAAGAGGAAACCGTTGTTGTGGCTAACAATTATCTCACCGCTTTTGCAGCTCCGCACTAAAACTCAAATGTGACGTCGTTCTCAAATCCATGTTCCAACTTCTGAGGCAAATCAAACCAATCTTTAAGGGTTCAAACATTTCCAATTAGACATCTGGATTTATTTAATTTTTTTCCAAGTCTTAGTAATAAAAACTAGAAATCCCTCTGGACCCGGAAGTACTCGCCCCACGCAAAACGTAGTGAAAGTTTACGGATGCTGCGCTCATGAACTTACAAAATCATAAGTTTGGAAACATCTTCTTTTAGAGTTAAACACGTAAAATGGCAAGAAGCTCGTTTTGGCTTTAGGTTTCAGCCAACAGTAGCTGTTTAATCATTTGGGTGTGATGTCATTTCCAGATCCAGATCCAGCTTTTCACCACACGTTCTTACAGAATACTGTTTGCTAAAATTACAGAAGCAAATCAGCTTTAGCCCTTAAAATAAGATGCTTTGACTCAGCAAAAATGAGCAACTCAGTGATTTTAGGAACGCGAGATGACAGAGTGCAGCGTGTACAGAATTTGCTCTGCCTGTTCTAACATTAAATGCTCTTCCTGGCATAAAGAGAAAGGCTATTTCCAGAGCTGGCGCTGCAGGTGGGGCTGTACCTGCAGTTGAGCTAACGCAGCGCGTCTGCTTGCCGTCCGCCGCCGTTTCCGACTTACTCTGAGATGTGAACAAAGATGTCTTCTCCGCCGTGCAACGGCTGGATGAAGCCGTGGCCTTGTGATCTGGAAAAGTTCTTGCAAGTGCCCTTGAAAACTGGACCTGAGTGAGCGCGGACCGTACTGCGGACAAAAGGATGACATTAAATCACAGAGAGGAGCATAAAATTAGTTGGGATAAGTTATTTTTTCGGTATTATTGAAAAAGATTCAACAACAGAGCTTCACAGCGCACAACAGAAATCAGTTTCTCCCTTTACATGACAGATTAAAAGGACATTTATCTCTGGGTTTTCCTTCCAGTGTATTATAAGCCTGGCGGGCCACCAGGCTTTACTTGTGCCCCCACCAGGCTTAGCGTTGCTTATTTATTTACGTTTTTCTTTTAATGTTGACATTTTTTAAGAGGAGGGTTACATTTTTTACTTTATAGTTGGTTTTCAGAAATTAATCTTCCAGTAACACATAATTATCAAGAGATATTTTCAAATTTCCTGTCAACTTTAAGCATTTTTTTTTACTCAAAACCACGAATGGATCACTGCTGAGCGCCTAACCACCGGGCTCAGCAGGGACGGAAAGGGAAGAAAAAATTTTGGATCACCCCTTAAAAACTGGCAGTAGCCCACAACCACAAGCCCGTCCCAAAGTCTGACCCAGGTGCCGGACCCAATGTGTTTTTCCTCCAACAGGTTTCCTGTTCTGTCAACACAGCCATCCCATCTATTCTCATTGCCAGACGTAATGATAACAATGGAGGGAAACCCCTTCTAAATCAGTGAAAGTCCAAAGTTTTGCTTTCCTGAAGGGTAAACCAGGGGGAAAAAAATAACAAATAAATAGTGACCTTTAACCTGCAGTGAAAGTTACTGGAACACTGGGCCTCAATGGAGGAAAAGAGTTGCTCAACCACAGACAGGTCGGCTCCTGCTAGTATTGTAAAATGTAGGAGCAGCACAGTGAAATAAAGGTTTTTTACAAAGCTCTATTTAATAGAAAATCTTCCTGATTAATAACTTTTGTCCCAAACATTTTCACCTCCAAATAAAATAGATAAATAAGCAGATTTTTTGTTTTATTACAAAGATTGCCGCCATTTGGTCTGATGCAGTCTAGACAACTAAAGAGAGAGTCAAGATACAGCTAACGCTACTTTTGCCTTAAGCTAACCTACAGCGTTAGCACCTTTTTTGGGGGGTGGGAGGATTTGTTAGTAAACTACATGAAGGAGGAAAAGCTTCTGCTTCTCTTACGTACGCTGAGTAGGTGCGGTTTCGTTTGGTCGGCAGCGGGCTGGGCAGGTCGCGGGGAAGCGGGGGTTCCCTCCCTTCCGGCCACGCCCTGCTGCCCTCCCGCGGGAACGGGAAGGAGAGGGTGAGCGGGGCGTTGGGGGAGCGCAGGGGCGTTCCGGAGGGAGACGTGATGCTGGGGTCTGCCATTGTCAGACGAGATGAGTGGAGGAAGGGTTGAGGAAGACGATGTGGTCACCCTGGTCTGTCCTCTCTGCGTGACACGCCCACCTCGCCGTGGGTCAGCGCCGCCGATTGAGCTCCGTCAGCAAGACTTACTGTCAGGAGGAGGAAAGACCAAACAGAAAAGACATTAAGGGGCTGTCCTGCAGGGCCGATCCAAGCCTTTTTGGGGCCGAGAGCAGATTTTCATTTGGGCCCCCTGTAGCTTCCAACCAACATGTCAACAGCAGATGCTTTATCATCCTAAGTGTGTCACAAAACGACTATCGTTTGCTTACAACTATACTTTATTATGGCTATTGGTTTTAACCTTGCAGATGTTTGTATTTTAAAATGCAGAGTGGTATTTAAGTGTGCCCTTTTTTTAACTATTTGTAAATAACATCAGCTGATAAACAGTAAATTTATAGTAAACAAGTTAGCAAGTTTGACATCTTATATTTTCCAAACAGTGACAGCCAACAGCCGGAAGAGATTAACCTATTAAATGTAATTAAATGATTTCCACTGGCAGATTATTTCACTTATAACAAGATATTTTCCACTTGTTATAAGTTAATTTATCTGGCAGTGGTACAAGTACTTTTTCATCAATATCAAAGAATTGAAACGAGCCTCGGTGTCTTGCTGAAAAGTTAATTTTAAGTTAGTTTGTCTTATATTAAGTGTACTATGAAATCTGCACTAGAAACTAGACCAAAAATACTTGGTGGTCCTACACTGTGTTTTTGCAGTGTAGGACCACCACACCACCAGGGGTCCACCAAGAGCAAGAGCAGAAAGCTAACACACACACACACACACACATATATATCTCTTCCTTCACGGTTAGATGTGACGGTAAAGGTAAGAATGGAGGAAAGTCTGTAACTAAAGAACCCTGTTTATTCAACAAACAAGTAAGAAAATGATCAAACATCTATTTTTCTGAGTTCTTTCATTATCAGTAAAAACTGTAAGGCAACACTTCATGGAAGAAGAGTCGACAAGATTCTTATATAAAATCACCTGATGATTAAAACAGTTCAAGAAAACCACGCCCACAGCATCACATCCGCCCCCAACGTACCTAACATTGGGCCCTTAGTTCCACACCAAACCCCTGTCACTAAAAATCTCACCATCATGACACAGTTAGACCAAAAGGTCTCTTCAATAAATGCCACATGTTCAAGCTTGGGTAGGAAAGAAAATACTTTTTTTTTCCTAACATCAGTTATAGAGACTTTGTCAGTCTTTGCTGATCACACTGTGTGTGCGTCTGTGTGTGTGTGTGTGTGTGTGTGTCAGCTCCATATTGGGAACATTATCCACCTATCAGAAACTGACTGGTCAAATCCTCCCACACGAGTGCTGAAAGGATTATTATGATTAATTGTGATTAATCAATTATTGAAATAATTATCAAGTAATTTAGTATTTGATTAATTTATCTGAATTATTTATTGGAAGAACTACATATTCAGTGCACTAACTAAGCAAAAGCTGTACAAAAATATGTACATCTGCATTTAAGATAATATATATATAAACATAAACTTCTGTAAATATGTTTAAACAGAACTTCTTGACATAGTTTCCGCTTCACCTGGTTCAAATGTAAAAATGCAAATGCTCTTATTAACTATCTTTAGCTAATAAGAGCATTAATTGGTTAATGCAAAAAATAAAAAATAAATAAAATTAATCAGATATTCTACAAATAATCACAAATGCACTAAAGGCATGATATATTCTAGTAGTTTAGACAACAAATGTTTATCTTCTCATTTAAAATAGGAATTGAATTATTTGCTTGTTTTCATCATTTTATTTATTTGCAATTTTTTTAATCAGCAGCATGTGCAATTCTTTTCTCGATCAATCACCAGGACGATCAACAGAATAATCGATTACTATAATAATCTACAGCTGCAGCTCTCTACGTCACGTCGCAGTTCCTCCAAACGCCGCTCATGACTCCATTATTACGGATTTCTCAACATCCATAGCCGGTCATTTCACCCCGTAATGGCAGTCTGGAGGACAAGCAGCTGACGTGTTGCGCTTATCTTACGTCCGCCCCGCTTTCTGTCTTTCTGCGATGACGCCGGCAGGCGGCGTGACGTCAGAACAGCTGCAGAGTGGGGCGTTCGTGACGTCAGAGACCTATTTCCATATGACAGAGTGCATATGGCTTACTATTCCTGCAGGACTGCATCACGAGGATTACTACAGCGCTCTACTCTTGCGATATAAATACAGTTACCGAAATTAATTACTCAAATGATTAAAAAAATCGAATAAATAAAATATTTTCCTTGCCCTCAGTAAAATTCATGACATATGGGCATTTGAAGAATATAAAAAAAGAAAAGGCTTGGGGACATTTTTCCACCGTAGCTGCACTCATTTGCACTT
This sequence comes from Gambusia affinis, assembly GCF_019740435.1. Lineage (NCBI taxonomy): Eukaryota > Metazoa > Chordata > Actinopteri > Cyprinodontiformes > Poeciliidae > Gambusia > Gambusia affinis. The sequence continues at coordinate 6,472,692 of NC_057886.1, forward strand.
TCAACAGACAGACAGACAGACAGACAGACAGACAGACAGACAGACTCGCCCTCAGATCTCAGTTTCTCTGAATCGGGGTGAAAAGCAGTGAGAGGTTCACCGGAGCGACAACCAGACAATAGAAAAGTCAGACAAAAGCAGGGTGAAGGGTCGCTGCTGTCGGCGTGAGGCGGATGAATCGGTCACATATAAAACACATCTGTATAAATAGAGTTTATTCTCCAAATCAGAACAACCATCATTGTTCTGATTTGGAGAAAAAAAAAAAACAAACAAACAAAGCAACCCAGACCTTCTCCGCTTCATACACACACACACACACACCCTAGAATGAATAAATAAATAAACAAACAAACATACACACACTTAGCTACTTACGGCATGGGTGCCAGAAGAGGATCCGATCGCTTCTCTCTCTCTGAGTGTTTTGGCTCGATGCGGATTATATAAGGGGCAAATTAAATAAATAAGTCGCGCAAATCCGCGCAGATCGTCCGGAAAACCCTGGCGTGGCGCTGGTGTTGACTGCGGAGGGTCTGCGCAGCCGCAGGAGATTCCGATGGCGTGATGCGACTTGTGCGTGAAAGTGACTTTGGTCGTCTACCTTCCTCCTCCTGGTCCTCCTCATCCTCCCCGCCTGACCTGCATCCGCAGAGGGAGCAGCCAACTTTGCGGCAGTCTGGAGCAGGCTGTCACACATGAACACGGTTTAATTAAGTCTGCAGTCAGCCAGCTGCTGCATGTTGAGCGATGAGGTCACGCATTCCTGCTGGATTCCGCAGGGAAAGCGCGGAGATGGTTGACAATGATCTGACATGTTTCCTCAGAAAACGAGAACGAGCAAATCGGGGAATTTGATCAACTTTCCCAGCTTGGAGCAGCATCGACAGGCGCTTCAGTGAAACTTGTTGTTCTGTTTTTTTTTATTTTATTTTACAAACGCGAGTGGGTTGCTAGTGAACACTGTGGTCGTGTCTGTGTCCTTCACTGGCCTTTACTGCTGATTTTAAACGCAGGTGGTGACTAATCTCTGGATGTGTGATGACTGAAACATCTGGGTTCAAACCAACTCTGAAAAAATGCTTGAAGGTAATCCAAGCATTTTTATTCGATAAACATTGAGCAACGCAGCAGTATCAATATGATGCAGCCACCACCGTGCTTTTCCCTTCATTTCATACAATTATTAGCAAAAAAAAAAAAAAAAAAAGAAAAAGAAAAAAGCAGCTAAATGTATATATTTTTAATTGTTGACAGTTATTTGTTAGTGGCATAAATGTTTCACCTCGACATAAAAACAGAAAATTTTTATTCCCTCAAAAATAAATATTTTTGTGTTTCTGCTTCCCAAAACAGAGGAGAAACCTTGTAAAATATAAAATCTTAAGTTGTTTTTTTTTTTCATAAAAAACTGAGTGCTCCTTTAAAATAACTTCAGCAGACCCTTTTTGTGTTTATCCTGTGACTTTTTTTATTTATTTTTTTTAAAGGCTGATCAAAGGTTGTCTAAAAAGGGATCTCTAAATATTACCTCCTTGTTTCCCTGGGGTCTAAATATGATGTGACACACCAGCTAAGTAGTAATTTGGCTAATTAGCCAGAAGAGAACCTTTGCTACAGTTTGTTACCAGTTGCCAGGAAGTGATGTCAAGTTTTTTTTCCTCTCCTACCATCACAAAAGTGTAGAAGTGTGGAGAACGCACAGATTTACCAAATCTTTACCAAATTTTAAAAAAATCTGTTTGTGCTTTCAGTTATTAAGAGGTGTAACAACATCAATAAATTATTATTCGGTTCATTTGTTGCTTTTTTTTTTTATTTTTTTACTTTATTTCAGAAACTCGTGTTTTATAAATCAAATTAATCTAATTTCTCGTTAATAAATACATACAGGAGCACTCGGTCGGTATGACAGGTTTGCTCCAGAGCGTGGCTCCGTCCAGCACGGCGCTCCGCTCGTGTAACAAAACCAGCGGGTTTCTGTCCACCGTCCCTGAAGTCGGCGGACGGGATCGGCTGCAGCGCTCCGTCTGCTCTCAGTCGCCCCACGTCTCTCTTTGTTCCTCCTCTGCAGTGCTAGCTGTTCCACCAGGACAGCAGACCCAGTCCTGGCTCACAGATGGTCCCCTGGAACAGAAACAACAAAAAAAAAAAAAAAAAAAAAAAAGCAAAGTCAGGATGAACGGCGTGGTCAAGCTGCGACATGTTGGAGTCGCTGCACACGTAGCTGCAGGAGTCTTCCTCTCTAAAAGCCACAGGACGGGCATCAGGCAGAGAAACGTTCCAACGAAACCACAATTTAAAACATCCAAGTATCTTCAGAGAGTCGGTAATAAGAGGTGGTGCTCACTTTTAGAGCAGTGGCGCCCCCAAGTGGGACACATTAGCAATTACTAGCTTTTTAGAAAGCTCTTCCGCCTGCACATTATTTACGATAACTACACATTAAAACAGATTTTTTGCAATGATTATACTTTTGAAGATTGTCAGCGGTGCCCATCTACCAATCTGTCTGTGAAAGTATTTAAACTTTCTTCCATTTTGTCATTACCGCCACAAACTATTTTACGTAGTTTAAACTGCACTTCTTTGCTTTTACTAGAAGAAATGAGCTTTCTGAAATGCTCAGGCTTATAAATTGTGGCCAGAACAGTCAGACTGGTAAGACTGCTCAAGTCATACGAGTCACTAGCCTTGCTCTCATTTGATCTAATATTTCTGTCATTTAAATTTCACGATCCAAACATGTCACCCGACGATGCAAAGTTTATTTTGGTTACGTCCCTCAAAGTGTGTCAAGACGTGAACGGCTGTAAAACCACCTGGGGAGACGAGGAGAAAAAGCGACAATTATATTAAAAAAGGAATTAAAGTCGATAAATACAGCTGGTTTCGTCTTTCTAACAGCTACAGTCATTTTACAGCCTGTAAAACACTGAGACTAAAACAAATTATTTTTAACGTTTGTATTGACATGGAACAGAGCGGAGGGCGTGGCCAGGTACTCATGTGATCCTAAAGGTCCAATCAGTTTTGACCTGATGTTTCCAACTCGTGTTCAGAACTGAGGAAAGGCTAAACATCTTCAAGAAAACAACAGAAGAAGTCCAAGTTGAACCCATTGGATATTTTCGTGAACTTCCACCTCTATCGGAGCCGTCTGTGTGTTAAATGACTGGAAAGGAAACGTAACGGTTCTTACGACGAGTGTGTATGGAGCCTCTTTTTTCTCCCCGCTCTCCTCCGCCGGCGGTGCAGTCGACTGTCCGGGCGGGGCCGGCGCGTCGGTCTTGGCGGCGGCCGGCCCCGTCGGCGACGTGTCCACGAAGACTTCGTCCGCCACCCGGAAGCGGATCTCCTCTCCCGGGTCCATGTAGAGGTCGTGCGCTCCCTCGTCCGTCTCGTACTCCCAGACCCAAACCTGCTCGGCCTCGTCGCTTTGGGGGGTGAAGCTAAGGAACGGGCCGACCCAAACGATCGACTCGGTGGCACGCAAAGCAAACAACATTCGACCACCAGATGTTTGTTTCAAAGGTCAGGATACAATTTGGCCGGCTGCTGGAGAGACTCGGGTGGAATGAGAATGTCATCGAAGAAGCCCATCGTCACTATGAACCAGAGAGGTCAACCGCATTTACATTCACTGTAAATACTGTAAAAATAAATGCTTAACATGCACTAATTTCATCTGCAGGCTTGAAAGATTAACAGGATTAATGGTAATGATTGAAATAACCGTCAACCAATTTAGTATTTGATTAATGGCTAACTAGATTATACAGATTCAAAAGAAAAAGTCCATGGGGCTGAAAAAAACCAAACACAATCAGACCAGAAATTAAGCACAAAAAAAAAAAAAAAAAAAATAGATAACAAAAACTTTGTCTGTAAAAATGTTCCACCCAGAACTCAAGTGGCAGCTTTGGCTTCATCTGGTTCAAATTCTATAAAATAAAAAGAATTTTAAAAAAGCACCTTTTGCTATCCGAATGTCAATCTGTTAATCCAAAGATTATCAACAGATTATCTATTCACTGTATTCATGTTAACTGTAGGAGAAAAGGGCTGACCTGCTTCCAACATGTTGATGTTTTTAGCTGCAGAACCTTCGCTACAAACGATCAGGCATAAATTTCAGATGTTTTTGCAATAACATTTTGACTTTATGACTTCTTTATTCGCATCTTTTCGATGCATTTCTAATATATAAAAAGGCTGAAGTTGTTAAATGAAAAATCTGGAAAATACGGCAAATTGTTTTATCCGATTACTCGATTAATCGGCAGAATAATAGATAACTAAGATAATCATCAGTTGCAGTTCAAATAAAATTTTATACATTGGCTTAAAGAATGAATGCAACCGTTTTTAAAATCTGAACTCAGACATTAGTTCAGTCATAGAGCGACTTCGAGAACAAAAAGCTTCAGATAGATGAGGCCTGAGCAGGAACGCTCGGCCATTATGCACAAAACCAAAATGCTCCTCGTCACATGTAGACCGTCAACGCACAGGAGTGGAGGGGTGATGATTTGCACATCAAGTCTCTACAGCCTTGAGATGAAGGTCAGACAACAGAAGTCTGGGTTGAATTCCACACTCTACATTCAGCAGGAATAAATACCTGCTTGTGTCGACAGAATTATGACTAGCGAAGGCCAGTAGTTACCATGAACTCCCTCCTGGCTGCAGTATTTGATCTTGCCAGCGAGGATCTCGTCGAGGAACGGGTGGAAGACGACAAACCGGAAATGGACTAAACCAAAACAAAACAAAAAACAAAAAGAAGTCAAAGGAACGATGGGATCAGGCTTTTATTCAATAAGTAATACCGATGTAGCAGTCAAGTGTCACAGCACTTCTTTCACTCGTCATACCTTTAGTGTGCGAGGCGCCGTCTCCAGGGAAAATATAGGAGTCTTCCAGTTTGGTGATGTCATACAAGCAGATGCAGAGACCCACGTTGTAAACCACCTGGGGGGTCAGAGAGCATGTGTTGTACTTTTACTGTGAAAAATAAAATAAAAACGTTTTGGACGTAGCACAGATATGTTGTCACACGATAACAATGTGATCATATAAAATATAGAAAGACTTGTCTTTGTTCTCCAAGCTTGACACTGTAGGAGACTATTCCATTTTCGTTCACGTCTAATAAAATTAGGGAACTTTTTCCTCCATAAGTGAACAGCCATTACCTTAATATTTGGTGCAATCGCCTTGGAAACTGCACGACTTTTAAACCTTTTGGGTATCCTTGTTTTGCTGGTAATCTTTCCAGCAAAACATGTTTATGTCTCTGGGACAAAGTAACTGTCTCCTTCCTGAGAAACATTAAGCCTGGATGTCGCCATGGTGCTTATAGTTGCTAGGTACCTGGAAGTTGGACTTGGCAAAAGTCCACAATCCTCTTCCGAGGACTAAACTTTAACTTAGTAGCTCTGTTTATCCCAAGACAGATCCAGGATTCTTACAAATATTCAATGTATGAAGCCAAGAATCAGATTTCCAGACTTCTAAATCCATTTTTTAAAAAGTACAAATTCAAGCGTTTGCTATGAATTTACTGCAGACCGAATGCAAATCTGGAACAAACCCCCACAAAACTGCAAAACAGCTGAAACACTGATTTCCTTTAAATCAAGGCTAAAATCTGCTTAGAGCTGCACAATCACTGCAAAATTGGCCAGCAACATATGTGATATGTATTGTATTGCTATTTTCGTGATTTATCAAATTGGATGTCTATATGTTCTGTTTATGAACTTGCATGTTTGTGTTTTTACGATAAATGTGCTATACAAATCACCTCGACTGAATGAATGAACGGACAGAAATATGTGTATAGAGAAACTGATAGATGGATACATGTGAATAAATGAGCGGACATTTAAATGAAGCTGCAGGAATGAACTGGGAAAAACAAACATTTTCTCCATACCGTTTTCACAAACTTATCCAAACCTGGAAAGCACTTTGCCTCCATAAGAAACCTCCAGCTCTCAGCTTTGTGCCGTCACCCGTTCCTCTCTGCTCTGTAAAGGTTTGCTGCTAAAATCATGTCTGCGCGTTCCGTTTTGTTCGCAGTCGCGGTTCCGATGCGGCCGACCCCTCACCTTGTTGGCCAGCTTCTTGTTCAGCTCCTCCGCTATGGCATCGTTCAGCTGCCGGTCAAAGACCCACGGAGGGATCCGCACCGTGTCCACCATCTCCACCAGCACGAACATGACCCACGAGAGACAGCAGCCCCACACACGCGGTTCAAACGCGAAGGGAAGCGAACATCTTTTTTTAAATTTTCTTTTGTTCTTCTAATAGCTTCAGCGGCTCACACTGCAGCAAGAAACCCAAGACAGCTACTCTACAAGCTGCTTTCTAGCATCACACCAAACCAACGTGAGCTTCTTCTTCTTCTGGTTTGAGCGACAGCCTGCAAGTCTCACTATCGCCCCCTCCTGGAAATATTTCACTCCTACAGCGTAAAGACCATTCAAAACCAGTTACTCTCTTCCTGTTAGTCATGATGAATACGTACTTATAAAGTGCCTTTACATGCCATTCGTTGTGAATAAATAAAGTTACTTAAAGTTAACAACAAATTGAACTGCAAAGAAAATCAATAATTCCACATCTTTATTATTTATATTTGTAAATATCACTTTATTTCAACTCTGTAAGATACAAAACCAGCAGATTAATTTTACAAAATAATCAACTGATGGCAATCATGACTACGAAAGCGCATCCTTCCATATTAAAAGACATGTTTAGAAGACATTTCAACAGTAGCAGCTTGGTCATACAGATTACAACTGAGTTCAACCAGGAGATAATGCCATCATGTTGGCTGCCATTTTGATTAATTGTCTCACACCAAACAGCAAGGCCTTGCCTTGTTTCACTGTTAAAGACAAATGTTTCACAATATTCAGAGGGTAAATAAAGCCGAGTTATCAGTCATATGCATTTGAAAAGAGCAACTTTCTATGAAAAAGACTGGAAAATTAAACCTGGTAAATCATTTCAACCTGTAAGCTTGAAAATTTTATAAGACAATTTATGATGACACATTACAAGTTAGTTATTTAAGCATTTAAGGAGTTATTTAGTCAAAAGTATCAATGCTCACCTTCACCAAATTAGGATTGAAAGACAAATTAAATCAACTACAATCAGTACTAACATTTGCCTGTTGTGAATTTACAGATTTCCTGTGAAATTTAAGCGAAAGGTTCACCCTGATGTCCATGCATCAGACTGCAGAATCAAGGAAATAAATGACGACAATATTAATTGAATATCTTCAGGGATTATATTTGAAAAGATATTTGGTTAAACATCGAGGTCACGTCTGGCCTCCTCCTTCACCCACACTTATTTTTCCAGACTTTCTACTGGCAGCGAATGAAATTCAAGAGAGAACAGGCACCCGGTTACTAGATTGTGCGTTAAGAGAGAACAACGTTCCCATCATGGAGAACCTTGAAAGTGGAACAACATTCATTCATACAGCAGCAAGCAGACGTTCTGACGAACCACAGAAAAACTGGACAGGTTAGCGAAGCTCCACAGGATTTCACAACATGATGCATGTGTGGAGTTTTCCTCTATAGACGGACTGTGACACTGGGTTTTTCCCCACACAGAACGGCTCTACGGTCCAGATAAACGAACCTGGTCTTGGTAGATTAAAAGCTCCCGTTTCAGATTTTCCAGATGGGACGACAGGAGTCTGACGATGACGGACATTTTTTTAAAAGCCGAAACAAACCTCGACACAAAACATTCATTTAAAAAATGAAAATATGTCAATTTACTGCAGCAGAACGGGTAATTTATTCTGGTTTGTGAGGAATCACAGTGATTCAAAGTGCCTTGCAAAAGTCTTTTTTTTTTTTTTTTATCTTTTTGAAATTGTCAACGTATTTTATTATGATTTTATGGAAGATCAATACAAAGCAGGGCTTAGTTGTAATGTTGACGGGGGGTTTTTCTGACAAAAAAAAAATCTGAAAAGTGTGGCATGTAACTGTTTTCTGCCCACAAGGTAGATAAAAGGGCGCAGCAAACTCCCTTCTAATCAGCCCCTTTTCTTCCGATACCCAAAAATTCAATTGCATACCAGATTTTTATCTGAAAAAGAAATCATCAAATGATCATGCATAATTTTTTTCTCTTCAAAATTATCCATAACTTTGTGTTGGTCTGTCCCATTTAAAAAACAAAAACAAAAGAACTACTGAATTTTGTGGCTGTGATATCACAAAAAGTTAAGAAGTTGAGGTGTTATGAATACTTTTGCGAGGCGCTGTATAAGGCAGCATCATGGGAACGGCTGCAGGGAGTGTGTGGACACTGACGTGACTAGTGCAGACGAAAATAGCTTTTTTACGTTAAAGAAAAATACATAAATTGAGAAAAGAATGAGCTGCAGCTGACAGCACAGACGAATGATTGGTTTCTAAGTTAATTTTTGGCAAAGATGCAACAACATGACAGTTAGTAGTACAGTGAATTTAGTCCATTTGTTCAAGTCAGTAACGATGTCAGAAAGCAGGAAAGGACGACCTGGGATCGCCTTAAACCTTCACAGTAAAGGGTCGACAAAAACGATAAAAATCAGAACAAAAATGATCAGCTTATCGGTTGGTTTCTACGGATAAACATTTAAAACGAGATACATCGGAAAAACAAGACTAGTTTTGGAACGGGTTGAGTTGTAAGAGATTTCAGAGCTTCATGTTTTTAAATTAAAAAGTCACGTTCCCATTTGGTTACATCAGAGTTTAAATCAAGCCTAGAAACACTAATAAGAAGCATTAAATGCTCACATGATTCACTGTAATTGGAATGTTTCAGATATTGAAGAGATTCTAGTGCAACAAAAGTTAAATATATATAATTTTTTTCCAAATACTTTCACTAAACTTGTGCAACTCAACATGTGAACTGAGAGGGCTTTAAGAACCTAAGTGCTAATTCGTCAGTGTGCGCTTTCTATCGGTACAGCGACCTTTTTAATGCATGTGTGTTGCATCCTGGGAGTGAAAACCACTAAAACCACTAAACACGAGTGGGTTTCCTGCCCGGTCACCCTCCGCCGTTTCTCTCCTCTCAGGCAGCTACTGCAGCTCCTTCATCCTGTTGAGAGCCGAGCCGGCCTTGAACCACTCGATCTGCGTCTCGTTGAAGGTGTGGCTCAGGGAGACGGACTCCTGGCTTCCGTCGCAGTGCTTGATCACGGCCGTCAGCGGCTAGGAGACGGGAGACAGGGCCACGCGTCAGCAGGAAGCGTCGGATGATGGATGATGTCACCGGCGCAGAACGCCGCTCACCTTCCCGGGAGCGAAGGACTTGAGGCCGGTGATGGAAATCTTGTCGTCCGGGCGGATTCTGTCGTAGTCGTCGGGGTTGGAGAACGTCAGAGGCAGCAGGCCTTGCTTCTTCAGATTGGCCTCTGTAAAAAAATAAAATAAATAAACAATAAAATAAAAGTGAAAGAAAAAACTCTGATGCATCTAGCAGGGCAGGGAACTTAAGGTTTGCTCTATGGAGAAACAAAGATGAGAAAATGATGTCATTCTAAGTAGAATTTTTATTTTTATTTTTTAAATGGTTTAGATTTACTTTTGGACTCGTGAACCTCGTGTAAATTTGATAATTAACTGTGGAAGGAGGTCAAATGAAACCAAAACTAAACAATTCAGCTTGTCAGAAAACCAACACTGCTCATCATCCTGAACGCATCGTCAAAATTTTGAAACCTGGCGCGATTAATTGATTAATCAATCACATGAGGAATTAAAATAAGCTCCATAATTTACATTTTGGTCATGAACATCTTCTGTGCGTACAGACTTTATAATCTATTTTATTTAAGGTTTTAGTTGTGTGTGATTTTTATTTCTGCTTCATTCATTGTTTTTGGTTGTTGTGTATCTAAATCATCTTCCAGTTCCAGTGTGAAGTATTTTGTACAAAAATGTAAGATTGCTAGTTTGTGAGAGGGCAAACTTGCATTATTATTCCATTATCATCATAACATTACTGTGAAATGGTCTCAAAACAACATCATGGTGCATCGCAGTAATTACTATGACAATTTATAGTCCAGTAACATTTGCAGCGAGACAGACCTAGCATGCTGGTGGCAGCAGAAGATGATGTTTTCTGGGTAAAAATAAAAAAGTTGTAATAAAAATGCATCACTCACTCGATCAAGCAATATGTAGCGCTAACATTTTTTTTCGTTTTTGTTGTTGTTGTTTTGTTTATTTTGTTGTGGAGATCAATTTCAAAAGTCCAGCTGCAGTCCTGCTTTATAATGTCTGACTGCTTCAAAAACGCCACGTTTATTGAGGTGAGACTTGTTATAAAGGGTATAAGAAGCAGTGATAAGAGCATATTGACGTGTTGGAAGGGCCTAGTCAAAGTCCAAAACTAAATCCAAGTTAGATTCTGTTACAAATCTGTTGCTGTGTCTGGTCCATCACACATCTCAGTAAAATAGCTGGAAATAATAATAATAATAATAATAATAATAATAATAATAATAATAATAATAATAATAATAATAATAATAATAATAATAATAATAATAATAATAATAAAGTTTGTGGTTAAAGCACGACAAAATGAGAAATGGTTTAGGATATAAATGATTAAAAATAATAAATAGGAAGCATATTTCCCCCCCCAAGACTTTGTGTACCGGAATAAAACAAAATTAAATGCATTAAATTATCACATTTTCTAATTTAGGAATACATTAATCCCTACCTGATCAGTTCCATTAAGAGGAAATGAAACTTTTTTTTATTCCTCTACTGAGAAACTAACCGTGGATTCTGGCAAAGCTCTTGACGATGATGGCGCGTCCCCCCAGGTGCCGTGGCTCCAGGGCGGCGTGCTCCCGACTGGATCCCTCCCCGTAGTTCTCACCTCCCACCACCACCCAGTTCACGCCGTGGGCCTGCATTTATGAGAGATCAGCAAAGATTCACGATCCACTCCACAGGGAAGAGAGCTATGAAATAAGATTCAGTAAATATGAGCAGATTGCAAGCTGGCAGTAACAAGCAAAAACAAAACAGAAGGTGAATAAAGTAAGATGAAAACCGGGTGACGGGTGCCCCACCTTGTAGAAGCGAGCCACGTCTGGGACGCCTCCGTACTCCCCGGTCAGCTGGTTCTTCACCTTGTTGACGGCGTCGTTCTCCATGTTGACGGCGCCGATCAGCAGGTTGTTGGAGATGTTGTCCAGGTGGCCGCGGAACTTCAGCCAGGGCCCGGCGGCGCTGATGTGGTCGGTGGTGCATTTTCCCTTAACCTTTTGGTGGGAAACACGGGGAGTGAGGTTTGTCACGACAACGCCGGACGACAAGTTGTCCCAGAGAGCATTGCGATAAAACGATGACCAGGGTTTTCTGCAGCGTTTTATAAGCCTGGCGGGCCACCAGGCTTATAAAACACTTCTGCCCCCACCAGGCTAAGCATTGCTTATTTATTTAAGTCTTTTTAAAATGTTAGCATTTTTTAGGATTTTATAGTTGGTGTTCAGGTGTTAATCTTTCAATAACAGATAATTATCAAGTGATACTTTCAAATTTTCTGTCAACATTAAACATTTTTTATCTCAAAAACACGGCGGGCCGAGCGCTCAACCACCAGGCCTAGCAGGTTTTCTGGGGGAAACCTTGGCTAGCATTGTGGTTTGGTCACCATTGTCAAGTCGTTTATTAATAATGACATAATAATGCAGGTTCGCCTTTTCAAAGTCCAAGGCACTTTCATTTTGTAAAGAACAATTCACACTGGAACGACTAGATATTTTAAATACGCAAAATAAAACACAACCAAAACCATAAGATGGATTATAATGTCTCTACTACAAAAAAAGTCAAATGATGTCATCAGAATAGAAATTATTGAGCTAAATTTAAATGTTAATATGATTAATTAGTTATTGAAACCGAATTTTTGAAGAGCCAGTTGTTGTTTTGTCCCTTCTGGGCTACTGTGGTGTAGAGACAGCATAAAGATTTACACCCTCTTGGGGTTCACGCACACACAAATATACTTATGTATGGTTAAATTGTATGCATGCCTTTGGCTCTGTGGATTAGAGAAACCCCATCAAATTTTAAAGTTTCGCACCTAATTATTTATTATTTATTATTTGAACTTTGTTACTGTATAATCTCTCCACCCTAAAAAAAGAGCTGTTCAAATACGTAATCAAATGGAAATGTAGGCTATTTACCCTTAAACTGCTACAATCCATACACTTCATTCAACACGAGTTCAAGCACAAACACTGGTAACAAGGTCAAAGGTCACGGTAGCCCAAAAACAAGAACAGCACCAGGACTTACTCGCACCTGGAAACTAAAGTACCAAGGTTAACAGAAACAGGCAGATCCGTTAATCTATCAACTGGCTCAGAAAAAAAACAACTAATTCCTCTAACAAGACACATTATGCAACTCTGGAGCGATTCTCCTGTGAGGTAAATACATCTACCGTACCTTGATGAGGACCCTCATGTCCTCCAGATCTCTCCCGTCCCACTTGTCGAAAGGCTCCAACAGCTGCAGACGCGTGCTGGAGCGGCTCACGTCCACCTGTACGGCAACAACACAGGGTCAAAACGAGCGCTCTTCCGTCTGCACGTCAAAACGTTCACAACTTTCTGGAGTGTCCCGATGTTGATCGGCACGTCTTCGCGCCTCACCCGGACCGAGGCGCTCTCAGCAGGGGGGTGCTGGTACGTGTCCTGGCCCGGGTCGAAGTCTCTGGACGGGAGCTCGTCGCCTGTGGGAGGCTCCAGCTTGAACTTCTCCCCACTGGGGGCGGTCAGGTAGTCGGTCTCCGGGTTGAAGCTGAGGGTCCCGGCCAGAGCCAGAGCTGTGACGATCTGCGATAAATTACGGCAAAACGCAACAAAACTTAGAAAGAAAGTGCAAATCCTCCCTGACGTACATGAAATAAATAAGAACTTTATGATTTTAAAGTGGATGGATGGTTTTCTAGCCCACGCCTGTGTGGCGCTCTCACTTCAGGAGACGTTACGAAAGCGTGAGTCGCCGGGTTAGCATCATTCCTGGCAGTGAAGTTCCTGTTGAAGGACGTCACTATGGTGTTCTTCTCTCCCCTCTTAACGTCTCTCCTAAAAACAGAAAAAGAGCAAACATAACTCAAAACATAACTTAACCGACAAATACAATAAAACAGCCCAGTGGCTTCCTCATCTTAAACTGTTGAGGTCTGTCACCTTGGCTTATGATTGTCATTTGAGATTGAAAACATGAATAAAAAGGACAAGATTGTAATCATTTGTCCAGATTTTCACAGGAACGACAAAACGTACCCATAACCTTGCATCTAGAACTAGTTTAGATATATTTTTCCTTTGAATTACACAACACTCCAACCACATTCACAATCCTTTAACTTTCCCACATTTTGTCAAAAAGCAAACTGTGTTTTATTGAGATTTTACGTGCTGGAGCAACAGAAAGCAGCCCATTGTGAACTGGAAGGAGGAGGATAGAGTGTGGCAAGCAACTGGATTTTATTTAGGGGTATCACTGTAAAGCTGATGCCTTTACAGGAAATTTGTAATTATACCAAAGTGAACTTTCACAGAAGAGGGCCACATTTACTAATCAGGCGACGTCTGAAGTCAAAGAGTTGCACTGGACTCCATCCAAAGGCTCTCACTGCCTTCAGAAGACGAAATAAATCCCGCTTTGTGTGGAAAGCTCTTTAGTATTTAAATCGTTCCATTAATTTTGAAACAGTCTCCGTTAAAACCACAACTGATGTATTCACCGTCGAAGCCAGGAGTCATCAGCCCAGCTTTTCTGCTCTGAATCTGAACCGGGTTTTATAAACGAGACGCGTACCTGTCCCACTGGCCGATGCACGGACCGCAAGCGTTCGCCAGAATGACTCCTCCAACATCGCTCAAAATCTTGGCCTGAGACATACATGAGAGGGTAGGAAAACAAAAACACAAAAACACATCAGATCTGGGGTCTGCAACCTGAGCAAGTGGCTCTTCACACCTTTCAAAATGGCTCTTAATCACTTTGGCTAAAAATGATAAAGAACAAACTCATGTTTCTACCAGTTTGTCAGTTCATTCCTACTATATCTGCATTGAATTTCCACAGAAAATGACACTAAAAGTAACAGTAGTATGATTTTAAATCTGTCATCCTCGTTTTGCTCATTTTTATGTTTGTCTGCATTTTAAATCCTAAAAGTGGAAATAAAATAGTGGATCTTGAAAAATTACAAGAAATTATAGTAGAAATATTTTAAATCATGTAACCTCTCAACATGAGTTCTATTCCGGTGGTCTGAGAGTAAGAATATAAACCCCTGGGTTAGATGTTTGATGTCTCATAAAAAGCTGAACTTTCTTTCTTTCTTTTCCTGTGTATTTTTGGACTCACATATCCATCTCTCTCGATGGTGGCGCGGATCTGCTCCGAGCCCGGCGTGACCGTGAACTGGGCCTTACACTTCAGGCCTTTGTCCAGAGCCTGCTTGGCCAGAGAGGCCGCTCTGCCCATGTCTTCGTAGCTGGAGTTGGTGCAGCTGCCGATCAGACCTGTTCGGGCCCGAAAGTTTAGAAACTTCAAATCAACAACGGACGAGAAGCAAATGCCCGTTTGTTTGACAGGCTGCGTTCAAGGTGACTTTAGAGGACCAGCCGAGCCGAAACGCGATCTGGTCAATACCGCAGCGAGGAGGAACAAAGACCCGGGTGTCTGATTTCCCTGAACGAAGCATTAACAGAGAGCGTAAGGTGATACGGCCGCGACACAAATACCCACCGACTTTAACCTCCAGGGGCCACCCGCTTTTCTTAGCGACGGCTCCGATCTCAGACACGTGATGGGCCAAGTCGGGGGTGAACGGCCCGTTGATGTGAGGCTTCAGCTGGAAAAGCAACGAAGAAGAAAAGTAATAAGACCCTTGAACTGCACTGCAAAAACTCAAAGTCTCGCCAAGTATTTCTGGCACTGTCACAATAACAAAGTTTGCTGGACGATAAATTGACCCGGAACTTATTGCGATGAACGATAATATTGTTGTTTTGAAACCATTTTCAATTATATAGTAGTAACATCATATAATATATAATGGTGATAGTGGCACAATAATGCAAGAACACATTCTCAAGGATCAATAACCTTTAAATTCTAATAAAGTGAATTATGAAGTTTCCGTAAATAAAATCATCATTCAAAAGAGGGCTAGTTGAGACAAAAACACCAAACGGAAGATGTTTCTCATTCAGTTTCTGGTAAAAAGAGAAAGAAAACAGAAGGACGATAAAGCAAACAAGTGAAAGTTATTGAGTTTCTTTTAATTTATCGTGCGATTAATCGATTCCTTGTTTATTGTGACAGGCCAACAAATATCTTAGTGCACGTAAAATAAAACAAACTATATTACAAGTAACTTTTCAGTAAGACATAGGGTCTTGTTTCAAGGTAATATTTCCTTAATATTGCTAAAAACAAAATTGGTAGTTATAAGTGAAACAACCTGCCAGTGGAACAAGACATACTTCCTATTATAAGTTAAAATATCTTGTTCCACTGGCAGATTATTTCCACTCATAGTGAGTACTTCTTCATCAATATTAAGGAATTATTGACTCAAAACAAGCTCATTTTTAGAGCTTGTAAGCTAGTTTGTCTTATTCCAGGGCTACTAGGATATTTTCAGTAGAAACTGGGTCAGCACGCGGTTTTTTTGCAGTTTGTGTCGTTCGCCCTGTAAGTCACCTCACTGAGGTTGATCTCGATGACTTGGTCGTATTCACAGCCCTCATCGGGAACGAGGTCGTCTCTGAACCCATCGGCAGCCGAGGCGATTTCTGGAGAACAGAAGGAAACGGAGGTGAGGCCGACGGAGGCTGAGGAATCCGACACGGACTTCGAGAGGCGGACCTCGGCGGCCGGTTTTCTGCAGGTACGTCTTCATGCGGTGGTTGTAGGGGAAAACCGAGGTGGTGGCTCCGATCTCAGCGCCCATGTTGCAGATAGTGGCCATTCCTGCAACGCATCAATTTATAGTTGTCAATCACTACAGATGCAACGGTAAGAAAAAAAAAAAGAAAGAAAGAAAAGAAAAAACACCAATTCTGATCACAAATTGTTGAATTTCTATCTGTCTGTTTTTTCAAGATTTGAGGTCTTGAAATTTCTTCAGCTTCTACAGCTCAGGGTGATGTCAGCAAGCCCAAGGCGGCCATCTTGTTTGATTTAGAGCTTCTTTTTAATTGGGCTTTGAATTCAGGTCAACTCTACAACAAAATGTGAAGTTCAGGCTAAGGTTTGTTTTTTCCTTTCTAATCATGAGAATTAAGTCAGAAATAATACAAGAATACAGTCATAGAAATGTGAAAATAAGGTCTTAATATTACCAGTATTAAGTCAGAATTTTAGGCGAATAAAGTTGTAATTTTATGAAACGTTATCCTCAAAAAATAACACAAAAAACAATTATCCAAGCTTTTTCTCATTAAAACAACTTTTTTGTACTATTAGGAGGTTCTTATGTTAAAACTGTGCCTTTATTCTGCTAATATTATGAATATTTTCTCATAATTAGAAAGAAATATTCTCATAATTCGGCTCTAACAATCCATCGTACAACTTGCAGAAGGAATGAAGGAATTTTTTAAAACTATTTTTTGTCATTTGTATTTTGTTTCTTAAAAGAGAAAGCAAGAAAAAGAGAGCGAGACTTTTGGGAGATAACAGGAAGGCTAAATGTAGATCAACAAAAAAATAATTTGGAGCTTTCCGGCTTCATGATCCATGACAGATTTGTTGGCAGCATTTGACGAATTTCAGAGTGAAGGTACGGACCTGAATTGCTTCTTGCATCGAAATCAGAACCACAACGTTTTGATAAAGTCCGGACCTGTCTTTGATAGCTGGGTTTAATTTATAACACCTTAGGATTTTCCCTTCGCCTCAGTCTTACCTGTGCAGGAAATGGAGTCCACTCCAGGTCCGTGATACTCCACAATGGCCCCCGTGCCGCCTTTCACGGTCAGAATGCCGGCAACCTTCAGGATGACATCCTTTGGGGAAGTCCAACCGGACAGCGTCCCGGTCAGTCTCACTCCGATCACCTACGGGAAAACCACACAGGCAACTTTGAGGAGAAACATGGGCAAAGGCAAAATTAAAAGTTCATTGAATATGAGCTAAAATTAAAACCCACCTTGGGACACTTGAGCTCCCACGGGATTCCAGCCATGACGTCGACGGCGTCGGCTCCGCCCACTCCGATGCAGATGCCGCCGAGGCCGCCGCCGTTGGGCGTGTGGGAGTCGGTTCCGATGAGCATCACGCCCGGATAGGCGTAATTCTCCAGGATGATCTGTTTAGGCAGCGGGTTCACACTCTTTGAACTGGGTCACAACTCAGAGCAGAAATCAGTGATGTTGTGTAACAGTAGTTCATCAAAAGACCAAATAAAAATTGTGCTTATTTGATGAATGAGGAAATATTGTCTCGACATACAAATTTTATTATGTTGTTTATTCTCCCTCTTTTGTCCTTAAAAACAAAATTCAAGAGTCGATGAGTTTTGTTTTTTTTATAATAAAAAAAAACTAAACATAACGATCACAAATCCAATAACAGGCAAATTTCATGTTTTGTGCACTTTTTCCAGCATCACACTTCTGAGATAAAAACAACACAAATGAACTGAAGACATTTTCAATTCACTATTGTGAATCATATAATTTATTACTGTCAATAATGTCTTGTAGCAATACTCCACATAAAACAGCAGGGACAAGATAAACTAAAACACAACAAATTTAATGTTTTGAATCGTCTCTCTCACACATAACCTGTACACCTGGCTGGTCTGAGAACAGCTGTACATGGTACATGAAATGAGTTACATGCAAATCTAGAAAGAAGAAAAAAAAAAGTTCTCCCTAGATTTTCTGGTATTTAGTAAACAGGAATAATTTTGGTAATTCTAACTGACCTAAAAAAAACAAGAGAGAAATTTAGTCTGGTTCAACTTTAGACATTGGAAAAAAATGTGTCTCTTTTATTTATTTATTTTTTTAAATATCTTGGTTTGACTACAAGAAACTGTTTCCTAAATTTCTCAAATGCTATATTGCACTTTATTACAAAACTCAAGCACTTTCAAGGATGCTATATGGAAATCCAGCACTTTCCAAACCTTGAAAACACCTCATTCAAATTCAAGCACTATATAATTGTCAAGTGAAATAAGCCAAGCATAAAACAAGAGCAGCCCCAGCCAGATTTATCGTACAATATTGTAAACGCTGTACCTGGTGGATGATCCCTGAACCTGGTTTCCAGAAGCCGACTCCATATTTAGCAGCGGAAGTCGCAAGGAAGTTGTACACTTCCTGGTTCACTTCCTGTTTTCAGGGAACAGAAGGAAGCAACTAGAGTATGAGACTCGTGAACATTTTCCTAGAGTTAGTGGTCCGTGCTTTGATCTGATGTTCGCTGTGAATTTCCAAAGCGCAACAGAGGAGCCGCTGAAGCTAAAACGCATCGATACGGTTCAGGAAGTGAATCTTCCTCTGGTCTCGGCTCACCTTTGCCCTCTGCAGGTCCTGAGCTCCTCCGATCTGAGCTTCGATCAGGTGGTCGCAGTGGATGGTGGAGGGCACGGCCACCCTGGGCAGGCCGCTGCTGATGAACTGCAGCATGGCCATCTGGGCCGTGGCGTCCTGCATGGCCACGCGGTCCGGACGCAGGCGCAGGTAGGTGCGTCCGCGGTCGATCTCCTGCCCCGACGGATCGTCCAGGTGGCCGTAGACGATCTTCTCGGACAGAGTCAGAGGCCTGCCGAGCCTGGCGTGAAGGATGGTGGGAAAGCGTTTAGGAAGGATTTCAACGTGTGCTTGAACTTTTCTTTTTCTTTTTGAAACTTCACTGAATTTTATCAGGATTTTGTGCGACACATATGCATCATAAAGAAGTGTGATTTGTATCACTAAACTCTGCACAGTAACTGCATTTAGTAAAAATGTCAAGTAAATTGACATTTATTGGTGATTTCAATAAAATGAAATAAAAAATATGGAAAAAAAATTGTAAAACAAACAATCCCACAACACGACTGTTTGTTGCGGGGTTTACACGTCATTCATTGGAATTTATCATGACAATGATAAATCAAATTTCCCGTACTGATAAGAAATATATTGCAGGATTTTAACAACAGAGTATTGCTGTCTTTGGTACTTCCCATATTTTAAATGCTTATTGATTTTTATCTGTAAAGCTTTTTGTCGCAGTTGCTTTGAAGTACTTTGTAAATATAGTAGCGGTAGTAGAAGGCAATAAAACTATTTGAATAATTTATCAAGGAAGAGAAGATGACAATTCCAAACAGGCTTTAAAATTCAATAAGACAGATGATACATGTGGGTTCACATGCAGGACATGATGCCACCATTATTTAAGCATTTCCGCAAGCTGCAGAGAGCCACAGTGGTGTGACGCTGATTAGCATCATATTTAAATATTTTAAATAATTTGAACATCAATATGTAGCTAGCGGTAACTTCTAATTTCAAGCCTAATTTGGCAATTTGGACAAACCGCTTAAAAAATAACTAAAACGTGTTTACTATCGCTGACTTCTGAAGAGGTTGGTTGTAGTAAATTTTAAGTAGCGTTATCAAAATTGTACCATTACACTTGTGTGCTGAGCTGCGTCATAAAATCCCATTTAAAACACAGAGGAGTCTGTAGAGTAACATCACAGTTTGAGGAACTGCTGACCTCCTGCGTACGACACCGATGTTCTCGCGCATCTTTCCGTAACCGATGCTGGAGCCGGGCTCAAAGCGGCTCATGGCCGCCCCGGCCCTGGCGCTGAAGACGGGGGCGACATGAAACCGCCTCGCCCCGGTTCCGAGAGCCAGCTGGACCAGGAGAGGCAGCAAATGAAAGCAGAACTTTATCAAAGCATTTAGTCAACGTGTTGGAAAGAGAGGAATTT
Source organism: Gambusia affinis (assembly GCF_019740435.1). Lineage (NCBI taxonomy): Eukaryota > Metazoa > Chordata > Actinopteri > Cyprinodontiformes > Poeciliidae > Gambusia > Gambusia affinis. The sequence continues at coordinate 6,492,741 of NC_057886.1, forward strand.
TTATTACACAAGTCAATGAATAGGTACAGTAAAGCTGGTTAAAGTACAGTTAGCTGCACAAATAAAACGCTCCATCTTATCCATAAACGGCTCAAGTCAGATTTTCGCAATAAGATCAAAACATTTATTCATGTATGTAAAAAGTAAAAGTGTTTTGTCACAACAATTACACTTCAGAGCTGAACAGAAGTGTGTCACTGCGACAGCTGACCAGACAGGTGTCACTTATTTGTTTGTGCTGCATTTTTACCATCGCTGCTCTCTGAGAAAACTGGGTGAAGGTTCTTACAGCTCATATTGCAGCAGACTGGCCTCACCCACCCACTGAACTCTGGGTAATTTGATAACTCCGACAGGATTAAACATTTTCACAACCTGGTAACCAAGGTTACTAAGGCATCTGAAATACTGTCAATCTTTGATCTGCACACATTCTCTCTCCAGGAATACGGTAAGAAAGAAAAGGGTTTTTAATACAGTTTTTATTCTATTATGATCTGTATTTCACGTTTTTGCCTTAGTGTTTTAATAAAGCCATTAGAAAAGTATGTAGACTCCTATCAACATGCTGTGTTTTCTCTGAGATGTTAAAAGACTTCTTCTGTAAGTCTTTTTAAAACTTGTAAAGCCTGAGACTTTTTTCGGGTACAATTAAAGTGAAAATAAATGGGGTGAAATTACAAAAAATAAAAATAAAAACAGCAATAAAACTATTATGTTTAACATTTGATCGTAAAGTTTTGGATTTTGTCTGTGAAAATTGCTAGATAAATTATTGTTATTCAACCAAGAAGCTCTCACTCAAAATACAATGTAAAAGAAGGATCAGTTGAAAAAAAATTTTTTTGCTTACATTTTAATTTTAAAAGATGTCATGTCAAATCAGGATTCTGGAAATTAAATGATGATAAACTCCTACCAAAAAGTGCTTCATTAAAGTTTGAATAATTCTTACCAACTTGAACTTGTTCAACACAATAAAGAAATTTGCCTCCTACAATTTAGCACCATTTTAATAGCGTGACACCAGCCTTTATCTTTGAGGTTTATGTACAAATTATTGACGCAGGACAAACGTAAACAAGACCTGAACCCGGAAACATTAAAACACGCATTGTTAAAGGATTTAAATTGTGCTCTGCTTATCAGAAACAACATAAACTGACCGTTATTAAATCACATTCATGTGCGCGTGAGAGGGGCTCATCAGGGAGTCTGTCACTGTGAACTTATGTGACTCAGTAAGCTGCAGCTGTCAGGAGTTAAACCGCGTCGTAAAACACGTAACCTTGCGTTCACCTTGCGAATAGCAGCGGCTGAAGACTCGTTATCAGACACCGCCTGACTTCTGCTGACTGTAGTCGATCATGTTAATTAATTACATGTTCAAAAGCAGCCCTGTAAGAGTATAAACACATTTTCTCACCCGGAGTCTGGTTACGGTCACGCAGTAAGACGCCATTTTGTAGTTTCTTCTCCGCGGCGTGTCGCACTTTCATCACGTCAGCAACTTACTCAAGAAAGAGAAGTCAAGGTTCAATTTCACATCTAATTTTATACAAAATTATGATTTTAAATTTATTCGTGATTTTGATTTATTCGTTCGTGTGTTTAATGCTTTAATATAAAATATGTTTCACCCATAAAAATCTAATACTTTTACTTTCAATTAAAATAATGTTTTTTTTATTGACGCATTTGAATAATTTGGTATTTTAGAGTGCAACAATTAAACAACAAGCTTCAAATATTTTCATAACAACAACTGCGTGCGCAAGTTGGATAGCCCCATATTATACTGAATGTACCAAATGTGGTTAAAGCTATATCCTGTTTGTACACAGCCAGAAAACCTTTGACATCTTTCTGGTTGGATATTTATCCTCCGAAATTGCTTTTTGTTATTGTTGTCAAAAAGGACAATCATTGTCTCATCTGACATTTAGAAAAAAAATTACAAAAATCTTTATTTTGGTTGATTAGTTTATTTAACAATCTTTCAAGAGTGGCCAAAATACAATGTGAAGCTGCCTATGGTGAGTCATGAGTCCACACATTATGCTTTTGGATTTGTTGAAAAAGGTCTGTGCTTATTAGATTATTTAAAACCAATACTCAGATTACTGAACAACTTCTTAAATACCAGGTGAAATTTATTTTAGGGGAAATTACTACACAAAATTGGTCAGTTTGGCTCTTCAGTCAGTATTTTTTTTAGGGAGGTTGGGTGTTTTATTGCTCTATAAAGGAAAACTGTCCAAGGGTGTGTTTCATAATCCGCTCTGATGATACACACAGCATTGTTCACATGATTGTGACTGAGTTGGTTTTACTGTACTTTCTTTTTAGGTGTCTCACGCATAAATTGTTTCTGTTCAGGAAGAGATGAGTTTCATCTCCCAGCTTGTTTCTTTTAGAACAAATAAATATGATCAGAAAAGCATTATCAGTTTCTTTCCTCATTCACTGTGAAGTAATAATAATCAAACTGGTAATTATCATTTCACATGTTTTAAAATGTTTGCACTTTAATTTATTTATTTTTTGGTACCCCAGTTTATTGTCATTCTTGTTGTAAACACTAGAAGACTGTATATAGTATTGTAAAGCTATGACTGTTATTTCAAGAACAGCTGATGTGAAGTCAAAGTCTTTTTTAAATCCTATAAAAAAATTCAATAAATGCTCACCGCAGTGAAAAACATAAACATTTACTGAAACCTTTAGGAACATCATATCCCATAAGCCATTGCCAAAACTTACTTCGCTTCAGCTGCTGCTGACCAATAAACTGGTGGTCTTCCTCCATATCAGCCAATAAAAACTCTGTTGCTATCACTGTTAGTATTTTTAGTAAATTGTTCAGTGAAGAAAAATGTCTCTCCGCCCTGTAAGCTAGCGCCTACAAAAATAATACTATATACTATATGCCAAAATTGGACACTATTTTTCTTCTCGTTTCAAAAATTTTGTCTAAAAAAGCATAATATTTGTATTTCTTTTATTTCAATGAGACTGCATATTTATTGAAAGCAATTGCCTTAGAGAGAAACTGTAATCATATATGACTGGTAGATTACTAGAAGTCCTCAAAATAATAATAAAAAAGAAGTATGTATCGTTTACGATGAGCAAAAAAGTAGTCCCTGTCGTCACAGGGGTGTGGGCGACTCACAGTGTATAAATACGCCGGGTTGTCAAACAGTAAAGTTTCAGCGGACACCTCCAGAGCAAAGTGTCACCGGGAGACAAAGTACGTCAGATATTTAGAGCTGCGGTGGCAAAAGGGGAAAAAATACCGAAACGTATGGTGAAAAACATCAAGCTCGCGAGCCCGTGGACTGTCACCTCCGCCTTGAATTCAAATTGATTATACGGGAATTAATATAGAGAGAGCAAATCAAGCTCGGACATCATCGTCATTATCAGATAGGTGAGTAACTACACGTGGTTGAAGTGGAGACATTTCTCCTTAATGTCGTTATGTGGAGCATCCTTTTGGGATGTGCTGGTGTTTTTCCACAGCTCTGTCTGTAAGGAAAGGCTGTGCTTGGCTCGGATACTGAATTGAGCGTTTGTCTGTTAGTTTTCCTCCTATTTAATGCACATTTCCAGCCGCACATCGTCTGAACGCAGCCTTATAACTGTATGTTCCGCGGATGTTTCCTCGAGGATGTTTATGCTGAGACAGGCTCTCTCATTGGTCGGTCGCATCCTCGATAGGCTGCTCAGCACTTCATTAGCTTTACAATTTAATTTCCAGTGGCATTTCTGTAAAGAAAAAAAAAACCAGAAAGAAAGAATAAAGAGGGACCCTCCACTTGCACTACCAGCTAAGTAAATGTACTCTCTGTTCCAGTGGCTTTAGTCCGACACTAATCTCCCTCTATCTCAGTTCATGCAAACCTCTTAAGATATACTTGTTGTTCATTCTTCTGTTTGCATATTTGTCTACGCTTTGGCTTTATCATTTTTATATGTAAATCAATTAAAAAGGGTGCAGAGATGTGACACAAGACAAATCTCAATATTTTGAAGCTTCTATTATGCAACTACTACCTTTCAATATCATCCTTCTAAAAGGTTTTTTGTTTTGTTTTGTTTTTTTTTCGTATTAATTGAATGTACTGAACACTGTGGGCTTTAACCTGACTCATAGCAGCAAGCACTGCTCCATAATGAGTCCATGTAAACAAACACAACACCTCTGATCCTGCTGACGCTCAGACTTACAACAACAGACCCTGCAATAATAAAACCAGCTTGTATCTGATGGGTAAAACAGGAAACTGTAGGTTATTTTGAGTCCGATTTACTAGCATCTCTACCATATGGGGTGCAAAATGCAATAGTAAAGGCACATTTCTGGATCCTTCTCTTCAATGACACTAGCTTCAAGTGAGGCGTGTTGAGATGGATTTGTTCCACAGACGGTGCGAAAAAGACGAAGCCCCCCTATTTATAGCTCTTTCCTACAACCCTTACCCCCATCTTTCTCCTTCAAAGTCATGTGAAAGGAGAGTTTGGATTTTGCCTTTACTGACTGACTGCGGCCGGGCAGCCGGCCTGCGCCAGCTTTGTCTCTAATAACACTAGAATTGTCTTTAATCTGAGCCGCCTTCCTAATCTTAGCCGCTGAATCCCCATCTGTCAGGGAGGTAAACGTGAGGAGCTGCTGTGTGTGTGTGTGTGTGTTTGTGTGTGTGTTTGTGTGTGTGTGTGCGTGTGTGTGTGCGTGTGTGTGTGTGTGTGTGTGCGCGTGTGTGTGTGTGTGTGTGTGTGTGTGTGTGTGTGTGTGTGTGTGCCTTCCTCCAGATTCGGGAGGAAGGACGAAGGTGCATGCTGGGAAGTTGTGTTCCATCCGTCAAGTGTCCTGCCATTTTCTGATTTCTGTAACAAAACACTTCCTGGTTTTGCTTTGTTTTTGTTTTTGTTTTGTTTTTTTCCCCTGTTTTTGCCGTGTCTCACGCCGTTATTTCAGTTTGCGCTCCCTTGCTGGTGAACAGATCCTGGTGAAGCGTTAACCCAGAAGCACTTCCTGGGATCACATTCAGATTATGCAGGATTTATGAAGCTGAAGAAAGGCAGCATCTGCTCTTATCCGTCAGCGCGTCTTGCATTTGATGTACTTGAAAAGGGGAAAGGTCCATTTATAGTTGCTGATTCAGGAAATGAGTCATGTTTGCCTCACAACATGCAGGCATCGGATTAATTATTTATTCTCAACACAAATAAATACAGATATGCATTCACTATTGGAATCTGTATCAACTTCCACGTATTGCAGCTCTTCTTACCTTAGCATTTTTGATGTCTTTTCTTTTTTATTTTTAAAGTACAGTGCCAGTGAGAGAGTCACACACAACATGGTGCTTATAATGTAGAGCCTTTGAAATTGCTACTTTTTGTTTCCATCAAAAGATTTTTAAAACAAAAATCGAGTGCATAAAGAGAAACTTACAAAGTTTTAACTAACCTTCACAGTCAAAACTATATTTACATACACCCCCAGTAATGTTTGTTTTAATGTCTGCACATGGTTTGTCTGCATGTTGCAGATAACTACATGATTTGCAATATTTTGACTGGATATTTAAACCCATTTATAATCACATTTTGTAGAGCTAATCTAAACTGGTCGGTGTCCTGCTGTCGACTCGGCATAGTCTGTACATTTTCAGCCCTTCCACAATCTTGATGTCAGCCTGCTTTAGCCACCAAAAACCAGTTCTGATGTGTTTGGGACGATTGACTTGTTGGAACAACCCAACTGACCCAAACTGTCACTTTTTGGGTGACAGAAAACTGAGTTAAAGTCGGAAGGAAACAAGGAATTACAAAGACATCAGTCCAGACTGGAACACCAGTGTCATTGTCCGCAGTAAAGCAAGTTTGACATTGATGATGCCAACTAAGAAATTAAGCCTCTGGTCCAAAATCGAGACCATCAAACTCTACTGGCAGGTTTAAGCCAAAGTCCTTTTTTGTTGTCTTCTGGTCAAAGCAGACCAGAGCTGACCTTTTTTGGCCACAATGACGAGGCACAAAACCAGCTGTGGTATAATAATTAGCTTCCCGTTTCTGCTGGTTGAACCAAACACTAGGCTGAAGCTCAGAGGCCTTTTCAGTCGCGACTCCGACATCACAGGACAATTTGTGATTAAGCTATTTAAAACTCACATTTTCAGTGCCTTTCAACAGTGTGAGTTTGTCTTTTCAGGCTTTGTTGTGCGTTTAATTTTGTTTCTGTTTTTTTTTTTTTCCCTATTTTATAACTACAGTGGACCCCAGCCTATTCATGGATATTTCTAAAGAATGTAACTCCAATTATTCACAGAATATTCACCTATTTGTGTATCTATTTTTGTCATGGAGCATATCTAAAATATTTTAAAGAAAATGCAGGTTGGATATTGTGTCGCTGTTACTTGACACGCTAATGGCTGCCATCTGCAAAGCAGCCAATCCAGGAGAGCCATTCATTTTCACAGACTAATATTAAGCTAATCAAATGGTCCAGCCTTGACTAACTTAAGTGAAAAGTCCTCTAAAAAAACCTTCCTACCTTTTCAGGGAGAGAAGTTTATTGTTATTATTACCAGGGTCTCCCTCTTAAATCCTGTTAAGCCCATTGGTAGCGGCTCTACTGTAGTCCACCTGTGAGCCACTTGGCTTTTCTGTTAAAATGTAAAATAACAAAAATTCAGAGGTGCACAAGCAGGCATCGTAAAAGTTTAAGAGGCCAATGGACAGGTGTGGTTTGCGTCAGTTCAGTGAATCAACTACAAACCTAGCTTAATCAGCTTTTACTGGTGTGTGTGTGTGTGTATGAAACCCTATTTAAAATAAACAACGCTTAGCCTGGTGAGGGGACAAGTGAAGCCTGGTGGCCTGCTAAGCTTATAACACGCTGGGGGAAACACTGGCTACTACCAGAATTATGTCAGAACCTTGTTATGGTGACAGAGTTGTGTAGCTTCTGTCCAAATTCAAAAGGCACTTTGTGTAGCTCAGACTTGACGAGTCTAGCACACAGGGATGTTTTATTTGTATTCTTCTGCCGAACATCAAAATCACAGTTTTCTTGTGTCTCCACAGCTGGAACGTCTAGAGAACTTAAAAACAGCCAGCAACCCACGGACCCTGCTTCTGAGAGGCCCTTGCCGATATGACGCTAAAAGAGTCAACGACTTTTCAGTGAGCCGGAGGTACGTCTGTGCTGCCTCCTTTTCAACAGCATCCTCTACCACTTTGCTCACACGACGGCACTAACCGGAAGCAACCATGCATCTAGAGGTCAAGGTGGCCCTCAACTTTATCGTGTCCTACCTTTACAACAAGCTGCCTCGTCGTCGGGCTGACCTGTTTGGTGAGGAGCTGGAGAGGATACTGGTCTCCCGCTTTGAGGGACACTGGTATCCCGAGGCCCCGCTCAGGGGATCCGCTTTCCGCTGCATCCACTTGGGGGCGCCGAGGGACCCTGTGGTGGAGCTAGCCGCCAAAAGAAGTGGACTGGACACAGAGGAGGTCCGCGCTAATGTCCCCGCGGAGCTCAGCGTGTGGATCGACCCTTATGAGGTTTCCTACCAGATTGGAGAGAAGGGGGCAGTGAAGGTGCTTTACCTGGAGGACCCTCCAGGCCTCGGTTGTGACAGCGAGAGGGCTGAGGCGGTTAACGGAGAAGGCAAAGGAGAGGCGGAGGCTGAGGAGGCCAAGAGCTTGGGATTTAATCCAGATGCTCAGGTGTTTGTGCCAATTGGAAGTCAAGCATCTCCAGCACTCATGCCGTCCCTGTCGAGCTCTCCCACACCTCTGACAGCTCAGCCTGGGCTCTTTAGCTACCCTAGCTCCAGCACACCTACTGACCCTGGCGTCCATTCATCCAACACCTCCTCCCCTTCTCCTCCCAGTGGCGGATTGCCATACCTCCCCACTCAGCAGCCGCCTCAAGCCCTCCCTCCTGCCCGTCCACAGCCCATCACCTTCACCACCGCAAGCTTCGCCGCCACCAAATTCGGTTCCACCAAAATGAAGAAGTGCACTGGAGCCGGGTCGCCGGCCAACTCCGGTGTCATTGTCCCGCCTTCGCAGAGGATGCTCTCCCGCTCTCCCACCACCATCTCGGCACCAGAGCTGCTAAAGCACAAGCCCCTGTCGCTCTCTTTGCACTCCCTTGGAGGTCCGATCCCCAGCCAGCTCTCCCCCAGCGCCAAAGAGTTCGTCTACCCAGGATCCCCGGGCTCCTTTTTCTTTGACGCAGACACCCAACCAATGCAGCCACAAGCCAGCCCCTTCCAACCCTCGCACAGCCTCGGCTCCAATCCGACCTTCGACCCGTTCGCCAGCCCTTCTCCTCAAAGCGTGGGCATCCTTAGCAGCAACGGAGGAATCCCTTATGTGGAGAAACCGTCGTTTGACGGTTTAGGAAGCTACAGCCTGCAATATCCAAACCAGTCTTTCCAGCCTGTGGTGCTGGCCAACTAAGCCTTCGTCTGGAACAAAAACACTTGGACGCAGACATGGGTGACTCCCCACTTGTTTTCAGTTTTTCTAACAAGATATCATAATGCTAACACGCATCAAGAGTGGGTTTTGCTACAGAGATTAAAAATAATGATGACACACATCTCCGTTTGTTATGTATATCTCTACATGACATTAATTTTGCCTGGACTCATTTCTGTTCTCCTTCACGTCAACATTGATGGTTAGGGGGGGAGAGTTTCTTTCTACTTTTCTTTTGTGACGTGAAACATTTATGTCCCACTCCTCCGTCTCTAGAGCAGCTTCATTTTGCACTGCACTGTCATGCTGTGAAAAAAAAGGACTTTGCCAAGTCCTGCAGGGAACGACTGCTGTGGAAAACTCAGCACTTTGCTCCGCAATCTGCTCTGCCCTACTTGCCACAAATACGCAGGAGAAGGTGGGGTGGTGTGTGTGTGTGTGTGTGTGTGGGTGTGTGCGTGTGTGTGGGTGTGTGTGTGTGTAGTCCTGCTCTGTTTTGTTGTGGTTCGACCGAGGGAAGGGTTGTTTGTCTCCGTTATCGTCGGACGCAATGCTTGTTATCAGCGGCTTGAATGAGGGGGAATGAATGATGGGCGAGCGGAGGGAAAGGGCAGCACTGGAGAACGTATTGTCTGTCAAGGGGAAATTTGCTGGAGGAAACCTTTTTGAATGTAAATGAGAAATAAATTCCAGTTTTAACAATGCTGATACCTCTAATTTAAAAAAAAAAAAAAATGCACCACACGCATCGACGCGCACGATGTTCCAGTCAGCAGAGTGTGAAGGTGAACGGGCGAGGAGCAGGAGGTTGGGGAGGGGATGCAGCAGCCCAAGCGGCGGCGGCGGATTGTGATAAATGGCTTAGCATGACTTTGACTATGAAGGAGAGGTTTTTCCTCTGCATGGAGGAAGAGGGGGAGAGAAACTTCTAGACGAGCGCGTTGCCTCTGCGTCGTCCGGGGCGTACTGGAAAGCGCGCGCGTCCCGCGTTGAAACCCAGAGCACGTTTCCGGTGAATCTGAAACACTACACTACTCTCTGCTCTCCTCTTGAAATTCTCCTGCTGTCTCCTTCTCAAGCTGTTGCAAGACTTAAAAAATAAATAAATAAAAAATCCCTGTAAAGTCCCAGGTTGCTCAGTCTTTTCTCAGCTGCAAAAAAATAAATAAATAAAATAAAGAGGGAGAGAAATAACTATGAATAAAGAACCGATGTCTGTGTGCACGGCTTTGTCGGATGTGTGGCTCTCTCTCCCAGCGTTGTATGTTGTCATTGGTTACCGCAGGGAAAGGTTAACCTCCACATGTCCAGCTGCTCAGCACTTTATCACTGGGTCTCCTGATGTCACCGCAGCCATCAGCGCCAAACCCATCGCTTACCCTCGCTTCGTCGTTGCACTTTTTTTTTTTTTTTTTTATTCAGATGACCTGAAAAACGTTGGACGGTTGTTAGATTAGCCTAACTTGCATTTCATTGTGTTGGACAGATTCCGTCAGACATTTTTTTTCCCCTTAAATATTTTTTCCTGAGTTGTTGCTATTTTACTTTTTTTGCATTATAATTTAGATTAAATTTGGCATACGGACCCAAAAATTGAAGTTTTGTTTTTTATTTATGTTGCTGTTGTTTTTGAAAAAATTCTGGATATTTTCTCTAAATTATCGGTTTAATTTCATGTTTGTTTTTTTATTCTTCTCTTCAAATGAGCCTTTGCATTTGTATCGGTTGGGGATTGTGACTCCAGGATTGTGTATATAAAGTTCTCATGTTCAGATTCTTTAGTTTTGTACGCCCTGAAGTTATCCATTCCTCCACCCCCCTTTTTCTTTTTTTTTTCGTTTGTTTCTTTGTTTGTTTAGTTTTTCTTTGGGAAACGTGTCATGAATATATGCAAACTGAGACAAAATAAAGATGTACAGAATAAAGTATTGAATGTGTATTGTACCTTGTACAGCATTTGTCTCGTAAAAGACGGGTAAATGTATTCTCTTCTTGAGTTTTGGGGTTTTTGGAAGTGAACGTTTACAGTGAGGACTGTGCAGGAAAAAGAATGCAGATATCGCTCTCTGTGCTCTCCTGGGGCAAATAGTACTATTTTACAAGTAAACCAAAAAAATCATCACACTTAAAATGATTTTTTGCTGTCCCCTTGTTTAATTTATATACATATATATCTGTACTTTCTTTAACCTAAAGTGTTTTGTCCATCTGCACTCTGACATACAGTGCTTTTTTTTTCTTTCTTTCTTTCTTTCCTCCTTTCTTTTTTGTACTTTTCTACATTGTCACATTTCAAGCTTCAATGTATTTGTGGGGTGCTTTTTGTGACGCACTTTTCAGATTTGTGTCTTTTTAAGAAAAGACAAAACTGAAGAGTCTATTGGGTATTCGCCAAAAATTACGTTGAAGTTTGTAGTGGCGAAAAACGTTAACAGGGGAACATGTAGCGAGTTGCTGTAGTCAGCTTATTGTGACTACATTCTTTGCTTGAACATGATTTATTTTGTTAGAAAAATCCCCACATTTTATTTATTTATTTATTTTTATTATTATTATTCCTCGCCGGAACCTTTTTGGGTTCTTGAACGAAAGCCATATTACCCTCCATCTTTGCGTATGCTGACGCTCGTCCTGTAATTCTGCCACCGCCCTTCAAGATTCTAGGGGGGGTTTTCTACCTCTCTGCACCCTAGAAAGCAAACCCCAGGAATTTGCTTCCAGTTTGTCGCTTGAGGTTGGAGAACATGAAGTATAAGGTGAATGTGGTCCAGATGCAATTGCCCACCCTGGTTTAAGTAGCCTGTGGGAAAGGGAAACTTTCAAATCCATGCATGTCTGAAAGAAAAGCAGAAAAATGTTATGGATTTTTCTTCACTTCTGTATTTTTGATGTGGCAAAACCTGCATTGGATGGTGTTTAAAACGCACGCTGTTCTAAAAGCAGGGTGGATAATTGATGAAGATGGAGAAGAAGAAGTTAATTTTATTTTTATTTTTTTGTATTCTGATGTCCTTTGCTTGTACCACTCTGTGCAGTTTACTTTGCACCTGGGACTATTTAATTGTGATATAAAAAAAAGAATCTTATTTTCTATGTAAACTTTAACATGTAAAAGGTAATAGATTAAGAGTTTAAATAATATATATATATATAGTGCTCTGTTTCCTCCCTGTATTTTATTATAATTTTTTTCCCCTATTTTGTATCTGACCTGTACACCCTGTAGATGTCCAATGAACCTTTCACTACCGGAAATGCAATGACCTGTTTTCTGTGCCGCCCCTTCGGGAAATGGGGGGGGAAGGGGGGTTACTACTGCAGTTTCTTATTGTATCAGATTCTTTTTTTAAGTTTATAATAAAAAACCAAGACTGGCAAAGAAGAAAAAAAAGGGCATGGAAACCAACGCGTTCTTGTCGTTCTTCTTCTTCCCCTTCTTAAAAGCTGAGTCTTTCGCCGATCAAACATTAGCTTCCTGCATGATTGATTGAAGCAGTAACGAGTCCTCTCATCGCAGTAAACAAATTCAAGCCAACGTTTGATCAATAATTCAAAGCAAAAATAAATAAATAAAAAAATAATTGAGGATTCTTGGATGGTGAGCACCCAGGTTGCTCACCAATCACCACCCACATCAGCTGGATTCGTCCCAGCAGATATTACTTTACATTTCATCAGCCAGCACTCTGTCAATCTATCAAAAAAAAAAATAAAAAAAAAAATGGCTGGGCTCGTTGATCTGAGGGAAGCGCTGCAGACCAAAATGTACGGGTGAAAACATCAACATGCAAAACATGGAGGCAAGTTTTTTCGCCCTCCCTCCTTTCCTTATCCATCTGGTTTGCCTTCAGTTCTTTTCTCCCAAACCTCACCACACGCGCACACACACACACACACACACACACACACACACATACACACACACATCCCGCTTGTCTTTGAGGCTGCTGCTGTTATGCAACGCGGCTCCGCCGTGTGTGCCGATGTGATCATTACGCAACATCTCCTACTCCTCTGGAATACTGATGAGCGGCGAGCGCCGACACCAGGGAGGACATGGACGAAAAAACAGAGAAGAAACGGCTTCCCGAAAGGATAAATGTGACCCCATGTCGGATGTGTGTGCTCGGGATGATTGCGCTTCGCAGAAAAGCGTTCGGGATGAAACCTTAGTCCGCCTTACAAAACTGTTTCTTTGTTGTTTCTCAGTAGCAGGGGCGGCTCGAAGTTGAACAGGGCCCCCGAGCCCAACGCACTTCCAGCTTGGCTGTTTACACACTATTCCACTGAAGACGATGTTTTTAAAGAGTCAACTACACTCAAAAACGTGTGACTGGGATAAATTAATATTTACAAAAAAATATAACTAAACTAAACTTAACTAAAAAAAAAAGTGTGTGTAGCTTTGCATATTATTACGTTGCTTTAATAAAAATTGTAACTGCATTTTACGTATTTAAAAACTAGTAACTCAAAATTATTATTAAAAGTAGAGTTGAATTGTATTTTATCAATATTAAATTATACCCCCACTCCCTGGTTTTAATTGCCAAATAATTTCCTCTCTAAGAATTGCACCATGTAAGCATAATTAAATCAGTCGGTTTTTACTTAAAGTTCAAGTTCTAAAAATCTATTGAATTATATTGTTTGTTGTCAGACTTTTTTTTTACTAAACAATTGTCACACTTTTACCCCATGTGGTGAGTCAACAAGGAATACCTTAAACTGTTTGACAAATCGGTAAATTAGCTTTATTCATTAAGGAAACTGTGTGCGGTAAAACATTTATGAGGAGGCAGAATAAATTGTTGCAATCAGAGTTGTCACTGGTTTAATTAGAAGTCCTCACAGGCACATTTGATCCGGTGAAATCACAACCGGAGTCCACATGTCATTAAATTCCACTTTATTTTATATGCATATAACAAGGTACAGTTACATATTATGACAGCTGCATGTATCAGATAGTGGGATTACAAAAACATGTTTATAAAAAAAAAAAAAAAAAAAAGAGAGAAGAAAGCAAAAAACACATTGAAACATTTGACGATTTCTTTTCCCAGGAGCGCTACGACAAGTAAACAATAATATTGAATTGATTCAGATTTTGCATTCCAGCCTGGTTACCGGGTGGAACTTGTTCATATTTGAGAAATTAAACTCAGCTCCAGATTTTCAACTAGTAGCATTACTGTCTTATTGTGTGTCCTCTCTTTGGAACATCTTGGAAAACGTTCAAGATCTTGATCACAAAACGATAAAAGATTTGGTTAAAGACGGAGGATCGATGTGTGGCAATAATCGACTATTTTCCTTTCCTGAAAAATAATACAAGCTGCCAGTTGAGTATCTTTAACATGTTTTAATCTCATGTCATTTCTTACATTATAAGTTATTTTTTAAGGTGCTTCACATCAGAACAAAAGAGACAGCTACATGCTGTGCGTAACATATTTTTATATTTTTATTTTATACTAAAAGCGCCTGTAATGGCATTAAATTTCAACCCCCCCCCCCCTTTTTTTTTTTTTCAGAGAAACGTGTTTTCCATTAAGTGGGAAAAACAAAATGTTTGCACTGTCCAAAAGGCATAAAGGAAAACACACGCTGCTCTGAAAATGTCTTTTATACTACGCCACCGAGAACGTCATTACCCTTTATGAAAACACAGAAAGCACCGACTGATCCAGTGTATACTGTTGACATAATTCAATTTGCAGCAAATCGAAGTCAACTCTTAGAATAGTTAGAAAAAAGATACCGCTTTCAGCTGAGACAGATGGTGCTGTTGTGCCCATCATAAGCAGCAGAGGACTTTTTAAATTATCATTATTGTTGTTTTTTTTGTTTGTTTGTTTTACAGAGTAAGTATCTCAGGCATCCAAAAACACATCCTATATTTAGTGATGGTTTTTACAGACATAAGTACACTTGGTGTGACACTTACAAGAGAAAATAAAGACAAGCTTTACTGGATTTCATGCATTAGGATTCTTAAGGAAAGAAGACCAAAAACTGGAAGCACGACGACTTGGGGACATTTCTATTTAGTACGTCATTTAGCAAGTTTTTACACATAACATCGTTACTTAAAATTAAACAGGCATTACATAACAGAGTATTATTGCCACATTAATTATCTTTCCAGGAGTACGGTGAGAAGGAGCCCAAACCAGCCGATTACAAAATGTAGAAACCCCTAACAGTCTGTGATGCGGAATTAGAAACAGGTTCGGCCATTTTAGCAAAAGGGAATTTAAACAAAGTTTGCCCCATTAAGTACTAGCCTGCCGCTTATGTGCTTTCTACTTCAGCCAAGCCAACTTTAGCTCCACTAAAATGTATCCAATCGGAATCGGAAGTAGAGTGGCCAGGCTAAGTCACTGCTTTGGGCCCCCAGGCCAGCAGGGGGCCCCCAAGAGCCCTTTCACTATCACACTAATTCCAGCTGATAGAAGTCAGAAGCCAATGTTTACAGTCATGTTTATGAGAAATCCTGACTTTTACACGAGCAGTAGTTAGAGTTTTAAGCTGAAGAGAACTTTCAAAGTTTTAAATTTTCAAATTAATTTCAATCATGTTTTTATATATGTAAAAAAAAGAAATATACATTTAGTTTCATAGCTATGTTGGAGTCGCAATTTAAAACTAATGATGTGTTTTTAATAGCTTTACATTTTTAAAATGACCTTAAAGTTGTTTTATTTTTTAAAAACAACATACAAAATGTGTTATGTCTTCATACAAGGGGAAATTTAGTTTGATGGTCATGCTAGCAATTTATTGCTGCTAATTTAATAATTTCTATTTCATTATAAGTCGTAATACATCTGATTTTTAAAATTCTATAAGGTTTTTTTAAAATAAAATTTTAAGACATTTTTTAAAAAACATTTGAGGTGGAGCTCACATTCATGCACAATTCAGTCTCTACCAGCCAGATTGTCAAATTAAATGTCTTTTAATTATGCTTGTGAGTCTTAATTGCAAGAGGGGCCTTGTGTCAAGTTCTACTAAAAACCTTGGACTGGCCCTGGTAGGACACGCTGAATGAGGTAAAGCAGAGCGTTATATATCCAGGAGGAAAAAACAGACATTTAGAAATCTGTTTGAAAAACATCCAAAAACAGTTTATCCATTGAATTCCCTGCTCGGTCATTGGTTTTCATAGTATAGCTGTTTCTTGAAGAATGAAAAAACTGGTTTCGTACACCACAATTAACAGATGTGTTATTACCATCAGTAAGAATACAGCACTCGTTATTTGGCAAACATTAGGATATTATTGGTTTAACAAAGACACCTTTCATAGTCCCTGTCTTAGGAAAACAAAATCATATTATTTACAAGCACGCGGGCTCTGGGCCCTGGCTACATGTTTAGGGGGGAAAAAAGAGAAGAAATCAATCCCGTGTCACGACACCTTTGGTGGGGAGATAGTGACTCTAGCGCCCTCTACTTGCAGTGTGCAGTAAAATAAACATCTCTACGTTTTAACATACCCCTCCACGAATGAGGGCCTCTGAGTTCGTCAAGCTTTGACCGTCTGGTTGACATAAAAATTGACTTTTCTTTCTTGATTTGTAAAGTCTTCATTTTTATACAACTCGGAATTTATTAGACTTCAACACCCTCTTATAATCCTCTATGAGGAGCTACTGTTTTTATCCTCCTTCTGCGGTTTAAAAGTGAGCTAGGCGGCTAACGGCTACCTCTTCTCACACAGCTAATGTGTGTGTGTGTGTGTGTGTGTGTGTGTGTGTGTGTGTGTTTTAAGAGGAAAAAGTGCAATGATGAGTTACACACACTAAGCACACACAAAAACACGACGTGTACACGGGGAAGAACTGGGACTGAAGCCCGCCGATAGCAGCCTGCCCTGCTAGCAGTACCGGCATGAAGCTAACTCCGGCTCGTTTAATTAGCCTGATTGAGCCTGTCCACGACTTGGTCCTCCAAGAAGCAGTGTGTGGTGATAAAAACCGAAGTGTGTGTGTGTGAGAGAGAGATAGAGAGAGATTATGCTGCACCAGCTTTCCTCTTTTTGTACACTATGACTTTTTCCACACCCCCAATCGACCACTTCTTTCAGTGTAGGAGCCAGGCGCTCTCCACAGGCCTTCCTGCGACCACCGCTCCCGTCGCACCCCCATCACCTGACAGCGTGTGTCCAAACCTCCAGCATCATCACGTCAGCTGGCGCTCGACCGGAGGTCGGTGAAGACAACATTGCAAATTTAGGTTTGTGTCTCGTGTTGGGATTCTGCGGGGAAGGGAGTTCTGCTTCTGTCTCGTTGGATTCTAGATTTCTTTTTATTTCGTTCTTCTTTTTTCGTCGCCGTTTCTTTTCTACTTTTTTCTGATTTGTTTTTGTGTTTTACAGAGGCCCATACTTGGCCTCGTAGCGGGCCACGATGTTCTTGCAGCGGCCGCAGTCCTTGCGCAGCTCAGCAACCTGCTGCCTCAGCGCGGCGTTTTCCCGCTCCAGGAAGGAAGCCCGCACCGTGATCTGGTTCTCTTTCAGTCGCCGCGCGTCGCGGGAACGCTTTGCTGCCAGGTTGTTCTTCTTCCTCCTGGACCAGTATTTATCATCCTGGCGGAATTAGTGAAAAACATAAGGACTCAAAGTTAACGACTGGATGCTTCTCGCATTTTACCAATCATGAGTGTATGATAGGGTTCGCACTGTATGTATGTAACTGAATCTGAAAAGTATGATGGCACAGTAGTGGATAGTAAATAGAAAAAAAAGAGGAGACTCTCAAAAACTTTCTGGAAAAAAATGGAAAATTTCTGAGTCTGAGTAGTCAGAAATTTGCTAGAAACAACTCAGAAACTTTGAGATTGATCTAAAAAATTTCCCCCAAAAAATTACATTTTGGAAATTTTCAGATTTTCTAATTTTTTTCCAGAAAGGTTCTGAGATTAATCTAAAAATAATCTTAGTTTTTTAATAGTATTTTTTTTTTCATTTTTAAATTTAAATGTCTAAGACTATTCTCTTTTTTTCTGAGTTTGAAAAGTTGAAAATTTTTCAAATTTTGAGAATAATCTTGTAAATTTTCCAAAATTTGTTCTGCAATTTCATATTTCCGACAATTTTTCCGAGTTTTTCCAGGAAACATTTTTTTAGATTAATATTTTTTCTAGTAAATTTCTTACTTTTTAATCTCAGAAATTTCAGTTTTTTCTAGAACATTATATGACGTCCCTAATTTGCCGTCATGAAATTAAAATTCTAGTGATCATACAATGCCAATTGGTTTTGACAAGTAAATTGAACTAATTATAACAACTAAACAAAGACTGAAGATAATTGGTCATATTAAACAACAATAACTCAAAAGTTGTTCCATTTCCAGGCAAACAAGCTAAAAAACCCCCCAAAAAAACATGTTGGCTTTCTTATTAAACTCTTCTAAACTCTGGCCCATAAAAAAGACCACCTGTTTTTAGATTTAGGGAAGCCATATTTGGATCTAGCCTACCTTTTGCTCGTCAGGAACAAACACTTTCTTTGCTTTTTTGATCATGGGCTGGGGCTTCAGCTCCTCGTCTGAGAACTTGTGCTTGCGGGGGTTGAACAGCTCTCCCCCAGGAACGCTGGACAGGACCAGGTCTGTGGGGTCCGGCTGGAAGTTGACGTCCACCTCGATGGCGTCTGGGTCGATGGGGGAGGGCGTGTTTCGTTCTGCACCTTTACTGTCTGCGGGTTCAGAGGGAAACACTGAGTCGGGAGGCAAGAGATCAAATGATGTCAAACATATCGATGTTTACGAAAAATCAACAGAGGATTAAATTAGTCATTGCCTTCCACTGTGAAATTGAGATACGATATGCACTAAATAACATAACTAAAGTGGAAGTAGAATGATGAATGGCTAATAAAATGTTTTAAAACTGAAAATGTGAAACCTGTGGCATACCTTCAACTAAATCTCCACATTTCACACAGGAGCCATTTTGTTTTTCTCTGTCGTGTAAAATTAACATAAAATACATTGAAGTTGATTTGTAACGTGACAAAACGTAATGGGGGAAAACGATACAGGAATGAATAGTTTAGCAAGGCTCTGTATGTAAAACTACATCGTCAATATGTGTTAGTACTTTGAGTGACTTGTCCTTTTTCTAATATGGTAACCAGCCGTAGTTTGTTATTTAATCTACTTTACGTCTAATTTTTGATATCTCCTTTTGTAAATAATTTCAGATTCAGAGCTTAGTGTAATAACCGCCTTATTTGGTGGAAGTTTGAACGCTGTAGACTGACTGGCCGCTGATTTGACTATTTGGCTATTTACGTATGCAAAGGGACTCCGTGCACCAAAGTGAAACCTACAAGGAGATGTCGGTCTACAAGTACAGGAAAAATTCCAGCTTTCACTATTTATGGAACTAAACTGTAGTTTTCTGCTCAGTCTAATTCAGGATCTATAGAAGAGGAGTAAATCCAAACAGTAAGAAATAAATGAAGGATTCCATCACTTGCCTGTTTTCTTCCCTTTCACTTCTGCTGGAGCTTCCTCAGTCAAAGCTTCCTCTTCTTGTCCCTCCTCCTCCTCCTCCTCCTCCTCCTCCACTTCTTCTTCTTCGTCTTCTTCTATTTTGGCGGGCAGTAACGTTGTGACCGTCACGGTTTCCTCTGCATCCGAAGGGGCGTCGGAGGGAGGCGCGGCGGGCGGTGCTGAGGCAGGGACTTTGGCGGCGGTCGGAGAGGCAGAGACTGGTGCAGCGGGAGCCATGGCGACGGCCTTGGGAGCGGGTTTGCCTTTGGTTTCCACGGAGGCCAGAGTCCTCTGTAGCTCCTCTTCCTCCAGGCTCACCGGGATCCCGTTCTCCAGGAGAAACTCGTCCAGGTCCATGTACTCCAAGTGGAACGTCTCGCCGTCGTAAGGAATGGTCTTCTCCCAGATGGCTGGGGTCAGGGAGGCCGACGCTCCTGCACCGCCTCCACCACCTCCTCCTCCTCCACCTCCTGCTCCTCTAGAGCCTCCACCAGCACTGGAGGCCACACCACCTCCTCCATCCACATCCTCCGATGAGCACTGCTTCTCCTTCTCTAACTCTGCGTAAAGAGCAAAAGAAAAAAGTGAAAGTTATTAAGCCAGTGGAGATCAAAGATCACTTTAAATCTCAGAACAGCTCACCATAAACATTACAGTCATTACTTCATTTTAAATGCTTTTCTTATAATTATGATTTATATGTTATTTATTAAAGACTGCCATTACATGGAGTGTCAGTGAGGAGATTCAGTACATTTAATACGGCCAGCCTTGGCTCCTCGTTTTGGACAGTGATGCTTAATCGAATGATTTGACTGGACCGTTTTAAACCACTTCTATCAGCAGGAATGTTGAAAATATTTGATTGTGAAATCGGTCCAGTCCAGTCTGTCCTGCTTCACATCACAAACCGTGTTCATGCGTTCTATGATTTCCAAAGTTTTCTTAAAGAAGTAAAAAAAACAAACAAACTACTTCATCTTTTGATGGAAATGTACAGGATACAGAACAAGAAAACTTGGTTAAGGGAGGGTTTTGATTAAAAAGATGAGCAAGGAATGGTGTGACGCTGCCTGGTGTGACGTCACTACACACATGGGCGATCTGGCGCTCAGAAAGGTCAATTTTATCTTTGTGGGACACGCTTTAAAGCAAAACATTAAAAGAAAAATGACAGTTTGTTTCATTGGTGACAAACTAGCGCATTTAGCAGAAAGGTCCGACCGTCGGCTTTAATAAGTATGCAATTTCTGTTTCTAACTGTACACACATGCACAGCAGCAGAGGTGTATTTAAACATGAACAGGAAGTGGGTGGTGTCACATACAGTCAAAAACCGTGTAAATAAAGGAGGGTCCCAATCAAATAGTTTGTCAGTGACGCTTGCCGGAGAGAGCGGAACATTACAGCATGGGCCGTCACGGAAGTCAGATCATGGACCTTCCGCATAAATAGCCTTAGACACAAAGCGACACAGTCTGAGCTGAGAAAATCAAATGGAACATTTCAAGTATGAGTTGGATAAAACAGCCAAGCCGTTTCTCCCTCTGGAAGCGTCCTTACAGAGTGGTTTTATTGGCTTCAGAGCGACCCAGAGAAGTGGGAACTTTTTGTTCTTTTGACGCGTCCCCCCTCCCCAACCCCAGACTCAGATGAAACAGGCTTTGAGCAACACATGGCACACAAGCCACTCCATCACCAACGCCGTTATACTAACAACGCACACATAATGATCCCTAAGTAGCACACGAGAAGTGTGTGCGTGAACTAGTTCTGTTACCTTAAAATAAAAGCCCTGTAAAACTCCTTAAATTGACACCGGCAGCTTACCGTCGTCTCCTTCCTCCAGGATATTAGGAGGTGGGATGTCCATGATCTTCTTTAAAACAAAAGGGTAGGACTTCTGAGGAGCCGCTGCGGCTGGGAGCGCCAATGCCACCTCGGCTTTGCCAGGCATTGTTCCGTGCCAAGGCTACGGGCAGACGAAGACTGAGTTGGCCGCTAATGCTGGGTCCAGAACCACGGTGATAAAAAGCCCTCCACACAAATTCCCACTTTTTCTTCAACCACTGCTAATGCTGGACCTTCTTTATCAATAATAAGACGTGTCTAATAGGCTTCACAACCGTCTCGTTCTGCGTACCCACCGAGCGCGCTCATTGGATATTCATGAGCGCGCGTCCCGCCTACTGAGGGGAAATAGTAGGAGCTGATTGGTTGTCGCTGCTTTTGAACATGAATATGCATCAGTGTCTCATTTTTGTTGTGGGAGCTACTCTGTCTTACAGGTAATAAACGCTGAAAGATAATGTACATGGAATAATATCACGAACCACGTGTACAAATTGTAAGAATATGTAGATATCTGAACATGGTTGTTGTTTTTTTTCAATAAAAATAGCGCTAAAAACAAAAATATAAACTCACTAGACTGGACAAAACCCGCAGAGATAATGAGAGAAAAATAAATTAATTAATTAAAGCTGTTTGCGTGTGGCGTGCAGCCAAGGTTGCAAGTCAGCAGCTCTCCCAAAAACACAGGCTGTCTGCTGTGACTTCTCTCTCAAGAACGGGACACTCGTGGACAAACACGTGCGGCCCGCCCTCGCCTTCGCTCACGTGAAAGCGCAAGCTGTCGAGGGGGCGTGGCTTCAGATCCTCCGCACGTGTGGGAAAAGGAGAACAGCAGCAAGGACGCGCGTGCTCACGGATTAAAAACAACCAGGCCAGCGCGAGGACACTGGAAGAGCACAACAGACGTCATTCACTTACTAACTTTTTATTTATTTTTTGTTTTGAAATTTATGTTCGCAGATTTGTTTCTAGTTCCCGAAAATGAAAACATTCGACTTTGAATTTAAAGTGCGGACGCTCACGTTTTCACACACCTTTCTGCTCGTCACGGGTATTCAACCCACCTTCACTGCCTGTATCCGTTTACGCCATTAATAATAGCTGCCTGATAAACAAGCTGCTAGTCCAGGCTGAAAGGAGGCCAGGAAATTCCCCAGGCAGCAGCTGGTTCATGAATGCCACGCAGAGCAATGTGGCCTGTAAACCATGCCGTCTTCATAACACCACGCGATCAGATAACACCAGAACCTGTTTCAAAAGGTTTCAATAGGTGATCCAAATCTATGGAAGCCTTTTACTGTTTTAAGACATTTAATGCCAGAAAAAGTGCAGCCAGTGTGAATCAGAGTTTTGTCCACCTGAGTCAAGCTAACACCGGCAGGCCTCCCAGCCTGCACACTGCTAGCCAGCTGGCTAAAACGAAGCTTTACGGCCTTCTTTTTGCTTACAAAAAATACAATATTTCTGCTTTAGAGAAACAGTAAGGGTGCTGAAACTATATAAGCATCTGCCTTCGCTCTTATTAAAGGGAATGCTGTTGTAAAACTGCAGTTGCCAAACAACAGCTAACATATCTGTGAAGCATCAGAATGCAGGCTAGTTAATTGACTAACATCAACGTCTCATACTTGTATTACTTAATAAATGTAGAACAAATAAAAAGCTAGGAGCTATTAAAAATTGTGGGAAACTGTTTCATATTTTTACCCGGTATACAAATGTTAAGGATAGCATTACTGTAAAGAAATTTGAGAAGAAGCGACTTGATCATTGCATTCATAGTAATGAAATCCGCATTGACATTTTAAAGACAAGAATAATGAAGATCTGCTGATGATTGTGGGGAAGATTTGGGCTATTTCAGGTGAGCGATTTAATCAATTCCCAGCAGCATTTTTTCACGAACCCTTCAGAAGCATCACTTGTACTCCAGTGACATTTCTCCTCTTTTTTTTCTTGTTCTTTACACAATTCTTCAGTCTCACGGTAGCAGAAAAGAAAAGTATGCAGTTTGCTTTTCTGCAGGGCAAGAGTGAGTGATAACACTTAGAATGAAAAGGGGGGGAGGTGTTGCATTTATAACTACTGGTGTTTACTGAAAAGTTAAAGATTCCCTCTTCCAACTGCTTAACAAGACTGCGTGACAGAAATATGGTTGCCTTCGTTAAACCGAGTATAAAGAACAGCAGCAGAATATAATACCTAGTTCTACTTCTAAAGCATATTACTTTCTCTGCGCAGCATGTGTGCAGCTTGGCAGATGATGTGACAATCTGCCATATTGAGGGTTAAGAGAACCGTTTGAAGAGAACAGCAGTGCTGCCTTTGGACTTAGCAACACGGGGAGCTATCCAGTGCTGAAACGGCCCTGCACTGCATACTTTTAAAAACATTCCTAATCACTCTGACAATTGTTGCAATGTGTTTCACTGGATCTCAAAAAACAGAAGCAGCTGGTGCTATTCATTCATACGTTTTCCGTTTTGTAATCCTCGGAGACATCAAATAATGAGAGGATCAATTCACACACATAGATATAGTCTCAGTACCCAAGCAAAAGACAACAATGTGGGTTTTTTAAACTTCAAACTAACTGATAAAGTGTGATGTCTGCAAAATACTTTGTTTTTTTGTTTGTTTGTTTGTCTTGGGTTTTTTGGGGGGCTACAGATTACAGGAATCTGAAAGTTGCAGAGCAAATGAATGACTTATCTGACCGTCGTAATGTTCAGAAGAGTGTGATTTTGAAAAGTTAACTTTGAGTAGAAATCAAACACAAAGTGTAGCCCGAGTGAAGGCTGTTTCTGTTTTGTTGCATCAGCTTCGGGTGGCCATGTTGTCACCATAAGCTGAAAGATTGCAATCTGGTAATGTCACGGCAGGTCATGAGGAGAGGACGTATTTGCACACTTCTAAGTGAGCCACACTCAATACTCACCTGCGTCTGTTGCACTGTGAACTAATGAATCGCAGATTATTTCCCAGTACAGTATAAATCTTTGTTTTAATTTATTTTTTTACTTAGACCTTATGAGCGCAAACTGCATCAATTTCAAATCACAGAAAACAACAAGAAAAAAAATATTTAGACCGTCACAAAGTAATGTCACCATCATGATTGTTTAAAATTAATAATTTCTGGTTATATGGAGATACTTAACGCAACCCTTTACAAGTAATGTAAATAGTAGAAGTCTAACATAAAAGTGTATAGTTAGGCTTTACAGAACCCCGCAGTATGAGTATAGCTCCACTTAAAATGGCATTAAAACGTTTAAAGTAGGCTATAAAGAAAAAAACATAGATCGATGCAAACTTTTTATGAATGAAATAATTAACAAACAGCATTAAAAAAACAACTCACCGATCTCATCAAAAGCTGGTAAAGAGAAGGGATAGTCAGCCAGGGCTTTTAGGAGATCAGGAATCTCGCTTCTCTCTCCAAAGAGGATTTCACTCATTGCTGACATGATGGACTGTGACGCACCTGCTCTTGTCGACAAGAAAAGAAACTCCCAACAAAAATAACAAAAACTGCTCCCACTCAGAAGAAGATCCTCAAAATACGAAGCAACCTCAGTATATGCGCTCTGCAAGTCACTTCTATCACTTTTCACTAACTTCTCTGCATCACAGGGACGCCCGCATGTCTCCAAGTATTATGGATTTAATGAGTGGCAGAAGCCACGCCCCCGAACTCCGCGGGTTCGGCAGCGCGGCCTTTCAGTTGAGCTGGAGAGCCAATCAGAAAGCGGGAGGCGGGTCATCAGAGCAACAACAAACAACAGGATTTTATAGACTGGAAGCTGGGTTCTGTACACCATGCACGTCTGCACGTGCGGTCCACAGCAGGGCTTCATTAGGGGCGAGCAGTGACTCCTAGTGGCCGATGCAGGCAGTGCACCGCGGAGCTACGGCGTCATCTCAGAGTAGCTAACACAATCTGCTTCCGCTGTGTCGGGAGCGCGCGACACAGCAAGTGCTGGCGTACGTGACAATTTGAGCAAACCGAGAACTTTGTCTAAAAGGAAGACGACTTTACATCTGTGTAAAGTCGATTGATATAAACTTTCACGCTCAAAATCTAGCTCTAAAGTGATTTCCATTCATTCAAATTACTTTAAATCAAACTTTCTTATTTTATTACATAATACAAGAATCAACATTTGCCTCCAAATTTAGCATTTTCATTTACCCATCTTTACTGCCACTGCTACCACGTCAGTCAAGAAGCTGGTGCTCCACTGAGATGCTTCTCCCACATATTGTTTGGTTTAGCATTTGTTAATAAAAAGCATAAGCTTAGATCTGATCAAATCACGTTGCTCCAATTAGAGTACATTACAGCGAACGCCACAGGTTTACATTTGTAACGGTAGGACTTTTGTTCATCTTTCCTCCACCCAAAAATGTTGGCATGTTTAATTAGTGACCCCACTCTTTGCAGGTCCCCCCCATCATCAAAAAATTACTTTAGTATATTTCAAACATGCATACATTTGTGTAAGTACATTTTAAGTATACTAAGTATTAAGTGTACTACTTATAAATGTACACAAAGTATACTAAAAGCATGCTTGTACTAATTTTGACATAACTTAAAAAAAACACTTAAATATAATTGCACTGAATACACTTTTAAGAAATATCTTAAATAAAAGTACACTTTAAGTGAGTAAAATATGTATGTCCTCAAGTGTACCAATGCAACAATATGCTTTTAAAGATATGTTGTGTATATTTTAAAAATATGGTCAAAATAGAATTTTTTTTAAACTTCACTTAACGCTTACTTTTAAAGTAAACTATTAAATATACTGACATTTCAGTATGTTTTAAATTACACCTCAGTATTAGCATCCTGCTTACTATGTGTGGAGACACGAAAAGAAAAAAAAAAAAAAAAAGAGCATGGACTTTACTGTCGCATCATATTTACACCCCAGGGTTTCAAAGAGTCAGAATACAAAAGAGGTTTCTACAGCTTCTGACAAACCTAAAAAGTAGGACTATAAAATGCTTGGGATAGTTTACTGAACCAAATAAAGCCACCAACAATTTAGCTCCAAATTGATATTTTTTTTCTACATGTTAAGAATTGTGTAAAGATTGTAAATCTGTTCTTTATATTGGCTTTTTGGTAAAACTATGTTACCGCAAGCAGGGTTGAATTTATTATGCTTAGCACTGTATTCCGGGTACCGTCGGCATGTTAAGAAAACATCCAACTGTTTCTTATAAAAACAATTTTTTTAAAAATGAGGAAAAAAGGAGAATTTCTGCAAAATTAAAATATAAATGAAGAGGTCAGATTATGCATCAGTTTTGTGTGGGTTCCCCTCCACATCAGAAGCTAAAATGAGGAAAGTGTTTGACAGTAGGTTTCCTTGACGTTTATTAGAGAGAAAAATAAAAATAACCAAATGTCCCATAGCTTGTTTGTATAAAATCAAAGTCATTGATTTTAAGTATGCAAGGGTTTTAAGTTTTTCGGACATCCAGCAAACTTTGACAAACTGGGGGATGAAAGGATAAAATGCTTCTGGAAAAAGCCAAACGGAGGGAGAAAGAGAAAAAACAAAAGTAGGAAGCATGGTTGAATGTGAACCTTAGAAAAAAATATATAACTGATTCTTTCATGGCAGCTACACATTTCACAGTCTATGCATTACATTCAAAGGATGTTTTACTTAACAACAATGCTGACATCATGCAAAAATGAGCAGAAAACCTGTTGCTAGAGACTTAAAAACATTAACAAAATTAAGTTTAGACGGTGACTTATTTTTTGAAAGGCAAATACTTCCATAGATTCAATGGTATATTTGGCTAGCAGGAAATCCTGATTGCTGTCCCTTTGGTTTCAGTTCAACAAGGCGTGAAACGATCACACTGATAGGTTTGATCACAAACCGGCCCGCGAAGTCCCATTATTCTCAATCCTGAAGCAGAAAGTTGTACTTCCCAAAGTCAAGCTCGTCCGGCATGATGAGCATGTCCTCCCTGGCTTTGGCTAGCTTTTGTCGGAGGAAATCCCGTCTCTCGATCCACTCCTGCAGCTCCTCTGAACCGTGAGCGTAGTCGCAGCTTACCCCGTCAGGACAGCCGCCGCCGATTCTGGAAATCACAAAGATTACGCTCAATTTGCGACTGGTCCTCGCTTGGGCTAAGCCGTTTCCGAACTCGGGGAAACGTCTGACATGGAGGAGGACTGGACAACCAAGACGCGCAGCTTACTTGGGGCAGATTTTAAAACACGCTCCAGGGAAGCGGTAGCTCCACGTCAGAGCCTCGTCTTCACCCTCACAGCTGAACACTCGGTCTTTGTGCTTCTCCGTAGAAATGTGCTGCTGCCACTGCCGCTCGCTGTTACTGTGCTTGCCACACAGCCGGCAGTGGAAGCCATCCTAAAAACAGGGATGATAAGGACGCATGTTTAAAACCTCCTTTTTATTGCAATGCCAATTAATAAGCAAACAGACCATTCACCAACCATTTGTTCTGCATAGTCGGTTGGCATGGCGATGAATTTCTCCTCAGGGTTAGACTGATTGCACACGGACCCATCTGACTGGCGGTTTTGAGCAGCTAAAGCCAGCCACATGTTGTATACTTGCTCCATGTCAAACACTGCAAACACAAACACAACCGGTTTAACAAACCAAACAATAATATTGCTTAACAAAACAAAAGCATCTACAATGTGACTCCAAATTATTCAAACACCAGACAGGATTTGTGTGATTGTTTTATTATTGTACAGCTACTGCAGTGGAGGGAAAGTGAAATCACTCACACTCGTTATTTTTCATGTACATCCACATCTCCTTCTCCTCTTGGCTGTGAGCAAAGGTGCAGTTTCCAGTGTAGTTGCACTTTCTCTTCTCCAGAACCTGTGCACACATCTGACAGAAGAAAAAATAAATAAATACACGCAGAATTGCAAAAGTGTTCACACCAATTAGACTTTTTCACATTTTGTCAGGTAAAAATCAGAAAGCTTTTTGTGTTTTAGTTGCATTTTATGCGACAGACAAGCACAAAATAGGGGCTAATTGTGAACAGAAAGAAGATGCTATTGTAAAGATGCTTCTTGAAGTTGGTATTGCACTTTGCTGAAACTAAAATTATACTGACTGCTACAGTTGAGAAAAAAAGAGAAAAATTGCAACCCGGAGAATATCGTATTGGGGAAGACAACTTTAATTTGTTTTACTTCAGGAGGAATTTCTCACAAATTGGTAGGAACAAAAGGAACCAACAGTATGTGGAAATATTGAAATAGCAGTTCAAGAAATTGGACATAAGGTTAAACTTCTGGGCTAAATGAGTCATACAACAAAAATCTGGGGGCTCGTCCGGGATGAGCGTTTAAGTAAAACCTCCTATACTTAGGATTAGCAGACTTACATCATAGTACAGAGGGAAGTTCTTGGCGTGTGGCAGTGGTCGGACAAGAACCCATTTACTCCGCTCTGAAGACCTGACCAGCAGCACCCGTCTGTCTTTGGTCCACCTGGAAATGAGAAGGACACAAACCCAGAGGCACTGGGTTAAATTAAATCTAGACACTGAATAGAGCAGATCTGTGCCTACATATAAAATATAACATTTTTAATTAACTGAATCAGTTTTTAAAAAAATTCCAATGGTTTTGCCACTAAAGTCTTTTTCTAGTGAGAGTATTGTACTACTCGCATATTATAATACATTTATTTCTTATGATAACTACTGTCAAGAACGCATGGTTGCGTCTACAGTCCCAAAGATTCCTGCCTGAATAAGAAGGTTTAGTTATATTAAATAAATCTACTGAATATATGTGGACTGTCGTATTTCCTCACGCGTGTCTGGCTTTAGCTGTACAGTATTTGAGGCCTTTGTCCGGTTCACTGATCAGGCCATCCCGCCAGCAGTGTGAACATGCAAACTTCATCTTCATGTTAAGACTTGCTCCAGCATTGTTTGATCCTTTTAATTTGCCTCCACCTCCGCCAGAAGACAGCTGGAGACAGGAAAATTAACAGAGGCTAATGTTATTTCATGACATCGTCAATTCAGGTTTTGAACAAAAGCCGAAAAATTAAAAAAAGGACACAAGTCATTCAACCTGGGAAAAGTCAGAAAACCTAAACATAAGTCAGAATTTCAACATGGAAAGTTAATTTTCAGCAATAAACTTCACCTGTACTCTGACGTAGTACTGTAAAACCTTCTTTGTCAACATGTTTTAAAGCCATAAAATAGAAAGAAAAAAATGTATCAGTTTGTTTTTGCTGCTAACAGTAAAGCAACAAGAACCAAACATTGTTGGCTTCCTGATTTAAAAGTAGAAAGAGCTCAAACTGGATAAACTGTCAAACACAGAATCAAACTGCGACTACCAACATGAGTCAAAGACCGCATAACATCCTGAGACAAATTCAAACAGGAAATGTTGGCAGTAGTTTGATTGGTACAGTGGGGCCTTAAACAAGCCATGTATGCTCAAAAATCTGTAAAAAGACTCACGTTTTTATACCCCCTTCTGCTTTTCTAATTACAGCAAAAGACAAATGCCAGTTGTTGGTTTCAAGGGCTAACGTACAGGTTTAAAGGATGTTTACTTTTAAAACGGAGCACTGGATTGGTTGATCGTTCTCTCCATAAACTAAATCATCATTTTAATACTGCTCTTTGTTTTTCTTCAGATTATCTCAGATATTAACATTTATTTGACAAACACATTAACACCGAGTTGTGACAAAAAAAGAAAAGAAATTTGTAATGGGTCAATACTTTTTCTACTGAATGAATAAACATATATAAACAATAAATAAACAGCCTATAGATAAACTGATGTACTGTCAATGAAACCAATCTCATTCCTTACCCTTTTTTCTTTCTCCTTTCTTGAGTTTTGCTCCTGCTTGTCATAAAATCTCATGGACACTTTTGCAATCTCATCCAGACTGACGCCTGTAAATTAACACACATTTGAATAAAAACTGGTCACTATTTTGTCATTGAGTATTTACAAGGTTTGCAGGCTGCTTTACAAAAAATGTGCATCAACTCTTTAGAACAGCAACGCAGGAAGTTTTGAGGCAAATATCACTTTAAAGAAAAGAGTTTTGAAATGTATTACAAAGACTATTTTCAGGTACAGACGAATCGGACATGGAACATCTTGCATCAAAGGGGGAGAAACTGCTAGCCTGGCCTGAATTTACCTTACAATTTTACTCTTCTGAGAACAAAACTCCCTGGATCGTACAACCTGTGTGACACAGTTCAACTAGTGCGTCTGTTATCGTGACAGGACTGCACCTGTGTGGCGCTGAACCCTCCAGGTTTTCAGCTCTATCACGGAGTGAGCAAACACACAATTGTCCTCCCTCTGGCAGCCGTATCGGATGGCCTGTCGGCACAAATCCAAGTGGCACACGACGCTGAAAGGACGGACTTTGCTGTAGTTAATGTTGTGGGTCCTCACCACAAAGGCCAAGCACCTGGCGGGAGGCAGAGGGGAGACGTTGGAGGTCATGTGAACCTGGAACGAAAGAAGCTTTGAGGGTTCGGGATTGGTGCGGACTCACTTATTAGCATCAAAGTTGTGGCGAGCATCCAAGTTGGAGCAGATGGTTTGACTGACGCAGGAGCGCTTACTGATGATTCTCGGTTTACTGTCGTAGCATTCCTAAGGAGACATAAAAAAAAGGAAAGAATACTAAAAGTCAGCCCTCGTCTCTTCAGTCTTAAACCTTTCAGATATGACAGTGTGCGCGCACTAACCTGGCAGAGGAAGATAAACATGCCCTTGTGTTCCTGTATTAGGCCGATGATGCTGCTCACCGGGTCCAGTTGGACCGCTGATGCTCCGAGCAGGGAGAACCTGTCCAGTCGTCCCTTTCTTTCCTCTGTCCAAACGTCGATCTCCAGCTGGTTGTAGGCAAATGTGCATTTTTCTCCATATATGCACACACCTGCATCCCCAGACTTCAGCAGCTCTAAACACAAAAAATAAAACAAATAAATACATTTCTTCTGCGTTTTTGGGAATAAATGTTTCAGCTCAAAGAAATAGAAATATCAGATGAGGATAACCTGACTGAATACTTCCAAAAATTGTTTTTAAGTCATGGTTTCATTTATTAAAAAGGGGAAAAAAGGTATACGGACCAAGGGGAAAATTGTTAAAACATTAAATTAGTTCAATCTGAAAGAGATGCTATGGTGCGACTACAAACTGTATGCTGTATTTACACACAATATCTTTCTCTGATATTAACATTAGTTTTTAATCATGCTATTAGTGTGACAAAACAAGCAAAAACAGAAAATGTACCTAAGGAGGAAATGTTTGTTCACACCACGGCAACTGAGCAATAAGCTGCGCTTCCATTGACCAAAAAAAAAAAAAATGCACAAATTGGAATTATTAAAATAAATTTGGGGCTGCACAGTGGCGCAGTTGGTAGAGCTGCAGCCTTGCAGCAAGAAGGTCCTGGGTTCGATTCCCGGCTGGGGATCTTTGTGCATGGAGTTTGCATGTTCTCCCTGTGCATGGTGGGTTCTCTCCGGGTTCTCCGGCTTCCTCCCACAGTCCAAAAACATGACTGTCAGGTTAATTGGTCTCTCTAAATTCTCCATAGGTGTGAGTGTGTGTGTGAATGGTTGTTTGTCTTGTATGTCTTTGTGTTGCCCTGCGACAGACTAGCGACCTGTCCAGTGTGAACCCCGCCTCTCGCCCGGAACGCAGCTGGAGATTGGCACCAGCAACCCTCCTGACCCCATTTAGGGAAGAAGGGTGTTCAGATAATGGATGGATGGATGGAAAATAAATTTGCTTAATAGAGACGTGTCAATTTTGAAAAAGCAATTTTTTTCCCTGATCAAAAGGTTTTTGTGGTTTTTTTCGCCATATTAAAATTTGTGTATTTCGCAGAGCTGCATTGGAAACACTTATTTCGCATCACAAGTCATGTGATGAACCGGTGAGGAAGACGAAGACGACAGCAGGAAGTGGCAGGTGGATCATGTCACAGACTGTTTTTGTAATCATTTATCGCGTAAACGAACTAATACCCGAGTGACTTTTGTTTCCTTTTTGCTTAATGGAAACACCAAAATTGTGTTTAGAGGAATATCTAACCACAATTTACCAGGCATTAAGTGTTTCTTTGCCATCTGCAGTTTCCAGCTTCAAATGACCCTGAGCTGGACCGGAAAACACTAACAGTCATCTTTAATAAAGCTTGTCCAAACTGCGTTTACTTAAACAGAAAGTCATTGAAACAAGCAGCATAAACGGCTAACAGATTTCATGTCTGAACAAGCAAACCGAGCTGTTACCATTTAATTCTCAAACTTTTTACCGGTTCTTATGGACGGAGCAGCAAAAAAAAAAAAAAATGCAAGGTAGATAAAAGGAACAGAGTTATTTTGTTGGAAAACTCACGTAGCAATCATTAGCCGTGCTTGGATACTACGAACACCGTCTCTTTGATGTTGTCTCACCTCGACAAAGAACAAAAGGTCCGTAGAATGAAGTCCTGGCAGGAAGCGGTCTCACTCTCGTCCACTCTGAGGAAGAGCCAGCTTTCTGTCTGCATAACAAAATGTCTCTCTTGCAGTTGTGGACCAGGTCTGGCTTGTGAACAAAACTGTACACGCTTTTACCTAGGGAAAGGAAATACACACACACGTTAAAAACCTATCTGTAGATATCCATCAGGATCAAATCCGATGAAGAGAAAACGTCTAACAGACCTCCACGAGGAAAACAGAGAGCGCAAGCCGGCAGGAAGTCATGGGTGGAGGACAGCGGGTTAGAGACAGTCCCATTATGGGTATCCTTCACCTGCAAGTGGAAATAATTCCTATTAATGTTAAAAAACAAACAAAAAAAACAATACCAAAAATAAAACAGCAGCCAACCGGTTGTGAACCCAGTCTTACTTTGTTGAGTTTATTTGGAGATTTTGTTACGGAAGCTGCAGGCCTGACAGACTCGGAGAAACCTGAGGAGTAACACCAGAGCACAAATTACAGAGAGCAAAGAAACATCCAAAATGTAACTTTTCCCCCCATCCTCGCATCCACACGGCTCTTAAAACGAAGCTTTCTGCATGTCCTTATCACCCACCCCTCCCGTTCTGGTTAACCAATGAGTTAACCAACTTTAATCACCGTTTGAGCTGAAGTCAGAGAGGGAATCCAGGCTTGTTCCACCAACAGAAACCTTTGGTAGAGCAGGCCCAACACGTTCCACAGCGGGGAAGGAGTCCAAGGCGTCTAGAGAGTCGAGCTGCTTAGTGGCGTTAGCGGCGGCTTTAGGATCGTGGCCATTCTGAGGTTTTATATCGGCGACAGACGCCGCAGTGTCTGCTTCATCTAGAGTCTTTCTTCCCTCGCCAAGCTCCGTTTTAGGCTCCTTAGCAGCAGCAGCATTCGGGGTCCAGTCCAAAATGTCGTCAAGGATGTCCAGAGTATCAAGCCCATCCAGGTTATCCAGTGTGGAGGCGTCTGCTCCGCATCCATTCCCAGCAGTGTAGAGGTCATCCAGGATATCCAAAGCTCCGGCAGTTGTGCTGTGATCGCCGTTCGTGAACGAGTCCAAGGAGTTGAGCTGGCTAATGGATGAGCTGAAAAAGGCTGGGGGCAGCTGGGGCGTCGGGTCAGGAAGGAAGGGGGTGGAAGTGGCTGCATGGCCAGGGTCCGAGAACGACAGAGCCTGAGAAAGATTTGGAGATAAGGGGAGCAACGGCTAAAATGATTATTTATAGCAACTGACTAAGTTTAAAGTAGCAATACAGGGTGTCTGCCGGACTCAGGACGTCACAGTTAAAGGTTTTTGAGAGATTTTTAATCCCCCCCATGAATAAAATTTAACACAAAACAACTACAATTACAGGGGATTGTTGGGGGGGAACTTGTTGCATTACAATCAAGCAAGGCAAAAACCATGAATCCTGCTTTGTGTCCAATAAAACTAGCTAACTAGCAAGGGTATACTAGCAGCCAGTACCATCAACTGTCTCGAGTCACAGTATGCAATGAAGATTTTGCGTGTGACTCAAACTTTTTGCCTGACAAAATAATCCATTGAGAAAAAATATATAATTTTTATTTATTAAACAGTCCTGCCACAACAAAATTAAAGACTTGTGATTAACATATTTAAAGCCAATTTAATTTTTTATTTTTTTTTTAAATGAATTTAAGGCATTTTAAGGTCTTAAATTTAGACATACAAATTTAACCTACCCACGGTCTCAGTTGGACCCCACACATCTTTTACTCTTAACAGTCAGGTCCAGAAACCTTGTGTCGTTTCGGGAACTGACGGTCTGATAGGACAACCCTGCCGTCACTTCCTGACCGTCATTTATCACACTCCTCCAAACCGCTGAAGGATGTGTGGACCCCCGGCAATAACTACTTCTCCTACACAAGGCTCACTCATCTTCAATCTTCCATCTACCTCAGATGGAACCTGGCCAGTGGGAAAGCTGTCGAGCAGTCTGTCCAAGTCGTCGTCCATCACCTCCAAGTCCTCCACAGCTTTCACCTGGTGAGTGACTGCAGGGCGGCTGGAGCCAGGAGGCGTGGCGGGGATGGCGTGCTTAGGAACGCTGCAGAAGTTGACTGTGCGAAGCAAGAAGAAAATTTATCTCACGAGAATTTCAAACCTTTGGCTGATCTTGCGCTAATTAGAGAGCCGACTTGAACGTGAAGATTTCTGACCTGCTGCATCGACACTTGGAGGATTCACACCATTTCGAATAACATTATTGGCAGGGGTCTAGAAGAAAGAAAGGGGAGAAAAATATATAAAGCACAATCTGGGGTGACTTTTAATGTAAGAATAACCTAATACAGCCTAACAGCCTATAAGAATAAATGATGTAAAGGGAAAATTCACAGCAGTCTTAAACTGAAGGTCCATTACACTCAAGCCAAGCAATGAAATCCAGTAAAGACCAATAAAAATGTGTTATAGCTGCAGAATTAAAGTGTTTTCATTATTATTTTCCATTTGTAACTCAAAAATTAGTTCATAACGCTTTGGCAAGAAAACTGACTTTTCTTTCCTTATTGTCCAAATTCACTACAAGATAGAATTTATACCAACCTAAGCTGGGCTTTGGTTTGGTTTCACTGTGCGTGTTTTGTTGTTTTTGTTTTTTTAAATGGAGCTCAATAACTCAACAACAAAGCTAAAACAACAACAAAAAAAGTTTTTCTTTAGCTTCACAAGGTGAACATCCACTCACTTGCTCACCTTTGAACTCACATAAGGTTTTCGAATTTTCATCCCCAGCTGGGCGGCCAGCTCCTGCGACAGCTCAATCACCTGCTTGTCCTGTTGAGAGTTAAACGAGCGAGTCTTTTTTTTTCTCTTTCACCCAGCTTGTTTTACAACGTCTTGGCATAAACCTTTAACCGTACCTGAGGATTGCTGAGCAGGCAGACGGTGGTGCAGTCGTACGCCTCCTTGTGCTTCCCCAGCTCCTTCAGGCACAGCGCCTTCCTGTAGAGCGCCCTGCGGCTGCCGTCGCACACCCCCAGAGCGCCGTCCGAGTCCTCCACACCTTCGTGATACTTTCCCTTGTTAAAGCAAGAGAAGCCGAGGTTTCACGATAGCAAAGCACAAAAAAAAAAAAGAAATAGGAACATTTGGTTACTATTCTGCAAGAAAGAACATGTTTTCAGCACGGTGGAGCTGCTGAGTGTCGCTCCCTCTGTACGCAGAGGTTCAATACCGATCAAAAACGTCCAAATGATTCAGCCACATTTCTTAGCAGACATTCATCAGGCTGGCACTGTTAGAGAATTTTCGGTATTATCATTTTGTTATTACTTTAGTTTTAGTTCAAATTCAGTCTGTTTAAAGTGTTCTGTTTCTCTTCTGACCTGGAGGTCAGGATTGTCTGTTTGTCTTCATGTGAGCAGTCGTATTTTGTCTAGTTAACAGCTTGACCGAGATTTGAACCGGGCTCAGATCGTAGATCAGTTATCACACCTGGAATTGGGTTGCTGGTTGTTTAGGTTACATGTTTTACGACCTCTGCTGTTTTTACTAACTGCCCCCTTGGCTGTTTTTCTTTGACAATAAAACAGGAGCTCGGGTGGAAGGAGATCAGAACTCTCTGTGAACAGAGAAGCTGATATCGGAGACTTCTCCTTTTGCAAAAGCTTTGTCATAAAATTCATATATACGTTGTCTGTGGTTCTTTATTTAGGTTCAAGGAAAACCTAAATAAATTCAGGCACTGTTTAAAATGAGAAGGGGGGGAAGAACAGTCTAGATAAAAAGAACAGCAGGAAGAACCGTCGACGGCACTTATTGTTCTAATATCCTAAGTTACACAACAAAAACACGACTTCTTAAGTAGTTTTGGCCAACTATCTAGCACAAATATACGTAGTAGTACACTTGACATACGAAAACTAACTCACAAGTGACTTTTCAGCAAGATATTAGAACTGGCTTCAAGTCAATAACTCCTTAACATCGATTTTAAAAAGCACTAGTTCCACTGGCAGATTATTTCACTTCTAACATGGGAGAAATGTTATCTGTGGAATAATCCGCCAGTGGAAATATTACTTCGTTAATATCAAGGAATTATTTGATTGAACGCAAACCCCAAATGTTGCTTGTAAGTTAGTTTTGTCTTATTTGAAGTGTGATCAAATATTTTCACTAGAAAATGGACCAAACATACTTGGTAAGACTTTGTGTTTTTGCAGTGCACTGAGCTGGCAAACCTGTAATATTCCTGAGTCACACCAATTTGTTTCTTTATATATCCAACAATAAAGAGTGGCAGACTGTCAAAGTACTCAACTGTGTATGAATAAAGAGTCATGCTGAATTCTGAGTCACCACCCGGGATCAGCTGGATGATGTAAGGCGGGTGGTGCAGGGCTACAACCTTTGGACCTCTACAACAACCCAGAGCCAGATGGGACGGCGTGAAACTGATCACATATGGGTCTCATTATCAGTTTGACCAAATCTTTCTGTTTAAAACCAATCAGACCTCTTTTAGTAGGCATTTGTACATCAGAGGATTTCATTTATGCTTTTTAAAACATTCACTTGGGATTGTGCTCAGTTTCGTAGCTCACGACAGATAATTTCATTTCCTTGTCTGCAATCGAGAAGTATGGAAAGAAATGTTGAGGAAAGAAAGGGAGCACAAGATAGTTGAGGTTACGTACGCTTACATGGATGGACATAACTGGAATAACTCAATGAGACCGGCCCAATCAGAACATTCTGAATCTATTGTAATCTGAACGAGAGCTCTGCTTTATGCAAACCGATAATCCAAATAGTGTGCATGTAAACACTTGTTGTTTTTATTACGTTATTCTGATTGTGGGAAACTGACAGGACCATGTGTGTGTGTGTGTGTGCGTGTGTGTGTGTGTGTGCGCCCTTTGTGTAGCATTAGTGGCCAGACGCCAAGTATGGAAAGCAAATCTGGCCTAAAACTAGTATTTTACGGTCAAAACTTGGGAGGATCTTTATTTCCTCTTGTGCTCTCATCCTGTGATGCAACAGCTTGTGTCGCTCAGCCTGTAGCTGAATTAGGGAGCGCAGAACCGTCTCTGCCGCAGGTTGGTTCTGGGCGCTCAAGAGGACACAAAAACAACACACCACAGAGTTTGTTTGCTTTTCTGCTAGGCACAAACAGAAGTACAACTTCTTCTTCTGTTTTTTTTATTTTTTATTATTATTTTTAAGGGAAATTTTGCTTGTATTCTTTTAAAAAAACAAATGGCCTGCTGCATGTAAACACACAGATTAATTAATTTTGTGCCCATTTAAATGATACCTTTGGGTTATTTAATCCAAATACATTTCAATCCGATCAAGGAGTTTTACACACGGCTGCTGTGAATGCCATTCTGAGACACGAGGAGGGATCTGAGGATGAGGATGAGCACACAGACGGTTCTCATCCGACCCGATGGAGCCTGAGAGGTTCTGCTGAGAGGAATGAGAGGAACTGGACACGGATGTGTCACACAACTAACGATTATTTTAGTAAACGATTATTCTGTCTCTTCTGTTTTTTCATCCAGAAGTCAGGTTTTTTTAAAATTGGCACATTCTGCAGACTTTTCATTTAACCTTTTACGTCTTTTTTTTTTCTTTCAAAATATCAGAAATACATAAAAAGATGTAAAATAATAAATATACATTTTCAATGCTCATTTCATTACTTAAAATGAAACAACATAGCTTTCCTTTGTTGTACGCTTGGTCATTTCTAGCAAAAGAGGCATCTGCAGCTAAAGAAGAACTGCTTACAATTATCTTATGGATTAATAATTATACAGCATAATGTGCCTAATAGGAGATTATTTTTACAAAATTTAAATCACGTGATGCTGAAACTTTGTCACTTCAGGAGTTCTGGGTAGAACCAATTTACTGACAAAGTTGTTTTTTTGATTTTTTTTTCCTTAAATGGAAAAAGTATATTTAAAATGTAAAAAATGAATTAATAGAAGTAATTCCTGCTTTGAGTATGTTGTTCTTATGGTATATTTTAGAGTCTGTAAACTCCAGTTCAGGATTAATGTGGTTTTTATAACGCAAAGCACTTTGAACTGCCTTGCTGCTGAAAT
The DNA here is from genome assembly GCF_019740435.1 of Gambusia affinis. Classification (NCBI taxonomy): domain Eukaryota; kingdom Metazoa; phylum Chordata; class Actinopteri; order Cyprinodontiformes; family Poeciliidae; genus Gambusia; species Gambusia affinis. Next base: position 6,531,242 of record NC_057886.1, read on the forward strand.
ATGCTACGAATATTGACTGATAAATTAGTTGACATTTCAATAATTGATTTATTATGAGTAATTCAATCAGCCCTTATCATGTGCACCAAGCTTATGGCATTATATTTACCAAAACCTGAGGCTGCAGGATAGTAGTCGTGTAATCGTCTTGGTTTTTAATCCTTTTAATACATTTGGTAATATTACAAAAACAGCAGCGGCTTTCTTCCTTCATCTCAAAAGCAAAGAGCCTCACCATGCTGTGGTAGGCAGCGGCTCGGTTCACATACAGGCTCTCCAGCAGAGCTTGAGGGATCTGGATCCCCTCTCCTTCAGCGTAGGTTGAGATGTTCAAGGCCTCAGTGAACTGTCTGACGGCCTCCTCCCACTGCTGGTCTCGGAAGAAGGCGTTGCCCTCTTCCAGCAGGTTGCACACCAAGCGGGTCAAAAAGTCCTGAGGGAGAAACGAGAGACGAGGAAAAGATGCAGAGTCATGGCACATGATACATGTTATCCATTCGGAGGAATTTTAAATATTACAGAAAAACAAAGGGTATTTAAAGTGTTTAAATCAACTTTTCTTTTTTAGTATGTGCTGATTTATTTGACGATAGATTCTGTTTTGAATCACCACCTTAAGAACACATACTGAGCAACTGGGAACAGGGGGAACCAGTTCCTCAATGTGATTTCAGCATAGCAAAGGTCCTGTGCTTTTCTAGCTGTGCGTCTGTGTTTATGCAATGAAGCTAACCGGGCCTGCAGCCGGGCCCATTTGGAACGCGAATGGATTTCAAGCCAAGGCTAAAGTGCGGCAGCACAGACTCTGGACTGGCATTGCAATGGTGAAGTAAGTCAGACATTTCACAAAGAAGTCCTCTGGCCTGCAGCATGCGCTTCTCCTCAACCCGTTTAAGCCCCAAAAGAATGGTGCATTCACAGACCTGTCGGTGACTTGCACCATCTGCAGCAGTGCAGAACCAAACCATTGAATATCGCAGGTTTCTGAGTTGCTTCCTGACTGCATTGTGCCAAGTGTACAGCAGGGTTACCCCTGTGGTAGGGCAGTCGTCCAGTGGCCCACCATGTTCATTGAAATAAAAGATGTTTAAAATTGACAGGATATTTGAAAATATCACTAAGTAATTATGTGTTATTGGAAGAAATTAATAATATGCTAATATAAACGCTAACTAAAAATTTGGGGCGTGCTCCGGTGGCGTAGAGGGTAGCGCGCCCCACGCTTGGAGGCCTTCGGTCCTCGATGCGGCCGTCGCGGGTTCGATTCCCGGACCCGACGGCATTTGCCGCATGTCTTCCCCCCTTTTCTTCCCCCTTTCCTGTCAGTCTACTGTGGTATAAGGGACATTAGAGCCCACAAAAGGACCCCCTGGTGGGGAAAAAATAAAAATAAAAAATTCATAAACATTTAAAATACCTAAAATAAATAAAGAAGCCGTGCTTAGCCGTGTGGAGGTGCAAATAAAGCCTGGTGGCCCGCCAGGCTTATAATACACTGGATGTCTAAATGTTTGACATCTCCCCACATTCACTGTAAACTAAAACAAAATATGTGCTTTCCAGTCATATAGTGCCATTTCATAGCATAATCACGTAACTATGTTACCTTCAGTTGTTATAAAAACGATATACATCAAATGTGACCTAAAAAAATTATTTTCTAATTTAATGCCTTGAAACTCATCGGGGAATAACATTCTAACATAATGCAAGGCTCATGAAAGCCGATTTAACATGATATTGCCCCTTTAAGGCCTTCACAAAACAGCTGTTTTGTGAGCAATTACACCTTAGCTAACTGCTAAAGCACTTGATTTTATTTAAATGCACCCGTGTAGTAAGGACTTTTGGTAATGCGCAAGAGGACCGGCTGAGAAATAGAGACATCGAGTTCAAAAAACTGGTTTCAGATGTGGACTCCAGATGCATTAGCAGACATACAGACACTGTGACCTCAACATGCCCATACCGAGAAGACAGGTATGTGATAATGTAAACTTTGAGGAGAGAGTGTGTTGACCAGAACCCTATAAATGGGGATTTCATTGCAATTGACAACTGACTTAGGCTGCTGTATTGTCATAAACCTTTGCTGCTCAACCAAAGTCACCACACACCAGCATCAAGAGGAGACTGACGGAAGACCTCACACCAGATCAAAAGGGACTGAACACAACCAACAGCCAATTTCCTCCTACTTCACAAGTAAGTGCAACTCTGTCTTGTTGTGTTTGCGATCCAAACAAAATGTCATAAACTTCTAGCAGTTCTTAACACTTTTGCAAGACTCTACGTTACACCAACAGTACTGAGAAGGATGTATCTCGGCAACAACATGTGAAAACAACAGCAAACACATTGACATACACACGTCGGATTAAATGATCACAGTCACTACCTGGTACCCTGCAGGATCTGGATAAGCCAAGGGAGACCTAAAACACAAGACATAAACTCACTCAGAAGCGATTAAATATTTCATCTGACAAGGATGCACGTCAAGGCTAGTTTCGTTTTCTGCCACAGCGCCCTTGTACGGACACATAAAAACAATGTACTCACTGTATAAAAGCCAGAGCCCTGCTTATCTCTTCCTTTCGTTTCTCTCGGGCTGACTCCATGGTGGTCCACTGCACAGAAACAAAAAAGCAAACCCAGCTAGTTGGGGGTAGAGGGGATCTACATTTGTATGTACTGTTACTTTTTTTTTTTTTTTCCAAAATACCAACCACAAACATAACTGCTATGGATGCCAACTTCAGCAAGACACACCTACCTGATAAAGTGAGGAAGTTCACTGAGCCAAAGCAAAGTTTAAAGGCAGTTCATGGTGGCCGGATGAAGCAGGAACCGACGAGCAGCTGCTGCGAATTTGAGCTAATGCGCTACGAGGCCAAGAAGGACGAGCCTTCGAGTCTGACGGAAAGGCTCTCTCCACGATCTCCGGTAAGTTTCGATTCTCAGCTACCAGCTGCAAATGCTCCTCGCGACACGCTCAGGAGAGCTGTCACGTGACCACAGCGCGCCGCGCCACTCCGCGTCCGCGAGCTCGTCGCCTCGGCTTTCCGAAGTTCGTCACGTCACGTGATAACCGCTCTATAAAACATCGGAGGAAGTTACGATTTACCTGATGCCCCCAAAAGCAACACATCTTCGCCAGAATGGAAACACAGCAGCAGTTTTGGGTCATTATAATGAGATTTTTATTTTTATTTTTAATCAATGTGGCGGAAACGGGCTTCCATACAAAACTGAGGGGAAGAAAAGTAACTTTTGATTTTCAAAAATAATGCCTAAAATCACTTTCAGTAAAATAAATAATGATAATAAAAAAGACTTAGGCTATTATTTTAGGAAGGTGATGATATTTAAAATAATAACTTGAATCATCTGGAAAGAAATGCTTGTGGTTGTTATTGAAATACTGAATAGTAATTACGCTTCCTTGTAAAAAGTTAGAATAATGAAAACAAAAACGTAGTTAGAAACTAAAAAAAAAAAAAAAACAGAAATAACACTATGTTTAGTAAATTCATACTTTGTAATCCTATAATCAAGCTTTATGCATGTAGTTCCAGGTACAGTTTGTTGTTGCTGTAAAATGCCTTGACCTCGTCCAAAAGCTGAGCTACTGAAGACAAAAACTTCTCTTCCTACAGATGAACCCCTTCGGTTTAAAGGTAATTTTGTTTTCCACATGCTTACTCTGGAGTGATCTGAGGCAGGGTTTCCTTTGAGAACTTTTTACCAAAGTATGTAACTAGCTTGAACTTGACTACATTGTTTTATAACTAGGAATAAAATGGAATGTATAGTTGACTTAAATTCTTGTAGGGTCTGACCACACAGGAGAACTTCTTGGAAGATTTGGGAAAACAGTCAGGTCAAGGGTCAAAAGACATTAAGTTTGAAAAATAAGTCTAATCAATGTTTTCCAAATGCATAAGCAGACAATCCGGTGCCAGGACCCAAAAGAAGACGTGAATGTGAAAAATAAGCATGTGTTGACTTTGGGGAATATGTGTTGGTCAGAGCCCTATAAAAGGGACATAGTCCAGAGATCTGGGGGTTAAGGGTCCCTACAATTGGGCCAAGATTTCCTCGCAATTTGGTCATGCTGACTTAGGCTGCAGTATTGTAATACAACTTTGCTGTTCAACCAAAGTCTGAAGCATGTATAGTCTTCTTCCTGCAGCAACACCACACCAGCATCAAGAGGAGACTGAAGGAAGACCCCACATTCTCCTTATGGATTAAATTGACTGTATAATTATGCATCAACTGAGTTTGATCCAGAATTATACATTGCCTTAATATGAGATTTTGTTGGGAATCGGTTCTGTAAAGATAAACTGACCAGAATTGCATGGAGATTAATTAACTTGTGGTTAAACGGAGGAGTATGTAGTTGGATTGCCTGAGGTGGTAATGACGTCCTGTGGCAGTCTGTTGCATAATGTGGTGGAATAGTCGTCCTATGATTAGGACGACTGTTCCAATATAATTGGTTAATGTGTTAATGTTTTTATCAGGCGAAGCACTTGGGACTGCTTCGTTGCTAAAATGCGTTGTGCAAATAAACTTGACTTGGCTCGACAGGTCAGCAGATTGTGCAGAGAGGAATGTACAACATCGTCCTTGGACAGCATTTGACTAGCCTAAATATTGCAGTTTCTCAGCTCTCCAAATACCAAACATATCATAGATTTTGAATTAGAAATGCACCGGTGTAGTCCTGAAAACGAGACATGTAAATGACTAATAAGATAAATATATATTTGCTGAATTGAAAAAAATCCATATAAAATATCAAATTCAAACATATGTTAGGATTGGGATATAATTAAATGTTATATTCAATTCATTTTGATTAAGAGACATTAAATTTACTCCCTGATTCTATGAATGTTGGCTGTCTCTGATTCCTTCTTCTTATGTTTTAATATTTTTTAATAAAAACTTTACCAATCTTTGCTTTGATTCTACATCTATACTGATTGGTTTATGTACAATAATATACTTTAACTTAATATTACTGCACAAATTATTTGATGTAATTGAATCCTAACTTCAGATTAGCCATCCATTTGAATTCCTTTACATATTAGACAAAATTGTTTAGAAATTTATAAATAAATGTGAAAACTTGGAGATGTTACTGGGACACCATTTTGATTCTTCCACTTGTGAAAGTTATTTCATTTCCACCAACAAGTTCTCTGATCAGGAAGCACAATTTCTCTTCACACACAGTTTTAATAACAGACGGATACTAAAAAGATCAGTTGCAGGCAATATTTAGTCAATATTAGACTTTATTGATGACCATTGCAATTTTTTATCTGTTGAAATACATAAGCTGAACAGTAAAACATAGTTAAATGCAGTAATTAAGGCAATAATTTTATCAGCAGTAAATCTATCATTGAAAGGTCTGTAGACATTAAATAATTATTCAAAGCAACATTTTTGTGTATATATTTTTATAAGATTTTTTATTATCTACATTATATATTTTCCTCCTGCTGGAAATGTACAGTGATACTGCATTTCCATTCATCTTTGTGTGTGTTTTAAGAAACGGTTGTAGAACTACAAGTCCCGTGATTCCTCGTTCATCGGTCGTCAAGTGGTTTGGTGTGGTGATGCTTCGGTTTTGAACGGCAGAGGCGAGCGGGAGTGTGTAGCTGGACTGGATTCAACCGTAACGGGAGTGTGTAACGGCAACGTAAGTTTGTTTTGTTTTTTTTTAACAGTAAAATATCCTCATTTATTACATAAAGTGTTGGAGAGTTGAAGCTTAAGCCGTAAACTACCAGCAACAAACGTTATCTTGCTGCATGAAAAGGCCGAGTTACAGACACGCTGTTTCATGTGAAACACACCAATGCTAGCTAGCAAACTAAGTTCTCCATGTTATAAACTAACGACTCCAGAGTTAAATATATGTTCTGTCTGGTTCTGCGTAAATACGTCGCTAGGGTTTTGACTTTTGCAACGAGCAGGTAATGTGTTGCTGAGTCGGCAGTTGTCGGGTCAACGGACACGAAGCAGTTGGCAGTTAGCAGCGAGTTAGCAGCCGCAGGTTTATTATACAAGTCAGGTGTCTGAAGTAGGACGGCTTACCTTTAAAACAACCTTACTAGATAATAAACGCAAAATTGAGGCCAAAATTGCCTTTATTCGGTCTTAAAGAAAAATATTATGGTATCGCTTAAAAAAATGAAGTTATTGTGGAAGGTAAGGTAAACGTATCAATAATTTTTTTTTTTCCGTTTTTCTTCAGTATAAAGGGGGAATGGGGGAACGTACTACATTAGAGTTTAACTTGAAGACGAATACAAATTTTAAACAATGCCTTTGGTCCTCAGGCATCTCCATGGCGACTGACATTGTTGCAGAGCTGGCCGACTCTCTGGCCAGGACTGGAGTCGAGGATGGAGAGTTGAGCTACAAAGGTCAGGGAAGGAAGCTGGATGATGCCCAGTCAGGTACGTGACGTAAGCAGACCATTGTCCACACTCAGTGACGCAAATCCTCATTTTATTGGTATTATTACTTAAAAACATTCTGTTTTTATTGTTATTTATGTTTGTTTTACTCTGGTGACCTAAGTGTTCCTATACGATAATTTGGAAATTTCCGACTCTTCTGTTTCGTGTCTTAACCAATTAAAATAGATGTCAGGTGTGATGATTAAAGGCAAATGGAGTTGGTCCAATTGGCCAAAGAGTGAGAATGAATGGAAATATAACAGTATTTTATCAAAAGTCTCATCCTGGCAGTTGTTGGCAATCGAAATATTGCGATGATAGTTGGATTTGTGCAGCTCTCAAGGTTTCCCCCAGAAAACTTGCTAAGCCTTGTGGTCATTCATCCAGCGGCCCGTCGTGTTTTTGAGTTAAAAAAAATGTTTAAAGTTGACAGGAAATTTGAAAATATCACTTGATAATTATGTGTTATTGGAAGATTAATATCTGAAAACCAACTATAAAGTCTTAAAAAGTGTAAATATTCTTTAAAAAATTTAAGTAAATAAGCAATGTTAGCCTGGTGGGGACACAAGTAAAGCCTGTTGACCCGCCAGCCTTATAATACACTGTGGGAAACCCTAATGCTCTAGTCGTTACCGTTGCCACTTCTAAACCTGACACCGCTTTCCCGTTTTACAGCGGAGGAGATCGTGAAGGACATCGAGGAGTTTGAGGGTCTACAGGCTCTCAGGATGGAGGGAAACACTGTTGGCGTCGAGGCGGCGCAAGCCATTGCCAAAGCGCTTGAGACGAAGAGCGACTTCAAGGTTCTGAGTTTGATACTTTTGTCATCAATGTAGTAGTTAACATCACACTTTAGAAAATCAGCTACAAAATGTTAACATTTCGGAGTTGTCTTGGCTTCGTATGGTCTTATGCTAAAGAGTATGGCATAAAGATGTTTCTCATTAGTTGCCTCTGGTCCAAATATTGTAAACAAACTCCATGTTTGTCTTGACCCACATTTTTTTGTATAGTTATAATTGTAAATATGTCAATCAGTCAACCAGAAACCACAATTGGTAATAAAAACTAAATACTTAATAACAATTTTCAGTCTATAAATGCATGCAGCTTGACAACCAATATTGAGTTTAAGCCAAATCAGATTGAGATTAAGGAGACGGTTTGATACTGAAATGTGACCAATTGTTCAGCTCCTTCACGTTTTTCTTTAATTCAGAGCCAATACCTGAATCTAAGAAAATGAAACGCATGTTTTCTGTTTCATATTTTTTTCTGTTTTGAAATAAAAAATTCAGATTGGAGAGATTCTGTCAGTATTGGGCAGAGAAAACCTGATCAGTGTATCTGTAGATATCCTATCTATGTCTCAGATACCTCCTGTATAGTTTAATAATTAACTTTGGAAGACTACTCTCTTATGTTTTTCAAAATAATCACATTGCTTACATGTGCTTCCTCACAATCAGCGCTGTTACTGGAGTGACATGTTTACTGGTCGTCTGCGCGCCGAGATCCCGCCTGCCTTGGTAAAACACTTTCAGTGACACCTTTTATAAATCTGTGGTTACATGACACACACTCTTTAGCTGGGTTGTTTTAGTGTGCCGTCTCATTCTACAGTCTGGTTTTGTGTTTTTGTGTCGTAGAACTCCCTGGGTGATGCCCTGATGCTAGCAGGGGCCCGACTGACGGTTTTAGACCTCAGCGACAACGCGTTTGGGCCCGATGGCGTGAAGGGCATCGAGAAGCTGCTCAAGAGCACCGCCTGCTTCACGTTACAGGAGCTCCGGCTCAACAACTGCGGCATGGGCATCGGAGGCGGAAAGGTAAATCAACAACGGACCAGGAGACCAAGACTTTTGTTCACTAATCCTTCTTCAATTTTTCTACTATTGTGTACCAAATTGTGTTTTGAACGCTTCAGATCTTGGCTGCTTCGTTGATCCAGTGTCATAAGCAATCCAGTGAGAAAAACGAACCCCTCAGCCTGAAGGTGTTTGTCGCAGGGAGGAACCGCTTGGAGAACGATGGAGCCACCGCCCTCGCTCAAGCTTTCCAGGTCAGGGTCAAACTGTCTGTAGCATTCACAAAGAGAACTTTGTTCAGATACTATTAAATATACTAGTGAGCTATGAAATATAAATGCTTGTCATTTGAATAGCGGTGTGATAAAACAGCCACTTTGTTTTGGTCATAAATCAGTACATACCAAATCCCACTTTTTTCCTCCTTCTTTTTTTTTTTTTTTTTTTACAGAAACATTAACACAAAAATAAACCACCCTTGCTAATATGTTGGCATTATTTCCCTGGTTTTTGGTTCCCTTTAAAAAGTTTATTAAATTTTTAACAAAAAAAAAAAAAGGTCAAACGAAAAGTAAAAGGAGGTGATTGTCTAAAAGTTATTTGTCCTTTACTATGTGCACAGACCTAAATAACTTCTCAGATTGTGAAAACACTAAATAATTACGGCCATAATAACAAGGAGCCTGCAGTTTTTTATCATCAATACAGTCAGTGTTGCATTATTTTGTTGTGGCGTGCTTTTGACAGCAGTTTTATCAGCTTACTTGTTGTTGCTACTCACCACAGAAGCAGCTAAAAACGGTGGTGATCACATCTGATTTCTTGTACCGTGACGGTTTGGTGCAAATTCATGTACCTTTTTCATGCAACTCAAATTTGCTTGGCGGTGCAGAGACCAGTGCTGCTGTTAACAATTTATTCTTTTCAGTTGAAAGCTTTGGTGCCGTTTAGGCTGATAATTGTGACTTTGCGTGTTTTTTTCTGTTGTGTTTGTTTTTCTAAGCTGATGGGCAGCCTGGAGGAGGTCCACATGCCCCAGAATGGAATCAACCACCCGGGTGTGACGGCTCTGGCCTCCGCCATGCAGCACAACCCACGGCTCCGGATCCTCAACCTCAACGACAACACTTTCACTGAAAAGGGGGCTGTTGCCATGGCGCAGGTACAGAGACACAAGATATCATGGTAGCAGTTTATTTCATGTGTTTTATGTCTTTAAAACCGAAAGTGGTCGGAATTGTGTTTCAAGCTCAGGGAGCCGCAAGAATTTATTAAAAGGCTTTTCTTTTTATAGGAAAGACAGATGGCCGATTCATTATTATTATTAATGAAATATTATTACGTATTTAAAATTTTTGTTGTGTGCTTTGCTGGGACAAACTAAATGCCTCTTACACCCTTTGGGGATCAATAAAGTATTATTCTCTTATCTTAAGTCTCTATCAAAAATCTTTTTTAATGTTCTGTGCAAAAAATGAATTTATTTACATAAAGTCACCTTCCTAAAATAATGGAAGGTCATTCCATTGTAGCGACTACCAAAATAGATCCCCCCCCCCACCCTCAAGTGCTATCATTTCTGCAGTTGGGGTCGTACATTGAACGCTGCAACACCGAGGAAGGTCGAGATCTTTACTCATTCATCATCCATAATTATGTAATAGAATTAGAGTTCAGATTAATGTTATTGGTGCAACAGAACCAGTTCTGCCTGTATTAATATAGTGGATGTTGGGTCTGTCCTCACAGGCTCTGAAACATCTCCACGGCATCCAGGTGATCAACTTTGGGGACTGTTTAGTGCGGCCGGAAGGTGCTAAAGCTATTGCAGAAAGTGTGTCAGAGGGCTTACCCATCCTCAAGGTGAGTGGTCGGTAAACTTGACTGTCACAACTTGGATTACATAATCTGTTCTGGATTGCGCCAGCAGTTTGTTTTTCTCGGTTTGTGTCGGTATGAAGGATTGGAGCCTAAGCAGGAAACCTTTCTGAATATTGTCACAAAGTCGTGGTATTTGATCATCTCTGATTTACATTTAATTTTGCAAGCAATTATTTTACTTTGAATACTTTTTTTTTGTTTTTTGGTTCATTTTTTTCTTATTTCGTAAATGATAAGTTAGAATTGGGTGAGATGGTGTAAAAATCTCAGATTTTTAAAAAAAGAATATATATATATTTTCTTCTTCTCTTGCTTTCTTAAAAAAAAAAAAGAAATTACACATGATCTAAAATATGTTAAAATGTGGCTTTTGTTTCAATTATTCCTTCTTTGAGTTGTACAACAAAATATCTGCGCCAGCCTACAATAATTTTTGCTTAATTGCCGGAGTATAGTCACAACATAAGCACAAAATAAACAGAACTTTTCCAGTAGAAAGCCTGAAAACTGCAAGAAAAAGAGTTATCTTAATTAGAAAACAGCTTCTCGGGTTATCCAGATCTGTTACCACAGGACATGTATTTCTCTCTTCGAAACAAACTCAGTCGTTTGCACTACAATTTCTGCCGCTGACAGTAATTTGATGCTGTTTGTGTTAAAAGATGAAGTGTTCCGTTTGACAGGAGCTCAATCTGTCGTACGGTGAGATCACGGCGGACGCAGCTCTGGCTGTGGTGGAGGCCGTGAAGAACAAGGACCAGCTGGAGAAACTGGACCTGAACGGTACAGATCTGGAGGGAAAAAAAAGCAGCAGCTCAGATCCTTCTGCCTGGTTTTTGATACTTTAAGCTATTTTAAGGGAAAAAAAACGTTTAAGTAATCGTTTAAATCCCTTTGATTTTCAGGGAACTATCTGGGAGAGGATGGCTGCAAAGCCGTGAAAGACTGCATGGAAGGCGTGAACATGATCAGCCTGTTAGGATCACTCAGGTGATTGCCTTTCTGAGTAATCAATATATCAATTAATCTTTTGTTCTTGTTAATTCCTGTTTTACTTCCATACAAAGAGCCAATCACACCTGCTGCCTCTGACTTCTTAACTGCCTAATATTTAGATCTTTACGTAAATTCATCGTCGATGTGTTTCGGCCGTTTTCTCAGTGACGACGAGGGTGAGCCTGAAGACGATGAGGACGAGGATGAAGAAGATAACGATGAGGATGATGAGGAGGATGATGATGATGATGATGAGGACGATGTAGATGAGGAGGAAATTGAAGAGGAGGAAGAAGAGGAGGAGAACAGCAGCAGCAACAACAACAAGGTTAGTTGTGACTAAACTGTGTAAACTAACTGATAAAATGACCAGCATCACAACATTGTATCTATGGTTACATCAGTCACTGGGCTAAGTTTCCTACTTTCTTCTCTTTGCCCCCTTGACCCAAAGCCATCCACTCCCGTGTCAGCACCGCGACCACCAGATGTCTCTTCTTTCCTCAGCTTCCCGTCTCCTGACAAACTGCTGAAACTTGGCGCCAAGAGAGCGTTGCTGGTCCAGCAGCAGGTGAGCAAACGCAGAACAATACGGACAGCAAAGGGTGTTGCGCATCCTTAAAAAGTCTTAAATCAAATAATAATTTAAAGCTAAGGCCTCAAAATGTCTTAAATTCATTTTAAAAAGTATGTTAACCTTCAATATGTTATTCACGGGTCTTAATTCTTATCTAGCTAGCTAGATAGGGTATGCTAGCTAGATAGCTTTCTTGAGTAAGTGCAAATTTATCACTAGTTGCCTGGACAAAGTTTGTGCATTTCTGTCGAGATACAGGTCTTAAGTTTAATTTATAATAGTCTTAAAAGGTCTTAAATTTTAGTTGCTGAAGCACTTGCTTGCAAACAACCATCATTATCTTTTTATAATATCATAACTATGATATTATAAATATCAACTATAATATAATAATAATATGATCTATAATATTGGTTTTAAAACATGATGCCACTGAAGAATATCCCCTTTGCATCAACCAGTCCGCATGTGAACCAGTGCAGCAGAATCAGTGCATCAGCAGTAAGATTACTTAACCGCATGCAACACTTTAAAAACGCTTCACTCACCTTGGCATGCTGGATCTTTGAACCGATGACACCTGACCTGCTTTCTGATTGATGAGGCTAATCGTGACCACTTGGGGGCGCTCAAACACACTCTATTGAGAGCTGGGAAAAAGCAACACAAGTGGAGATGAAACAGAACTTGATGTTTTCGAAGTTCGTTTGACAGAACTCTTGTTTTTCAGTACAGCAGCACACATGACATGATGGGAAACACTGTGAGAGCAGCTTCAGAAATAATGCATCACAAGCAGAAGTCTTTAACACTCCTTGGTGTCGGTGAAGCAGGTTCTTCATTTCAGGGTTTCTGTGGAGTTTGGAAAAGTCTGGAGTCAAGTTTGACTTTTTTTCTTTCTTTTTTTCTTAAGGCGCATACTCAATAAATGGAAAATTTTTTGTTTTTGCATTGATATTCCTATTGCATTCCTTAGATGTGATTTGGAACATTACACCATGATTTGAGGTATTTACCCCATCAGCATAAAAAAACAAACAAACATATGGACTCATTCACAGGTGAGAAAGAATTATTTCACTACTTTTAAGACCAAAGTCGGGTTTAATTTGACCTGCAGTCCTTTCGCTGGATTAAACAAAGCAATAAAGCGGCTATATTTCTTACATTTTCCAAACCAAATAAAGATACCAAACTTCACAAAATGTGCTACGAAATGGAAATCACTTTCGTTTGTTTCCCCGTCTAGGTGGATGTGACGGATGCGAGAAAAACAGCTGAGGCCTTCCTGAAGATCGCCTCGGTGTATAAAGAGGAGAACGACGACGTCAAGAATGCAGTGTTGGACACGATCGGTAAGATGCACGAGTTTTATTTGGGGTGACTGGTTGCTGCTCTCGTTTTTTTTTATTTTGTGTCCTGGTGAATCTTTCCTGTAGCTCCCAAAAGCAGGAAACCTCATTACCCTGTTGATCTGTGTACTTCATGTTTTTATTACCCTCATTTTTAATACAGACGTTCAGCTAAGAACAAAACCTCCCATTTGCCTTCCTAAATATTCAAGTCATATTCTTATTCACATTTTTTGTTTGAGAGCTCTCTAGTAATCATAACTAAAACTCGTCTAAGAATTGTACATTGTCTTGGAACACATGTCATGTTTTGCTAATGTCCTGCACAGCTGTGTTTTTATTCTCACAAGATTTTCATCTTCTTGTAGAAACAGGTTGTCAGGATGATTTGTGTTTTCACATTTTTCTTTTGTGATTGACTTCATCCACATTTGCCACCTAATCCTTGATTGTGTAAAGATCGACATGAGTAGAATATTCTTCATTGTCCCCTAGAAGAAATTTCATAGGCGTAAGGGTGTGTATTTGTCCAAATGAACAATAAATACACAGATTACATATAAACAGCTAAAGACATGTTTGAAAACAACAGAACACGTCTTCCAGGCCTCAGCCTACTCTCTATTTAAAATTTGTAGTCAAAATTTTGATGGAGGTGGGCACAAAAGAGGATTTAAAACAACCCAATTTAGTTTTTTGTTCATAGTTTCTTTTCTGTTGTTCAGTTCCAATTGAAGAAATCCCTGTATTTGTCTCCCCTCTTCCCAGACGCCCTCCTGAGCAACGCTTTCAGCACTCCCTCCTTCCAAGGTTACAGCTTCGTATCCATTTTGTTAGTGCTCCTAGGACTTATCAAGGTAGGCTTTCTGAAGACAAAGTCTTCAGTCTGGTTTTGTTTTCCCCAAATTCAATGCTTCACATCTGCCTTGTCATCTGCGTCGAGTTAATCCGCCTGCCGTCGTGTCCTCTGCGCCACTCAGAGCGAGGACAAGATCAAGCCCGTGGTCGTCGTCCCGGGCCACCTCCACGCCCTGGAGCACGTGGTTCGGCAGGACTACTTCCCCAAAGAGAACGTGGCGGTGCTCGAGGCGTTCATGTCCCGGTAAGGGCGTGGTGAATGAGCCAATCAGCATGCAGCTTCCAGGTACAAAATGCGACGATTGCTGTCCCCGCCTTCAGGGGTGGTGGACACACGAGTGGCAATGATTTTATGAGTTTATGCACCAGGATGGGGATTAAGACACACTTATAATGGAACATGTTAAAGAGGCAGTATAATCTAAAATTGACTCTTTCCTTTTTTAACTCTACATCATGTTATAATGTTATTCAATCATCAAAAACATGTTGCTTTGATTTCTTCTATCCATGTTTGAGAAATCCTTTAACCTCCCATGAGAACCAGTCAGCTGTGCAAAACATCTGGATGGACCTAGCCCCGCCTTTAAGGACGAAGCTCCTCCTTGGAGCTGCAGTTTCCAAGCTTCTGCCTCACAGAACAGCTCTCTCCCACTCAGTTCCTTCAGACTAGCCAGCAGCAGTTAGCAAACACCTGGTTGAACTGTGCATCAGCTGAGCTCATTATAGGAGCTACTTCTCAGTGCAACTCTGGTAAAAACGTTGCTAAAGAGTTAATAGAAGAGCCATGTTGTGATGACTTCCTGAAGGCGGAGTTTCAGAAAGAGCAGGAGCTTTTAAAGAGACAGGGGCCCAATTTCAAGGCACTAAGTCAAAAATATTTCAAGTCCTATTTTATATAAAACACTACTTAGAATTATAACAGTTACTTGATTGTGCTGTAAAATGGCACATAATACCGCCCCTTTAACACCCTGAAGTACCTTGAAACAATACTGACACCCTCAAAGTTTTTATTTATTTATTATTACATATATTCAATGAGATGGACAGTCTTGCATCATCATAAAATGGAAGAAAAATCCAGTAAAAAATAAAAACAAGCATTTTATTTCAGTTAAATTTAGCTTAAATAAAGTTCACCTTCTTATTTACTCCCAGTATAAATCCAGCTGTTTATGTAAAGAATTCAAGTTTACAGTTTTAGCTCATTTAAGGGACACTACTCTGGTCAGGTGAAACCAAAATTAAGCCATTTTCAAAATACTGTGCATGTTTCTCACTCTAAACACAACGGTTCCCACAGTGAAGCATGGTGGCGGCAGCATTATGCGTTGGGTTCTTTATGCCTTTGACTAGAATGGTCTAGTCAAAGCCTAGATTTAAATTCGGCTGTGAACCCGTGGCTAGACTCAGAAATGAAATATAAATTCTCTCTACCCAAATCTGGTTGATCTCAAACGTCTCTGCCCCTTTAAGCTGTAATTGCTTCAAGAAATACTTTTGACTTGAGGGAGCTGTATTCATATACACATCCGACTGTTTACATGTTTTATCAAAACTTTTTCTAAATCAAACCTCATCCTCTTTCCATTTTACGACTCATTCACGACTTTGTAGAAACAGAAGAGGCATAAATACGTCTGCGATCCACTGTGGGAGGAAGTACTTTATAAAAGCGAGCTCTTGAGATCTTTAAATTATTGCTTTATAAAATCTGCGCTTCCATCCACAGGAGCAACAAGTCCCTGGAGTCGTGTGGAAACGCCAGAATCGGCCTCCAATCTACACTGCAGAGAGTTCGATCTCAGAGCTGAGGCTCACAGACTGAACATTTATTCACTGATGGACCTTTAAAAACCCGCACACAGGAACCCAAACGGCTGCATCTCCTCAATACATCACAGCTGCAGTTCATCTGAAACTTCATGTTGTGTTAACCTTCTCGTTTTGGACTTGACTTGAACACATCGGGCTGGAAACAAATCCGCTCTTCATTTTAGCAACTACTTCTGCACCCTGAACGTATCTTACAACAAAGACGGTAACTTGATCGGATCAGATTGATGGGGAGGAGCCCTGACTGAGATCAGTCTGAATCTATAGCTGCTCTCTGCTTTATATTTAATAGATGAATTTAATATTCTCTCAGATAGCATTTACTGAAGACACAAATATGGTTGAAGAAAACGTTAAGATATCAAAGAGCAGTGGGTGGCAACTTAAATGAATCTAAGTGCATTTAAAAGCTGATATCTTTACTGTCTTTTGTAGCCCAGGGTTCTAGGTTTTAAATTTGTTTTGCAGAAATAAACCATTTGTTGGCTGTCTTGAGTCTTTTGTGTCTAAAACATTCATTTAAAAAAAAAAAATAAATAAATCTCTCTACCTGTTTATTTTTTCGTCCCCCATAAAAAGAGACTTTCCAAACCAAGATGAAGGTGAATGAACCAAATTAAAACTTATCGTGGTTCTTTCTTGTCTTTGATTTCCTGATGTCTTGGCTGAAAACGGGAAGCCAGTCAGAGGTTGACATTAGTGATGTGTCGGTCGCTAACGAAGAGTTCTTGTGCGAAATTCTGTCCCCCTGTGTCGGGGGCGCGCATTGCAGCCAGAGAGGCGAATGTGATCATTTTCACGGCGCTTCTGATCGATTTATCGGTAAAAACAACTCATATAATCATGTCAAGGTTGTAACATTTAGTTTAACCGGCAGCTGTTGTTTACAAAATTGTAAAGTAATTAAATAAACGAGGTCTTTTTACGCTGTTTTGTGTTATTTTAAATGCCAAGAGAATCGGTCTTTCTCCAATTTTTGTCACTTCAGCCTGACAGAAATAAATGTCAGTCACCAAACACAATTTTCCAACATGTAGTGTGTATTTATAGTTTTTCATTGTTGATATAAGAGGATGGTAGCTGGCTGATAAGGCACAAAAATTAAGACTTCCTGAAAAAATGAGAGTGTAGACTTTCTGGTAAATCCTGTTCCAATGTAAAATATGCCAGATTACTGGATTAAGGAAATTTCTAGTATAGGCTACTACATGCTATCGCACATAACAATTTTTGAGAATTTGGAAACAGTTGCTCTTTATTCCCCAAAGTTATGGGAGGAGGAGAGGAGAGAATGGATATTTCAGCTGCCTGAAATAATCCGTTCCCACAGGGGAACAGAATTTCGCACAAGACCTCTTCTTTGAAGTGAACGATTATGAACCGGCTCCACAACGGGAGCCGTTTTAGGATCCTATTTGGTAGCCGTGTTTTTTTCTACAGTATATCGCTGTCTCCGCCTCCCTGTCGTTGTGCTTGTGCTCTCCAAGTGCCAAAGCCCAGTTTTTCCACACATGGTTTTCGTTGTGTCTCCCTCCTGGAAAAACTCCGCTCTAGCGTGGGCGTGGAGCACAAGCCTCATGTCAAGCGTGTGCTCCACACATCTGATCAATCACACATAGTTTCAATTAATAATGTGGCGGGAAAACACTGAAAAAAAAGTTTATGTCCACTTTTTTTGTGGAAACGGTAGGCAATTGGCCAAGCTGTATAGCGTTCGTTGGCAGGTGTTTATGTACAGACACTCACTCAGCGGTCAAGAAGCACGCACGACAGAAAGAAGGGGAGTCAGTGTGAGAACTGAATAGGTGAAAATAAATGAGTGACAGAAAACGGAGCAAGATTTGGACTCGTTTTAATGCTACATCAAGCTCCAGGGCAGAGTGCAGACTGCGCAAAGTCAGCATTTCCTATCGTGCAGGCTCGACAAACAACCTGCACAGGCATATGCGGACATCACACGCATCGGTATTGCTGGAGGAGTCGAGGCCAGAAAGGGAACCACAACCTTCTGACAGCGCGAGTGCAACAACTACTGCAGCTGCTTCTTCAGGTGCAAGAACATCAACTGTTCCTTCGGCAACAATATCTGCCCCCATTCCTACATACCAGCCTGGATCCCACCTTCCTGCATCCACAACCACTCTATGAAGCAGTTCCTGCAGAAGTCTCTAAACTCCAGCAAGACAGGGCACAATCGATGAGGAGCTTGCCAAGATGGTGGCACGTGATTTCCAGCCCTTTTCCATTGTAGAGGATGTTAGATATAGGAGTTACTGCCATGCCCTCAATCCCACACTGTTAGACTTTTTATTGTAATTTTACAGTACTTTACTGGCAACACTGTTGCCAGTAAAGTACTGTAATTACCATTCTACAGTACCTTACTGGCAACAGTGTTGCCAGTAAGGTACTGTAGTTGCCATTCTACAGTAACTTACTGGCAACAGTGTTGCCAGTAAGTTACTGTAATTGCCATTCTACAGTAACTTACTGGCAACTTACTGGCAACAGTGTTGCCTGTAAGTTACTGTAATTACCATTCTACGGTACCTTTACTGTTATGATATTTCACAGTTAATTTTTACTGAGTGTGCTTTGCAGTTATAACTGCTTTACTGTAAATGTAGTTTATAGCATAAAACTGTAAATGTATTTTATAGTAAAGCTGGTCTACTGTAAACTTGTTTCACAACATAATGTCAGTTTTACTGTAAATTAAAGTTTACATTTTTTAATACAAGAATATTTTACCATAAACCGAAAAATTTCATAAAAGAAATTTTAGTCCAAGTACTGTGAATAAAAACAGGTATTTATTTTCAGCAGATTTGTTGAAATAAAATCCATTTATATATTCACAATGTCATAAAGAACAATGTCACAATACAATATAATGTGCTATAAAACAACAAAACCATAGAACACACTACAGGTCATGTCAATATTTTTATGGCACATGTATGTATCAGCATGAACGCAGTGCATCAAGTACCAGCCATAAACTATTAAAACTGACTTTTAAAAATATATAGAATATACTTAACTTCATTTGAATATGAACTGTATTTCATTCAATATGGACACTTGAATGCATCTGGATCCAATAACAGTAACAATCTTTACATAACCTTTTCTATTTGTTGCACACTGTACAACAAAAGAACAACTAAAAAAATTGGGCACTACAAATTTTATGTACCACATCAGGTATGCACCAACATGAACACGTATATCATTCAAATGGTGAACAGTCAAAAACCAGCAGAGGCTGCATTGTCAGAAAGCAGTTAAAATGTGCACTGTTACACAATACATCACAAAAACAGTGCAAGTGTGATAATGTACTGTATGGTAGGCATTCATATCAATAAATATTGTTATATCAGATGCATTTCCTACATCAGAAGAACTTTTATTCCATTCGTCAAACAAAATCAGTGAGATCCATCTTGTGGAAGCTGAACTGTAAAGAATAAGACGATGTGGGAGGTCATGAGATGGTCAGGAAGTTATCTACATTTTCAAATCGACAGGAAGGCTGACAAATTAAGCTGAAGTGACAATGTCCACATGCATAAAACCATTGGCATAAAGCAGCATTAAGTTGATAATTTGTTTAAAAAAAAAAATCGATTGCACTGAAGTGATAATAGAAGCTGCATAACGAATGAGCAGGACTGGCTTCACTTCAGGTTTTTGGATTGTTTATGGCAAAAGCAGTCAGTCAGTCTTCACTAATTCAAACGATTGCGTACTGTATTGAGACCCTGCAAATGTCCCCAAGGAGACGATGAAATACAACATGTCATAATCTTTTTAGTCATTTTGTTGGTGGACAATAAAATAATAAACATTTGGTAAAATGCTTACCTAGTTGGAAGTCCTCTATTCAAATTCAGCGAGTCGTTTGAGGAAGGTGTTGATCCGGGAGTTGACACTGACTACTTTCCTCTTGACTTCCCATCTTGCAGCTTGTACTGACTTTGGCTGTGCATTTGGTACCAACATCTGGATTGATCCTCACAAAGAATCTTTTAACAGAAATAAAATATATTAATTGTATTTTTTTAAATGAAGACATACAATACAGCAATCAGCTATGGATCTTCATCATCAGTCAAACTGTCATTAAATTTAATTCATAAATGGCTTGGTGTAGAGTACTTACAGTTGTATCATCTCCAGTGTGGTGGATGCTGACTCCTGATACTCCAGATTGAAGTCATAATATGACCCAAAAAGACAGCAAGGACGCTGGCAAAGTCATGTAGTTGCTCAGGCTCGAAAAATACCTTCTCCTCCATACTGACCATCCACCAGGTTGCAGACATCAAGCTATTTCCTAAAATAGACAAACCCTTGTCAGGCTAATGCTAGTGAGTAAAAGTACAGACTACCATAACTATTACATACATTGCTACAAAACATTATAGTGATAGAAAATATTCCTCTTACCAAGCATGATTACCCTTGGTGTTGTAGGTAAGGTCATTTCCATCTCAACAGACATCTTGGTGGAAGATACCTTTGAAACATAAAAGGAAAACTCTTAAATATGAATTACTGGTAGTAATTTATATTTAAAGGGCCAGTTCACCCAGATTACAACAGGTTTTTGAGAACCTCACCCCGGAGACTAGACTAGACTTTACCCCTACATCCTGCTACCACTCTGAAACAGCAGATGTGAATGACAGTTTGTGAGGCTAAATGAATTTTTAAAGCATTACATTCCACAAATACAGTATCTGAATGGCTAAGTACAATATGGGTTAACAAAATGTTTGTAATTTGGGTGAATTGATCCCTTTAACAAATTAATTGAACAATTCTGATTTAAGATGTGTGTTTTAAGTTAAGAGTCGATATAAAATTACATCAACCAAGATGAAGATTGAGTCCTCTTTTCTTCTAAATGTTTTATTTCTCTGACGGAAGTAGGACATTGCTCTATTCCACAACAAAACTGATAATTAGCTGTGTGTTGATGTTTCTTCACATGAGTACAAAATTCTCTAAATTATTAAGTACAAATACTGCAGAATTTACACCTGTACATAGTTGCACCTGTTAGTACTGACTTAACTTTAAATTTGTAAGAGCATGGTTTAAACAGGTGAACAGTCCTTATATGTAACCAGGGTTGAAATTAACTTTTTGTCCACCTGCCACTGTGGCTGAACCAACTCAAAAAATAACAGAAACCACTTGAATGTTTTCCACCTTTGTCCTCATTTACAGACTCTTATACACTATGTTGGAGATGTAATGCTACTTTAGCAGGCTAACTAGCTGTAGCAAGCTCAAAGTTATAGATTAGGTTAGCTGCTCCTCTACATTTCCAGATTATTTTGTGGCTTCAAATATGTTTGAAGAGCTGTCTTTTACCTGTTGTCTTGTCTTTTCAAGAGTTGAAACTATGTTAGCACTCAGCAGGACAAAACTGCACAGCCACTTGGAGGAAAAAGCTTGGGAGTTAAAAAAGTCATCTGACAAAAACGAAAAAAAACAAGTTAGAATTCATCCTTGTTGACCTAGCTAATCTGCACTCTTAACATTTGCAAGGTCATGGATTAAACAAATGAACAGTTATTAGATTATTTTATTATCTAATAAAATAATTAGATAATTAGTTATTAGTTATTTTTTTAAAAAAGGGGGATCAATTATCAATTAACGTTATATTGTTCGACAAAGGATGTAACAACAATGCTAACAGACACTCAGCACTGAGCTTATCTCAACCCAAAGCTAGTCGTTCGAGGAAGATTTAGCGGCAAAAGTCAAGCTAAAACCTTCGGTAAAATTAGCACCTTAGCTAACGTTAATTCCGAACCAGCTCAAAAAATAACACCTTCATATTTTTCTATCTTTCACCTCATGCTAAGCTATAGCATTATAGCATGATGCTATAAGTTACGTTAGCTCCATCTAAAATATGCATTTCCAGATTAGGTTTTGGCTTCAAACAGTTTTCTAAGAAGTGTTGTTTTACCTGTATTGCGAAGAGCTGAAGCAGTGTGAGCCCACAGCACGGCGACAGAGCTGCACTTGCACTTGGACGGAAAAAGCTTCGGAGTTTAAAACAAACGTCATCAGAAAAACGTTGGAAGCGAAGCCACCCTTGATGACGTAGCCAGATAAACTGCATATTAATGTTAGCTAGGATGTGAAAAAAACAAAAGTACATGCTCTCTTTCTGCCTTAAAAATATGTTAACCACTAAAGGAGTAAAAATACAGAAACAGGGAACCACGATGAAACATCTATGATGACCGTTGGAAATCAAATAGAATTCTTACATGGCCAGCGCAAAGACATTATAAGTGCAGTATCACTACTGCAATGTGTAAACAGTAAATTACGGCAACTTCAAAACATACAGTAAGTTAATGTAATACTATGTACTACATCCATAATGCAATGCAAATTACAGTAACTAATTGTAAAGATGTTTTATGTTAGTTTTACTGGGCATTTTGTGGTATTTAGCTGTAAAAAATACAGTAAAGGCTAACAGTGCAAGACATTATAAATACAGTACCACTACTGCAATGTGTAAACAGTAAAATACTGCAACTTCAAAACATACAGTAAGTTACTGTAATACTATGTCCTTTACCCATAATGCAATGCAAATTACAGTAACTAATTGTAAAGATGTTTTATGTTAGTTTTACTGGGCATTTTGCGGTATTTAGCTGTAGAAAATACAGCAAAGGCTAACAGTGCATGTATGCCCTCCCCAGTCGAAAAACCCTGTCACAGAAAATAATCCCAGGCCTTTGTGATGCAGCACGGGCCTCCCTGCAAGAAAGGGTGAAGAGAGCCTCAGCTGTATTCTTGACCACTGACTGCTGGACATCCCGCGCCACAACATCATTTATGTCTGTCACCTGCCATTTCATTGAAAATTACAGTATGGTGTCATTTCTGCTGGACTGTTTTGAGTTTAGTGACAGGCACACATCCAAAAACCTGGCAGAAGAGGGGGGTGGAAAACAAAGTTGTGTATTGTGTCATAAACAATGCAGCCAACAAGAGCCATCCAGCTGTTGAAATGGACACACCATCCATGCCTGGCACACACCATTAATCTATTTGTGAGAAATGCTCTGAGGGCTGCGAAGCCCACTGTGGACAAAGTGAAGGATATAGTGGAATTTTTCCACCGAAGCACAGCAGCCACCTAAAAACTTAAATCCACCCGGCGGCAGATGTCTATGGCAGAGCTTCAGCTCAAACAGGAGTGTGTCACCCGCTGGAATTCTACATTCCATATGATCCAGCGAATGCTTGAATCAAAGGATGTGGTTATCGCAACATTGGCAGTGATCAATGCACCTGTGGCTCCTCTCAGCCAAGAGGAGTGGGAGGCTCTGCAAGAGGCCCGCAGTGCCCTGGAGCCCTTCGACCAGGTCACAGAGGAGATCAGTGCAGAGAGGTACAGTGTTCTA
The DNA here is from genome assembly GCF_019740435.1 of Gambusia affinis. Classification (NCBI taxonomy): domain Eukaryota; kingdom Metazoa; phylum Chordata; class Actinopteri; order Cyprinodontiformes; family Poeciliidae; genus Gambusia; species Gambusia affinis. The sequence continues at coordinate 6,554,507 of NC_057886.1, forward strand.
ACATCACCTCATTGAACTTTACTATAATATTACTATGATACCTATTAAAATTTATTATGATGTTATTATCATTGTAATTTTTTTATTTGTTAAATTATTTATTTGACAAACAGGATTAGACGTGGCTGAAAATAATACTACTAAATAAATAAAATTATTAGTATGTAAAGCAATTTAGAAATGAAACTTAAAATAATATTGCTAAATAGGCTATATAAATAAATATTATATAAAATATAATATTTTGATGCTTCTTTTTTCAGGTTACGGCCTCCAAAATGCTGATCCTGTGCAGGGGTCTTCAGAGAGTGACAGCAGAGCACCAGAGCAGAGTAACCACAGAGAGCGTGAAGGAGTTGGTGAATTTTCTCTCTTCAAGCATGGACAAAATTTCCACTGGATGGAGTACAACACAGTTCTGTCCGAAACCACCATCCTCGACCCCCGTTTCAAAAAGGTGGCCTTTAATGACAACCGAGCAGTCGAGGAAGCCCTCCAAAGAATTACTACAGCAGCATCAAGGTATGGGCAGTCATCTCACCTGCAAGGGGGTCATGGAGGAGAGGAGGGAGCAGCAGCACGTGAGCTGGAGGAGCCCCAAGCATCGGCTGTTTGGAGGTTTTTTTGAGGAGCGGGCAAGCGGAGACACTGCAGCCAGGAATCCTACAGCTGATGCTACTCTGGAAGTGAGGTCCTACCTTGAGGAGCCTCTTTTCTAGCGCAGTGCCGACCCACTGAGCTGGTGGGAGACAAAGGCACTGATCTATCCACATCTGTCTCACGTGATGGCATGTAGACTGTAGTGGCAACATCCGTCCCCTCAGAGAGGATCTTCTCTAAAACTGGACAGATCATAACTGAGAGAAGGAATAGGATCAGCCCTGCCAAGTTGAGACACCTGGTGTTTCTCGGCGCCAATCTGTAAGTCTTTGAGTGATTTAATACAGTGAGTTCTTCATCTCTAGTGGTTCAAAACTTGTGTTGTTCACATGTTTTTTTATCCTTCGTAGTTTTATACTTTAATTTAATAGCACTGTATTTGATACTTGTAGTGGCACCTTTTCTGTTATGAAGCTTCTTTGATACTTTTTCGTATCGTGGTGGGTGTTTGTATTTATATTTAACTTATTTTAAGTTATTTTTGTGGAAGTGGTGCTATTTTGTGATAATTTAATTGGTTATAATAAAAGGTTTATTTATAAAGCATTGTTATGCGACATCTTTACTCATCATAAGTGCTTAACAATGTCAATAATGAAGCAAAATATTATAAAATTAGGTTTAAGCTATTCATTAATTAATAATGTCAGCGGGGAGCCGTTTAGGAGCCGAAAGAGCCGGCTCTCCACAGGAAGTAGAGCCATTAGAGCCGCATCTCAAAAAGGAGCTGAAAATCCCATCTTTTTTTTATTTCGAAAAAATTTTATTGTTACTTAGAACATTTTAAAAACATGGCATTTTACAGTTATACAGAAATTTTCTTTTCCTTTTAAAAAAATAAAATTTTCTGTTTAAACTAAAAGAAGTTAAGAACAAGGATATAAAACACAAGAGTCTCTGGGTTTTAAAAGTTGAACAGGACCGGGGTGACTCCTTACAAAGTTCGGAGCCGTCCTGTTCTTCCAACCAGCGCTGGGGCTCAGAGGGGAAACCTGCCCAAAGCTCCTTCCCTCCTGCCTCACCCTCGCCCCTTCTATTTGCTGCCGCTATCTGGATCCCATCACTGGAAACACGTGTAACGGTACGCGGCGTTTGTCCACATGAAGCGACGATCTGCCATCAACCAATGAGGTCAAAGCATGGACTTTATCGCTTTTCATTGGCTGATGCACTTGCTCCCTTGCATCTTTCATATATGTCTGCGTTTTATAATAGTGCAGCAGGCAGTCACAAGCATCACTCGGAGAAGTACTGGCTCTGCTGTGTGGTTGCTGTTTTATAGCTGTACTTCAATCCAATTTACTCTGTACCATCGAAACCTTCATTTTTTCATGCACTTTAATCAAATGAGAAAACATTCATAATTCTCTCTTTAGATTGTTCTTCCATTCTCCTGTGTTTTTCGGGTCTTAACTCTTCAAACTTCAACTCATTTCAACAATGTGAATATCAAAACGTTTAACTTCTGGTGAATTGTAACTATTGGTAATTTCAGCTATTATACTTTTTGGAATCATTTAAACTTAAATACACTGTAATTCTTCAGAATTCAGCAAAAATTTTGTGCTCCTGGTTTTCTCTGTCGTGGAAAAAATACTATTTCCAAGCAGTTCAGGCAAAATCACTCAGTCAGGTTTATTCATATATTGTACACAATACAGAGAGCTCATAGACAATCAGTAATAAACCAAGTCTGGATTAAAACCTCGCCAAGCGTAATTATTGTAATATATATATATATCCATGGATGTTGATGAATATAAGTGCCTCTTAACGGGTCCAATGTCTATTTGAGGGAGATGTTTCTCTGCTGGACTGTTTCCTTCGTCAACATTCTCTGGATGACTTTTGGCAGAGCTGGAATTGTACGACCAGCTTCCTTGGTGTGGGTTAAATGTCTGGAATGGTCTGCATAAATAAGATGTGAATTGTGACAGGGGTGGACATGTGTATGTGTTGATATAAAACAGTTACTGAAAATAAAAAGTTCAAAAAACAAAAAAAAACAAAAACCTCATACCCTTGTTCTTAACTTCTTTTAGTTTAAACTGAAGAATTGTATTTTTTAAAGGAAAAGAACATTTCTGTATAAATGTAAAATGCCATGTTTTTAAAATGTTCTAAGTAACAATAAAAAATGTTCGAAAGAAAAAATAACTCCTCCCAAAGTTATGGGAGGAGGAGAGGAGAGAATTGATATTTCAGCTGCCTGAAACAATCCATCCCCCCTCTATAACATGGGAACAAATTAATTTACAAGAAAGGGTTTAACTGTGATTTATATAATTTAATCTTGTGTAAACAAGCTATATGATCCTCCAGCAGTTGGAATATAAGGAAATCTAAAGTGATTGATTGTAGATTGTAATAGTGAAGACATGTTTTTCCTAAAAAATGTATTATATTTTTAGTTTCTTTCCTAGAATTAGTGTGACTTGTGCCTGAGGTGGTTCCATCAGGTGTGTGTGGGAAGCCCATCAACTGAAAAAAACATATCACTGCTTTGCATGTTTGCCTTATTTTCTTGAGTTTGCTGTGTTGGTTAATGGTTAATAAATTACATTTTGAAAATTGTTTGATATTTATACTTACAAGACTTTGATATAAGGCAGCTATGGAAAGATAGTTTAAATCCCAAGGCCCCTTATCTTTGAGAAATGAAGAGCAAATATTTCCAAAGCACAGTTAAACCCTTTCTTGTAAATTAATTTGTTCCCATTTTATGGAGGGGGAATGGATTATTTTAGGTGGCTAAAATATTCGGTTCCCCCCTCATAACTTTGTCAAATAAAGAGAAAATGCTGCCAAACTTACATGATTTATTATTGGTGATGAGAGGGGCTCAGAGGGGAAGCCTGCCCTAATGCTCCTTCCCTACTGCCACGTCGCCGCTGCTTTGTAGCTGTGTCCTTGTTACAGACAAAACAGCGATGTTTACCATGCAGCCATCCAGACCATGTGATGTGGTCTGCCACATTCCAAAGGAACCTTCCAAACCCTATGATGACCAACCTAATGGGATGATCTGCCATCAACCAATGAGGTCAAAGCATGGACTTTATCGATGCTTTTCATTGGCTGATGCACTTGCTCCCTTCCATCTTTCATATATGTCTGCGTTTTATAATAGTGCAGCAGGCAGTCACAAGCATCACTCGGAGAAGTACTGGCTCTGCTGTGTGGTTGCTGTTTTATAGCTGTACTTCAATCCAATTTACTCTGTACCATCGAAACCTTCATGTAAGTACTTTTTCATGCACTTTAATCAAATGAGAAAACATTCATAATTCTCTCTTTAGATTGTTCTTCCGTTCTCCTGTGTTTTTCGGGTCTTAACTCTTCAAACTTCAACTCATTTCAACAATGCGAATATCAAAACGTTTAACTTCTGGTGAATTGTAACTATTGGTAATTTCAGCTATTATACTTTTTGGAATCATTTAAACTTAAATACACTGTAATTCTTCAGAATACTGTACCTCAAAATTCAGCAAAAACTTTGTGCTCCTGGTTTTCTCTGTCGTGGAAAAAATACTATTTCCAAGCAGTTCAGGCAAAATCACTCAGTCAGGTTTATTCGTATAGGCCTATTGTACACAATACAGAGAGCTCATAGACAATCAGTAATAAACCAAGTCTGGATTAAAACCTCGCCAAGCGTAATTATTGTAATATATATATATATATCCATGGATGTTGATGAATATAAGTGCCTCTTAACGGGTCCAATGTCTATTTGAGGGAGATGTTTCTCTGCTGGACTGTTTCCTTCGTCAACATTCTCTGGATGACTTTTGGCAGAGCTGGAATTGTACGACCAGCTTCCTTGGTGTGGGTTAAATGTCTGGAATGGTCTGCATAAATAAGATGTGAATTGTGACAGGGGTGGACATGTGTATGTGTTGATATAAAACAGTTACTGAAAATAAAAAGTTCAAAAAAAAAAAAAAAAAAAAAAAAACTTCGCCAAAAACCTCCTCCTTCGTCTGTTAACACCGGAGGACGACAGACGGACTTATTTGTACTTTTGTGACAGGAGCAGGCTTGGAGCCATTACAGCCAGAGGTGGCTGTATTCATTTACATAAATTTCCTCCTCCCATAACTCCTCCCATCAGGATAGGCTTCCACTCTGAGCCCCAGCGCTGGTTGGAAGAACAGGACGGCTTCCAACCAGCCCTCCCGTTCCTGTAAGGAGCCACCCTGGTCCTGTCCAACTTTTAAAACCCAGAGATTTTGTGCTTTTATACCCTTGTTCTTAACTTCTTTTAGTTTAAACTGAAGAATTGTATTTTTTAAAGGAAAAGAACATTTCTGTATAAATGTAAAATGCCATGTTTTTTAAATGTTCTAAGTAACAATAAAAAATTTTCGAAAGAAAAAATAACTCCTCCCAAAGTTATGGGAGGAGGAGAGGAGAGAATTGATATTTCAGCTGCCTGAAACAATCCATCCCCCCTCTATAACATGGGAACAAATTAATTTACAAGAAAGGGTTTAACTGTGATTTATATAATTTAATCTTGTGTAAACAAGCTATATGATCCTCCAGCAGTTGGAATATAAGGAAATCTAAAGTGATTGATTGTAGATTGTAATAGTGAAGACATGTTTTTCCAAAAAAATGTATTATATTTTTAGTTTCTTTCCTAGAATTAGTGTGACTTGTGCCTGAGGTGGTTCCATCAGGTGTGTGTGGGAAGCCCATCAACTGAAAAAACATATCACTGCTTTGCATGTTTGCCTTATTTTCTTGAGTTTGCTGTGTTGGTTAATGGTTAATAAATTACATTTTGAAAATTGTTTGATATTTATACTTACAAGACTTTGATATAAGGCAGCTATGGAAAGATAGTTTAAATCCCAAGGCCCCTTATCTTTGAGAAATGAAGAGCAAATATTTCCAAAGCACAGTTAAACCCTTTCTTGTAAATTAATTTGTTCCCATTTTATGGAGGGGGAACGGATTATTTTAGGTGGCTAAAATATTCGGTTCCCCCCTCATAACTTTGTCAAATAAAGAGAAAATGCTGCCAAACTTACATGATTTATTATTGGTGATGAGAGGGGCTCAGAGGGGAAGCCTGCCCTAATGCTCCTTCCCTACTGCCACGTCGCCGCTGCTTTGTAGCTGTGTCCTTGTGATATGCATCTTCGCTGTTTTTCTACCTGCCATCCAGACCATGTGATGTGGTCTGCCACATTCCAAAGGAACTTTCCAAACCCTATGATGACCAACCTAATGGGATGATCTGCCATCAACCAATGAGGTCAAAGCATGGACTTTATCGATGCTTTTCATTGGCTGATGCACTTGCTCCCTTGCATCTTTCATATATGTCTGCGTTTTATAATAGTGCAGCAGGCAGTCACAAGCATCACTCGGAGAAGTACTGGCTCTGCTGTGTGGTTGCTGTTTTATAGCTGTACTTCAATCCAATTTACTCTGTACCATCGAAACCTTCATTTTTTCATGCACTTTAATCAAATGAGAAAACATTCATAATTCTCTCTTTAGATTGTTCTTCCGTTCTCCTGTGTTTTTCGGGTCTTAACTCTTCAAACTTCAACTCATTTCAACAATGCGAATATCAAAACGTTTAACTTCTGGTGAATTGTAACTATTGGTAATTTCAGCTATTATACTTTTTGGAATCATTTAAACTTAAATACACTGTAATTCTTCAGAATTCAGCAAAAATTTTGTGCTCCTGGTTTTCTCTGTCGTGGAAAAAATACTATTTCCAAGCAGTTCAGGCAAAATCACTCAGTCAGGTTTATTCGTATATTGTACACAATACAGAGAGCTCATAGACAATCAGTAATAAAGTTCCCCCCTCATAACTTTGTCAAATAAAGAGAAAATGCTGCCAAACTTACATGATTTATTGTTGGTGATGAGAGGAATAAACACAGTTAAAGACTCGGTGAATTAATTTGTTCCCATGTTATGAAGGGGGAACGGATTATTTCAAGCAGCTGAAATATCCATTCTCTCCTCTCCTCCTCCCATAACTTTGGGGAATAAAGAGCAACTGTTTCCAAATTCTCAAAAATTGTTATGTGCGATAGCATGTAGTAGCCTATACTAGAAATTTCCTTAATCCAGTAATCTGTCATATTTTACATTGGAACAGGATTTACCAGAAAGTCTACACTCTCATCTTTTCAGGAAGTCTTAATTTTTGTGCCTTATCAGCCAGCTACCATCCTCTTATATCAGCAATGAAAAACTATAAATACATACATGTTGGAAAATTGTGTTTGGTGACTGACATTTATTTCTGTCAGGCTGAAGTGACAAAAGTTGGAGAAAGACCGATTCTCTTGGCATTTAAAATAACACAAAACAGCGTAAAAAGACCTCGTTTATTTAATTACTTTACAATTTTGTAAACAACAGCTGCCGGTTAAACTAAATGTTACAACCTTGACATGATTACCTGAGTTCTTTTTACTGATAAATCGATCAGAAGCGCCGTGAAAATGATCACATCCGCCTCCCTGGCTGCAATGCGCGCCCCCGACACAGGGGGACAGAATTTCGCACAAGAACTCTCTGGTTCTGACGCAGCTGTAGAAAACAACTTCCAACCTTCTACATGAAACCCAAATAGTTCTTTTGGTGAGAATTCATAAGCATTTCATTTAACATGACTAGCAGATGTGACCTTATTGTAATTTTTCCATGATACAGTTTACTAGTCTGCCTACTCCATTCAAAATGTTAAGCTGTCTTGAATTGAATCGGCTTTTTCCATCTCCTATGGTTTCTCTATAATCATAATTTAAGCTTAAACATGGCCGTTGTTTGGGCTTCGTCATCTTTAGTGCCCATGGAAGATATTTCCAGACAAATCTGCTATTTTGAAATCATGATTCAAAATAGCAGAATCATGATTCTGCTATCTCCATCTGTACTCGCCCGGTGCAGATGGAGTTCTTCCGTCCTGAAGTTTTCCTGACCATTTTAATTCTGAGCTCAACCATCAATGCAAGAAAATGTCCCAAACCATGCCGCTGTGACGACGCCAAACGAACAGTGGCCTGCATCGGCAAAAACTTAACGGAGTTTCCCCTGGGAGTATATGAGGTGAGGAACTTCGACCGTGTTTACAGTCTGCTGTTCACATTTTGCACGTTTTTGTACCTACATTTGGGTTTCAGCTGCTCTTAAGAAGCATCACCCAGCCATTTTTTTAATTTTTTTTGGGCAATAAGTATCAAATAGGGAAACGTATTTTGTGGTACCAAGAAAACGAGCCGTTTGAAAAACCTTGCAATTGCTTAGTCACGTCCTTACCTAGCAACACCAGCAGACCCCAGCCTGTCACCTAGCAACCCAAGACCTCCAGCATGTCTGGTCATCTGGTTTTACCGCTGCATGCGCTGTACAATGGCCGCTGGAAGTGACAAGTGTTTAGTTGTTGACTTACCATCCATAAACCACTCACTGTAGTCTTGTTAGTTGCACATCTGTTTTTCACCTGTGAGTGTAAACGTTGGGTTCAGGGTGTCAAAATAAGCAGAACTGAAATCTCAATATCTAA